>NC_050076.1:49390578-50028245 GCF_009764565.3 Dermochelys coriacea
TTGGGTTTTTATTGTAACTTCTGGTACTACAAATTGTGAACATGCCTACATGATTGTATAATATACAGTTATTATTTTAAAGGTATTTATTTTACTCAACTTTGAAATAACAGGATACCAATTTACTTCCAAATTTAGCAATTTTAACAGGATTTTCTTATTTTAAAAACTACCTCTGTGGTTATTTTCTCGCATGTCAAAAATTGAGTGAATTATTAGTGGTAGCTACATATCTTTGATGCCAGGTGATCAGAGGTGTCAAAGTTTTTCCTTCACTCTGCTGAATAGCATGGGAGAGTATCTAACTCAAATACAAAGGGCCAGATCTCAACTGGTTGTTCCTTTGCAGTCTAGACCAGAACAATATTTTTAACACTCTGAAGTCTTTAATATTAATTTTCTCTTCCCCAGTTTTAGAATTGTTAAAGATTTTTGCAACTTTTTACAGAAATTTTTTTGTATAAGAGTTCATTTTAATGGAATTTTTCAAACCAGAAGACACTTGAAGGAAAAGGCCTTTTATACAACCAGCAATTTATTTCACCAGCGATATTTTGTGTTCCCTTTGTTGTTTGCATTTTGAAAATGAGGGTTTTTTTCCCCCAGTAATATCCTAGATTTCCTCCTTGATCAGGCACAAAAACATGATTCTATGCTTGTGGTATCAGTCTTTTACTATGAAAGTGGATGTGATGTTGCAAATTCAGTAATATGATCTTACTGCATGATAGATAATGGAAAAGAGTTCTTTTATACATTGTAGTAAAATATCTTCAGTAATTAACAAATGTGGCATAACAACTATGAAAAAATCTGAAAGATAAATTAGTTTGTCTAACATGACAATTTCTCCCAGTGTGCAAAGTCTCTTCTGAAAGTCTCTTTTGAAAGTAATGTTATCCTATTTCCTATAAACAGGCCTGCCAAAGTGTGTGTGTGGGGGCAAAGGGAGCAATTGCCCAGGGGCCCAGTTGATTTAAAAGGGCCTGCGGTGGCAGCCAGGAGCCCTGGGCCCTTTTAAATTGCCCAGACAGGCTGCAGGGCTCCTAGACGCACAAGATCACACTGGCCAATCGCACTGGTCTGCGGGGCCCAGAGCGGTCGTGCACGCTTAGGAGTGACGGGCAGTCCCGGAAATGACAGATTCGTCACTTCCGCCATGGGCCCCATCTCTCTTAGGGATAACCCTGGCACCCAGAATTTTTGTTGGTGGGCCTGCCTATAAATGTGTCCTTGAAGGACAAAAGTATTGAAGGAAAAACCATAACTATGTTGCTCTGTTCTGCAGTTTACAATGTTTGCAAATTAGAAAAAAATTGGTACCATAAATAAAATGTGAAATGTATCTTCCATCACCATCATGCCCCTTTTGAAATGCATCCCCAGACAAGACTCTTCTCCACCACTGCTTGTTCTCCAGTGTGCCCTCCACTCTTGGTTTCACATCCCCATCACCATCAACCTGTTTTTCCTCCAGACTTCACATGCAAATGGGGCTTCCATTATGTTGGCTTAATTTACATGTGACATCTTATCTCTTGTCTGGAAAAAAACCTGTTGCAACTTGTCCTGTTTATATAGATATTTTTAGTATGTACACATCACTCTCTACATACCAACTGTACATAAGTCTCACAATGTTTATGATGATCAGTATTATATAAGCTTTCATTTGATAGATAAATTCTATGACAGCAATATTTTTGTTGTAATGAATGGAGTTGCTGACACAGAATAGTGAACCCTTTGTTAGCTCCTTCTGTGTCACAGCAACACCTAAAATCTGCAGGAAAAATTTGTGGTGGTGTGATGAGGAGAGTACCTGAAATCCCTATCAAGCCAGGTAGGACCAGTAAAGTGCCTACAGCCAATCCTCACTCCTTAGACATCTGCCAACACAGAAGAACACAGAAATTTGGTATACCAGATCGGGCCAGAGGGTCCATCTAATCCAGTATCTTGTTTCTAGTAGTGGTCAGTACCAGGTTTTTTAGAGGAAGTGTAAGAAATCGCATAATGTATAATTATAGATTAGTTTCTTCCTAACCCCAAGCTATTAGTGATTAGCTTGTGCCCTGAAGCTTTAGGTTCTTGTTTGAGTGATTGCTCATGTTCATTTCATATTAGGTGTGTGTGCTCGCCACATGCACCGGTGCCAGAAGTTTTTCCCTCAGCAGTATCCGTAGGGGACCGGCTCTGGCATCCCCGGAGCAGTGCGTACATGCCGCGGTATAAGAGGTGCTGTCGGCTACCTCCAGCCACCAGTCTGGAGCTTCGGAGAGGCCAGTGGTCTCGGTATCCTGTTCCCCTCTGTTGCTCGAGGCTTTGGGGTGGGGGGTAAAACGCCACAGGTCCAGGGGGACCCAGGGAAGCAAACTGCTGGACTATCAACGGAAGGGAGATTCCCATGGCACTGGCATTGTCCTTGTCGTCGCCAGACGAGGCTATCACGGGGCCCCCCCACCCAGTTCCTCAGGATGACGCCAAAGCACACCAAGAACTTTTGAAGATGGTCGCTTCCAACCTGGGGCTTCAGGCAGAGGAATTGGAAGAGCCCTCGGACTCTCTGTTTGACATCTTCAGCTCCTGCCAAAATGGCTCTACCCCTTCATGAAGGGGTTTCTAAAATCACTAATGCCCTGTGGCAGACTCCCTCTTCCCTAGCCCCTGTCTCAAAAGAGCTGAATGCAAGTACTTTGTGCCTACCAAAGGGCATGAGTTCTTATACTCCCACCCAGCCCCCAATTCCCTTGTGGTCGAGGTAGTTAACCACAAGGAGAGGCAAGGACAATCTGGGGCCTTCCCCAAAACTAAAGCTTTGAGGAAGCTGGATCTCTTTGGACGTAAGGTTTATTTGTCTTCCAGCCGTCAGCTGAGAGTGGCCAACTACCATGGCCAATTCGAAGGGTCGCTCCCCGAAGCTTCCAAGAAGGATTTTCAAGCAATCCTTGATGAGGGCATGACTGTGGCCAGGGAGTCCCTCCAGGTGGCATCAGATGCTGCTGATGCTGCTGCCGGCACCATGGCTTCCGCTATCTCCACCAAAGCCCAGCAGTCAATGCAGGACTTGCCCTTCAACGGCCAAGCCCTATTTGCAGAGCAAACAAACAGCAAGTTGCATGGTCTCAAGGACTCCTGCACCACCCTGAAAACCCTGGGTCTCTACATCCAGGGGAGCCAGTCTCGGCAGGACTAGCCCCACAAATGAGCCAAGGACTACAAACACTGCCTGAGCCACCCTCTGCCCAATCGGGCTTGACCCGTAACAAGCAAGAGGCCAAACAGTCGTTTTGATGGTGCGCCCCAGGGCAACCTACCAGACTATTCCCTGGATCCATCTTTCCCAGTGTTCTCCAACTACCTTTCCTTTTTCCTCCCTGCTTGGACTGCTACAACTTCAGAGTGCTGGGTCCTTAGCACAGTGGAGCAGGATTATACCTTTCAGTTCCTTTCTACCCCCATTCCTACCCACCTTCCAGGTCCCTCTTCTGGGACCTTTCTCACAAGAGTCTCCTCGCGCAGGAGGTAAAGGGGTTACTACAGCTGGGTGCGGTGGAAGAAGTTCCTCTCGAGTACAGGTTCTGTTCCTGGTACTTTTCAATCGCAAAGGCCAAGGGTGGCCTACAGCCCATCCTGGACCTAAAAGACCTCAACAGGTATATATAGAAGCTTACGTTCCACATGGTATCCCTGGCTTCTGTCATCCTCTCCCTGGATCCGAGAGACTGGTATGCCGCCCTCGACTTGAATGACGCATACTTCCACATAGCAATCTTTCAAGGATACGGTCGCTTCCTCCAGTTTATGGTGGACCCCCACCACTACCAGTTTGTGGTCCTCCTGTTCAGCCTGGCGACAGCACCGAGAATATTTACCAAGTGCATGTCGGTGGTAGTGCTGACCTCAGGTGCCAGCGTATCCAGATCTACATGTACCTCAACAGCTGGCTGGTCAAGGCCAGCTCTAGGTCTCAAGTCCAAAGGTATGTCGTGGTGCTTCAAGCCATGTGCCACTCCCTGGGCCTCCTGGTAAATGACAGAAAGTCGATGTTAGTGCCGGTGCAGAGGATAGAGTTAATTGGAGTGGTCCTGAACTCAACTTGCGCCAGAGCATTCCTGCTGCTGGAAAAGTTCCAGACATTAACAGACCTCATTGTGGAAGTCTCTGCATTCCCGTGACTAAGGCCAGGGTCTGTCTGCATCTGCTGGGTCACATGGCAGTGTGCACTTACGTTGTCTGCCATGCCAGGCTCCAGATGCGGCCCACGGACGGTCTATTCACAGTCCCAGGACACCCTGGAAAAGATAGTTATTATTCCCCGGGCAATACTTAACCTCACTGTGATGGTGGACTGACCACAGGACAGTCCTAGAGGGGGTTCCATTCGACAACCCCCCTCACTCCATCGAGTTGGTGCTGGACGCCTCGGACCTCGACTGGGGCACGCATCTTGGCGACCTCTAGACATGGGATGTGGTCCCCGGAGGAGGCGAAGTTGCATATAAATGTCAAAGAGCTCAGAGCAGTTCGGCTGGAATGCAGAGTCTTCCTACCCCACCTGTTGGGCAAGGTGGTGCAAGTCCTTCAATACAACCTTGAAGTTCTACATCAACAGGAAAGGGGGAGCGCGCTTGTCAGCTCTCTGTGAAGAGGCACTCTGTCTATGGGACTTCTGCATCAGCCATGAAATCCACCTGGAAGCTTGTCACCTTCCCGATGCTGGTGGACCAGCTCAGCAGGAACTTTTCCTTCACCACGAGTGGTCGTTCCAACCGGAGGTAGCCTGCATGATCTTCCAGAGGTGGGGAACTCCCCAAGTGGACCTGTTCACCACCAGACAGAACAGGAAGTGTCCTTGGTTCTGTTCTTGGCAAGGTCTGAGCAGGGGATCCATCTCTGACACCTTATTTCTGTCATGGTCGGGGGGGACTGATGTACACATTCTTGCTGATTCCGCTCATCAGCTAGGCACTGACAATGATCAAGAGAGACAAAGCTTAGGTTATCATAACCCTGGTGTGGCCTCGCAAACGCTGGTTTGGCACACTCATGAGCCGGGCACATGGCCCCTCCCTGGCCCCTGCCCAACCATCTGGACCTGCTGTCACAGGACCACAGTCGGCTATTGCATCCCAATCTCGCGTCCCTGAACCTCTCAGCCTGGATGCTGCGTGACTGAACCCAGAGGAACAGACCTGTTCGGATGCGGTTCAGCAGGTCCTCCTAGAGAGTAGGAAGCCCTCAACCAGACTGACTTACCTGGCCAAGTGGATGAGGATTTCCCGCTGAGCTTCTGAGCGTGGCATCTCTCCCTCGCGTTCTTCCATTCAGTCCATCTTGGACTACCTACTTCACCTGAGGAACCAAGATTTGGCACACTCCTCCATTACAGTGCACCTCACCGCCATCTCCGCTTTCCATCCTCAGGGCCAGACAGTGTTTTCTCATGACATGGCAGTCAGATTCTTGAGAGGCCTCAAGAGACTCTTCCCGCAGGTGTGGACCCCTGTCTCACAGTGGGATCTTAGCTTGCTCCTCTCCAGGCTAATGGGCCCACCCTTTGAACTGCTGGGCTCCTGCTCCCTTTCCCACCTGTCATAGAAAATCTTTTTCCTGCTGGTGGTAACGTTGGCGAGATGAGTTTCTGAGATTAAAGCCTTGACCTTGACCCGCCGTACACGGTCTTTTACAAGGACAAGGTTCAGTTGCAGCCACACCCAACCAGTTTGCACAAAACTGAGTAAAAGTGAAGATTAAAAAACATACAAAGGTTGGACTGTAACTCATTTTTACCCTCAATATTTTTATGAAATAAAGATCAGTGTTGGGGTGGGGGGAAAGCCTCCTTTCATAGTAGCATTTTGTTTAAATACTTGTTCAGTTTATGATTACTGAGCCATGGTTAAAGCAGGCTGCAATCCAGTTTAGAGCCTCCTACATACAGTTAATTCTTATATTGGTAGTGTCACAATAACACTGTTTTTCAGCAAGATAGCCATACCAACACAAGAGTTAAAAACTTTAAAATACCAGCTATAATATAAACATTTTACACTAGTACATTTCATAATTTTTTCATTGGGTGAAGTGTTTCTGGCCCTGTGGAGCTGAACAAATGCAGTTCGTTTGTTTTTTAGGTGAAATGGTTTCTGGTTTTTTTAATTGTATTTTATGAATGAACATGTTAGCCATAATGTTGAGCAAATAAAGCTGTTTAGTATAAATATTATAACTCCCGTTACTTATTTCTAGACTGTTTAGCAGGCATGACCCCCAAGCAGAAGAAGCATTAGCGAAGAGGAGAGGACGGAACAGTCCAAATGGAAACCTCATTAGGATGTTGGTTCTTTTCTTTCTTGAAAGTGAGGTAAAAACATTTCTGATACCAATTTTATATATTTAGCAAAACATGAAACTTATTTAAGGTGATTGATCAACTTTTACAAACAGGTTTTAATGAGAGTGACACCATATGTATTGGATCCCCTTCTCCTTGTCCGTAAAGTAAACTCAAACCAATATCCTCCCTAGGATTTGTTTTACTCTTGCCTGTCTTCAGTGTAATCAATTCTGCTCTCCCCACTCTTTCTACTGTGGTTCACCGGAACGTATATTTTAGTGGTGCCTATTGCAGGACAAATTAAAAGAATGAGTCTGTGGAATGTGCTTTAAAAAAAGGAAGCAATCATATTTTCTGGGTAACTTTATTTTAACCAATCCCAAAAAGGAACAAAATCTAATTAAAGTCTCACCGCTTGAGTGTTTTCCAGACACCCTTTGGAGGCATTTATTTATTTATTTATCTATTTATTTATTTATTTAATGGTCACACCAAATGTGATGGGTTCAGGAAGGTTGTACAGTGCATAGGAAGTTGCATGATCGAAAGCATGGAGGTGACTAAGAAGTTGACAAACAGACAAGCCTGGGAACATCGGTGGAGTGGAGAGATAGAGGCTGCATAAAATTTGAAAAGGGAGGGACAGAAATGTGGAGAGCTTTGAAGGAAGCTTTATTCAATAGTAAGTAGATAGCAAAGGAAGGATTGGAAGAGGGGAATGACATGATCAAATCTGTGGACAAGGAAGGGCAATGTTTGTGTTTGAGAAGCCAGAAAGGAGGGTGTTTCAGTAGCATAGGCAGGATATAATGAGGGCTTGTACAAGAGGTTTGGTTGTGGGAGTGGAAAGAAACAGATGGATCTTAGCAATATTGAGAAGTAAGAAGGGGAAAGATTTGAATGTAGTCCAATAGGTATTAACATCTCCCAGAAATTCACAAGTAGCCAGTGGGGATCAAGGAGCCATGAGTGCAACCTTTAGTGAGATACTTAACTTATAACGTGGGCCACTGCTATCTACACTGATTTCTGCCACTGGAAGGTTTTGAAGCACAGCCCTATGTGGAGTAGATTGCCATATCTAATCTAGGTTTGTGATGGAGAGAGGTATGTATGTGTCCTCAGCATAAAATGATCACTGAAGCAAGATGAGATCTCCCAGAGACAGGGTTTACAGTGAGAAGAGAAAGGTCTAAGGGCAGAATCTTGGGTGACCTGCACACAGAGCAGAAGGGAGGAGGAGGCTCTGCCAGAAGGACACTAACAGAATGCTCAGAGAAACGTGAATATGTGCCTCAAAGTAATTACAGCAAAAATCATTGCAAAATAAAAACATAAGGAAATGGGTTTATTTGTTTGCTTCTTTCAGGAGAGAGGTCTCTAGAGCCTGATTCTTTCTGTCTCTCCCTTGGTCTGTCAACGGTGCTGTTGTTATACATTCCTCACATTCCATCAGACCTTGCTGGAAGCTAGGTCTACTGTTATGGCAGCCATGATGAGCTTCAGTTCCCAATGTGCTTTGCTCCATTGAAACTCAGAGAGATTACCAAGAGCCAGCCTTGTCCCACCCCACAGAGGAGAGAGGAGAATTCAGCTCATGGAACTCTAGCCTTGGTCCCTAAAGCCAGGTTCAGCAAAATGTGCTTTCTTGTGTAAACCATATAGTTTCCCTGAGACCACTTCTTCTGCCTCAGTGTCAGTGTCTGCCTTTGCTGTCAGAGAGATGTTTCTTAAAGACAACCTAGAATAGTGTGGTGCTAGCTTAGCAGGCTACCCTTCATAAGGATTGTGAAGGACATGGGACTGGTATGTAATAATTTATGAATACTGTATGTGACCTGGTTATTGGGCTGGTAATTGTATAGCTATTTTGGCTCACTGGGAATTTTTACTGTACGCATATGTGTCTTAGTTTAATAGTAGGAGGTTGGGAGATAAGCAGGAAGGCCAGACAATGGTTCCAGCTAAAATATCTCCTGGTAAACACTGCAAGGGCTAAAAGAGAATACCAGAACTATTAACTGTGAAGAACCTAATTCCTTGGCTCCAGCTAAATTACACTGTTTGTTTGCTCTGGCTGGGAACCAAAAGATCAATAAGACTCTCAGATTAGAATCAATTATAGAATATCAGGGTTGGAAGGGATCTCAGGAGGTCATCTAGTCCAACCCCCTGCTCAAAGCAGGACCAATCCCCAATTTTTGCTCCAGATCCCTAAATGGCCCCCTCGTGGATTGAGCTCACAACTCTGGGATTAGCAGGCCAATGCTCAAACCATTGAGCTATCCCTCCCCCCTTAGAGGTGAGGTAGTTGTCAGGGAGCTGTTCAGGGGGAACAGGCACACACAGAGACCATCCTTGGGAGTCTGAACAAATTAGGCTTTCCAGGGAGATGGTAAACTTTAGATATTTGTTTGTGGTGTTGGTTGTAGCTATGTTGATCCTAGG
Source organism: Dermochelys coriacea (assembly GCF_009764565.3). Taxonomy (NCBI): domain Eukaryota; kingdom Metazoa; phylum Chordata; order Testudines; family Dermochelyidae; genus Dermochelys; species Dermochelys coriacea. Next base: position 49,399,367 of record NC_050076.1, read on the forward strand.
ATCTGAGAGAAACAAGATGGGTGAGGTAATATCTTGGACCAGCTTCTGTTGGTGGAAGATACAAGCTGTCAGGCTACACAGAGGTCTTCTTCCTTCCCCAAATCTGAATAAGAGCTCTGTATAGCTCAAAAGCTTGTACCTTCTACCAACAGAAGTTGGTCCAATAAAAGATATTAACTCACCTATCTTGTCTCTTTAGATAAGATAGACATGCATGTAGCCTTTTTATTGTTTTTAAACCCTTTTCTCTTACATTATGCTTTGTGCCTACTGTTGAAATTAAACAGTACTTTGATTTGAAAGGGCTGTCTGATTGCTGTGTTTACCACTGGTCGCAAACTCCCCAAGGAAAGAACCAAAGATATCCAAACCCAGTCATACCTGTCCATTGGATACTGTAGCCCAGGACCCAGTTTTAGAGTGGGAAGATACAGGGATTCCACTCCAGGAGAGGTAAAGGCAAAGGTCTGAACATCTATGGAGGTGCACCGGGGCGGGGAGGTACAGCTAGCCCTGTGACCATGACAAGCATCAAAGAGCTTTTATATCCCATTTCAGTTCCTCTTAGAACAGCCCATCAGTACAGAAATTTATGAAAGCTGGCACTTACATCAGCCTCTAACACTCAAGGTTTCTTTCTTTGGGGGTCAGCACCATACTTGGTAATTAGTCAAATCAGGATGCTGTGGTGTTACTTGTTGATGGTAGCTCATGATTTTCTTACAAGTCAGTGGAAGTGAATGGCTGTTCTTTCCAGAATGATTTTTCTCAGTTTAACTGAATGGTGGTGTTATAAAGAAACTTCTGATGGGATTTTCGAAACACTCAGCATTGGCTTAATTCTGCACCCATTGAGGTAAATGAGAGTTTTACCATTATTTTTAATGAGACCCGAGTTAGGCCAATGCTGAGCAGTTTTGAAAGTATTGTCCATTATGTATCCAGATCTCAGAGCTACACTTAATAGCTATTTGGTTCCTGTTCCGTGTGTATGCTGAAAAGTAGATAGGTCTGCACATAAAGTGAAAAATTATTATAATAATTTCTTGTCCATAAATAATGCCTTTCCTTCTAAAATTTTTAACATTTCTTAGATAAATGTATCCGATCCAGTTGCTGTTGTTGAGCTATGTTATTAAACAGTAATTCCTTAGTTTCAAACTTTTAGTGGTATAGTTGTAAAGTGTTATGTTGAATGAAAACTATTGTGTAATTTTTCATTATTACAGTAGATATTATGATGCTTAAGATGTGTACTATCTTAAAACTAACATGAAATTCCCTATGCCTATTACATACTGTTAATAAAAGAAAAATAAACACCTCGATAGAATGTGTCTCTTCTTCTCCCCCTCTCCCCACTATTATGACACCTTAACTCTACAGAAAAGTGTGACAAGCACTCTGGTGGGATTGGGGGGTTAGACTAGATGACCCTTGCAGTCCCTTTTAACCATGTGATTCTATGATTCTTCTCATGTCATCATATAAGCTGTGACCTGGAAGACACCTGCAAGTAAAGTGTCATATAAGAAAAGAGCCCTCATTTCTTTCTCATACTCCACTCACCCTTTCCATAAAATAAAAGTTTCACCACGGTTATGCAGTTACATGGCTTTTTATTGGAAAGTGGACCTTCCAACATTAATTTCAAATTTAGTTTTCCTTCTTAGTGATATAAGAACACTGTCCTCACTCAAACCATTATAATAGTTGATGAAGCCCTGTTTGAACCAGAAAGCTTTATTGACATTTGATTTGTTATTTCTAGTTGCATGAACATGCAGCTTACTTAGTGGATAGTTTGTGGGAGAGCTCTCAAGAACTGCTGAAGGACTGGGAGTGCATGACAGAATTGCTACTGGAAGAACCAGTTCAAGGAGAAGAAGGTATTTGTGTCACTTTGTTAAATACATTAAATTTATGTAATAAAACATGGTTAATTCTTCTTAATAAAAATGCTGTTAATCTTTGGATGATATGAATGTCTGATTCCAATCCTACATTTAGAAGTGATATGCAAAATGGAAATATTATATTTTAATTAATCGGATTTTTGGGAGGGGTTATGCAGATTTTCAAGTAGAAGGCAGCACATTAAATGGGAACTGCCTTAATTCGTCCTCAGGACACAGTAATCAAAGAGACACATTTTTTTTTGTTTCATATTTAATTGAAACAATGGCATTACTAATTGCTCACTTGTTTTCATCTTGCGTTTTCTTGCCTCCTTCATTCTGACATTGTCTACAGTTAGAGGTCAGCACTTTCTTTTCTTATCTGAACAGTGATGTGACTAGCATGTTATTGGGCACTTTAAACTGGGTAATTATAATAATAATATGGCTTTGAATAGAGCCAATACTTCAAGAGATAATTATCGAATTTAGGGGTTTATATAAAACATTGCTTTATCAACAACAAGTTTATTGCTAAAAACAACTATGTCTGCAAAAGTGCCAGTTTATTCAGATGTGAAAACTAAATCCAGAACTATTCAAATGTTGAGAAAAGAGGGGGAAATGGAATCTTGCTGCTGAATTCCTTTGCTGAATCTAGTGTAATGAATGAAATAAAAATAGATGCCTGTGTTTGTGCATACCATCATGGGAATATATGTTAACAATAGACTTATCAAGCATGAAAGACAATACTTTCCAAATACAGTTCTTCTGTATCTCATATTGAATTCCTCTATTGATTTTTCTGACATTGTAGTTAGGAAATCTACTATCTGAACAATCTATTAATGAACGTTAACTCATTGCTCTTTGGTTTACAACTAAGAGTCGTTGCTAAGTTCAGTTTCTCTCCTATGATGAACACTCAGGAGAGGCCATCAAGGAGTATGTATGATTTTGTGGACCATTCTGCGCCTGCCCCAGTGCAAGCCAAGGGCCAGATGTATCTTATGCCAGCTGAGAATTGATGCAATAGAGCTGTGTTCAACTCTTTTCTGACTCTCTCTGTGCCTGTGCATCCTAGTGCCAGGGTGGAGAGAACAGTTGGTGCAGAAGCTGATTCCATGAGCTTTATGCCAGATGAGAGATCCTCTCTGCTGGGCCAATTCACAACTGGTCTCCTATAAGGAGATTCCAGCTCCATAGCACCAACCAGGTAGTGCAAAGGAACGGGATTGTTGTAGAGATTTTGGCCCAAATTCAAGTTCTTTAACATTTCTTTGTAAATCATTGCTGTGATTAGGGAATTATGGTGGGTATTATAGTTGAGGCTCATTACTTTTTGAAACTTTCAACCTTGGGAATGAAGTTTTCCATGCTTGGACTCTGCCTCAAGGTGAATTATTGAGGAAAATTTAAATGAAAACAGTTCAAGTGTTTTTGAATGAGAGGTGAAAGGAAAATATGTATTCCCCCATCCCCATTTTTAGATTTTCTTGCAGCTGAGGAGCTGTGCATGGCCTCATTTAAAGAAAGTTGGATTTAGTTTGATTACATGATTATTCAAACATAAATAACTCACTGAACACACACAGTAGATATTTTTCCGTTGTTCTTTGAATGGTTGCAGACTTGTATTCCTCTCAGGTGTGTGCTAGCCCAGCGAGCTGAAGCTGGAGAACTTTGCTTAGCAGTTCCCATCAGGGCAGTCCATGCACTCTCTGGCTCTTCATGGCCCCTCCCAAGCTTATTTAAGGGTAGTGTTGTCCCAATGCCCCTCCGTTCCTCCTCATGGCTGTGGCTTGAGTCAGAGCTTTCGGTGGAGTATGTTACGTTAGGCTTTGGTGTCACAGTGATTTTTCTGTGAATGTGTGTCCATAAAAAGAAAAGGAGTACTTGTGGCACCTTAGAGACTAACAAATTTATTAGAGCATAAGCTTTCGTGAGCTACAACTCACTTCATCGGATGCAACATCATACAATATCGGATGTGTGTCCATAGTTATTTAATTACAGTTAGTAGTATTAGTAGTACATTTAGTAATTAGTTATGTTAATTATTTAGTTAAATAGTATTTAGCCCAGTGCAATGCCATAGCCAGATTTCAAACACAGTCCATAATGTGGGGTAGCTATCCCTAATAGTGATTCTCACACTTGCTGTTTATTGTGTCTCAGAGAAGGGCAAACATAAAGGAAAAGTGTTCCATTTGTAAGTTGTTCAAAAAGAGAATGCACATAGCCAGAGACACACACCAGAAGCAGCACCTGGAGCAAACCAAGAAGCCCGTTTTGGTGCCAGGAGCCTCCACAGCTCACCTAGTCCCTCAGAGAACCTCAGAGCTGGCATAGGTGTTACCCACAGCAGGGGCAACTTAACTATTTCACTCCAGGCACTGTCAGGAATAAATCAATAGGAACCCAGCAATTCTGTCTGATCAAGCTTAAATACAAGTAAGCATACTCTTATCTAACATGGCAGTTTATTAGATTTAAGCACACACAAACATAAGCAATAGGTTTAAAACATCCCAGATATTTACCTAACACCTGGAATGGTATTGAGTAATTAACAGCAGGATCGCAGTGGCCAGTTACTCACTTGCTGGGGAGAAAGGGTGTCAGGAAAAATGTCTCTCAAGATGGCTTCAAAGGACTGATCCAAAGTACACTCTATTATCTAGACTTTTATAACTAACTTCTACAAAACACACAGGTCATAATGACCCCTACTAAATTACCAGTTTTCCTGCTTTCAATAAACTTTTAATATCGGAGGCGTCTAGATTCAACATTTTCCAACAACCAAGATTTTCAGTCTCAGTTGTTTACTTGTCTGTCCCCTGCCCCCATTCTGATTATCAGAAACTGCCAGTTATATATGACCTTGTATCTAAAAGTCCACTTCAAATTAACCCTTAACTATGTGGTGTTCTATTTCATTAATTCATGGTGGCTGAATGCACATAATATGGTTGAAATTGGCTTGATCACATTCTGGGGTCAACACACCCCTCAAATCCAAGACAACAGGCTGTTGTCCAGCCATACTCTGACTCTTCTCTGAGGAGAAGAGATCATTCTTCCTCTGGTCCTCTGAGGAAGAGGACTTACAAGACTGACTGGAGCCATTCCAGAACATGGAGAGATTCCTACTCTTCTAAGAAAAGTGCAGGCCATAATCAGGATTGCTTCGGTATGCAGGATAGAGCAGGGCTGTCTACCTGCTTTCTTGTATTGAGACAAGATCAATTCAGCACCACACAGTCAACTCTAGTACCATTTCAGGTCATCCCTCAAGTTCAATACCAGAAACATCAGTCTCAGTATCAACCATATTGATCCCACAGGCTTATCAAGAAGCATCAGACTTGCTTTACCTCTTTGTTAATTCAGGAGTGTTCAGCTGTGGTGGTTTCTTTGGCACCTTGGGCAAGCAGCCAATTTGATTCTCCTTTCAAGGGCAGCATACTGCTTGCCAACTTCCTGATTATATCCCATCCATTTGGGGACAGGCTATCCTGCTTCTACAGGTCTTGGGAAACAGTAACTATGTACAAATGGATCTTAAGCATTGTGGGATAGGGATATGCCATCTAATTCCTGTTCATCCACCTTTTTTCACCTCCTACCTCATCCCTTTTCAGGGAGCCCTGTCATGAGTCTCTGCTTCTTCAGCAGATTCAGACTCTGCTTGCTTTAGAAGAAGTTTAGAAGAAGTTTCCCTTCAGCATCGAGGAAAGGGATTTTACTTACATTATTTCCTGATCCGCAAGTCCAAGGGAGGGGTGAAATCTATTCTAACCTCCAAGGTCTCAACAAGTACATCAAGTATATGGGATCATGTATGGTAACCTTGCTATAATTATCTCCATATTAGATTAAAACAACTGGTTTTCTGCCCTCTATCTTCAGGATGCCTACTTCCATGTGGTGATTTTTCCTAACCCATAGAAATTTTCTGAGATTTGTACTGGCAGGTCAGCATTATCAGTACACATTACTCCCCTTTGGCCTGTCCTCAGCCCCATTTGTATTTACCAATGCATACCTGTAGGGGCAGCCTATGTAACATTATGAGGTGCAATCCAGACCAGTGAGAGGTTGTGTCACTTCTTGTCCTGTAATCCTGAGTGCCCTAAAATGCACTGATTATGCCGATCCCTGTCTGCACATTCCCAGTCACCATACAAGCATGCACTAAATATCTGTGTTTTAAGCATCCCTGGTTCAGCATCTCTGACTTCAGCAGCCTGCTTGTTACATCATAGCCACACACTGATCTCCGTCAGCCTTGTTACTACTAGCTGAATGACTCCCAACACACACCGCAGTCCCAGATTTCCCCAAAACCATCTGCCTTGAAATGTCCAGCCGTCAACTGGAACTTTTAGAGAAGTAAAAGTTGCCTCATTAAAGAGACAAAAACACAGGAGTTTGTTAACTCCAGTTAAAGCAACAATCACTTCAGTTCAAACAAGCACTGGCTTGGTTTAGATTAAATGTAACACGTTTGTTGGCAAAAAGAGATAAGATTCTAAGTGAATTCATGTTTAAGGGAGAAAGTCAAAAATGATTACAAGCAAATAAAAGTGAAAAATGCTTTCGAATGACTTCAATCTTGGTTCAAGGTAACATTCTTACTACACTTCCTTCCAGTAAAATGGTTGACCACACCCTGGGTCAGAATCACAGTGGTCCATACTGATCTTAAGTATACAAAATGTTTAAGAAATTGCCAGAAAATAGACATTCTTTTCTGCCAGTGAAAATGATGGAGAAAAAAGGGTAGCAGAGAATATTATTAACCTCCAGACTTGCTGAGGCTACTTTTCAAAAGTGAAGGGAAAATCCTACGTCAAGTAAAATTGTTCATCATTGTACGTTCCCCATCAAAATATCCACATGGCTTGGTGGAAATATGCAGGGTCAGTTTTCCAGGTGGAGTAGCTGAGGAACAGAGCTAATGACTTGCCAAAGATTATAATTAGTAAATTTGTGGCAAATCTGGCACAAGACACCCTGGTCATTGAGATGGCAAGATCCATAGAGTTTATACGCTAGAGCACAATGACTCTTAGAAATCTGTTTGAAGCTCTGCCCTTGGTTAGTAAAATGTATGTAATAATTCATAACCTCATTTGTAAATTGGTTTGATGGCTGCAGGTGAAGAAGAACTAGGTGAGTCCAAAATACGGGCATAAAAATCAATGGAGTAATTTGGTGTAGAGTAATTCACTCCCTTTCAACCTAATTTTTCACTGCCATGCACCTTTTGTGGACATTTACATCTGTGTAAAATGAGTAAAAGGTGGGTGAAATATGCAAGGCAGTAGAGAATTCAGGCCCAATATTTTCAGTAACATAATTTAATAGGCTAACTACAACACTGTGGCCTAGTGGGTTTATCAAAGACTTTGGAAGCAGGAGACCTGGCTTCTAGTCTTGGATTTGATGCTTAATTTGTTATGGCTGTTTAGTGAGTAGGTGAAAATAGACTTTGCTGTTCACACTTTCATATCTAAGTGACATATGTGAGAAAGGAACAAGAATATCTTGTCAAATGTGCACTGAAAAAGTAAGTGCTTAGCAGGAATCATTGTTAGCTTCGCCATTTACATTTTTAATTTAAGTTGTTTATATTTTTTAAATTACCTTCATTTATCTGAAGAAACCAAAATATAAAACATTATATAAACCTGGGAAATTCCAAAACCAAAAAATTTTGTTTCAGAAGTCAGTTATGATTTTTAGGTATAGTTATCTATCACATTATTTATAAAATCTAATCCTGGTAAATATGATGAGCAAGAAATGTAGAAGTGCTTAAATGATTTAGGCACACTCACCCTGTGTCCCACCCTCCCAATTCTTAAGTCATTTAGGTGCCTTTTTAAAATCCCACTCAGTATTTACAAAGATCATCGTCATTTTAATGTAAAATAAACATAAAAACTAAAAGAAAAAAACATATTGATGACCGCATTATTATAAATTTGAAATAAATAATAATATTGATCACTGTTATAATAGCTTTTTCTAAAAGGGATAAACCAAGGCACAGTAAAGTTAAGCAACTTTCCTAAAGTTACCCAATTCAATGGCAAAGTCAGGAATAGAAGCTGGGAGTTTTTGCTCTGAGTACACTGCTGTTATTACTAGACTACACAAAGGCCCCATCCAGGCAGACACCTGTTCCGGTGCAGAGCTCCACTGGCTTTAGTATTTCAAAGGCTACTGTGCTGTTATTTTAAAAAAGTAAAGGTGATGAACAAGTCTGTTACCCTGACATTGATCACAGAAATATGGTACAGCTGCTTTAAAATTCATCCAGGAAGGAAGGAACAGATCATAAATCCATGTTGAATGGTATTAATTTTATTGAAAATGGATCTTGTTAAGCACACTTGATATCACTGTTTGATGAGACTGCAAGCTTTCTTGGTAAAGGTGTTGGACTATGTTGTACTTGTAAGCAATTTCACTTAGTACTGCAAGACATGCTAATTTTAAAAAACTAGCATTATACAAAATTAGTGTAGTACATATTAAATTGATTAGAGGCTGGCTAACTGATAGATCATAAAATGTAGTTGTTAATGGTGAATTGTTATTGAATGTGTGTGTTTCTAGTGGGTTCGCACAAGGATTAGTCGTTGGCCCAGTACTATTTAATATTTTTATCAATGATCAGGAAGAAAGTTTTAAATAATTCTTGTTAAAGTTTGCAAATGACAAAAATTGATCAGGGGATGAATATGAGGAGGACAGGTCATTGTTACAGAGTAATCTGGGTAAATTGATAAGCTGGGCCCAATTAAACAATATTCATTTCAATACAACCGAATGCAAGGCCATATGTATGTAGGAACAAAGAATGCAGGCCACACTTACAAGGTAGGGAACAATATCCTGAAAAAATGGTGACTCTGAAAAGGATGTAGTGGTGATAGTGGCTAATGAAGTGAACCTGAGCTCTCAGAGCAATGCTGTGGTTAAGGAGACTAATGCAATCCTTGGGCATATAAACAGAAATTTCAAGCAGGAGTAGGAATATGATTTTATGTATGTGGGACTCATGATTTCTAGCATCCACACTTTTTAAAAGGAAGTTGACAAATTGGAGAGGATTCAGAAAAGGGCCACAAAAATTACTTGAAGGCTGGAAAACCTGCCATAGGGTGAGAGACTTAAGGATCTCAATCTGTTTTGGTTGTAAAAGAGACAGTTAAGAGGTGACTTGATTACAATCTATAAGTGCCTATATGAGGAGAAGATCTCTGATGGTAGAGGGTCTGCTAATCTTGCAGAAAAACACAAATCGATGTACAATGGGTCGATGGTGAAGTTAGATAAAGTCCAACTGGAAATAATGTATGAATTTTACAGTGAGTTTAATTAACTACTGGAACAATCAATTAAGGGAGTGTGATGGATTCTCCATCACTTGAATTATTTTAATCAAAGCCAGTTGCTTCTCTGAAAGATTTCTAGCTCAACCAGAATTTATGGGCTTAATGGAGGAATCACTGGATAGAACTCTGTAGCCTATGTTCTGTAGGAGGTCAGAGTAAAGGATCATAATGGTCCCTTCTGGCCTTAAAATCTGTTAAACCAGGAATTTCTGATAATGGTGAAATAGATTATTTTGAAAAGCTTATATAATGGTACTGAATAGATTGTGTTCTAAACTAACATTTAGCCTCAGGGTAGAATTTTCAGAAGTACCGAAGACCCATTTTCAACATTGACCTTAGGTCCAGATGTTCAAAGGTATTTAGGTGCCTAATTAAAATTTCACAAACACCTAGGCACCTAACTCCTAATTAAATCAATGGGTGCTTGTTAAAAATCTCATTAGGCACCTCTCTGCATCTTTAGGATCCTAAATGCCTTTAAAACCAGGCCCTAGACCACTTTTTGAAAATGAGATTATGGCTTCTAAATGACTTAGGTACTCTTGAAAGTTTTACCATTGACTAGTTTTCTGCATTTTATGCATGCATTCCATAAAATCACCATGTATATGATTACTTAATACTTAATACAGATGATCAAATCTACTTTCCTTTTCTTTCTCCACAGCAATGTCTGACCGACAAGAGAGTGCTCTGATTGAGTTGATGGTGTGTACAATTCGACAAGCTGCTGAAGCACATCCGCCAGTTGGCAGGGGGACTGGCAAGAGAGTGAGTTTTATTGAAATAGATGGTTCAGATCTTTGTATTACTGTGAAATGTTTATATGTTATAGGTGTTAACTATATTGTAATACTTTCGTCTGTCGGGTTCAGTGTGTGGATGGTTGGGTGATGTTGGTGGCCTGTGACATATAGGAAGTCAGACTGGATGACGTGGTGGTTCCTTCTGGCCTTATACTCAATGATTCTATAATATTATATTGATGTACTTTAGAACCATAGTGACAGATTGTTACAATTGACAAAAAATTTTATGGGACTTTTGTAACCATCTAATTGTGTTCTGACTTGAATTTTTTTTTTGAGAAAAGTAATGGAAATGATAAATCTGAATATGTTTGAATTTTTTAAAGTTCTTTTGCATTCCTAAATAATTGGGTAGTTGTAAAATTATATCTTGAGAAAAATCACTTTCTTCAGATTTTTAGACAAGGCATCTCATTTTTTTTGAATGCTTTTGTTGAAAATGACAGACAATAAATATTATTAAAATATTCATAGAAAAATAATTATTTATTCTCTGATTTAAAAAAAAAAACAGACAAAATTATTAACTGCTTGACTTAGGTAAGTATTGTCAAATCAGTTTGCAGCGGTATAGCAAATATGACAAAGGGTTCATAAATGTTAATTATGTCAATATTCCTCAGCTTCATTGACCTAAGGTCCATGTTGAATAAGATTCAACTAGGGGCCACTAAATGAAATTAATAGGCAGCAGGTTTAAAACAAACTAAAGGAAGTATTTCTTCATATAAAGCACATTTAACCTGTGGAACTCTTTGCCAGAGAATGTTGTGAAGGCCAAGACTATAACAAGTAAAAAGAACTAGATAAATTCATGGAGGATAGGTCCATCAATGGCTATTAGCCAGTATGGGCAGGGATGGTGTCCCTAGCCTCTGCCAGAAGCTGGGAATGAGTGACAGGGAAAGGACCACTTGATGATTACCTGTTGTGTTCATTCCCTCTGGGGCACCTGGCATTGGCCACTGTGAGAATATAGGATTCTGGGCTAGATGGACCTTTGGTCTGACCCAGTATGGCCATTCTTATCACTGTAGACTGTTGTTGAAATAGATCTTACAGTTCCATCAAATACTGCAACAAAATTTAAGCACACTAAGGGTTTCCTAAGGTGATTTCCATCTGCCATAATGGAGTTAGAGAGGAATTTCCCTATTTCACGTGGTTTCCATTTCCATTTGATTTTTTTAAAGAAACTGTTCCTGTCTCTCACAGAATTGATACAAATTGCTCACTTAGAAAGGAGCATGCAGACTTTCCATTCCCCTAGCAAATCAACTGTGTTCATCCATAGATACTAGTCACAGCCAGTTAACCTTACTTAACTCTGCTCCGGGTTGAAAAGACGAACCTCATCCCTCAACAACACTCAGTACAAATAACAAGAAAATCAGCGCTACCAAAGACTGCTCACCTACCTATGGTACTGAGGGAATCCTATAACAAGTGCTTGGTGCCATCTGCAACAGTACTGAAGCCATCTCCATAGGTTCCCACTCAGCCCAATCTTTGATACAGTCAGTATCTCAAGAGTTTACGTACCATAAGGATCTGATAATACTTTCTGAGCCAGAGTTTCCTCTGTTAACAAGTGCTGGGGATAAGTCAGTTGTCAATACTCTCTCGGTCACCGATCCCTCTATCTAGAACACCACATTGCCCTCATCTGCTCTGCAAGCTCAACAGCTATGAGTATGTGGAAGAGGACTCATCAGACTCTCAAATTTCAGGGTAGGTTTCTAGGACGCATTGTTTTCCCTCCTATACTGACGGATTACAGGAGAATAGACCTAAATGACACCCACATGGCAGGAACATAGATGGCTGCCACAACCTATGTCATTTGGGCCTCCTCAGTGGTCTTATTAGGATCTGTGGGTGTTCTATCACCAACAGTTTACACTGAGGTCTTTGCACTACCAGAGGGAACAAAGAAGAGCTCATTCTCCTCTACCATCATCATCTAGGCCAGAGAGATCTTTAAGGAGCAAGAGGCAAGGGTCGATGAGGAGGTGACACCTCTTACTAATATATCCTACTTATGTCCTAATTAAGCTGTCATGTCTTCATCACTTTCTATTGCGGGTGGCTTCGGGCAGTTTCATGCACTGATGAAGCAGATTGCTGACATGCTGCAGATTCTCTTAGAGGAGATTCAGGAATCTCACCATAAACTCTAGTATGTTACAAACTTCTACAAACTTAAGAAGAGCATCTTGGCTATGGATGTTGGGCTTTACAAGAGAGGTGCACAGTACTGTCAAAAACCTCACTTTTGATGGTCCAAGCTCTTTGGGGACTTGATGGATATAGCTCTCTACACTTTAAAGGATCGAGCTAAACTGCAATCCCTAGGGATTTACACTCCAGTAAATAAAAGGATATGTATTAAGTCTCAGATGACACAAAGAGCATGCCCATCCATATTCAACATATCGTAGACCTTCTGAACCTCTGTCCAGGAGACCAAGATACACAAAAAAGAAACCGCCTTTGGCTATAGCTACACCATCTCAGCCATCCATGTCCTCCAAGTGACAGTTTTGATGGCTTGGTCAAGAGTCTCAACCGTCCAACTGACAAAGTCTTACAGCTGCACCATCTTACACCCTTCCTTCCTTTTGGATGCCCTCTCTCCCATTTTCAGGATGCATGGGAACATATAACATCAAACAAATGTGTTTTGGAAATCAGAACAGCTGATTACACTATCCATTTCAAATCTATCCCTCCTACCCATTCCCCATCCCCATCCCTCTTCAAGGACTCCTCTCATGATCAGTTGCTAGAGCAAGAGGTGACCTGTCTTCTACATTTAGAAACTATAGAACCAGTTCCTATGCAACATAGGGGATTCTATTCAAAGTACTTCCTGATTCCCAAAAAGAATGGAGGGTGGAGGCTAATTTTAGACCTCAGGTCTCTAAATAAATGTGTAAAGCAACAAAATTCAGGATGGTGACACTTGCAGAAATAATTCCTTTGTTAGAAGTAAGAGATTGATTTGCAACTCAACCTAGAAGACTCATTTTAATGTCTCTATTTACCCTTCACTACAAGAGATTTCTTTGTTTTCTAATAAACAATGAGCTCTACAAATACAGGGTGCTCCCTTTTGTTCTATCTTCAGCATCAAGGATATTTTCAAACATTCTGGCAGTAGTTGCTGTTTACCTACGTCATTTGGGTATAATCATTTTCCCACACATAGACAATTGGTTGATCAGGGACAGAGCATGTCAGAAAGCGTTGACGTCAGTAAAGAGCACTTGTTCCCTGTTTCACAGCTTGGGCCTTCAAATTAACCTTAAAGTCCTTTTTGACTCCTCTACAGCGTTTAGATTTCATAGGAGTTTCCCTGGATGCACTGACAGGCAGAGCATAGCTACCATCCAACAGATTTCATGCGTTAGCAAATCTCATCTAAAAGATTCTGGGAGGTCCTCAAGTAATAAAAGATTGTCTTCAGCTGCTGGGACACATGTCAGCTTGTGTCTTTGTAATGTGCAGCATGCCAGATTACACCTCCAAGATCTACACGGTATTACAAACCAAACAAATGCAGTTTAGGCAGATTAATATCTGAACCTCAATGGGTTCCTCACTCACTCAACTGGTGGAAGGATCAAACCAAAACCTGCACAGGTGTTGCATTCTTGTAGATTCCCCCTACAATACTGATAACATCAGATGCTTCATTTTTGGATTGCGGGTTACATCTGGGACCTCACAAGATTTAAGGAAAAATGGGCACTACAAGAGCAGCTTCTGTACATTGATCTTTTGGAATTGAGAGCCGTGAAAAATGCTTGTCCACACTTTCTACTGCTAATCAAATCAAATTCTGTAAAGATAATGACAGACAACATGGCATGCATGTATTATATCAACCGTTAGAAAGGTGCACATTCCCCATCTCTCTGTGCTGAAATGATAAAACTCTGAAGTTGGTGCATAGCCAACCACATTCATTTCAGCTTCTTGCCTCCCAAGGTATTGAGAACGCTATGGCAGATGACCTCAGCAGACATTTCTTTCAAAATTACGAATGGGAACTGAACTCCTGAGTCCTTCACAAGATATTCTCAGCCGGGAGGTTACTCTGTTTGCCATGGCAGCCAACGCAAAATGTATCAGTCTGACAGTCCGTATCCCAATGTCCACCCCTTTTTCAAGACTATGATAAATTTTGTACAAACTATGCATTGTAAGGTATCATCTGAAAACTCATGATTTGCTGATCATTATTGCCCTGGTCAAATGTGTGTGGCAACATTGTATGTAAAGTTATAAGATTCTATTGTATGCAGTTAAGACATATTCCAAATCTGGGAAAGTAGCCACAAACCGGTTCCTCGGAGACAAAAGGCAAACTGATGCCTCAAGTAGTTTCAACAAAATCAAATGGACTATCATCTGTTTAAACAGCCACCCTTTGGCAAGAAAAAGGATGTGAGCAAGAAATTTACAAAGAAACAGCTGAAGGTTCCTGTCCCCACAGATTTTCTGTTTCCTAAACCCCAGCTGGAGATGATTCTCAAAGGAGAGGAAAAAGTATAAAGAATGAAGAATAGATGCCCACATCATTTTTCCCTTCAACTCTACTCGCGGCATCGATAACACTTGAAAGACAAAGGAAGCATCATTGGATTGGGGAGGGATCCTGGCAGAAAGGAATTCGGCCAATAAGACTGCAAGAACACGTGGTGAGAGAGACTTTTGCTTTGAATTCACTTAGCTTGTTAAGTTAGGTGTTAGTTGTGTTTCACCTTTTATTTCTTAGTAACCAGTTCTGACTTTTAAGCCTCATTACTTGTAATCACTTAAAATCTATCCTTCTCTCGCTAATAAACTTGTTTTATTGTTTTGTCTAAAACTGTGTGCTTGGACTGAAATGTTTGAGAAAATCCGGACTTTATATGAACTTGGATTGCCCAGGAGTGGGCTGTGGAGTACCAGACAAACATTTCTGGGGAAAGTTTGGGACTGAGTGTTGCCTTGCAGTGTAATTCAAGAGTGACTGGCCATAGCACTCGTACAGTGTATCTGAGAATAATTTACGTGCTGGAGGCTGTGTGTGGGCAGATCAGGAGAGGTTGCTCTCACAGCAAAGCAGTGTAAAAGGCACCCCAGGTTGGAGAATTGAGAGGATACAGCTGTTAAACAGCCGAGATTGTACCCTGGGGAATGTCACAATCAGGTAGTGCTCCATGTGATACAAAACATTCTCTTCATCTCATGGATGAAAGGACTTCTCTATGTGTATCCACTGACACTGTTACTGTTAAAGGTTCTCAACAAGATGAAACAAGATCGAGCCAGAGTCATATTGATTGCACCAATGTGGCCCAGACAGGTCTGGATCCCTATTTGATAAGACTCATTTCTCGCATTTCCTGGAAGCTTACAATCAGTCCTCACCCACTGACCCAAGGTGCTGGTTGAACACTTCACTCCCATCTGCGGATTCTGAGGCGCCAAGCATGGTTCCTTGATGGTTCTTGGCAATAGAGATATTCTGTTTGTCAGAGTTGTGACATGTTTTATTAAATAGTAGAAGAGAATCTACAAGAATACTTACATTCCAGAAATGGAAACAATATTATCTTTGGTGTAACAGTCATCAGATTTTGGCTACTCACTCTCCTTTTCCCAGGGTATTGGATTACCTATAGCCACTGAAAAATCGGGGTTTTCTGTGAATTCCATTAAGGTTCACTTAGCCTTCATGACAGATCCCTTATTTATGGTATTCACCAGAGAGAAAGAGTCATTATGTGCACATCCAAGATTTTTATCTTAGGGGTCTTCAGAATTTTGTATTAATCAAACCATTCATCTCCCAGGGTTTTTTCCCCCAAACCACACCAGACTACTCAAGAAGCCATATTCCATAGCCTAGATATCAGAAGGGCATTGGCATTCTACCTTGATAGGACGAAACCATTTAGAAGATCTCCTAGACTATTTGTGTCCATTGTAGACAGAAACAACAGTTCAGTACTTTAGAAACAGAGGTTATCAAAATGGATCTCCAGTTTTATTAAGATTTGTTATGACAGAATTCATGTTCACGTACCTTCCATAGTGATAACACATTCCAGAAGAGCACAATCTACATCCAAAGGCTTACTTACGGATGTACCTCTGTTCATCTTTTTTTAATCATTAATCTTTGGTACCTGTGGCAAAATCAGATGCTGCGGTACGCAATGCAGTTCTCTTCTGTATTGGACTCTGTTATGGACCTTCCACCTCCTTAATGGGATGTGATACAGCATGGCCAGAAGGCAGCAGGAGAGTGATATAGGAGGGATATGTAAGTCCCAGGATGAGGAGAAACCTTATTCCCTATAGAGGGAAGAACGGTTTCTATAGATTAATTAAAAGCACCTGAAGCCAATTAGAGTACCTGAAGCTACTCAACTGATAAACCCGCCTGCTTCAATCAGCCAGGGGAAGGAGTTGGAGGAGAGTGGTTTGGAGTTGGAGCAGAGAGCAGTTTGGAGGAGTTTGAAGAAGAGGGAGAGTTTGGAGAAGTGCCGTGGCTGGCTAGAAGACCAGACCCTAGGTAAAGAGACACCCGGCTTGTGCAGAGAGAGAGGGCAGGAAGCCCCACAAGCTGAAGAGCAGGAGAGGGAAGTAGCCCAGGGGAAGGAAGCACTAGTTCAAGTGGTTTTCCACTATCCCTAGGGCCCCTGGGCTGGGACCCAGAGTAGAGGCAGGCCCGGGTCCCTCCCTCTCACTACCCTTCTCTGGGTTACTAGTGGACAGTAGATACTATTTCACATTTGGTGACAATGTATACCTTCAAATCAGCAGCACTGCGATGGGTACCCGCATGGCCCCACAGTATGCCAACATTTTTATGGCTGACTTAGAACAACGCTTCCTCAGCTCTCGTCCCCTAATGCCCCTACTCTACTTGCGCCTACATTGATGACATCTTCATCATCTGGACCCATGGAAAAGAAGCTCTTGAGGAATTCCACCATGATTTCAACAATTTCCATCCCACCATCAACCTCAGCCTGGACCAGTCCACACAAGAGATCCACTTCCTGGACACTACGGTGCTAATAAGCGATGGTCAAATAAACACCACCCTATATCAGAAACCTACTGACCGCTATTCCTACCTACATGCCTCTAGCTTTCATCCAGATCATACCACTCGATCCATTGTCTACAGCCAAGCGCTACGATATACCGCATTTGCTCCAACCCTCAGACAGAGACAAACACCTACAAGATCTCTATCATGCATTCCTACAACTACCAATACCCACCTGCTGAAGTGAAGAAAGAGATTGACAGAGCCAGAAGAGTACCCAGAAGTCACCTACTACAGGACAGGCCCACAAAGAAAAGAACAGAACGCCACTAGCCATCACCTTCAGCCCCCCAACTAAAAACCTCTCCAACGCATCATCAAGGATCTACAACCTATCCTGAAGGACGACCCATCACTCTCACAGATTTTGGGAGACAGACCAGTCCTTGCTTACAGACAGCCCCCAATCTGAAGCAAATACTCACCAGCAACCACACACCACACAACAGAACCACTAACCCAGGAACCTATCCTTGCAACAAAGCCCGTTGCCAACCTCTGTCCACATATCTATTCAGGGATACCATCATAGGGCCTAATCACATCAGCCAAACTATCAGAGGCTCGTTCACCTGCGCATCTACCAATTGATATATGCCATCATGTGCCAGCAATGCCCCTCTGCCATGTACATTGGCCAAACTGGACAGTCTCTACGTAAAGAATGAATGGACACAAATCAGACGTCAAGAATATAACGTTCAAAAACCAGTTGGAGAACACTTCAATCTCTCTGGTCACTCGATCACAGACCTAAGAGTGGCTATACTTCAACAAAAAAGCTTCAAAAACAGACTCCAACGAGAGACTGCTGAATTGGAATTAATTTGTAAACTGGATACAATTAACTTAGGCTTGAATAGAGACTGGGAATGGATGAGTCATTACACAAAGTAAACTATTTCCCCATGGTATTTCTCCTCCCACCTCACCCCCCACTGTTCCTCTGATATTCTGTTAACTGCTGGAATTAGCCTACCTTGCTTGTCACCATGAAAGGTTTTCCTCCTTTCCCCCCCCCTGCTGCTGGTGATGGCTTATCTTAGTGATCACTCCCTTACAGTGTGTATGATAAACCCATTGTTTCATGTTCTCTGTGTGTGTGTATATAATCTCTCCTCTGTTTTTTCCACCAAATGCATCCGATGAAGTGAGCTGTAGCTCACGAAAGCTTATGCTCTAATAAATTTGTTAGTCTCTAAGGTGCCACAAGTACTCCTTTTCTTTTAGTAGATACCCTAGTTCAGGGGCAGGAAACTGCACCCTGAACCCGCCCCCCCCCAAGAAAAGGAAGCACGGGACCCATCATAATCGTACCGGTAATTTGCCACAGGGAGTACTGCATGGGAGTCAGTATAGGAGAACTCACAGAGACATTACTCGAAGAAGAAGGAGAGATTACTCACCTTGTGTAGTAACTGCGGTTCTTCAAGATGTTTGTTCCTGCATGTGCTCCACCCTACTTTCTCTCTGCTTTGGAATCTCCCTTGTGGGTCTTTGTGGTGGAGAAGGAACTGAGGGGCGGTTTGTCTGCTCAGCCCATATAGCCTCAGCTTGAGGCACAAGGATATGTGGGGCACATGCGCAGGCCAAATGGACACCGCTACCAAAAAATTCTGACTAAAGGGACAGTGCACAGGCCCACCTGAAGTGGAGCACCCACAGGGGGAGACACCTCAAAGAACTTAAATTACTGCCCAAGGTGAGTAACCTCTTCTGACAGTGAGAATGGAATCATAGGTGTCTTGGTATGCCGTTGGTCTGTTTACTTACAATCCAGATTTGATATACAACATTTGGTTTCTTTTGCCTAAACACCTTGAAGTTATCCATATTTTTATCAAACTATCACAACCATGGAATGCTATGTAGTACTTCAGTAATAGCCCGCCTAAAATCTGTAAGTATAAACACTTTCCCATCTCTCTTTGGTCGAGGGGAAGGGTTTTATGCTTTCCTATAACAAATTACATACAACAATATGTAGAAAGAACATTAAAGTTGCAAAGTCGAGCACTCAAAGGTTAGGAAATACCAGTGTTAAAGTTACCTGTATTACCTCAATTCAGCCCCTTGAGCATATGCATTATGCGACAGTCTTGCACAATGTCATTTCCTGATCCTGTGGCAGGGCCAAGGCTAGAACCCAGCTCTGCGGATTTCTAGCCCAGTCTCAAACGTAAGAGAACATCTTTCCTCTTCTTGTAACCCTCTGCCTCATTTCATAGTCTATCCTGTCCACTGAATAAGGCAGGAGTCCTGTGGAGCAAAAAGTATGTGATCATGTGATTTAACGCTATCATAATTCAGATGTACAAGAGAGCCAAATTAAGGTTGCCATGCTGCCTGAATGTGGGAGAGGAGCAGTATCTCTCAGGCTCACAGCTAGTGGAGACAGACAGTAGCAGACTGTAGATGAGTTGCATATGTCTATTCTGGTACGCTCCCTCATCTGCTCCAGGTAGGAAGGAGTTAAGTTGTTGCTCTGGGCTGGAGTGGCTCCATCCCTTCCATACCTGCAAGTCCTATCAAGAGTGAAGGAGGAGCAAAAGAGGAGGGGAAGCTCGCTTCACAGAAGGTAACTTTGGGAGCAGAGCACTGAGCTTCCAGCTCACAGGAAAAGGCCTAGCAGCAAGTAGAGCCTGTTCCCTTGCCTAAAAGAAAACCCCAAGTCCCCTAAGGTGAAGGGGGGCTGAATCATATTCCTTATGCTGGTCACCCAGCAGACTCTGAACTTGATTGCGCACCATCCAAGGCCCCTCAGAAGGAACAGAGGCTAGAGGCCCAACTGGGACTGACTGTAAATTCCTTTTCCTTCATTTATTTTCCTGCTCCTAAGTTTTTTGTTGTTTGTTGGGTTCCCAGAAGGGGTGAGCATCCAGAGAGATTCAGCTTGGAGGTTGAGACTCTGTCCATTCAGAATGCTTCCACTTGAGTGACTGGCCCTGGAGTCAGGATAGAACCCCATTAACACCTCAAGGGGACACTGTTGAAACACCAGAACCCTGACAGAGGTCCATAAATTAGCCTGACAGAGCAGGAGGAGGAAAATTGTGGGCAAAGACTGCCTTGTAAGACCCAAGGTCTGAGTCCTTTCCCAAGTGATGTAAGCAGAGAGAGCCCAGTGAGTAGCTTTTGCCAATACAGAATTAGAATACTGGACTTGCGATGCAGTTACCAGGTTTATCTATGGGCAGCTGTTCAGAATTTTAACGTCTTAATTGGAGAAAATTGTCCCTGTGGAGTGCCCGTGAGCATGATGACAGGTTTCAGAGTAGCAGCCATGTTAGTCTGTATTCGCAAAAAGAAAAGGAGTACTTGTGGCACCTTAGAGACTAACAAATGTATTTGAGCATAAGCTTTCGTGAGCTACAGCTCACTTCATCGGATGCCATGAAGTGAGCTGTAGCTCACGAAAAGCTTATACTCAATAAATTTGTTAGTCTCTAAGGTGCCACAAGTACTCCTTTTCTTTTCCCGTGGGCATGGTGAACCCCATAGATGTTCCACACATAGACTGGAAGGAACCTCCTGCGTCATCCATTCCAGTCCCCCTATGTCATTGGCAATACAATCATATAATCTTATCATAAACTTATCAAGATCTATCTTAAAACTAGTTAGGTTGTTTCCCCACTGCTCCTGTTGGAAGGCTGTGTCCAGTTCTGGTGCCCACAATTCAAGAAGAATTTTGATAATAGGAGAGGGTATGTATGAGAATAATAATTAAATTTTTAAACTAAACTTTATCAAACTTTGTCCTGTGCACTAGCTAACAGTATGGATTACTTCATAGCACAGGTATGAACTTTTGAAAACAAGAGTGGAAACCAGCTGTTGTGACTCTTAACACTGTGAATCTGGTTCTCTGTGCATTTTTGAAAAAAACAATTAAAACATTTTCAAACAGTATCTGGTATTTCAGATAACTAAGCCAATGGAAAATAAGTTCTAGATTCAATGCTTAACTTGCTCATATTTTTCCAGCTTCTCTGTGCTGGCTTCACCTCAGTGGCAAAGTGGCCAGAGTCTGTCAATGAATGTGGCCATAAAAGTTACCTTAAAAATTGAGATTGTACTTCATATCTTGGCACTCATTGTCCATCTCACATGGTTGCATTCTGTTTGGGTTTCTTTTTCAACATTCAGATATGAAATTTTAATAATTATAATAATAAAGAGAAATTCTCAGACTTAAGTATGTTAAGCTGAAGTTAAGGATGAGAGAATAGATCGGTAATATAAGGGTAAAACACATTACATGCATGCTGTAATTATCTCAAAAACGAACATTTCAAAACCAGGAATTCAGAGTAAAGATCAAATTTAAAATAAATCCAAACATCTGACACCATTTGAGGGCTGAGATAAGGTTGTTTCTATGCCATGACTGTGCATTTCCATGCCTGAAGAGTTTGTATGCAGGAGCGCTTACCTCATCTGTTACCTAAGTGCAGTTTGCCTCAGCTTCTCTCCACTGCTAGACTAGTTTTGGCCCTTCAGCCAAACAAAAAATCCTCCTCTTCCAGGGTAAAGTATCCTTCTCCACATGGTCAGAGGCTCAGTAGTCTCTGCTCTCCCTGGGCTAACCAGACTTTCCCTTCAGTCCAGGTCCTTCACTGTGACTCACTGGGGTCTGAGACTGCTATTCACAAGTCTGTGGGGGCTGGCTACCATAGTCCACAATTTGCCAATACTAGTATCCTAGAATCGTAGGACTGGAAGGAACCTTGAGAAGTCTTCTAGTCCAGTCCCTGCACTTAAGGAAAGATTAAGTATTATCTAGACTATCCCTGACAGATGTTTGTCTAACCTGTTCTTAAAAATCTCCAATGATGGAGATTCCACAGCCTCCCTAGGGAATTTATTCCACTACTTAACCACCATGACAGTAAGTTTTTCTTAATGTCAACCTAAACCGTCTTACCTGCAATTAAGCTTCTGTACTATCTTCTAAGGTTAGAGAGAACAGATTTTTCTCCCTCCTCCTTGTAGCTACCTTTATGTACTTGAAAATGTTATAATGTCTCCCTCTCCTCCCCCAGTCTTCTCTTCTCCAGAGTAAACAAACCCACTTTTTCAATCTTCCATCATAGGTCATGTTTTCTAGACCACTAAGCATTTTTGTTGCTCTTCTCTGGACTTTCTCCAATATTTCCACATCCTTCCTGAAATGTGGCACCCAGAACTGGACAATATACTCCAGTTGAAGTCTAAAGAGCTTGGAGTAGAGTGGAAGAATTTCTTCTTGTGTCTTGCTTAAAACATTCTTGCTAATACATTCCAGAATTTTATTCCTTTTTTTTTTTTGCAACAGTGTTATGCTGTTGACTCATATTTAGCGTGTGATCCACTATGTCCCCCAGATCCCTTTCCACAGTACTCCTTCCTAGGTAGTCATTTCCCATTTTGTATGTATGCAACTGATTCTTCCTTCCTAAGTGGAGTACTTTGCATTTGTCCTTATTGAATTTCATCCTATTTACTTCAGACCATTTCTCCAGTTTGTCCAGATCATTTTGAATTTTAATCCTATCCTCCAAAGCACTTGCAACCCCTCTCAGCTTGGTATCGTCCACAAACTTTGTAATTGTACTCTCTATGCCATTATCTAAATCATTGATGAAGATATTGAAGAGAACTGGACCCATTTGATATGCCCTTCCAGCTTGACTGTGAACCACTGATGATTACTCTCTGGGAATGGTTTTCCAACCGCTTTTGCACCCACCTTATAGTAGCTCCATCTAGGTTGTATTTCCCATGCAAGACAGTATCAAAAGTCTTACTAAAATCAAGATATACAACATCTACTGCTTCCCGCCTATCAGGAAAGCTTGTTACCCTGTCAAAAAAAGCTATTAGTTTGTTTTAACATGATTTGTTCTTGACACATCCATGCTGACTGTTACTTATCACCTTTTTTTATCTTCTAGGTGTCTGCAAATTGATTGCTTGATCATTTGTTCCATTAACTTTCCATGTATCAAAGTTAAGCTGAATTGTCTGTAATTCCCCTGATTGTCCTTATTCCTCTCTTTATAGATTGGCACTATATTTCGCCTTTTCCAGTCCTCTAAAATCTCACCCATCTTCCATGACTTTTCTAAGATAATTGTTAATGCTCAGATACCTTCTCAGTCAACTCCTTGAGTATTCTAGGTATTTCATCAGGCCCTGGTGACTTGAAGACATCTAACTTGTCTAAGTAATTTTTAACTTGTTCTTTCCCTATTTTATCCTCTGATTCTACCTCATTTTCACTGTCATTTATTAAGTTAGATGTCTATTGCTACTAAAGTTTTTGGTGAAAACGGAAAAAAGTCATTTAGCATTTCTGCCATTTCCACATTTTCTGTTATTGTTTTTCCCCCCTTGCTGAGTAATGGGCCTACCCTGTCCTTGTTCGTCTTCTTGCTTCTAATGTATCTGTAGAATATTTTCTTCTTACCCTTTATGTCTCTAGCTAGTTTAATCTCATTTTTGTGCCTTGGCCTTCCTAATTTTGTCCCTGCTTACTTGTGTTATTTGTTTATATTAATGCTTTGTAATTTGACATAGTTTCCACTTTTTGTATGACTCTTTTTTGAGTTTCAGATAATTGAAGATCTCCTAGTTAAGCCGGGGGGGGGGTCTCTTTCCTACACAGTGGTATAATTTGCTCTTGTGCCCTCAATAATGTCTCTTTGAAAAACTGCCAACTCTCTTGAAATGTTTTTCCCCTTAGAATTGCTTCCCCTGGGATCTTACCTACCAACTCCCTGCGTTTGCTAAAGTCTGCTTCCTTAAAATCCATTACTTTTATTGGGCTTTTTTCCCTCTTACCATTCCTTAGAATCATGAACTCTGTCAACAATTTCATGATCACTTTCTCCCAGCTTGCCTTCCACTTTGAAATTCTCAACCAGTTCCTCCCATTTCTCAAAATCAAATCTATAACAGCCTTTCCTCTAGTGTCTTTCTCCATGTTCTGAAAGAAAACATTCTCTCCAATACATTCCAAGAACTTCTTGTATAATCTATGCCCTGCTATGTTGTTTTCCCAAAAGATGTCTGAGTAGTTGAAGTTCCCCATCACCACCTAGTCCTATGCTTTGAATGATTTTGTTAATTGTTTATAAAAAGGCTCATCCACCTCTTCTTCCTGGTGAGGCAGTCTGTAGCAGACCCCTACCATGACATCACCCTTGTTTTTTACCCCTTTTATCCTTACCCAGATATTTTCAACAAGTCTGTCTCCTATTTCCATCTCAACCTCAGTCCAACTGTATACATTTTTGATATATAAGGCAACACCTCCTCCCTTTTTTCCCTGGGCATACTAATTTTCAGCTGCATTTTTCTCAAAGAGACCATCAAATCAATGCCTACCTCTCTCCAAAAGAACTTCCACTCATGGTAAAAGACTCACTGGTGTCTTCAGGCCCCCCGGGTGCCACTGATCAACAAATCAGGATACACAGATATAATCAAAAAGAAAAGGAGTACTTGTGGCACCTTAAAGACTAACAAATTTATTAGAGCATAAGCTTTCGTGAGCTACAGCTCACTTCATCGGATGCATCGGATGCTGTAGCTCACGAAAGCTTATGCTCTAATAAATTTGTTAGTCTTTAAGGTGCCACAAGTACTCCTTTTCTTTTTGCGAATACAGACTAACACGGCTGCTACTCTGAAACAGATATAATCAACTTCCTTGCACGTTTCTAGAAGAAGAAAAAAATAGGCCAGGAGTCTGGATGTGTTTCTCTCCCTACTTCTAGGAAGGGAGAGAACTTCTGCACCAGTTGCAAAAGTTTATGTTGTTACAACTCAGGGCACTGGAAGTTGTGTGGTGACTTCTCCTGTCTGATTATTCCAGTCTACTCAGTCTACAAGAATAATGACTAGAGTTTAAAATGGGGATATTGATTGGCTTGTTGAAGGTCAGCCACATTCCCATTGACCTTGGATGTCTTATTGCAAGTCTGTCTTAGACCCAGAATCTACCAGTGCTATACTGATCACCTGGACTGGGACTATGAAATTTTAGAGCCCAGGACCAGCAGCAACTCAGGAGTGCTTATAATGGCACACCATGTAAGGGAACATACTAATATGTTTTAGGGTGTTCGCAGTAGAAGCTGATAAGGGGTTCAGTTTGGGTCATTATCCATTCTAGCCCTACCACTGGGACAGACTCTTCCTAGCAGTATGCCTATTGAATCCCTGCCTGACTTCTTACATCAAAGCCAGGCATCTTACTGACTACTGTCAGGAGGGACTCTGGTCTGATCTAGACGCAAGTCTTAAGACCTCTATGACCCTAGGATCTTGGAAGGTGGCCTGTCTGTGGGTCTCAGTGGAGCTGTTGAGCAGAGTCTCTGCACCCCACTTACTATGACTCACAGTGTGATGCTGTGGCCAATAGAACTAATGCGATCCTTGGAGGCATAAACACGAATCTCGAGTGGACAGGTTATTTTACCTCTGATTTGGCACTGATGCAAGCGCTGCTGAAATACTGTGTCTGGTTATGGTGCTCACAATTCAAAGAATGATTTTCATAAATTCAAGAGGGTTCAGAGAAGAGCCATGAGAATGATTAGAAGTCACGACTTCTAGGGATAGACTCAAGGAGATCAAGCTATTTATCTTAACAAAGAAAAGTTTAAAGGGTGACTTAATGACTGACTATAATACTTACATGGGGAACAAATATTTAATATGGGCTTTTCAGTGTTACGGAAAAGGTCTAACACAATCCAATGGCTGGAAGATGAAGCTAGACAAATTCAGACTGGAAATAAAGCTGTACATTTTTATAGTGAGCGTAATTAACCATTGGAACAACTTAGCAAGGGTATGGTGGATTCTCTATCGTTAACAATTTTTAAATCAAGTTTGGATGTTTTTCTAAAAGATAATTTCTAGGAGTTATTTTAGAGGAAGTTCTATGGCCTGTTTTATACAAGAGGTCAGATTGGATGATCACAATGGTTCCTCTGACAGCCAAATGTTGGTCCCATTATAGGCAATAGCAAAATTTTCATTGACTTCAGTATTGCCAAAATGGCCTCAAAAATGGGGGCTATATGGAGACAATATCACAATGGAGGAAATGAGGTTTTCCCTTAAGGTAACTGGAGTTCTTACTGCTTTCCCATTCACATGCTGTGCATCCCTGATGATGCCTGTTTTTCTTCCTTCCTTCCTTGTTTTCTTTCTTTAAAAAATGCCTACACTGGTTTTCATTTTGAATTAGCTTCCACTTTTGGGATCTTAACCCTTCGATTTATTATTGGATTAATGACATTAAGACATTTAATTATTTTATAGCACATTTTTCCTTATTTTACAGGTGCTAACTGCAAAAGAAAGGAAAACTCAGATAGATGACAGAAACAAATTGACTGAACATTTCATAATTGCGCTTCCTATGTTACTTTCAAAGGTACAGTTTCCCACAAAATATATTCTTCACTGGTATATAATTTTTTCATTCTGTAGTATAGACATTAATTGCTCTTCATTTTCTCTGTTTCAATAATCTCTAGTATTCTGCTGATGCAGAGAAAGTAGCAAACCTTCTGCAAATCCCCCAGTATTTTGACCTGGAAATCTACAGTACAGGCAGAATGGAGAAGGTATGATATACTATGTAGGCACTCTGATGGCTTTCAACTGACTGATTAGTCATGTTCATATGAAATGGCTACATTTGGAATAGGATGTAATAATCTTTTACTGCTTAACATTGTCTTCTTGAGTTTCATTGTTTATGTAATATTCTGTGTAATGTGAAAACTGACTTTTTTTGTCTGATCCACAGCATCTGGATGCCTTGTTAAAGCAGATTAAGTTTGTTGTGGAGAAGCATGTAGAATCAGATGTTCTAGAAGCCTGCAGTAAAACCTATAGCATCCTGTGCAGTGAAGAATATACCATTCAAAATAGAGTTGACATAGCCCACAGCCAGCTGATCGATGAATTTGTGGACCGATTCAACCATTCAGTAGAGGATCTGTTGCAGGAGGTTTGTTCTTTAAAAATTAACCTTGTTTTTATCTTCTAGATTTGCATCCTTGATCCGTTGTCCATTTTGTAATATCCATTGTCAGTTTCCTGCATCACCATCAATTACCTGATGAGTTGTCATATGCATTCACAATAACACATTGCTCAGTTGTAAATCATGATCTATAAAGCAAAAGAGGTGACCCCTCACCCATCCCCCATAGAAGAGTAAATGAAAAACTTCAATTCCAAAGTGGTATAATTACATTTTAGTTAAGATTTTTTCTAATTAGGTGTCAACCCTTAATGCTAATCCCCTAACCTTAACTCAACCCTTTCTTTCTTTCTTTTTCTTTCTTCTTTCTTTTTTCTTCTTTCTTTCTTTCTTTCTTTCTTTCTTTCTTTTCTTTCTTTCTTTTCTTTCTTTCTTTCTTCTTTCTTTCTTCTTTCTTTTCTTTCGCTTTCTTGCAGTCATCCAAAGACAACACATACAGAATAGGTTAGGCATTGTGCTAGATGCTGAAAATAATGGACTCAATGAAAGACAGGTAATAGTCCATCAGCCTTGTTTACTCCTTGCTGAGGCATCAACTTGCCCATTGTCTCGGAGGAACTGGTTGGCTACTCCCCAGACTTCTACTTTTAGTCTTGATCTCAGCTTATGTCTATAACTGCACATATAATACTGCTGTGTGCATTTTGCCATGATGATATTAAGTAAATTATGAGTTTTTAAATGACATCTCACAAGGCATACTTTGTTCAAAGATTATTACGATAGTGTGTAGAGCGTCGACAACAGGGTACACTCTGTTACAGGAGGTGGGATAGTGTTGTTTTACATGTTGGAGGCATCTGGGACTTATAGAAGGATGGAGTTTGGAAGAGAGTTTGGTGTGTGTGTGTTACAATATGTTAAATTCTCTCTGGAACCCTTAACTGGACATTTTCTTAATTAAAGGGTTTGTGTGGGCTGAGTGTTAACCTTATGCAACCTTAAATATTCTTTTAAAATGTTTAATAATTTCCTTGCTTTTTAAGGTGAATATAGTGGATAAGTGGAAAATAAGATCCCTTTTCTCCCCTTAATAAAGTTATGTGAACTTGCACATACCATAGTAATTTTGAATAAGCCATACAAGTCTAGAAGGTCAAATAAATTTTTATATTTTATAATTGTGTACTAAAGAGAAGGAACATTTTAATATTGTTTTCCTGAGAGAGGTGAAAAAAAACATACTAAAGGAAGAGACCTGCCTTTGAAAGTGTAAATGTGTAGCCTGGACTTCAGAACATGTACAGAAAAACTCTAAAAAGCGTATCAGTCCCCTTTTATCATATATTATTATAATTGCCAAAATATTAATCTGCCTTTTTATTTTAGTTTGAGGTTGGCTTTTTAAAAAACTAATACAACTTTTTAGTCATTTTTCAAAATAACATATAATATGAAAATAACTAAAAGAGATATCACTTAGTAGCCACCGTTGAAAACATTGGCTTGATTGACTTGCTAAAATTCCCGTAGGAATTTTGAGGCAGAGTTAAGGATAGAAGTTGGTTATCCAGACATAGCCCAGTTCTTTAATCACAAGACCATCACATAGAGAAAATAGTATCCAATAATTTATTTAAAGACTATCATTTTATTTGTATGTCAATGTTTTGGAGAGGTGAATATGCAGAAATAGTCCCATTTTTTGCAAACACATAGCTAAACACAGATTTGGCCTACTGTTTTTGAAAAGCAATGAAGTTAAGTACTCAACACTTAGTTCTAACATGGTAGAGACATGAATTCTAGTTCTGGCTGTGTCAGAAGTATGGCAAAATTGTCAAAAGTGCTTAAGAGAGCACTTATGAGCATAAGTTCCATTTTCAAAAGTAACATACACTCTTGCCTCCTTAGCCCTTATTCAATAATAAGGGCTGGAAGCACACAAGAATATTAACACCAGTCCATGCAAGCACTGAGACTTGAACTCTTGGCCTTTGTGGCTTCTAGGCCAAAGCATACTTTGATGGAGAGCTCTCTCTCTCTTAGAACCTTCCTAGCAGTGAGGCTAGGTCAATGTTGCTGAAATTCAGGAGCCTCATTCTGATGTTTCTTTCTTGTTAAGTAAAAATTGTCTATTTTTGAAGAGATGGGCCAAAAGATTTCAGAAAAGAGGGCTTGTAGTTCAGAGAAGGCTTGTAGTTCTGTGAACTTTGAAGTAACTGGATGCTATAGTTTTTGAACAAAAGAGGTACAGAATTTCCGCACATCATACAAAATTTCTGTAAAATGAAATTTTGACTGTTTATTTTTCTAGGAACATTTGCTAGATACCAGAACACCCCCAAAATACCCAGGACCCTTTCAGAGTACTTTCCAAGTTTTGTTTTTTTACATTAAGCCATTGTTTCAGTTCTAGAGAGGTTTTAATGTCCTGCCAAAGGTAAAATCCAGCTCCATTCCTTACAGTGGAGCCATTATTAGTCCTTCTAGAAGATTCCCTTAGGTTTGGTGGTTTTTGAAACTTTTTATTAAGGCAAAGTTATAATAGAAAATTAACATACTATATGATATATTATTTATTCAGGATCAGGTTAATATTTAATGAACCTGGCTAAACAGTCTGGTTTGCTGGCTGAAGAGCCCTCCTCTTCTGAGTACGCTTGATAGGATGACCAAAAATTTCTACATATCTATCCTATTTTTGGCACTTCTCTTGTGTACATACTTGGTGAGAGAGTTTTTCCATTACAAGGACAATCCATATTTTACTATACCTTAGTGCCATTGTAGGAGGGGGAATCACATTTTTTCCAATAATGTTCAATACAAAGTCAAGTTGTTAAAATAAAAATTGAAGTAATTTGCCCCTCTGTTTAAAATGTAGATTTTTTTACTGTAGCTTTTAAGTAAGCAGGTCAGAGGATCTCTAGGAAGCCAGCATTTAGTCATAAGATGAATCTTTTTAATAATTTCCATCCTAAACTATCTAATTCCTGGACACAATCACCAAATGTGCAAATACATTCCACTTTCCCTGCAACCCGTTCAACTAAGTGCTTTCCTAGTAACAAAAATTTGATGGATCTTAACTGGAGTCAAATGTCATCTGTACAGTAATTTTGAAACAATTTCTTTAAGAAGTACACAAATTGAGGACATATATCAATATGTGTTAACTACTTATGCTAAACAATCTGTTCATCTTGTATTTAGCTGTGACACGGAGGGTAAGCTTCCCAGACCTGAAGAGTAGTTAAGTGTAAGCCCGAAACTT
This sequence comes from Dermochelys coriacea, assembly GCF_009764565.3. Classification (NCBI taxonomy): domain Eukaryota; kingdom Metazoa; phylum Chordata; order Testudines; family Dermochelyidae; genus Dermochelys; species Dermochelys coriacea. The sequence continues at coordinate 49,429,877 of NC_050076.1, forward strand.
GTTTCTCTCACCAACAGAAGTTGGTCCAATAAAAGATATTACCTCACCCACCTTGTCTCTCAGATTTATCATAGTTTATTTTGAAACCTGCCCAGATTCCCAAGTCTCTTGTTCTGTAATTTTTAACAAGGATTCTGACTCCTGCAAATATAATAAGACATCGTTGGCAAAAAAAGCTATTTTGTGATCTAATCCAGCAGATGTTTTGATATCCTTTACAAAGAGAGTGTCTCTCACATTATTTCATATGGCGCCATTGCCAAAGCAAACAGAGAGGATAGTGGGCAATGCCTAGACAAATTAAAATGAGGGGATTGATGACCATTAACCAAAGCAGACATTAGAAGATGAACATATAGGGCTGATATGCCCCTATAAAACTGGCTTCCAAAACCAAGATACTCCCACTCCAATGGGTCAAAGGCTTTGTCAGCATCCAAAGAAAGCAGCACATAGGAAGAATTGCTAGAATTAAAATTATAGATCATATTCAGAGTTCTTCTGATGTTGTCAGATAGATGTGCTGCCAGGAAGGAACCCAGATTGGTCAGGGTGAACATATTTGAGCAAGATAACACTGTCTGTTTGCTAACGCCTTATCGTAAACTTTAGCAGGCACTTTAATTAAGAAATATGTTACATGATGCATAACTGGTACGAATTTTTCCCTCTTTAGGAATAACCATGCCTGTTTCCATGAATCTGGAAATTCATTCCCTGCACTATAGCATTAAACAATTCAGTTAAAATACGGATCAGCACTTGCCTTAGAGCACTATAATATTCCCCAGCAATCCAATCAGGATCTGGAGCTTTCTTGGATTTTAAATTCTTAATTACATCTTCAACTTCCCCTGCAGCAATTTGCCTATCAAGAGCTGCCATATCATCCTCTGAGATCTGAGAAGTGTGTAACTATCTCAGTGATTTATTTATAAGTTCAGGATTTGGATGTTAAGTGTACAAAGTGTGGAAGAACTTAACACTTTCAGAGATCTAGTTGATACCAGTTACTAAATCTCCCTTTTTTTTCTTTGAGTTACTGCACATGTCAATCCTAATATGGTGTTTATGTGCTCCAGCACAGGAGTTTGGTACAGTTTCATTAGCAGTGACTAGTGGGGTGGCACATGCACCCTTCATGCCCTCATGACCCTCTCCGCCAAGGGCAAACCCAGTCTCTCTGCATCTCATAACCTGGATAATAGCTGGATGTCTACAATAGACATGGAGTGTTCTTCAGAGGTGCAGAGCATTCTTCTTCAGAGAGGGAAATTATCCACTAGGATTATCTATACTGCCAAATGGAAACATTTTTCTTTATTGGCAAAGACTACAGGTTACACTCCATGTCAGTATTCTATTCCAATAATATTAGATTATCTCTTATTTTTAAAGCACTCAGAACTATATGTTTTGTCAGTCAAAGTCCATTTGGCAACAATATCTGCATTTCATCCTCCAGGAGTGGGAGATACAATTTTCTCTCATCTATCAGTGAATAGATTTATGAAAGGGTTAGTCCACATTTTTCCTCCTGTGAGTCCCCCAACATGGGACTTCTGTTTAGTGCTTTCTTCACATATGAATCCTTTTCACCTTTATGAGATTGTCCAATTTATCCACTGTCATTGATATATACTTCAGATGTGAAAAGGTTGCTGTTATGGCTCTATACATAAAACATCAAGACTTTTCATTGCTTATGGTAGTAAATGAACAGGGATGGCTGTTTCATCACAGACACTTACAAAATGTGTATTGGATTGTATTAAAACTTCTTATGATATTAATGAGTCCTCCACCAAATATCTAAACTCACTCCACCAGAGTGCAGGCTGCATCAATATCATGCTTAAGTTGGGTTCCAGGCAACTCCTGGCCTTCACTTCATATGTTTGTGAAACATTATTAGTTAGAAAGAAAAGGAGTACTTGTGGCACCTTAGAGACTAACCTTAGTAGCTCACGAAAGCTTATGCTCAAATAAATTTGTTAGTCTCTAAGGTGCCACAAGTACTCCTTTTCTTTTTTGCGAATACAGACTAACACGGCTGCTACTCTGAAACCTATTATTAGTTAGTAACCACTTCAAGATTTAATGATTTAAGATTTTCACATAACTACTAGCTTCCCACTCCTTAAAGATGACCACTAGCTAATTACCATACATATGATCCACAGTAACTGAAAAAAGAAAGAATGGTTACTTATCTGATAGTAACTATGGTACTTTGGGATCTTCTGCACGTGGATCCCATGACTTGCCCTCTGTCCCCACAGCTCAGAGTCTTATAAATGAGGATTTTGGGCAATAAAGGAAGTGACTAGTGGTTGGGGTTGCTGTGCCTTTTATGCCCTTGGGGGAGGCGGAGCTTAAGGGCATTCAGGGTCCATGCATGACCCCTATTGGACACTGACTGAACAAAAGTCAACTGTATATACAGACAATAGATTTCCAAAGGGGTCCACACCACCATTCAAAATTTCCAAAGAGGTCTGCATCTCCATTTGAAATTTTTTAGGGGTCCACAAATGAAAAAAAGGTTGAGAACCACTGGTTTAATGCACTAAGATGTGTAAGGCATTCTGTTACTATGGTGATGGGGGCAGGATAAGGACCTGAACTAAATTAGGAAGTCTGCCATTAGTCTATGTAAACATCTGTTGCATCAGTGGAGTCTCTGCTATGAACTGAGGATTGCATTGACTCTGTTCTTCTAGCCCCAGCTCTCAGGCTCTAATTAAAACACAATTCAATCCTTTTTACAGAATGAATTTGAAACTCTGCCTCAGGTTTTTTCCTCGGGAAATAATTACAGTAAAAGCTGTTTTATCCGGCATGTTGGAGGAATGTGGGGGTGCCGTAAGTGAAAAATGCCGATTAACTGAGAGGGAGGGAGTTTGGGTGTAGGAAGGGGTGCAGGGCTGGGGGTTGAGGCACCCCAACTCCCTCCCAGAGCCCACATTCCGCACCCCCTCCTGCGCCCCAAATCCCTGCAGGCCCTGCACCAACCAGACTATAAACGGGACTTGCAATGAAGATCAGAAATGCTGGTTTATAGAGCTTTCCTGTTGGTGAAGTGCCGGATAAAACAGCTTTTACTATACTACTGTAGGAGGTTGTTTGTGTGAGTATTAATACTGTGATATTGCTTAATGCAGTCAGACAAGTCTTGCTGATTTCTTAGAACTACCCAATGGTTATTTAAAATGTCCGTTTTTGTTATTTTACATTGTAATCAAGAGTCTAGGCACAAAATAGTGATTGTGGCATCATGAACCAGTTCAAATGTCAACATAAGATTCTGTGTAACTATTAATTGTCCTCACCATGCAAAGAGAGAAGCTTATTTGTATTGCTGAATCCATGATGAATATGCTTTCATTTCCAGGGAGAAGAAGCAGATGATGATGATATATACAATGTGCTTTCCACTTTGAAGAGATTAACTTCTTTTCATAAGTATGTGATTTTACTTGGATCAGCTTTGTCTAGTGATGATGTATAATGTTAGCCAATAAAAGATGATAATCAAAGTTAGGAAAGATGATGAAAATGATGTGCTAAAATATGAAAAACAAACTGACTGCCAGGAAAACATTCAGCAGCAAGGAGGGCTTTGATTCAGCAAAGCACTTATACACATGCTTAAGTCCAATTGAAATCAATGCCTTATAACTATTTTGGTTGGGCGTGTGATGTTTTTATTGAAATAGTTATGCTATAAAACCCTAGGTGACTTTTACTGGTAGAGTTTATTCTCCAGTCTTCACAGCAGTAGTCCTCCCTCTGTCCTCGTCAGCTGGGGGCAGAACAGAGCTTTGCTCTGAGCCGAGGCTTAAGACCAGACCTTCGGAAGAACTCTCCAGAATTTTCTGCCTCCGAGAGGTGCACAGCAGACTGAAGGACTCTCTTTGTGTCAGAGCTTTCATAGGATTTTTAAAAGACCTTTAACTAAAATGTCAGTTTCTTCATTGGTTAGGAGGTTTTTTCCTCAAAACTGCAGAACTAAAAAAAAAAAAAAAGTGGCTTTCTGAAGAGGATCTGAATGACAGCACTTTGCCTTCCTTTCCCCCAGTGATAGCAGGCCACAGGAAAAAACCTGATTCCCAACTAGCTTGGGAGAGAAATCCATGCTGAGACAGTTGAGCAAGGCTCTATGAAAGTTCTCTTCAGTGAAACCAGGCCAGAATCAGTGGCAGGGAATTGAGCATTCTTTAAAGCTCTCCTACCTGTCCTGTAAGCCATGGACCCCAATCCCTCAGCCTGCAGAGGAGGTAGGTAACGAATCCAGCCAGCATGTAGGCTAGGTCTGTGCTGAGATGACGACAAAGCATCCCTTTTCCATAAGTTGCTTTACCTGCAAGGTTTTAGCAGCCATGAAAGGTGCCAGTGCCTGAGACCTCACTGATACCAGTGAATCACTTGTTTCCAGTGGCACTGGCTCAGTCCTCATTCTGTGCTGTTAGTTCAGCGTGGATCCAGCAGCAGGGAGCATGGTCTGGTGTGATTCACATCCCCTTCCTTGTGTGGTGGACCTACATCCTCTCCCCTTCCATCCTCCAGGGATCCCATAGGAGGTCATAAAGTGTCTACTGTTTTCTGTAGGGCAACATGCAGGATACATGCCCATGTCTGTTCAGTCTCCTCGGTAATGCCCTCTCCCTCACAGGGCCCTTCCCCCTTTCTCTCAGGGGTTTGTCACAGGGACTAGTGAAGGATATTGCTCATAATCAGCTCCAAATTGGATAGCACAAACTCTTAAAATCTCTCAGAGTGTATCCCCTCTAGATTCTAATCTAGATTCTAGTCTAAAGAAAAGGAGAGTTCTCTGAAACAGGGGTTTTGAGCAAGATACCCCAGACTTTCAGTTAAGCTTTCCAGTGTTCAGCACGAATTGGAGGAGGAGGAGGGAGTCTAACTTCACAGGTATGTTTTTAGAAAATGAAACACTGGAGGGGGGAAAAGGGTAAAGTTGGGGAAAAGCTGTGTAATTCTTCCTCACCTGGTTCATGCAAGACTAATTAAGGTGAAGTGAGAATTCCCATTCAAGACTTACTTATTACCCACATTTTAAAGGGTGTTCTGTATTCTGTATTCTGGCTAAGGTTAAGCCTGCTGTAGAATACTTTGTAAAATGCATAGTCATAGCAGCTGAGGGAGTATTCCTACCAGACAGGAGAATAAGATTAACACTCAGATCAAACTTGGGTGCAGTAGTAGCAGCCCTGAGAGTATTGGCTGCAGTCTCTTATTGAGGAGGTCTGTGCTCAACTTGGAGGCCATTGTGAGCATCCAGAAAAAAAAAGATGATCTATTTTAAACAAGATTTCCCTAGCAGTGTTTTCAGGACTGATGCTTCACCTGACTCTGATTTGCTGTGTATTCAAATCTCACAAAAATACATCCTGGGGGCAACTATGGCTCCACTTGAAGAAACTAGACTTGCAGGCTAACATCTGGTGTCCTTCCAAATATTTTGTTGGTAGACTTGTAGGATTGAATCTCAAAGCAGTCAGTAAGGAAAATAAAGCCTCCTCCTTCCTCCAGTGAGAGAATCTTAAAACTTCCTTATCTCAGCAAGTATTCCCTTTGTAGCCACTGCTCTTCCAAGTTCTAGTATAGAGATTACACATTAGGAGGAAGCCATTGCTACGTTTCCTGAGGCTTGGAAGATCTAGGCTGGACTATCTCGAAAGCTGTCCCAACTCCAAAAACTTCTCTCTGATTTTGAGCGTACCATGTCTTTGGAGATCCCCTGTACCTCCTTGGGGTGTTTCAGTTAAGACTGTCACCTGGGAGTAAACCACATCCGAAAATGGGGGCTTGAGGTAATCAGAAGTGAAGACTGAGTTCTGTGGAGAGACACAAGATTCTTTGTGGTTCAAAAAGAAACAATAGCATGCAGCCCACTTCAGATCTCAGGTCCCTCAACAAATCCATCCGATGAAGTGAGCTGTAGCTCACGAAAGCTTATGCTTAAATAGATTTGTTAGTCTCTAAGGTGCCTTTTCTTTATAAGGAAGTACTCCTTTTCTTTATAAGGAAATCAGTATTCCAGGTAGAAATACTGAAATCCATCATTAAATAATTTTCTCCCCAAGTCTTCAGAATATGAAAATAAATCCCTAGAAATCTACTGAAGATATGATCAGGGAGAATTACACAGAGATATAAAATCATAGGACTGGAATGGACCTCAAGAGGTCATCTAGTCCAGTCCCCTGCACTCATGGCAGGACTAAGCATTATCTAGCCCATTCTTGACAGATGTTTGTCTAACCTGCTCTTAAAAATCTCCAATGATGAAGATTCCACAACCTCCCTAGGCAATTTATTCCAGTGCTTAATTACCCTGACAGGAAGTTTTTCCTAATGTCCAATGTAAACCTCCCTTGCTGCAACTTAAGCCCATTGCTTCTTGTCCTATTCTCAGAGGTTAAGAAAAACTATTTTTCTCCCTCCTCCTTGTAAAAACCTTTTACGTATTTGAAAACTGTTATCATGTCCCCTCTCAGTCTTCTCTTTTCCAGACTGAACAAACCCAATTTTTTCAATCTTCCCCCATAGGTCATGTTTTCTAGGCCTTTAATCATTTTTGTCGCTCTTCTCTGGACACTCTTCAATTTGTTCACATCTTTCCCACATCTTTCCTGAAATGTGGTGTCCAGAACCAGACACAATATTCCAGTTGAGGCCTAATCAGCACGGAGTAGAGTGTTTAACTTCTGCCCCAACAAGAGGCATTTTCAATACAAAGTATTCCCTTTTTGGACTTGTAGTTTCTACTCAAATGCTATATCATCCCTCCCTTCAAGTGAAAGGGATGTCTGAATGACATTTTCATATTACACAGAGTCCAGTAGCCATTGCTAAAAGCCTTCAGAAACATGGCTTTGAGCAAACAAGTGTAAGGGCCAGTTACAGCCTTCACAAAACTCCAGCATCTAAGTTATCATCCAGCACAATCTTTATTTCAGAAGGGAGATGGCAGAAGATAGTGTCAAACATTAGCATATCTCTCCTAAGATTAGAGTTTCTGCCTGAGCTTCTGGGGTTGTTGGTTTCATATGTGGATAACCCAGCACAATTCTTACTTCTCTTCTAGCCAGCAAATCAGTATATAAAGATCTTGGTCCAAATCCAGAACTAGTATCCTTGGTGAATTCATTCTTAATATTATTTAACAACTACCTGATGTCAGGCCCAAAGAAGCTGGCCAGCAAAACAGATACCAACAGACTCCATGTAGGGGGAACTCAGGGCCCCCACAAGGAGACATGGAATATAACCTGTCTCATGCTAAGGCCCATCAAACTCACATCTCACATCCATTTCCAGCAGATGACTCTTCAAAGTCTGTCTGTATGTAACTGCTAAATAGGGAGAAAACATTCAGCACTGCTTAGGGAAGTAGCTTTGTTCATGTCTTGAATAGAAGCTGTTGCTCTGTTCTTCAGTGTTCTACACCAAGAAGTGTAGTCAGTCAGCTGGCTCAGCAAGACACACTTAGAAACAAAGGATTGCAGTCTAGATCAGCTAACCTTTCATTGTATCACAGGACAGTTGAAAACCTATTGATAACCTATTTGCATCCAAGTCCAGCTAGAAAAGCAAAAGAGGTAAAGAAGAGGAAGAGACATTCAAAAGCAGAGGCAGTGATCCCCTTATCTCAGAAGTGAGGTAAAGGGCTTTCTTTATGCCTTTCCTCCTCTACCCCCCAAACCCCTTAGAATAAAGATGGTAAAGATGATGGTGAAGGAACAGACCACAGTGATTAAAATCACCTTGTTAACTCTTGAGTCTTAGTTCTCCGACAGATATAACTGTAACCTCCTCTCAAACTTGCAGCACGCACACACCCACACACACCAGGGATCTGTCATGAACCACTATTCCGTGCTGCCTAAGCCAACAGCTGGGAAGCTGAGAGGAAGCAAGTACAGCTACTCGTAAAAAAGTGATTAACATCTTCCCAGTATCTTAGAGGAAATTCAGAATTATGTATATGTATCATCTGATGTTGAGATATCAGTCTAATATGGGATACACATCAAGGAAAAGTCAGCTGAAGCAAAGGACATTCTGGTGTTTTTATAATGTAGCCTGACCATGGGGCTCAAGGCCAACACTTTTTGGAAAGACAAGTCAGTGACTGCAGGAATGTAGCACTGTAAGAAACATATGAGAATCCTTCATCATCGTCACATAACAGATATCAGAGGACCACCAACATTATCAGTTTTCTGGCATAGGAACAGAAGAATGGCCATAGTGGGTCAGAACAGTGGTCCATCTAGCCCAGTTTCCGGTCTTCTGACAATGGCCGATGCCAAATGCTTCAAAAAGAATGAACAGAACAGGACAATTATCAAGTGATCCATCCCCTGTCATCCTGTCGCAGCATCTGGCAGTCAGAGCTTAGGGACACCTAGAACATGGAGTTGCATCTCTGACCATCTTGGCTAATAGCCATTGATGGACCTATCCTCCGTGAAGTTATCTAATTCTTTTTTTAACCCAGTTATATTTTTGGCCTTCACAACATCCCCTGGCAACAAGTTCCAAAGGTTGACTGTGCACTGTGAAGAATTACTTCCTTTTGTTCGTTTTAAACCTGCTGCCTATTAATTTTATTGGGTGACCTCTGTTTTTGTGTTATGTGAAGGATAAATAATACTTGTGTATTCACTTTCTCCGTATCATTTGTGATCTTATATACTTCTATCATACCACCCTGTAAGTCATCTCTTTTCCAGACTGAACAGTCCCAATCTTTTTAATGTCTCTTCATATGGAAGCTGTTCCATACTCCTAATCATTTTTGTTGCCCTTTGTTGTATTTTTTCCATTTTTAATGTATCTTTTTTTTTAGATGGGGCGACCAGAACTGCCCGCAGTATTCAAGGTGTGGACATACCATGGATGTATATAGTGACATTATGATATTTAGTGACTTATTATCTATCCCTTTCCTAATGGTTCCTAACATTCTGTTAGCTTTTTTGACTGCCGCTGTACATTGAGTGGATGTTTCCTGAGTATTATCCACAATGACTCTAAGATCTCTTCCTTACAGCTAATTTAAACCCCATCATTTTGTGCTTAGAGTTGGGATTATATTTTCCAATATGCATTACTTTGCATTTATCAACATTTAATTTGGCCTGCCATTTTATTGCCCCATCACACAGTTTTATGAGATCCCTTTGTAACTTTTCACAGTCTGGTTTGGACTTAACTATTTTGAGTAATTTTGTATCACTGCAAACTTTCCTACCTCAGTATTTATCTCTTTTCCCAAGTAATTTATGAATATGTTGAACAGCACTGGTTCTAGTAGAGATTCCTGGGAGACCCCGCTGTTTACCTTTCTCCATTCTGAGAACTGACCATTTATTCCTACCTTTGGTTTCTTATCTTTTAACCAGTTACTGATCCATGAGAGGACCCTCCCTCTTATCCCATGATTACTTAATTTGCTTAAGAACCTTTAGTGAGGGACCTTTTCACAGGCTTTCTGAAAGTCCAAGTACAATACATTCACTGAATCACCCTTGTCCACATGTTTGTTGACCCTCAAAGAATTCTAATAGATTGGTGAGGCATGATTTCCCTTTACAAAAGCCATGTTGACTCTTCCACAACAAATCGTGTTCATCTATGCGTCTGATAATTCTTTTCTTTATTATAGTTTCAGCCTTTTCGCCTCATGCTGAAATTAGGCTTATCAGCCTGTAATTGCCAGGTTTGCCTCTGGAGCCTTTTTTAAAAATTGAGGTCACATTTGCTATCCTCCAGTCATCTGGTATAGACACTGATTTAAGTGATTACATACCACAGTTAGTAGTTCTGCAATTTCATATTTGAGTTCTTTCAGAACTCCTGCGTAAATACCATCTGGTTCTGGTAACTCAGTTCCTCAGATTTGTCACCTAAAAAGAATGGCTCAGATGTAGGAATCTCCCACACATTCTCTGCAGTGAAGACCAATGCAAATAATTCATTTAGCTTCTCCACAATGGCCTTGTCTTACTTGAGTGCTCCCTTAGCACCTCAATTGTCCAGTGGCCGCACTGACTTGTTTGGCAGGCTTTCTGCTTCTGATGCACTTAAAAAAAAATACTGTTTCTTTTGAGTTTTTTTGCTAGTTACTCTTCAAATTCTTTTTTGGCCTAACTAATTATACTTTTTCATTTGATTTGTCAGAGTTGGTGCGACTTTCTATTTTCCTCAGTAAGATTTGACTTCCGGTTTTTAAAGGATGCCTTTTTGCCTCTAACTGCCTCTTTTACTCTGTTGTTTAGCCATGATGACATTTTTCTGACCTCCTTACTGTGATTTTTTATTTGGGGTATACCTTTCCCTATGTCACTGGTACCAATAGGCAGATTCATAGATTCATAGATATTAAGGTCAGAAGGGACCCTTATGATCATCTAGTTTGACCTCCTGCACAATGCAGGCCACAGAATCTCATCCACCCACTCCTGCAATAAACCTCTCACCTATGTCTGAGCTATTGAAGTCCTCAAATCATGGTTTAAAGACTTCAAGGTGCAGAGAATTCTCCAGCAGGTGACCCGTGGCCCATGCTACAGAGGAAGGCGAAAACCCCCCAGGGCCTCTTCCAATCTGCCCTGGAGGAAAATTCCTTTCCGACCCCAAATACGGCGATCAGCTGAACCCTGAGCATGTGGGCAAGATTCACCAGCCCAGATACCCAGGAAAGAATTCTCTGTAGTAACTCAGTTCCCACCCCATCTAACATCCCATCACAGGCCATTGGGCCTATTTACCATGAATAGTTAAAGATCAATTAATTGCCAAAATCATGTTATCCCATCATACCATCTCCTCCATAAACTTATCGAGTTTAATCTTGAAGTCAGATAGGCCTTTTGCCCCCCACTGCAACCCTTGGAAGGCTATTCCAGAACTTCACTCCTCTGATGGTTAGAAACCTTCATCTAATTTCAAGTCTAAACTTCCCGATGGCCAGTTTATATCCATTTGTTCTTGTGTCCACATTGGTAATGAGCTTAAATAATTCCTCTCCCTCTCCGGTATTTATCCCTCTGGTATACTTACAGAGAGCAATCATATCTCCCCTCAACCTTCTTTTAGTTAGGCTAAACAAGCCAAGCTCCTTAAGTCTCCTTTCATAAGACAAGTTTTCCATTCCTTGGATCATCCTAGTAGCCCTTCTCTGTACCTGTTCCAGTTTGAATTCATCCTTTCTAAACATGGGAGACCAGAACTGCACACAGTATTCCAGATGAGGTCTCACCAGTGCCTTGTATAATGGTATTAAAACCTCCTTATACCTACTGGAAATGCCTTGCCTGATGCATCCCAAGACCGCATTAGCTTTTTTCACGGTCATATCACATTGGCGGCTCATAGTCATCCTGTGGTCAACCAATACTCCAAGGTCCTTCTTCTTCTCCATTGCTTCTAATTGATGCGTCCCCAACTTATAACTAAAATTCTTGTTATTAATCCCCAAATGCATGACCTTACACTTGTCACTATTAAATTTCATCCGATTGCTATTACTCCAGTTTACTATTGCTATTACTCCAGATCCTCCTGTATGATATCCCGGTCCTTCTCTAAATTGGCAATACCTCCCAGCTTTGTATCATCCGCAAACTGTATTAGCACACTCCCACTTTTTTTGTGCCAAGGTCAGTAATAAAAAGATTAAATAAGATTGGTCCCCAAACTGATCCCTGAGGAACTCCACTGGTAACCTCCCTCCGGTCTGATAGTTCACCTTTCAGTATGACCCGCTGCAGTCTCCCTTTTAACCAATTCCTTATCCACCTTTCAATTTTCATATTGATCCCCATCTTTTCCAGTTTAACTAATAACTCCCCATGTGGCACGGTATCAAACGCCTTACTGAAATCTAGGTAAATTAGATCAACTGCATTTCCTGTGTCTAAAAAATCTGTTACTTTCTCAAAGAAGGAGATCAGATTGGTTTGGCATGATCTACCTTTTGTAAAACCATGTTGTATTTTGTCCCATTTACCATTGACCTCAATGTCCTTAACTACTTTCTCCTTCAAAATTTTTTCCAAGACCTTGCATACTACAGATGTCAAACTAACAGACCTGTAGTTACCCGGATCACTTTTTTTCCTTTCTTAAAAATAGGAACTATGTTAGCAATTCTCCAGTCATACGGTACAACCCCTAAGTTTACAGATTCATTAAAAATTCTTGCTAATGGGCTTGCAATTTCAGGTGCCAATTCCTTTAATATTCTTGGATGAAGATTATCTGGGCCCCCCGATTTAGTCCCATTAAGCTGTTCAAGTTTTGCTTCTACCTCAGATATGGTAATACCTACTTCCATATCCTCATTCCCATTTGTCATGCTACCATTATCCCTAAGATCCTCTTTAGCCTTATTAAAGACTGAGGCAAAGTATTTGTTTAGATATTGGGCCATATCTAGATTATCCTTAACCTCCACTCTATCCTTAGTGTTTAGCGGTCCCACTTCTTCTTCCTTCTTTGTTTTCTTCTTATTTATATGGCTATAGAACCTTTTACTATTGGTTTTAATTCCCTTTGCAAGGTCCAACTCTACTTGATTTTTAGCCTTTTCACTTTATCCCTACATGTTCTGACCTCAATAAGGTAGCTTTCCTTGCTGATCTCTCCCATCTTCCACTCCCTATATGCTTTCTGCTTTTTCTTAATCACCTCTCTGAGATGCTTGCTCATCCAGCTTGGTCTACAACTCCTGCCTATGAATTTTTTCCCCTTTCTTGGCATGCAGGCTTCCGATAGCTTCTGCAGCTTTGACTTGAAGTAATCCCAGGCCTCCTCTGCCTTTAGATCCATAAGTTCTTCAGTTCAATCCACTTCCCTAACTAATTTCCTTAATTTTTGAAAGTCAGCCCTTTTGAAATCAAAAACCCTAGTTGCAGATTTATTTTTGTTAATCCTTCCGTTCAGTTTGAACTGAATTAGCTCATGATCACTTGAACCAAGGTTGTCCCCTACAACCATTTCTTCTATGAGGTCCTCACTGCTCACCAAAACCAAATCTAAAATTATATCCCCTCTTGTCAGTTCAGCAACTTCTTGATGACGGAATCCATCAGCTATCGCATCTAGGAAAATCTGAGCCCTATTATTATTACTAGCACTTGTCCTCCAGTCTATATCTGGGAAGTTAAAGTCTCCCATGATCACGCAGTTTCCATTAGTATTTACTTCATTAAAAACATTAAAGAGGGCTCTATCCATATCCAAATTAGATCCCTGTTTTCTTTAGCACACCCCAAGCACTATCACAGGGGAGGTCTAGTAGTTTTCTTCCCCAGTGTGATTTTTGCCCAGACGGACTTTGTCTTATCCATTCCTTTGCTTCTTACTGCTGTACATTCTATCTCATCATTGATATACAATGCTACTCCACCACCTTTACCTTTATTTCTGTTTTTCCTGAACAGCACATACCCTTCAATATCTGTAGTCCAGTCATGACTACTATTCCACCATGTTTCTGTTATCCCTATAATACCTGGTTTCACTTCCTGCACCAGTAGCTCTAGTTTCTCCATTTTGTTACCTAGGCTCCTCGCATTGGTCTACAAACATCTTAATTTTTGCTGTTTGGCCTCGCTCACATTCTTTACCCAATTAGACATGGACATTCTACAGCCAGTATGACCTATTAGACTGGTATGCGCACTGCCCTTCCTCCTTATGTCCATTCTCCTACCCACGGCTGAATCTTTTCTTACTTTGTTTTCTTCCCTCTCAATGCTAAAATCCTGCGTGGAGATTACCTGGACATCTCCCAACCATCTCCCCCAAATTCCTAGTTTAAAGCTCTCTTAATCAGTTGTGCCAGCTCCAGCCTAGAAGTCTATTTCCTTCCTACTCAGATGAAGTCCATCCCGAGAGAACTGTCCTCTGTCCATGAATGCCTCCCAGTGGCCATACATCCCAGAGCCCTCCTTATAGCACCACTGCCTGAGCCATCTGTTGATAGTCGTAATCTTGTCACACCTTTGTTGCCCTTCATGATCTTAATCTGTGGGCTGCAGGTCCTAACAGCACCTTTCAGCTTCATAGTTGGTATGTCTTCTTCTCACTGAAAGTGTCTTGCCTGCTCACCACCTTCTTGCCCCAAGTGGGGGTTGAAGCTTAGTGTGCTCTCAGTGAAACCTCAGTTTACATGTTCTATGATACACGGTTGTACTATGAACTAAACATGCTTCCATCTCCAAGGTCATCTCAATTTTCCTCATATAATAGGAAATTGTATTGTTACCATACTGGCTAAATCCATCCATTCTAAGGAAGCGGAAATGCATAAGTTGGGTGTGAACAGAGCCTACAATGGAATAAAGGTGCATATAGCAGAGGCATTCGAAGCCCTCAGTACAACTGCCATTACCAATATGAAAAGAGGAGTGGTCTTGTGGGCAGAGAAATACACTCTTTTATAGATTCCGAGGCCAGATGGAACCATAGTAATCACCTAGTCTGACCTCCTGTATAGCAAGGCCAGAGAAATTCCCCAAAATAATTCCTACAGCATGTCTTTGAAAAACATCCAATCTTGATTTAAACATAGTCAGTGATAGAGACTCCACCATGACCCCTTTGTAAGTTGTTCCAATGGTTAATTACCCTCACTGTTAAAAATTTGTCTTATTTCCAGTCTGAATTTTTCTAGCTTCAACTTTCAGCCATTGAATCATGTTATAGCTGTCTCTGCTAGACTGAAGAGCCCGTTATTAAATATTTGTTCCTCAGGTAGATACTGATATACTATGAGCAAGTCACCCCCTTAACCTTCTCTTTGTTAAACTAAATAGATTGAGCTGTATTTCACTAGAAGGCATGTTTCTAATCCTTTAAACATTCTTGTGGTTCTTCTCTGAATTCTCTCCAATTTATCTACATCCTTCTTGCACTGGGGGTATCGGAATTGGACTCAGCATTCCAGCAGCGGTCACACCAGTGTCAAGTATAGAGGTAAAATAACCTCTTTATTCTTACTCGAGATTCCCTATTTATGCATCCCAGGATTGCATTAGTTCTTTTGGACACAGCATCACACTGGGAGCTCCTGTTCAGCTGATTATCCGTCATGACTCCCACATCTTTTTCAGAATCACTGCTTCCCAGAATAGTGTCCCCTATTCTGTAAGTATGCCCTACTTCTTTGTCCCTAGATGTATACATTTACGTTTAGCTTAATTGAAACACATATTGTTTGCTTGTGTCCAGTTTACCAAGTGACGCAGATATCTATGAATCAGTGATCTGTCCCCTTCATTATTTACCACACCCCCAATTTCTGTGTCATTGTAAACTTTTGAGGAGGGCCTGTAAAGCTTATACATGGCCTTAAATCCTCACTTTCCGTTGACATCCTCTCCCTGCTAATGCAGCATTTGGTAGAAGGGTGTTACAGAACAGGGTGCCCCAGTAACCCTGAAATGTCTTTCCAGTTCTACATACATAAATTGAATCTTCCCTCCCTAGGGATGATTTACTGCTTTTTGCATCCGACTGTAAAGACTGTCTGACATGGAGGGAACTAAGAGGGAAAATTCTGTCTTATCAATGAATTTTCATTCTAGTACCCTCCATGTCAGACAGTTTGACCCTCCCTCAGAGTATTTCATTATGACCAGGTTTTCTTCTGGCTGTTGTTCATTGGTTAACTAGTTTGGAAGGGAAGAGGGTGTTCCTCCAGGAAATCCCAAAATTTCATGTCAAAACTCTTCTGCAAATAGTTTGAGTTGAATAGCACTTTTAAACTTTTGTATAGTTAGTACTTTTCCAGCTTTGGAGGTTATCATTCTGGAGAATTTTTCCTGAGGGGCAGACGTAAGCCCAGGCATAGAGCAAAGATCTGGTCTGCCTTCAGTTGCCATGGAAATAGAGAACGCTCCCTGTGAAGACTGTCTGTCATTGAGGGTCCTAGAATGAAAATTCATAAACAAGACAGAATTTTTATTTTCTTCTTCCCTACAGAAATAAACTGTTTCAGCATGACTGCATCTACACTAGGAGGTTGTGTACTGCTTTAACTCTTTTATTATTCAAATGGTACAACTTTTGTTGGACAAGTCTTTGTGCTTTGTTGAATCAGAGTCTATGTACACAACAAGATTATTCAGAGACAGTACCTGGGGGCCTAGAATTTATATAATACACATCTTATTGTCATGGAGCCAAGCCTACCTGAAATTCAACTTTTATGTCTGAGGGTTTGTTCGTTTGATTTTTTGTCTTTAGGGTCTTCCACAATTCTGGTATTCAAGAGCTTTTAATTAAATGACAATATGAGTGGTTACAAACCAATAGCAGAGACTGCCCCAATATTTCCTCAGTTTTCAGTACAAGAGGATTAGTTTTTATACCTTCGTATAATAATCAGTTCTTCAGCAATAAGAGTGTAACTTTACATTAAGGCCACGTCTATACTTACTGGAAATCTATGCTGCTGTGATGGATGCAGCGAGAATCGATTTAGAGAGTCTGGTGAAGATCCACTAAATCAATGGCATAGTGCTCTCCGGTCGACTCCACTACTCCATCAGAATGAGAAGAGTAAGGTTAGTCGATGGGAGTGTCTCCCATTGACACACCGCAGTGTAGACACCGCAGTAAGTCAACCTAAGCTACGTCGACTCCAGTTAACATTCACATAGCTGGAGTAGTGTAACTTAAGTTGACTTATTGTGGTAGTGCAGACAAGGCCTAAGTCATTGAAATCAGTGAGGTTCTATATAAGTGCAGGCATCCACCCATATGCTTCTCTTTGCAGGATCAGGCCCTTATAAGCTGATGAGAAGTGACGGGTCTCATGAGCTTTTCTCAGTACTCTTCCTCTCCAGTCTCCTGTGACTAGATCCCTTCTGTCTTACATTAGATATTTTAGAATGTTTACTATTTTAAAATTAAATATTTTATTGCAAATAACTAGAGAAAAATACCTAAATTTAGTTTGCCTAAAAATTATTTTTCATTTAAAATATTCTGTTTTACTTCCCTTGTGGGTATCTGCCACAATGCCTGAGAAGTGTCTGCTGAAGTTCCAGCAGTGTTTAGAATCATAGAATTAAGCTGATTTAGAGGCAAGTTCGAGACATGGTAGTTTGACTACAATTCAGCTATCTCTGTATATATAAAGGTGTATGGTTTACATTGATTTTAATTCTGCATTAGCAAAAACCTCTTTTGGTAAAATATTCCTAATTTATGAAAAAGCACAACTTCAAATTTTAATGTAGTGTGAACTAATTTATACAAGTGTCTTTCAAACTGCTCTGTTGTCTCAACATTGCAAACAAATACTGAACTATTGACTGAGTCGCAAAGACAGTTTTCTTCTCATGAAACTCACCTAATGTCTTTTTATTGCCTCTTCTTTTAGTGCTCATGATCTCACAAAATGGGATCTGTTTAGTAACTGCTACAGATTACTGAGGACTGGAATTGAACATGGAGCTATGCCAGAGCAGGTACAATTAGCAATATATATATTATATTGTTTTGGGGAGTTAAGCTTTATGAGTTTTAGTAGAATAATTATAGAGAAGCACAATAAGTTGATGCCCTAGCCTTTAAACCACAGTTTAAACCATGCTTTTTGGTCACACAGTGAAATTAATTTTAATGAAATTCCTGGATTTTCAATGAAAGGCCAGTATTAGTGAGGTGCAGGGCCAGGAGTCAGGATACTTGGGTTCTGTTCTTGGCTCTGCAGCTGACTCACTGTGTGACTTTAGCCAAATCACTTAGGCCCAGGTCTTCAAAGGTATACAGGCATTCCTATGCCTAAATACCTTTAAAAATCTGGTCCTTAAACTTCCTGTGCCTCAGTTTCCTCCTCTATAAAATGAAGATAACATTATGTACTCTGCTATGGAATGTGCTACATACATGCTAGGTAAGATTAGAATTATGATTACACTGTAATGCTGGCTCAATGACCATTTAAGTATTTGTCCACGGTGGAACAATCACTGGGCCAGAGAGCAAGAATGGCTTTGTAGTCCAGCGGTTAGGACACCCACGTAGAAGACCCAGCATCCAGTGCCCCTGCGCCAGTCACTCATTATTCAACAGGAGACATGGAAGGAGCCCCACCTCAGAGTATCCCATAGCTTAGTAGTTAGAGTAGTCTTCTGAGGGGTCGGAGACCCCTGGTCAGATCCTTTCTCCCCCTCTGATGGAGAGAGGGATTGAACCTGGATCCCCTAAATCCCAGGCCAGTGCTCTAATGACTAGGCTAAAAATTATAAGGTTGGCACCTCCTCCTCCAGTAGCTTCTTGCTAAAATGGCTTAAGCTGCCTAACTCTAAAGAAGATTCCTGGCTTCAGAATTGCAGGCGGAGCTAGCTGCTTCCCTGGATCCCAGACTAAGAAACCTGTCTCGAGCATGCACTCCTGGTTAGCATCTCCCATTCGCTATCTTAGGTGGCTCCCCACCTAAAAAAAGTGTTCTTGCTTTTATGAATTGCAGTTTAAGGCACCCATCTCTCCTTATTCATCATATGGGAGCTTAGGCACATAAGTCAGACTTTGGCAATCACAATGATTTTTCCAGGCACCTAATAGTTAGGCATTGTGACACTGAGCATGACAGCACCTAACTCCTTTTGAGCATTCAGCCCTATATTTCTGAGCTGAAACACCCTCCTCGGGTCTCTCTAAAGCTGCTGCTGAGAGGCTACAGAGGGGTCAGCCAGCAGGACAGCCTGGTTCATGCTGGAACCATGCTGCCCGGGGAGAAGAGACTGGCAGAGTAACAACTGTCTTTATAACTGTCCACAGTCCTTTGGTTCTGTGTTTTAGTAGGGGTGTGAGCCCCTTCCAAATTGCTCCCATTTGAAGGCCAGTGGAAAGAAAACACTGAAAAGTGAATCTCATAGAGTTTTCCTCACGAACCCTCAACAGCGGTATTTTTGCAGAAGGGGATAATTTGGCCCTTAGTACTATCCTAACATAAAACTTCATTGTGAAGCACTTAGGGCGCCACAGACATAATATACGTGACAAAAAACCTCCAGCATAGAGAAATAAAAATAAGTGCTCTTCCAGTATAGCTTCTCTGCCCATAGACATACTTCTATGTTCATTTCTGCTGATTGTGGGACACATCACTGATCTGGACCAGATTTTGAGAGGAAGTCACAGTTGTCCTTTAATTTTCTTACTGAATTACAGGTGACACCTCCCACTGATTTCTCTGTAGCACTAATATTATCCTTGCCATCTCCATGAGATGTGTGTTCTCTTTGATTTGTGTCATGTTACCAGACTGTCATACTGACATTTTAAGAATTCGATGGATTAAAACATGCTTTTACATGGAGATATCCAGATGCTGGGTCATACTTTTGTCATGTTCAGACTTGCCTCTGTGCCTTTCTTTACTCTGCTCTGACAGACAAAGACTCTGTTACAGTTTTCCTTCCCAGCACCTACAATTTTTTCCCCCACCAATTGAGGTAAACGATCTTTACTTATACTAAGACAGCTAAGGGGTAAAATCATACCTTTGAAAATGAGAAGTGCTACACAAGAGCTATTATCACTTCTTTTCCAAAATTCTTCATAAACTCTAACTAAATTTTAGACTTGTACTTGATGCCTTCCCATGTATTGGCATTCTTTGTGTTCCCTCTATTACAGATAGTTGTTCAGGCTCTACAATGTTCCCATTACTCTATTCTCTGGCAGCTGGTGAAAATCACAGAAGGCTCCCCCTCCAAAGTAAGTAAAAATTCCTATATATACAGCTGTTACTGAAAAAGTTTAAGCTTGCTTAGGTCACTAAGTACATTGGGCCTGATTCCCTATTCCCTGCATTATGTGCAGTCATTTTTACACCAGTGCAAAGTGGGTATAAATCATTACCATTCTGATTTACTTGCATTTAATACCCATTTTGACCAGACAGAGTACAGGGCAATGGAGGATCTGCCCCTGTTCTGTACTGGAAGGTGATCCTGGTTGATTTTTCATTTCTGAAGATGTCTAATACACTTCTCTAAGGGCACAGACGCCTGAGCCAGAGATTAAGTGTTGGTGATATAGCTTATCTAATTAGAATGGATTGCAGTTTGGGAAATAATATTGATTTGTAGCGTCGCAGAAAACTGAAGATCTACATGGTATTTAGTTTTTAATGAATAACTATATTTTTAATGTTGCCAAAGGCAAATATCAGTTTGCTAGTAGTGGATGTTACTAATGAAGCACTAAGCAATAACTATCAGCATTATTAAAGCAGAAAGTTCTCTTCGTAATATTAATGTTATTGATTTAAAACTGATTTAAAAATGGCATAAAACTAAACCTAATTATCATAAAACCATGGGCAGCAGCAAGCACTTTGCACACACAAAGTCCTGGACTGTCCAACACCTTATCTCTATACACACATCACCTCCCGAAAGACCCCTTGTGCTCCTGACTTGCATTGCAGTTTTTTCTTTATGTAACAGATACTGCCTTCCCATGTCAAATGAAACTCTTACAGTTTGTTCCTTAGTCATATTAATAAAGAGCCTGATTAAGAAAAACATCTCTATTCAGGACAGGACTTAAGCATATGTTTAAGTGTTTCTGGAATGGGGCCAAAATGTGAAGCAATGTCTGCTATGTCAGTGTAACTGTGCTATAAAACTGGGACACAAAGAACTCTTCCACCTTCTAAGGATCAGCCTCTTCGTAAAACGAAGGGAAGTTGTAGCTCATTTTAAAAATGATTTTTAGTACCATATATCAATGAATAAGCATGTACTAAATATGATTCTGACACAGGAGGTAAGGGACAACTGCATTCTAGCATGAATAATTATCCAGTAGGACACATTAAAAAAAATCCTACAAATGATTTTAAATTATTTTATTTCAGACTCACTTTGTAATGCATATATTTTACTGCATAAAAACAAAAAAGAGCTCACTTTCCCGTCTCTCTTTGAAAGAAAGAAATGCACAAGTAGGTTAAGATATCCCCAATAACACTTTATAAAATGCTGAGTCTAGACAAGAGGCAAATGCATATTTTACTGTAGAAAGAGTTATAATGACTCATGCTCTAAACAAGCAGGAATGCAAATGTTGTGAAGATGTTCTTGTATATGTATCGTTATTCAAACTAATTCTTTTAATAATAGGTTAATCCATATTACATTGATGCAGCTAGACAGGCTTGAATTAGAAAAAGTACCATTCCTAAAGTTTTTATATATTTGTAATTAGATGGCACAAACTGTGAAAGACCATTTGCAATATAAATTAATTCTACATTTGGAAGCCCGTAATTTACCTTTTTTAGTTTTATTAGTTTCTAAATTTTCTGTTCTAACTCTTGGACTTTTCCTTTCCTATATGTGCATTGATCATGTGCTGAATCATTTAAAAATAATTGTATAGAATTTTGAGTGACATCATACTAATAAGTAATACAGCTGTGGAGCTGTTACTATTTGGATGGCTTGGATTTGTCCCCAGAATGGCACAAAGTCTACTGGAATGTGTCTGAGGTTTGCTCTTCCTGATCAAATGAAAAGGAGCATTATGTTGTCTTTATTTCAAAGCCAGAGACAACATCCTTCATCTGGTGACTTCTGCTCATTTTTCCAAAAACCTCAGCTTGGCTAACAACAGAAGGCAAGGTAAAGGGAAGCACCTCAGAGATAAGCGAGGTGCAGCATCTGTTGCTCATATGTTCTTTCACAGATTCTAAGGCCAGCAGGGATCATTATGATCATCTGGTCTGACCTCCTGTATAACACAGACAATAGAGGTTCCCCAAATTAATTCCTAGCGCAGATCTTTTAGAAAAACATCCAAACTTGATTTAAAAATTGTCAATGATGGAGAATTCACCCTTGGTAAATTGTTTCAATGGTTAATTACCTTTACCATTAAAAAATAGTGCCTTATTTCAAGTCTGAATGTGTCTAGCTTCAACTTCCAGCCATTGGATTGTAGTAGACCTTCCTCTGCTAGATTGAAGAGCTCATTATTAAATATTTGTTCCTGTCACAGGATAGCTAGTCTCTGTGGATAGACTGAGCACTGCTCCACTGTACTGGAGCAGGTGAGCTTAATCCAGCTAATTAAAGAGCTGGGCTATATCTGGGTCTATGAAAGGCTGCTAATGGGCAGCTGAGAGGGAAGGACTGTGATAGGCTGAGTCTCGCTCAGCAAAGGCCACACAGGAGTGGAACTAACTCCTGTGGTGAGTCCCTGGAGTAAGGGAGGGTTTGGGGAAGCAACCCTAAGGCTGCTGCTCCAAGGTGGGAGCAGAACTGGCTGAGACTAGGAAGATGCCAGGAGCTGGGCGTGGTTGCCATGAAGACTGGGGGCCAGGTAGTGACTTAAGACTGCATTCTGGTTGGTTGGTTGTTTAACCTTTATTGTAAAAGAATAAACTTCTTTTACTGAGACTGGGGTTGGCAGCCCATGTTTGAAGCCAAGGTGAATTGGCAACTATCCCAGTGATACCTAATCTACCCTTAGACTAAGTGGAAAGATGGAGTTGGTGATCAGCCTGTTAGTGGCAAGGCAGCAGCAGCAGGTAACCACTATGCAGAAACAGCAAGAGCACCAGACCCAGACTTTGCTGATGCAGATGATGAAAAAATCAGCAGAAACAACAGGCGGTCCAGTTTGCTACACAACAGAGGTGGCAAGAAGTCCACTCCAAACAACAGGAGTGGATACAGAAGTGGTTGGGCTGTGTCACACCTGGTAATGCAATTGGTGATGGGACTGGGGTCCGGTTGGCTCCGGGCCTTGCAAAGCTTTGACCACAAGATGACCCGGCGGCCTTCCTCCAGACATTCGAGTGTGTGGCAAAGGCAACAGACTGGGAGGAATCTATTTGGGCAGTCCACATAGCAGTTTCTGAATGGTGAGGTGCAGGTGGCTTACTGGGTAATAAGTGATGGAGCAGGCAAACTCCTACCTGGTGGTGAAGGTAGCTATCCTGGATTGGTTAGGGCAGACTCCAGAGGCTTATAGGCACAGGTTCCTGGTGGAACCATTCCCGCAAGGGGCACATCTGCAGCCTCTTGACATGGTGTGTCTGCCCAGAGACCAGGTCAGAGGAGAAAGTTCTGGATCAGGTGGTCCTTGAACAGTTCCTGAAAGTTCTGCCCAGAGGGGCACAGAGCTGGGTAAAGTGCTTCCAGCCGACCCCAATGGAGGAAGCGGTGGAGTGAGCTGAAGCCGTCTCTTGAGTGACCAGGACAATGTAGTAAACTGAGGGGAGTTCACCAGGGGGTAACCCAGGGAAGCCCTCAAGTGGGAAAGACCCTGAGTGTCCTAAACTCAGGAGGCACATAGCACCTCTAAGGGTTCTGGGGAGCCCTGCAGGTTACTGGAAATACTAGTAGGAAGGGACCAAGGGGTGCTGGTGGCCAGGCCAGGCATATTAAAAAAAAAATTGCCCAATTATGAACTGTGACTGCCTAAACTGTTACTACAGTGGGACCAAGCTGTGGGGTCCACTCTGAGAGTCAAGATGGGCATACGGTGGGTAGTAGCAATTAGGGTGGGAGGAACTGTAGTTAAGGGACTTGTTTTGGGTGCACTCTCGTTCTGGAAGACCAGTTGAAGTTAAATAGCCTGGACAAACACCTCCCAGTGAATGTCTCCTGTATCCATGGTGAGATCCAAGCCTACCCCACTGCAGAAGTTGAGCTAGAGGCACTTAGTTGGAGAGCTTGACTGCATGTCCGGGTGGCAAAGGGCACCTTGGCCCATAGTTCTGGGGAGAGACTGGGTGGGTTTCTCAGCCCTCATGCAAAAGGGGCTAGGACAGCAGCCTGGGACCAGGAAAGTCCAGGTCCATCTAGGAAAGGAGGTAAGGGGGCTGGGAGCCAGAGTAAGGAGGGCAAAGGGGGACTGAAAGGGAGAACACAATTTTCCCCGAGGCCTGAGGGACCATCTTAGGAAGTGCCAACAGGAGTTGGACAAGGTAAGTATCTCACCAGAGAAAATCATCAGCCAACTTGTCAGGTTAGAACAAGAGTTGGTCTGGGTGTAGATGGGAGCCAAGGGGCAGAGGAAACAATGCTTGGCCCTGCACAAGAATTGGCCCAGGTCCAGAGAGGGGAAACTCAGCAGGGTACAGTGAGGACACAGACAGAGCCCTAAGTGCAGCAGGATACAGCAGGAACTCAGACTGAACCCCAGGCACAGGAGAGTAAAGCAAGGAACCAGACGGAGACAGAGTGTACAGTGGGGACCCAGATAGAGTCCCACGCTCAGCAGGGTACAGAGGGGACCCAGACAAAGCCCTGGGTTCATCAGGATACTATAAGGACCCAAACAGAATCCCAAATTCAGCGGGGTGCCTTAGAGACCCTGACAGAGTCCTGAGCTCAGCAATGTACAGCAGGGACCCAGACAGAATCCCAAATTCAATAGGGTGCCATGGGAACCCAGGCTGCACTACCTGCTGAACAAGCTAGCATGGGGACTCAGACAGGATCCCTCCAACAGGGAGAAGCCCTAGAAGGGGGCTAGGGTAGGAAGCAGGATACCAGGGCAGGGAGAACCAGAATTAGACTCAGTATTCCAGCAGTAGTTACACCAGTACCAAATAACCAGTAAAATAACCTCTCTACTCCTACTCGAGATTCCCCCATTTATGCATCCCAGGATTGCATTAGCTCTTTTAGCCACAGCATCACACTGGGAGCTCATGTTCAGCTGATTGTCCACCACAACCCCCAAATATTTGTCAGAGTCATTGCTCCCAGGATAGAATGCTACATCCTGTAAGTATGCCTACATTCTTTGTCCTAGGTTTACATTTAGCTGTATTAAAACACGTTTGCTTGTGCCCAGTTTACCAAATGATTCAGATCACTCTGTATCTGTGACCTGTTCTCTTCTTTATTTACCACTCCCCTAGTTTTTGTGTCATCTGCAATCTTTATCACTGATAATTTTATGTTTGCTTCCAAGTCTTGTTAAACCTTAAATGATATAGGGCCAAGAACTGATCCCTGCAGGACCCCACTGGAAACGGACCTGCTCAATGACAATTCACCATTTAGTTACATTTTGAGACCTATCAGTTAGCCGGTTTTTAATCCATTAGTTTGCATAGCAGGCCTGAGATTTGGTATGCTGACTGAGCATAAATCCAGTCTGCTGTATGTCTGCCTTTCCTTCATTTTGGGAGCCATTTGATCCATGTTCTTTTTGCCATGGGTTGGAATTACCACATATCAGTGTGTGTTAGAGATTATTCACTTCTGATGGGTAATCCAGTTCCATCCTGTCAGGCACAAATCTGGTCATAGTAATGCATGCATTCGTGACCTTCCAGGTTTGACTGTTGCAACTCCTTATAGTGGGAATGAAGCCAAACTGATGAAATAAGCTGAAACTGCTACAAAATGCAGCAGCCCATTTGTTGAGTAACACAGCTGGCTATGAACATACTGCCTCTGCTCTGCCCTCAGCGTTGGCTCCCCATCACTTACAGAGCCAAATTCAGTTTCTGTCATGGTATTCTGAACAATCCATCAGATTGTCCCAATTCTAGGAGATCATCTCTTCTTTCTTGACCATGATTTCCTACAACAGCTACATTCCACCAGAATTGTGACCAGCGGAAGATGGAACTTTCTTGAGAGTAGGACCCAAATTTTGTAAGTCACTTTTAGAGAGATAAAAATGGTCACTAGCCTCACAGCTTGCAAAACCTATTTACTTGTGTTATCACATGTCTTCATGTAATCCTCACACATATGTGGAAGAGAGAAGGAATGACACAAAAAACATTCTAGTTTTCAAGCTACTTTTACAGGAATGGAAAGAGAGAAAAATGTTTGTTAGTTGTAGTTCTTATATTTAATTGGGAGGTGCTCAGTCACTACAGTGAAGAGGAGCATATAAGTACCTAGACAGATTTTTCCCTGCTTGGGTTTTGAGCACTGTCACTCACGAGGTTCTGGACACATTAGTAGAACATTATGCCACATCTTGTGTGCTGCATCCTTCTCCTTTTTGCTGATCAGGTTGTTGATGTTTCCTTTTAGGAAGACAGGGTGCCAGTTGCTTTAAAGCAGTGGTTCTCAATCTTTCCAGACTACTGCATCCCTTTCAGGAACCTGATTTATCTTGCATACCTCCAAGTTTCACCTTACTTAAAAACTTCTTGCTTACAAAATCAGACATAAAAATACAAAAGTGTCACTATTACTGGAAAAAATGCTTACTTTCTCATTTTTACCATATAATTATAAAATAAATTGATTGGAATAAAAATATTGTACTTACATTCTAATGTATAGTATACAGAGCAGCATAAACAAGTCATTGTCTGTATGAAATTTTAGTTAGACTTCACTAGTGCTTTTTATGTAGCCTGTTGCAAAACCAGGCAAATATCTAGATTAGTTGATGTACCCCCTGGAAGATCTCTGCTTACCCCTAGGGGTACGTGTACCCTGGTTGAGAACCATTGCTTTAAAGGACTCACTCTTGTCCTCTGCTCAAAAAGTCATCTTTTCACATTGGAAATCTTGCTAAGCATTAACCTGAATCTAAACTTCCATTTTTGGTTACAAATATGAAAAAGGTTGTGATCATACAATTCTGAGTATCTTGACCTTGTCAGTCAGGATTCCTATCTGGGTGCAGCACAGAGACTGTATTTATTGTGCTGATCAATGGTCTTCACCTAATGTTGGATAAAGATTTTGTGCCCAGCTGATTTTAGATCTATCAGCTGCCTTCAAAACTGTGGATTTTTAACATGCCTGTGGAGCCTGGCAGGAATGGATTGGACTGTCCTTGGATTGCTTTGATTTAATCACATGAAGATCCTGGAGAGTAGTATGGGCAATTGCTCTTCTGCACCGAGGGCCCACATGTGAACTACCACAGAGTTCTGTACTGTCCCTGTCTTATTCAATGGGTGTGCAAGGTCATTAAGAAAGCCATTTAAAAAGATGTTTAATATGTTGATAACACACCAGTGCTGTCCATCTTGCCCAGGTGAAGTGTCCTCCTGGTGACTGGGCCAGACTAGTGAACTTCAGAAAAGTTACAAAATTTTCCTTTTGTTGCTCTGTAACTTTCCAAAGTTGAGGAAAATGTTATAGAGTGGAAAACGAAAAAAACATAAAAATGAAGAAAACTAAATCCTAGACATTATTTATTCTATTGCATTTTGGACAAAAGTTAATTATAATCTTTAGTCTCTATACTGAACTCATAAGTATTTTATGGAACATAGGGCTGGAATACGGTCAAAGTTATGTCAATATTTGAAAAGAGTAAATAGGATGACCCAAGTAACAAATGACTGGTTAGCCTGATATTAATCACAGGCAAAATCATGGCATGGCTGATACAGTACTCTACCAATAAACAGTTAAAGGTCAGAAACAAAATTAGTACCAATAAATATCATTGAATGGAAAACAGACAAACCTGATACTGTTCTTGACAAGATTGCATGTTTGGCTGTTAAAGATAACCATACTGATATAATGCATTATGGCTTCTGTAAGATTATACAAACTCACGATGGTCCATATTCAAAGGATTAAAAACTCCTTAATTCTTAGATCTCAAAAGTAATTGTAAATGGAGAACCACCATCATCCACTGGGGTTGTTTCTAATGGGGCCCCGCAGGGATCTATTCTCAGCCCAATACTATTTAATATTTTTATCAATGACCTGGAAGAAAATAAAAAGTCATTTGAAGACTGCAAATGATACAAAGATTGGTAGTAAATAATGATGAGGTCTGGTCACTGGTACAGAGTAATGTGGATCACTTGAGAAACTGAATGCAATTAGACAACAGGCATTTTAATACATCTAAATACAAGAACCTACATCTGGGAACAAGAATGTAGGTCACAAAGAATTGGGGACTCCATCCTGGAAGCAGTGACTCTGAAAAGGTTTTAGGGGCCATTGTAGCTAGCCAACTGAACATGAGTTCCCAATGTGATGCAGTGGCCAAAAGGGCTAACACGATACTTTGCTATGTTAATAGAGGAGTGCTGAGTAGGACCAAGGAGGTGATACTACCTTGGTATATGTCATTGGTAAGACTGGTCGAGGAGCTAACTCTATCTACCAAAGAGAATATTAAGAAACATCTTGATCATGGACTACACAGGTGGAAGATACCTAACACTAGAAGGTTCTTTAGCAAAGTGTAACAAGGTCCAGTGGCTGGAATATGTTGGGGAAGAGTCAACATGGCTTTTGTGAAGGGAAATCTTGCCTCAACAATGTAATTACTTGAATGTCAACAAGCATGTTTTTTTCTGTTTTACTGTTTTACTTTACTTTATATATATATATAAAATACTTTGGCAGATACAGAACCTTCATCAAAAGTGGTGGCTCGTTCAACTAAATCACAGGCAGCTTCTGCAGGCTTTCTGGCCCAGATGCCCATCTGGTCTTCGATCCACACATTTACTTCCCACTGTGCCATCGCTCCTCAGTCTAGAGATGATGCCCAATGTGGACAGTTGGTCCTACAATCCCTGTTCAAGTAGACGCCGAACCCACCTCCAGCTTGAACTGTGTGTCACCTAAAGTGGAATGGACATGTGAATCACTTTTGAAGAATTAAAACAATTACCTGACTTTTCCATAAATGCTGTTGTTCAGGGAAAGTTACACATCTCCATTGCACCATCCACCCTCCTTCCACTGGAGTCTCTCCAGGATAGGGATGGCCAACCTGAGCCTGAAAAGGAGCCAGAATTTACCAATATACATTGCCAAAGAGCCACAGTAATACGTCAGCAGCCCCCCATCAGCTCCCCCATCCCGCTCCCAGTGCCTCCCACCCACCAGCAGCCTCGCTGATCAGCACTTCCCCCTCTCTCCCCGCATCCCCCGATCAACTGTTTTGTGGCATGCAGGAGTTTGTGGAGGGGAGGAGCAAGGGCACAGCAGGCTCAGGGGAGGGGGCGGGAAGGGGTGGAATGGAGTGGGGGCAGAGCCAGGGGTTGAGGAGTGAGCATCCCCTGGCACACTGGAAAGTTGGCGCCTGTAGCTCCAGCCCCGGAGTCAGTACCTATACAAGGAGCCGCATATTAACTTCTGAAGAGCTGCGTGTGGCTCCGGAGCCACAGGTTGGCCACCTCTGCTCCAGGAGGAAGGAACTCAGGAGGGCTGGGGGTAATGGGGCCCTCTATAACTGCATGCACTGGCGCAAGGCAGGGATGCTCATGCTGCCCTGACAGTACTGCTGAGCAAAAAACCTTTGACAACTATGAATGAGTATTCACACACCTACAATGGAATGGACATATGCAACACATATCTTGAAGACCAACAGTTAAGGAAAAGTAGGTAACCATCTTTCCCATCACCCAAATCTATAATTCCATCAGATGTCCCCCCGATCCATCAGTTACCCACACACTTCCCAATGCACCATTTATTCCCAGTGAATCCTCCATTCTCCAGTCCCTCAAGCCTCCCTCCCTCTAGTCCCCAAGTCGTTAATTCCTATTCCTGGGCCAGTACTTCAGCAAGTTTTTCTACAAAGCAAGCTTGACTTTCTAGCTCCCCTCTCTGCAGATTGTTAGGACCTTGTGATGTTGTTGGACTTGATTCATGTTTATTGATGTTTAACAGATTTTTATTTTCATGTTGAATTATCCTGGTACCAAGTTCTAGATAAATACCATATAGGTTTACTTTGTTGTCTTAAATTTTTGTTTGAAAACTTTTAAAATTGAAATCTACATTTAAAATTCAAGCTTGTAACTGGTATCTGTATTTAAAAATATCTTGGATGTGGTGGTAGTATATTCTTATTATTGTTTATTATCAGAGTGGTACCTAGACCCCTTTGCAAAGTTCAGCTGTGCTAGGTGCAATACAGACAATGCCTCTCCAGAGAGCTCCTTGTTTTCTTTTCATTGCCTCTCCATTTTTGCTTGGAGAGCTGTAGGCTTGATTGTGTGTGAAATTATTTGTCAACTCTTTTATTTTTCTTGTCCTGGTAATCTATTATTAATAGATTGGGAATGGGGGTTTAATATATTATTAATAATAGGGGGGAATACCAAAGAAACCCACCATAATAGCATTTAGCTTCAAAAACAGGAACTACACAAAAATTAGAAAGCTGGTTTAAATGGAAATTAAAAAGAACACTCAAAGGAGTGAAATGCCTGAAAACTGCATGGAAACTATTTAAAAACACCACAATAGATTGTGTAATGCATGGAAACTATTTAAAAACACCACAATAGATTTAATAAAATTAAATGTATATTGCAAATAAAAAACAGTAAGAGGACCAGAAAAATTCCACCATCGCTAAACGGGAGGAAAAGAAGTGGTTAGAGGCAAAAAGACATCCTTTCAAAATTGGAAGTCAAATGCTAGTGAGGAAAATAGAAAGGACTATAAATTCTGGCAAGTCGAGTGTAAAAATATTATTAGGCAGGCCAAAAAGGAATTTGAAGGGCAACTACCAAAAGACCCAAAAACTAATGCAAAAAGTTTTTTAAAGTAATCAGAGGCAGGAAGCCTGACAATCAATCAATAGGACCTTTGGAGAATCAAGGTGCTAAAGCAGCACTCAAGGAAGGTAAGGCCGTTGTGGAGAAGCTAAATGAATTTTTTCCATTGGTCTTCAGTGCAAAGGATGTGAAGGAGTTTCCCACACCCAAACTATTCTTTTTAGGTGACTAATCTGAAGAACTCTCCTAGACTGAGATGTCAGTTGAGGAGGTTTTGGAACAGATTGATAAACAGTAATAAGTCATCAGGACCAGATAGTATTCACCCAAGAATTCTGAAGGAACTAAGATATGAAATTGCAGAACTACTGACTGTTATGTAACCTATCACTTAAATCATCTTCTATACTAGATGACTGACGGATAGCTAATGTAGTGCCAATTTTTAAAAAATGGCTCCAGAGGCAATTACAGGCCAGTAAGTCTAACTTCAGTACCAGGCAAATTGGTTGACATTATAGTAAAGAACAGAATTTTAGATCCATAGATGAACACATTATGTTTGGCTTTTCTAAAGTGAAATCATCCCTCACCAACCTATTAGAATTCTGTGAGAGTGCAACAGGCACATGGACAGTGATCCAGGGGGATCCAGTTGATATAGTATATTGGACTTTTGGAAAGCCTTTGACAAGGTCCCACACCAAAGGCTCTTAAGCAAAGTAAACTGCCCTAGGATAAGAGGGACG
Organism: Dermochelys coriacea; assembly: GCF_009764565.3. NCBI lineage: Eukaryota > Metazoa > Chordata > Testudines > Dermochelyidae > Dermochelys > Dermochelys coriacea. The sequence continues at coordinate 49,461,119 of NC_050076.1, forward strand.
GTCGCCTTATGGATCAGTAACTGATTAAAAGATAGGAAACAAAGGGTAGGAATAAATGGTAAGTTTTCACAATGGAGAGTTTTCAGAGTAGCAGCCGTGTTAGTCTGTATTCGCAAAAAGAAAAGGAGTACTTGTGGCACCTTAGCGACTAACAAATTTATTTGAGCATAAGCTTTTGTGAGCTACAGCTCAGTTCATCGGATCACCGATGAAGTGAGCTGTAGCTCACGAAAGCTTATGCTCAAATAAATTTGTTAGTCTTTAAGTTGCCGCAAATACTCCTTTTCTTTTCACAATGGAGAGTGATACATAACAGGGTCCCCCAGGGATCTGTACTGAGATCGGTGCTGTTCAACATGTTCATAAATTACCTGGAAAAAGGGTAAAGAGTGAGGTGGCAAAGTTTGAAAACAATACAAAATTACTCAAGATAGTTAAGTCCAAAGCTGACTGCAAAGGATTACAAAGGGATCTCACAAAATTGAGTTACTGGGCAAGAAAATTGGTGATGAAATTCGATAAATGCAAAGTAATGCCCACTGGAAAACATAATCCAACAATACATACACAATGATGGGATGTAAACTGGCTGTTATTTTTCAAGAAAGAGACCTTGAAGTCATCATGGATACTACTCTGAAAATATGAACTCATTGGGCTGCAGCAGTCAAAAAAGCTAACAGAATGATAGCAAACACTAGGAAAGGGAGAGTAAATAAGGCAGAAAAATACCATAATGCAACTATATAAATCCATGGGATATCCACACCTGGAATACTGCATGCAGTTCTGGTCACCCCATCTCAAAAAAGTTATATTAGAATTGAAAAAAGTATAGAGAAGGGCAACCAAAATGATTAGGGATTTGGAACAGCTTCCATATGAGGAGACATAAACAAGACTGGGACTGTTCATCTTAGAAAAGAGATGACTGAGGTGGTATGATAAAGTGCTATAAAATCATGACTGGTGTGGAGAAAGTGAATAAGGAAATGTTATTTACTCCTTCACATAACACAAGGACCCAGGGATAACCCAATGAAATTAATAAGTAGCAGGTTTAAAACAAACATAAGGAAGTACTTCTTCACACAAACACAGCCAATCTGTGGAACTTGTTGCCAGGGATGTTGTGAAGCCAAAACTATAACTGTTCAAAAAATAATTTTATAAGTTCATGGAGGATAGGTCCATCAGTGCCTATTAGCCAAGATGGTCAGGGACACATCCCCATCTCCAGATTTAGGGTGTCCCTAAACCTCTCACTGCCAGAAGCTGTAACTTGATGACAGGGGATGGATCACTCACTAATTGCCCTGTTCTGTTCATTCCCTCTGAAGTATCTGGCACAGCCACTGTCAGAAGACAGGATACTGGGCTAGATGGACCATTTGTCTCACCCAGAATGGCCATTCTCATGATCTTAAGTTTTTGTGCTCTAATATTAAAGAATATTATCCCTTTTTGATGTTTATTCAGGAGGACTTGTTGGTATTGAGGAAAACTGTGAAATCCTTTCTGGCTGTCTGCCAGCAGTGCCTATCGAATGTCAACACTCCAGTCAAAGAACAGGTAAGAAATGCACTCACATGTTCTTTACAAAAGTTTGATTATTTAAGCATAGCAAGAGCCAAGAAGAGGTTTTTATTAGATCAGTCTTGTGATGAAACAGTCTTCTGTGCTATTCTTTTTAATAAACCAAACAAACTGTCCACAGAAATATATTCATACAGACCTTTCTGAGCACACCATAATACATCTAGAGCCAAATTCATCCTGCACTATAGACAATGACTTTACATCAGAGATTAATTTGGCATGTAGAGTTTTAGTGGTGTATATATTTAACACTGTTTCACATTATGCTGCCCCAGTAATGCAACAAAATGCAATATCCTACGGGTACATGCTGTGACAGTTCTTCACTTCTCTGTCTGTGCCAATTTGAGAGTGGAGAACTCTGATACTTCTAGAGCTACAAGCCATTGGCTCCTGTAAAGCATGCTGCACGCTTCCCCAACAGGAGAACCAGTGTCTCCCATAGCAGTTCTTTTATTGTCGCTATGGTATAGGAATACCCTGGAGGACACTGAATCAGTGATCTCAGATGTTGTTTTGCAATAGTCTTTCTATTTACAAGCAACCATTTCTTCTTAAGGAAAACTCAGTTTTTCTTCAAAATTGATATATCCTGTCAGTGTCTCTTCCTGTTAGTTCCTACCTCAAAAAATCATATTTTGGGAATTTTTTAGTTCTCATAATGTTCACTTCCTTGAGACTCAGGGCTTACTGCTTCCTTCCCTGTTTGCCAGGGTGGTTGAAATTCTGTGTGCGTGCACACATGCATTATGATTATATGGGTAGGCAGCTTTTCATAGTTGAGTGTAATTGCCCATTACTGTATATTAGATATTGGAAGGGTCTCCTGTCAGAATTGGCCCTTATATATAAGGGTTTATCAATATTTTGTGCAATTTCATCAAAAGACAATATAAAGCTTGCTTGACAATATCTATGTTCTGTAAAACTAGGTTGGTTTGCATTAATTTTGTCAGTATCCTTTAATATATTCCTGAAGGCTTTCCCAGGAACTTGCCCAGCATCAGTGTGAGGCTAACCATCCTGTCATTACCTAGATTATCCCATTTATCCTTTTTAAATTTTGGCACATTATCTTTTCTCCATTTCTCTGAAATTTTCCCAGTGTTCCAGGATTTGTTAAACATCAACAGCTCTGAGATTTCCTTAGCCAATTCATCTTAAACTTTTGGGTACAACTATCCCTTTCTGCAGATTTAAAATATTTAACTTTAGTAGCCTCTGTTTAATATTTTGCCTAGTTACTGTTGACATAAAGCATATTTCATTATCGTTGTAGGATGTGAATATGTCATCCAGCTTCTTTTCAAATTCAGATCAGAAATATTTATTGAACACTTCTCCATTTTCTATATCAGCATTGACAATTTTACCATCCTTATCTAGTGATAGACCTATACCATTGCTAGGATTTCCTGATTTTGTTCCTGAGATCTTTTTTAAATTCCTTTGTATTGTCCTTGACCCTAGTGGCCAAAATTTTTTTCACTGATATCTTTAGCTTTCCTTATCAAATTGTCTGTATTTCATAACTGCTAATTTATAGTCATTGCTCTCAACTTCCCACTTTTCCAGTTGTTTGAGTGATAGAATTTTATTACTGCATTCATTTCCCTTCTTATCTAGGATGGCTTTTTACTCTCATTTTAAATAAAAAAAAGCCTTATTTTGTGATTGTCAGATTGTGGACTTTTTGGTGTATTTGATTAAGTTTTCTTAAACAACTCCAAATTATAATTCACATTGTTTTGTCTAAGTTTCTCCTCCTGGTCAGTTTTGTTCATAATTGTTTTCAGCTTTGGAAAATTGGGCCTTTTAAAGCACTGATTTTTAGAAGCTCCAAGGACATTTCACAACTGGTAGCATGAATCCTCCACCATATGTCCCCCAGATTGAAAGCACCCATGATAATTCAGTTTTTCTTTCTACATGGTATAAATAGATGTTTAAAGAGCTGTTCATCCTGTTGTCTAGTCTTATTTGGTGTCTAAAACATGTTTAGGTGATTCTGTGCTTTATCATTTGGAACTCTGAGCCAGAAGCATTCCAGGTTCTGCATTTCAGAACTGTGAATTATTCAAAAGCTGCTAATAGTATCTTTGATATACAGTGACATTGCCCTTCCCTCCTGCATGCTCTATTTTTCCCAATAAGCTGTAGCCAGTGATTTTAACATTCCAGTCATGTGACTCATCCCACCAGATTTCCATAATACTATTTGTGTCAAATTTCTTTTAAAAAATGAGTATTTCTAATTCCTGTTGTTTATTTCCCAGCCTTCAAGCATAGATATGTAGACAATTAAATAACTTCTTCTCTTTATCCCTTGACACCTTGATCCTTTACATTCATGATACCTGGGTCTGAGTTGTGTTTTTGTATTTGCATTTTGCTTCCCCCTTAATACTCTTCTCTGTTGTTGCTAGTTGAACGATCTCCCGACTAGTCCATCCTTGGTTCCCCATCTACTAAATCCAAACCATACTCTGGTGATTTGGGGAATAAGACTGCACAATTTATGAATTGTGTGTGAGATTATGAATTCCTAGAATTCCAAAAGGATAACAAAGGAGGTATATTGACTTAAGTGGAGACATACTGAACTCTATACAAAAGAGTCTCTGACTCCCACCCAGGAGAACTGGTTTATCAGGGGACCAGTCACCTAGCAATGAAGTCAACTGGTAAGAGTCTGGGATCACTTGTTGAAGTTAAATGGAGTCACCTGACAGAGGAGACTGCAAGGTTATATAGGGCAGAAGCTGCTCTACTGGCTCTCTCTCTCTGGCTATTTTTATCATCTTAAGATGAGGGAAGCTGCTGCAGGAGCTGGATGAGGTAAGGGGGCAGAGGAGCTGACTGTCTGAACTCAGATGGTCCCCCAAAGGAAGGGTGAACTAGAGAGAAGGAAATGCATGTAGGGTTTATTATTTTTGTGTGGGTCTTTATATTTCTCTGGTAAGTAAATAAAACCCAATAATGTATTAAATGTCTGTGCAAAGTGTGTGTTTGTTATGGGCTACATCTACCACATGGCTCCAAAGAGACCTAAACCGTAACCCAGCAGGCTCACGCATTCAGTGGAATTCTGGCAGATGCTGTGCTTAAGCTGCAGGCGGAGTCTAAGTGGTCAGTGCTGGTTCCAGGGGCTGGGCAGCTGGACCCTGTGCTTGCAACTCTCAGGTGGGAGTGTTATTCAGAGGATCTTCACTCTGATTGTGTGCCTAGGGGCCCTAAGACTAGGATAGTGCCTGGGCTCTGTTCAGACTCTAGAGCAGGGGTCTCAAATAGGTGGCCCATGGGGTTATTTTCTGCGGCCCCCCCAGTGTTTACCTAGAGCGGCTCCAGCCCGGTGCCCCTGCGCTGCTCCGGGAAGCGGTTCCCCGTTCCCAGCCAATGGGAGCTTTGGGGGAGGCACCTGGAGGAGTGGCCAGGGCAACACACAGACCCCTGTGGACCCCCCCAGGTCCCAGCCGCTTCCTGGAGCGGCGCGGGGGCAGGACAGGCAGGGAGCCGGGCAGGCTGGCAGGGAGCCTGCCCTGCCCCTGCTGTGCGCTGGGCCGGACCCGCCCCCAGAGCCCCTCCTGCAGCCAAACCCCCTGCCCTGAGCCCCCTCCTGCACCCCATACCCCTCCTGCACCCTGACCCTCTGTCCTGAGCCCCTGCTGCAGCCCACACCCCTCCTGCACCCGCCCCCCTGCCCTGAGCCCCCTGCTGCACCCTGAACCCAACCCACTGCCCTGAGTCTCCTGCTGCACCCCACACCCCATCCTGCACCCCAACCCCCTGCCCTGAGCTGCCTGCCACACCCAGACCCCCTGCCCCCCTGCCCTGAGCCCCCTGATGCATCCTGCACCCCTCCTCCATCCCCTGGGGGCAGGGAGGGGGCGGAGTTGGGATGGGAATTTCGGGGAAGGGGTTGGAATGGGGTCAGGGAAGAGGCGGGGCAGGAGCGGGGCCTCATGGAAGGGGTGGAGTGGGGGCGGGGCAGCAGCGGGGGGGGTCAGTGGTGCGGCCCTCAGGCCAATGTACTAGTCCTCATGTGGCCCTCCTGGTCATTTGAGTTTGAGACCCCTGCTCTAGAGATTTAAAACACCTGGGTAATCAGATCCACACACAGTCGTCTGGTGGGCTGCCAGCAGTGGGAGCTCGACCAAATCTGTGACACATATGTTGTCCTTTCCCCATAAAAGGTGACCCAAAGTTCCACATATATAAAATCCTCTACTTTTACCTAGCCACTTATCTAGCCAACAGTTCACTCCAGTATCATCTGTCTGTCTTATTTTGCTCTGTAACGGGAAGAATCCCAGAGAAGAGCACTTGGACTTTCCTCTCCTTCAGCTCCCTTTCGAGATCCCTCAGGACTTTGAAAATCTGCGAAGCGTCATTTGAAGTTCTCATTCATACCAATATATAACATATGCAGGTGGAGCCTTGCCCACTGTCTTCTGGATCCCATCCAGTCTTGCTTATGTTTTCTTCACTACAGGAAGAGAGCACACCATCCTTTTGTCCCTTGCAGAAGATTCTGTCCATTCTTCTTAATGTCATGCCTCCATTGAGGATTGTCCGTCTTCTTTGGACAGTCAGAAATCTTTTCCTGGTCATGCTTGGCATCCTCGTCGATTGGGCTGAATGTCCATCCTCAAGTGTGGCCCATGTAGACTCCTGTTCCTTTCCTCTGGCTAAATCTTCAGAGACATATCTGCGGTTACCATTCTGAGTACCTGATAGTGATGCGATACCTCTAGATGAGTAGAATTTCTCCTGTTTCTCTTTCCTTGCATGCTCACAGACTGCCCATCTTCTGCTTCCAGCCATGTTGAATGCTTCCTTGTGCTCTTTCCTCAAATGGCCATGAATTGCCAATCCTCCATCTAGTTTCTATTCTGTCCTGCTCCCTCACATCCTGTTCCTTTTCTTGCTGGATCTGTGGCAGTGATGCCTGAATTCAGTTGTCCAGGAACTTTTCTGCCTCTCTGATGCAGTGCAGGCTCTGTAGTTCTTCAAGAACATGAATCTTTTCTTCCATTTTATCCATCAGCTTGCACTTCATGCACAGGAATTATCTTCTGGCAGGAAGCAGAACATAGCACATCCCATCCATTGCAAGTCACAATAATTTTTCTATTGCTGACCATCATCTTCTCTGGTGTAGTATACATGTACCCTAGACAGAATAGTGTCTAACCTCCCTGTGACAGAGTGTACTAGGCATTCACTATTTGCTGCCAGAGGCCTCATCACCTTGGCACACCTCGCCCTAAGAAGGTGCCCCACTGGTAGGGAAGAGTAGGGAGTTCATATCTCCAGGGGATGCCTAGAGAGGCCTCCCATGATCAGCTGCAGGCAGAACCAGAGTTGGTCCTGTGGTATCTAGAAGAACCAGGAGTAGGCAGAAGCCAATTAGAGCCCAGCATGCGAGATAAAAAGGGCTGACAGCTTCCACTAGGGATGAATTCTGAGTTAAGCCAGGACAGGGAAGGAACATTCTCGCCGCACTAACTCATAAGTTTTCGTGGGTAAAAAACCACTTCTTCAGATGCATGGAGTGAAAATGACACATGCAGGCAGTGGTGAGCTGGAGCCGGTTCGCACCGGTTCACTAGACTCGGTTGTTAAATTTAGAAGCCTTTTTAGAACCGGTTGTTCCGTGAGGGACAACCGGTTCTAAAAGGACTTCTAAATTTAACCGGCGAAAAGTGGCACCTTAGGCACCGACTTCATGGGTGCACCAGCCCTGGAGCACCCAAGGGGAAAATTTGGGGAACCGGCAGTTCCCGGCCCCACCTCGGCCCCAGCTCACCCCCGCTCCGCCTCCTTACCTGAACACGCCGCCCCACTCTGCTTCTCCGCCCCCCCAAGCTTCCCGCGAATCAGCTGTTTGTGCGGGAAGCTGGGGTAGGCTAAGAAGCAAGCAGCAGCTTCCCGCTCAGGCCCAGCGAGGTAGAGCGGAGGTGAGCTCGGGCGGGGGAGGGGGGACGCGAGGAGGGCCGCCCACACCGCAGCAGGTAACCCGGGGGGGGGGGCGGCACACAGGGGAACTGCTCCCCGCCCCAGCTCACCTCCGCCACCATCAGCCTGAGCGGGAAGCCACGGCCTGCTTCTCAGTCCTCCCCGGCTTCCCACTGAACAGCTGATTCGCGGGAAGCTGGCGGGGGGGCATAGAGAAGCAGAGCGGGGCGGTGGGTTCAGGGGAGGAGGCGGAGTGGAGGTGAGCTGGGGCCGGGCGCGGGGCAGGGAGCTGCCGGTGGGGTCTCTGCACCCACCAATTTTTCCCCGTGGGTGCTCCAGCCCCGGAGCACCCAGGGAGTCGGCGCCTAAGGCGCCACTTTTGATGTGATCAGTGGGGGGAGCAGTCACTCCCCCCCAACTACGCTCCCCCACCCCTAGGAGCCAGAGGGACCTGCCGGATGCTCCCTGGGAGCTGCCCCCGGTAAGCACTGGTGGGACTCCCCATCTTGCCCCTGGCAGGTGCCTCTGACTCTTAGGGGTGAGGTGGGCACCTACTATGGTGGCCCACGAGATCTTCCTGCCCAGTTCTGGGGGCAGTCAAGGAACAGGGGAGAGGGGTGGATGGGGCAGGGGTCCTGAGAGGGGGTGTCAAGGAATGTGGGGGGGTTGGATGGGGCAGGAGTCCTGGGGGGCGGGGGTGGGCAACAACCCCCTCGTGGGGTGAGGAGGGAACCCGTTATTAAGATTTTGGCAGCTCTTCACTGCATGCAGGCATTATATAATGACACATAAAGAGAAGGGACCAATTCGATCAGGGTGGATGTAGTCCACTCCCAAAAATAGATGAGGAGGTGTCAATGCCAGGAGAGGCAAAGCTGTTTTTGTAATGAGCCAGCCAGTCCCTATTTAAGCCCAAATTAATGGTGTTGAATTTGCAAGTGAATTTTAGTTCTGCTGTTTCGCTTTGAAGTCTGTTTCTGAAGTTTTTTTGTTCAAGTATAGCTACTTTTAAATCTGTTACAGAATGTTATAGAATGTCCAGGAAGATTGAAGTGTTCTCCTACTGGCTTTTGTATGTTACCATTCCTGAGGTCCAATTTGTAGCTACTCAGAAATGCTCCTGTTAGTCTTCTTCCCTGTTTGCCACATAGAGGGTACATTAAAGATGCATATTTGCTGATTTAGAGCAGAGGCCTGCTGTGTTCATTCTCACCAATTCCACTCATCCCTCATGATGATCAAAAAGATCCCAGCCCCATCAGTCTTGTCATCTTAGTGGTGCCAGCATAGATAAAACAATGCTGGTTTTCAGACTTGCTGGAATGGTCAGTGTACTTTTATTACCATCTCCTAGCATCCCAAGACCTGCTAACAAAACCAAATGGACTGATCCAGGAATCTCTCCATCTAACAGCTTCAGACATGGAACTCTAATGACCAGTGATTTAATTTGCTCTGAGTGGTACAGGATATACTATTACAGAAAATTGTATGCACAAACATGGAGCTGATAGCTTTTAGCATGACTCAGCACCAGTCCCTCAGCTCTTTGACTGTCTCTTGGCCCTCATGTTCTCTGGGCTTTCTCTTCAGTCAAGTTCCATCTATCAGACATCTTGGCCTGTCATATTCCTTGGGACAGATTCAAGTTATCTACTGTCTCTAGATTCATGAAGGATCAACTTAACTGCCACTCACCAGTGAACCTGAAACTAGTCCTCACAAAGCTGTGGGGATATCATTTCAAACCCCTAAGGAGTACACCTTTTAATACCCACCTCTGAAAACACTTCACTCTGACTATAAGCTGCACCAGAAGAGTGAGTGAGCTTCAGGCATTAATGGCTGGATCTCCCACAGAGTCAGCGATTTTAAGGCCAGAACTTGACTGTCATCTAGTCTGACCTGTTCCATAATACAGCCATAGTTTTCACACACTGTGTTCCTGCATTTAGCCCAACAACTTGTGATTGAATAAGACCATGCCATATAGAATATATCCAGTCTTGATAAAACTCTAGATCAGGGTGGGCAAACTATGGCCCGAGGGCTGCATCTGACGTTTTAATCTGGCCCTCGAGCTCCCGTTGGGGAGAGGAGGCAGGGGCTTGCCCCACTCTGCAGGGCTCCCGGAAGCAGCAGCATGTCCCCTCTCCGGCACTTATGCATAGGGGCATCCAGGGGGCTCCGCACACTGCCTCCACCCCAAGCGCAGCCCCCGCAGCTCCCATTGGCCGGGAACCACACCAATGGGAGCTGCAGGGTGGCGCCTGTGGATGGGGCACCACGTAGAGCTGCCTGGCCATGCCTTCGTGTACAGCCAGAGGGGGGAAATGCTACTGCTTCTGGGAGCTGCTTGAGGTAAGCACCGCCCAGAGCCTGCACCTCTGACCCCCTCCCGTTCCCCAACCTCCTGCCCCAGCCCTGATCCCCCTCGCGCCCTCTGAACTCCTCAGTGCCAGCACGGAGCATCCTCCTGAACCCCCAACCCCTCAGCCTCACCCCAGAGCCCACACCCCCAGCCAGAGCCTCAATTTTGTGAGCATTCATGGCCTGCCGTACAATTTCCATACCCAGATGTTGCCCTCGGGCCAAAAAGTTTGCCTGCCCTGCTCTAGATGATGGAGAATTCAATACATCTCTTGTTAAGCTGCTTCAGTGATTAATTACCCTCACTGCTAAAATGTGCATCTTATTTCTAGTTTGAAATTTTTAATCTTGAATTTCAGCCACTGGGTCTTTTTATATCATTGTCTTCTACTTTGAAGAGCCATCTATGATCAGGTACTTTCCCTCTTTAGGTGCTTATATACTGTGATTAAGTCGCCTCTTATCGTCTCTTTGGTAAATTAAATAGATAGAGGTCCTTTAATCTCTCATTTCAAGGCACATTTTCCAAACCTCAAATCATTCTTGTGGCTTGTCTCTGAATCTTCTCCAGTGTTTCAGCTTCCTTTTTAAAAGTGTGGGCAGCAGAATCAAACACGGTTACATAATATTCTAGTAGTAGTCTCACCAGTTCCATATACGGTGATAATGCCACCTCTCCACTCCCACTAGATAGTCCCCTATTATTACATCCAAGGATTGTGTTACCTATTTTGCTCACTGCATTGCAGTGGGAGTTCATGTTCAGCTGGTTCTCTTAGATTACCTCAAAGCCCTTTTCAGAGTCCCCACTTTCCAGAATATAGTCCCCTATCCTGTAAGTGTGACTACATTCTTGTTCTTAGATGTAGGACCATTCATTTGAACATATTTCTTGTTTAATTGCATCTAGATTACCAAGCAATCCAGATCACTCTATATAGTGACCTTTTCGTATCATTATTTACCACTCCACTAAACTTTATCAGCAATGATTTTATACTTTCTCCTAGCGCTCATTGAAAAAATACTGTACAGTGTTGGGCCAAGAACCAATCCCCAGAGGATCCGAATAGAAACAACCCCACTAACTGATGATTTTTCATTAACAATTATATTTTGTGAATGACCAGTTATCTAGTTTTTAATCCATTTAATTTATATATATAACTAATATTTGGTTTTGTTTTACAAGGACAATATTGTCCTCAGCCTTCATTCTAAGGTGTTTTGGGATTTCCACATAAACCAGAGTACCTCAATACAAGTATTGTTCTCTAAATCCCATGCCCATTGTGACAGAGCACTGAGGACTGACAGATGGGTCAGCACTCTGATCGCTGTAGCCTCAATTAGTTCCCTTAGAGATGGCTCGTTGAACAATTAGCTAATCAAAAGCAGAGGCTGGATTTAAGAAACTAATTAGCCCTCAGATGGCTAACCTGATAAAAGCTAGGAAGGAAGTGTTACAAAGTAGGGGAGGATATGGCTAGTTGAGCCTGGAATAAAAGTGATCCCTAGAGGGGGAGATCTCTTTTCCTCCTAGGAAAGAGGGGCTGAAAAATGTAAGGATTTAAAATGGTGATGTTTCACTGCACTGGTGTTGGAAGGATTTAGAATAAAATACATGCTGAACACTAAAATAAAGTAGGTCTGAGCAGTTTCTGGGACATCAGAGGACTGGGACAGAGCGTTGCCCCATCACATCCTGCGGAGGAGAGTAAGGTAAACGGCTTATATGTTAAAAGGGAAGTTAATTTTATGTAAATCTTTTATGTATGTAAGAAATCCTTCAGATTATTTGTATGCTATGGAGAGCATTGTCAAGAGAATGTCACTTCTCTCCAGAGGCTCTCTAAATGGATTACAGTGTGTATTGAATTGTGTTATGCTCTGGCTAACCTTACAGCTCCTTTAGGCCTTATAGCGTACCCCACCAGCACTACTCACTGGGGGTGTCAGCATTCCCTACCCACTCTGAACTCTGGGGTACAGATATGGGGACTGCCATGAAAGATCCCCTAAGCTTATATTCCACCAGTTTACATTAAAAATTTCCCCAAGGCACAAATTCCTTTCCTTGTCTTTGGACGGTATTGCTGCCACTACTAAGTGATTTAAACAAACATTCAGGGAGGGGCCACTTGGAGCCCTATCACCCCCCCTTCCTGAAATATCCCTCCCCAAGCTCCTTCACCCCCTTTCCTGGGGAGGCTTGAGAATAATATATGAACCAATAGGTTAACAAAGTGAGCACATACCAAATCCCTGGTTTTTAGGACACTGAAAATCAATTAGTTTCTTACTTTTTTTTTTTTAATAAAATTCTTCTTTTAAGACTCACACCTGCAAAATCAGGATGGAAGATAACTTTATAGGGTAAATAAAAAGATTTAAAACACAGATGCCTTGTCATCACTGGTTCTCCTTTTATAAGTTAACTCTCTTCTCTTTATGTGCCAGTATATTTATGCTTGTATCTGTAATTTTCACTCCATGCATCTGAAGAAGTGGGGCTTTTTACCCACAAAAGCTTATGCCCAAATAAATCTGTTAGTCTTTAAGGTGTCACTGGACTCCTCGTTCTTTTTCAGCTGAGAACTCTTCAACCCACTTTCCCCTGGGAAGTGTGCCTTCCAGATTGCCTTGAGTGGGACCATACAGAGATTTCCAGAGAAAGAAAGATTACTAACCTACAAGTGCTGCTGTTCTAGGAACATCTCTGTTTATTCAAACTACCCACCAATATTCCTTTCTGCCTTAGGTTCCCTATTTATTCTTAGACCCTGAGACTGAGGAGAAAGGAACAGAGATGGCTGAAAAGCTGCACTCCCTTATAGAGACTCAGGTGCTGAATATTCACAGGCACCACACGGCACTTATGCAACGTAGAGTTACTAATTTAAGCTGCTGGAGCACGGGCAGCCTGCCTAGTGGGTGGGGCAGGACCTTATCTGGTCATTGCCGTGGCAGTTCAGAATAGTGGTGGGCATAGATCCAGGAGTCAGGTGCTGGCTGAGGGTGAAGCTGGAATCACGGTCGAGGAGCCAAGCCAAGGGTCAGAACCAGGGTCATGATCAGGACACCAAGCCAAAGGGTAAGTTGAACTCAGGGTCAAGAAGCCAAGCCAAAAGTTGGAACTGGAGTCAGGATCAGGAACAAGGCAGGGCATCAAAGACTAGACTGGAGAGGACAGGGGGTTGGGCTGGAACAAGGGCTGGAGGAAGGACCAAGGCAAGCCCAGCTCTGGGTGTGGTACGCACTGAGCAACCACTATGCGGCTGTCGCTGTAAGGCTCAAGTGGCAGGCTGCTGGCTCCCCTGCCCAATCAGGAAGCAAGTCCATTTGGAGAAGGCTCATTGGGCCTGCTGGGCTTGCTGATTTGCCTAGCGATCAGTCAGGGAGCCAGCTGTGCTCCTGACTGCCCCTTCCCCTAGGGGACCTTCCAGGGGCCCTGGTCTTGGTTTGTTGGAGTTTCGCTGGTGAAATTCCTATAACAGGAAAGGGGTATAGATTTTTTTCTGTGGCCTCCCAGGATTGCTTCTCCAGCCTGTACCCCTTCCAGTCCACTAGGTATTGGAGCTTACCCTGATCCATTAGGAATCAAAGATTTGATGGACCTCATATTCTTCTTGCCTTGGACCATTATGGGTGGTTGTGGCGGAGCTATCTGATTGGGGAAGAGGTTGTTGATTGGTTTAGGTGAGAGAAATGAAAGATGGGGTGGCTCTTGAGGGTCTCCAGGAGCTGGAGTTTGAAGATCACTGGATATATTTTCTGGGTCTGAAATGGCTGGAGATAATTGTAGTTGAGCTTGGCAGAGGGATGGGATGACTTTAAAGTCTGGGCTGGAAGACAGACCTTATTACCTACATTTAAGTCCAGGGCAATATGACAATAGTGACTGGCATAACTCTTAGAAGACTCCTTGGCAGCAACCAAATGCTCTGTAAGCTCTGATGAATTTGTTGAAGATGGAGGATCAAGTCCATGGCTGCCAAAACAGGAGGGGCCTTCTGATAGTTCAGGCTGAAAATGGGGGAGAAATCAAAATATGCAAAGAATGGGCTTTGCTGGGTGGAGACATGGATTGCATTATTATAAGCACAGGTTTCAGAGTAGCAGCCGTGTTAGTCTGTATTCGCAAAAAGAAAAGGAGTACTTGTGGCACCTTAGAGACTAACAAATTTATTAGAGCATAAGCTTTCGTGAGCTACAGCTCACTTCATCGGATGCATTTGGTGGAAAAAACAGAGGAGAGATTTATATATACACACACACACACACACACACACAGAGAACATGAAACAATGGGTTTATCATACACACTGTAAGGAGAGTGATCACTTAAGATAAGCCATCACCAGCAGCAGGGGGGGGAAAGGAGGAAAACCTTTCATGGTGACAAGCAAGGTAGGCTAATTCCAGCAGTTAACAAGAATATCAGAAAGAAAAGGAGTACTTGTGGCACCTTAGAGACTAACAAATTTATTAGAGCATAAGCTTTCGTGAGCTACAGCTCACTTCATCGGATGCATTTGGTGGAAAAAACAGAGGAGAGATTTATATATACACACACACACACACACACACAGAGAACATGAAACAATGGGTTTATCATACACACTGTAAGGAGAGTGATCACTTAAGATAAGCCATCACCAGCAGCAGGGGGGGGAAAGGAGGAAAACCTTTCATGGTGACAAGCAAGGTAGGCTAATTCCAGCAGTTAACAAGAATATCAGAGGAACAGTGGGGGGTGGGGTGGGAGGGAGAAATACCATGGGGAAATAGTTTTACTTTGTGTAATGACTCATCCATTCCCAGTCTCTATTCAAGCCTAAATTAATTGTATCCAGTTTGCAAATTATTCCAATTCAGCAGTCTCTCGTTGAAGTCTGTTTTTGAAGCTTTTTTGTTGAAGTATAGCCACTCTTAGGTCTGTGATCGAGTGACCAGAGAGATTGAAGTGTTCTCCAACTGGTTTTTGAACGTTATAATTCTTGATGTCTGATTTGTGTCGATTCATTCTTTTACGTAGAGACTGTCCAGTTTGGCCAATGTACATGGCAGAGGGGCATTGCTGGCACATGATGGCATATATCACATTGGTAGATTCGCAGGTGAACGAGCCTCTGATAGTGTGGCTGATGTGATTAGGCCCTATGATGGTATCCCCTGAATAGATATGTGGACAGAGTGCAGCAATGCCCCTCTGCCGTTTACATTGGCCAAACTGGACAGTCTCTACGTAAAAGAATGAATGGACACAAATCAGACGTCAAGAATTATAACATTCAAAAACCAGTTGGAGAACACTTCAATCTCTCTGGTCACTCGATCACAGACCTAAGAGTGGCTATACTTCAACAAAAAAGCTTCAAAAACAGACTTCAACGAGAGACTGCTGAATTGGAATAATTTGCAAACTGGATACAATTAACTTAAGCTTGAATAGAGACTGGGAATGGATGAGTCATTACACAAAGTAAAACTATTTCCCCATGGTATTTCTCCCCCCACCCCACCCCCCACTGTTCCTCTGATATTCTTGTTAACTGCTGGAATTAGCCTACCTTGCTTGTCACCATGAAAGGTTTCCTCCTCCCCCCCCTCCCCCCCCCCCGCTGCTGGTGATGGCTTATCTTAAGTGATCACTCTCCTTACAGTGTGTATGATAAACCCATTGTTTCATGTTCTCTGTGTGTGTGTGTGTGTGTGTGTGTGTGTGTGTGTGTATATATAAATCTCTCCTCTGTTTTTTCCACCAAATGCATCCGATGAAGTGAGCTGTAGCTCATGAAAGCTTATGCTCTAATAAATTTGTTAGTCTCTAAGGTGCCACAAGTACTCCTTTTCTTCTTATTATAAGCAAATTTGGCTAGGCATAATGGGGGAATCCAATCATCTTGGTAAAAATTCAAGAAACAGCAGAGGTACTGTTCCATTGTTTGGTTGACCCTTTTGGTCTGGCTGTCAGTCTGAAGATGGTAGGCAGTTGAGATGAGGGGTTTGGTGCCAAGAATGCAGAGGAATTCTTCCTAGAACCAGGAGACAAATGGGGTGCCCCAATCAGAAATGTCTTCTGGCGTGCCATGGCATGTTAAGATGTTTCAAAAAGAGCTGTGCCATTTCATGGCCTGATTGAAGTGTACGGCAGGGGTGAAATGGGTCTTTTTTTTTTTCAGGAGATCCACAATTGTCAGGACCACCAAGTGCTCTTGAAAGTGAGGCAACTCCACGATGAAGTCCATTGAGAGGGTGGACCAGGGGTGTGGAGGCATGGGAAGGGGCTAGAGAAGGCCCAGTGGTCTCATGTGCTATTTTTCATTGTGGGCACATAGATCACACATCTTAACATAGTCCTTGATGTCTTTTCATTTGTTTGCCATCAGAAATACCTTGAAATCAGATTCTTAAGCTAGACAAAATATCCTGCCCTGGGGAAGTCATGGCACAACTTCAGTACTTGTAGTTGGGGGTCTCCTTCAGGAGTGTAATGGTAATCTCTATGGATAGAAGAGGCCTTGCTGTAGATGGAAGCTTGATCCTAGGGAAGCACAGGGATTTTCCAGGGACTGGCAGATTGGTGCCATAGGTCACTGGGGAGCAGATGATAGTCATTAGATGGCCTTTGCCAGTCCCTTTGATGAAATGGGAGGGTTTGATAATGGTGGTCAGAGCTTTCCATCTACTTTGTAGTGCTCGTTCTTGTGGGACAGGACATCTGCCTTCCCCATTTTAGTTCCTGGGTGTAGGTGACTGTAAAATTGAATCTGGATAGAAAAAGTGCACAGCAGATCTGGCGTTGGTTTCACCATCAGGCTGTCTGTATGTATTCTAGTTTTTTGTGATCAGTCCAAACTTAGACAGGAGTGTGAACCCTTTTGAGGAGGTAATGCCACTCCTCAAAGACAGCCCTCATGGCCAGGAGTTCCTTGTCTCATATGTCATAGTTTTTCTCCATTAGGGTCAACTTCCAGGAGAAAATGGTGCAGAGGTGAAGTAGCTGGTGGGAAACTGCAAAGTGGGAAAGAACTTCACCTATTGCAAAGTCTGAGGCTTCAGTTTCAATGATTAAGGCCTGAGTCAGGTCTAGGTGGGTTCAAATGGGGGTGGATGTGAAGGGTCTTTTCAGGTGATCGAATGTAGCCTGTGTGTCAGTGGACCAGGTGAATCTGGCCCTCCTCCTTGTGGAGGAACATTAAGGAAGCGACCAGGCTGGAAAACCCCTTAATGAATCGCCTGTAAAAATTTGCAAAACCCACGAATCAGTGTCCACCACACAGTGGTGATGACATTGGAAGGCACCCTCAAATATCTAGCAGGAGTCTATGGCAAGGCCTGCTGGGGAGATGATGTAACCCAAGAACTACACCATCTCCTTGTCAAGTTCACACTTCACAGGCTTGGCATAGAGTTGATTCTGTAGCAAAGCCAATCTAGAATGATATGTACGTGACAGTCGTGGGGCTCTTGATTTTCAGAGAAGATGAGAATGTTGTTTATATAGATGGACCATGCCAGCTAGGAAGATGGAGGGACGAATAAATTCTTTCCATAGGTTTTCCTCTAGATAATTCCGGAAAGGCCTGTGTAAGTCTGGCTTAGAGAGAGTGTAAATGCCTCCAAAGAGAACCTCCCCTCTCCAGATGGAGTTCAATAGGGCAGTCATAACTGTGGTGCAGTGGTAGGATGTCCATCTTCTGTGTGTTGAACACTTCAGTGAACTCCAGATATTTGACAGGAATCTTAGGTGTGGTTGGGCCCGCTGTTTATGTCTCTGGGAGTCTTGGGGGTTGGAGCGCACCATAGAGTGTGGTCAACTGAGGACAGGGGCTCAGGAGACATTCTCATTGGCATTGCAAGGAGCAGAAGAGCACTGTCCTTGACTGCCAGAAAATTAGGGGGTCACGGGCAATGAGCCACAGGGCACCTACAACAACTGGTGAATGCAGGGCACAGATCACCCCAGACTACATGTTTTTCTGGTGGCTGCTGGTGGTGATCTCTGTGGGCACCATCTCAGATGTGATGGGCCCTAAAGAGGGGTGACCCCTCATTGGGCTCAACAAACTCAGAGTCTTTGCGGGGGGTAGGAATCCGATGATTTTTGACAATTTCTTGGTTGACACAGTTACCAGATGTGCCTGAGTCAACAAATGCCTCCAAGCAGAGGTCAGGCATCATGGAGTGCCAGAGGGGAGGGGAAGATGAGTGATGTGCTGGTTAGGGATTCTCAAGATTCCAGCAAAGTGGCAGCAGAGTGGCTTACTGTCAGGTGAAGTGAAACACTGACCCAGCCCCGGCCCCCGTACTGGGACTGGGTTCTGGCATTTCCCAACCTGGAGGAGTTTTGATTCTTAGCTGAGAATGTTGCAAAATGCTTGGATTCCTCGCAGTATAGGCGGAGAACTGGAGCTTTTTCTCATTGTACTTTTTCTCATTGTAGAGTTGGGGTCTAACATGGTCACTCTGCATCAGCTTGGGGTCTGTTGGATTACCCAGAGTTGCATATGACAGAGGTCCAATTTGATGAGGGTCAGGGACTGCCCTTCTTCCATTAGCCAGTTAGCAATCAGGGTGGATAAAAATCAATTTTTTTTTTAAATCAAAAAAATCTGTTTTTTTTTTATTTAAATAGCATTTTTTTGATAAAATGCTTTTTGAGGGGAAAAAACCTATCTAAAGATAGTTTTAATTAAGATACATTATAGCTCAAAGATATCTCATCATGTGATAGGGATTATAAATTCTAATTCTATACTATGAAACAATATATTCATGTAATGTTTTAGAAAAGTTTTGTAAATGAGTTCCAATAGTTCATGGATTAGGGACCCAATTTTATGGGGTCCCAGGGGCATCTGTGTAGATTATTTAGGTTAAATTTTCTATCTACCCAATGGGACTCAGTGCTCAGTCTAGAAGATATCATCAGAGATGTCTAGTTTTGCAGTTCTCAAACTGTGCATTTGTCTCCTGAGATAACATGCTTGTGAACAGCAAAAATGTTTTTAAATAAATAATATATAGAGGTGAGAAAAACAGACCTCAACCCTATTGTCCCTCTGCAAATTTGTGTACACAGAGTCAATCCCTTACCTCTCCCTAAAAGTGCAAAGTTTCAAAAAGTTCAGTGAATAGAAGATTGTTGGGGGAGGAATAGATCTAGACAAGGAGAAGTCTGGAGATAAATGTG
Organism: Dermochelys coriacea; assembly: GCF_009764565.3. Taxonomy (NCBI): domain Eukaryota; kingdom Metazoa; phylum Chordata; order Testudines; family Dermochelyidae; genus Dermochelys; species Dermochelys coriacea. The sequence continues at coordinate 49,480,245 of NC_050076.1, forward strand.
AGAAGGGAGGGACAGGCAGTAGAAACAAAAGTGAAACTGTTTGAGCAGCATATTCCAGAAGTCTTGAGATCTTTCTCGGTGTAGCCTTCATTGATTTGAGATCTACCATACCATTGTCTCAGGAGAAGGGAAAACCTTCTGTAAAAAGCTGTAAAAGAGACCCAGTTTGGGAATATTTTAATGAAGTTCCTCTACCTGTGGGTAAGACAGTCATGCATGCAAAATGCAAACAGTGCTACAAAGAAATGCAAGGTCTGGTTTCCCGAATGAAACAACATCATGAGAAGTATTCCTTCTCAGGAGGAAGTTGTGTTGAAGATGATGAAAGGAACATGTCTGAACATGCAGGATTTTCAGGTTGGTAACAACCAACAAGAATGCACTTTTATGTATAATGACAGGTTTCAGAGTAGCAGCTGTGTTAGTCTGTATTCGCAAAAAGAAAAGGAGTATTTGTGGCACCTTAGAGACTAACAAATTTATTTGAGCATAAGCTTTCGTGAGCTACAGCTCACTTCATCGGATGCATTCGGTGGAAAATACAGTGGGGAGATTTATATACGAGTTTTTTCATGAAGTTGATAGATTTCCACTCTATACGGCTAAATTCAGTGCCTTGCATAATGACAGGTTTCAGAGTAGCAGCCATGTTAGTCTGTATTCGCAAAAAGTAAAGGAGTACTTGTGGCACCTTTTCCACCGAATGCATCTGATGAAGGGGGGGAGGGATAGCTCAGTGGTTTGAGCATTGGCCTGCTAAACCCAGGGTTGAGAGTTCAATCCTTGAGGGGGCCACTTAGGGATCTGGAGCAAAAATTGGAGATTGGCCCTGTTTTGAGCAGGGGGTTGGACTAGATCTCCTCAGGTCCCTTCTAACCCTGATATTCTATTCTAAGTGAGCTGTAGCTCACAAAAGCTTATGCTCAAATTTGTTAGTCTCTAAGGTGCCACAAGTACTCCTTTTCTTTTCACTTTTATGTAGAAACCCATGATTAAATAGTCTTCCTGACCTAGTGATTTAAATCAAATCCACCCTGTTATCAATCCTAATGTACAGCTTGATCAGGGCCCCCTAAGGCACGTGCGGGTTCTACCTGAGCTAATTCATCTTTAAAAGGATCATTGAGTCCTTGCTGGAGGTGATTTTGTTACACGGCCTCATCCCAGCAGGGATCAGCTGCCAGGCATCGAAACATGATTGCATATCTGAAGATAGGCTGGGAGTGCAGCTTCTGCAATGCTCTCTGTTAGGGTCATCAAAAATACTTGCCATTGTCTAGACAGACTCCTCAAAGTGTTCAAGAAGAGGGTTAGACGGCTCCAGTAGTGGGGAAGCCTATACTAGGGCCTCTCTGGTAAGCAAGCCAATCACAAGTCCTACTTAGGAACAGTCTGTGGGGTATGATAGCAGTCGCAGTGTGAAGAGCAGGTGATATTAATTCGTAAACCCCAGAATTGGGACAGTCTCTAATGAAATTGTCAGATGGGGGACCTTGGGCTCTCAGGTAGCAGGTTTGAGGGTCAGGAGCTTGCAGGCACGATCCTGGCATGTACACTTGAGCCTGAAGGACTGCATTCTGTTCTAAAAGTGTGACCCTCCCTACTTCTGATCCTTGTGAACTGTTCAAACTGTAAGCTGCCAGGGTGTGGTAGGCCTTCTTAGGGTGGAGTGGGACCTTATCTGGTGGTTGCAGTGGCAGTTTGGAATAGTGTTGCACATCCATCTAGGAGTCAGGTATCAGTACAGGGTGAAGCCAGAATGAGGAGCCAAGCCAAGGGTCAGAACCAAGAGTCAGGAGCAGGGCTGGGAGCCAAAGACTAGACTGGAGCTGGGGTGAAAGCTGGAACAAGGGGTGGAGGCAGGAGCAGGGCACAAGCACAGCTGGGGGTGTGGTATGCACTGAGCTACTGCTGCCGCATCAAGGCTCATGTAGTGGGCCACAAGCTCTTCTGCCCAATCAGGAAGCAGGGTCATTTGGAGAAGGCTCACTGCTCCGCTGAGCTTTCTGGGTTGCCTAGTGTTGAAGCTGGGGGCCAGCTGTGCTCCTGACACTAATAACTGAGATTTAGTCATGGGTATTTTTAGTAAAAGTCATGGACAGGTCACAAGAAATAAACAAAAATTCACAGCCCGTGACCTCTGCATGACTTTTACTAAAAATACCCATGACTAAATCTCTGCTCCTGGGCCCTGCTGCTCTGGGGGGCCCCTGCTCCAGTGGTGGGGGCTGATTGCTCTGGGGGGTCCACTACTCCGAGGCCCACGGGTACCACTCTCCCAATGACCCCGAAACCGCTGCTGTTCGAGTGGTCCCCAGGGACACCCTTGGAACCGATGCTGGGTGCTCCCTGGGGCCACTGCTCTGGCCACTCCTTGGACCGTTGCTGCTGGGGCACTCCCCAGGACCGCTGCTTGGGTGCTCCCTGGGGCCAGCTGCCCAGGGACACTCCAGCAGTGGCCAGTGCAGCTGGCCCTGGGGCCACTCCAGCGGCGATTGGCCACGGGGTGCCCGAGCAGCTGGCCCTGGGGTCAGCCACACTGGCACTTGCATCTGTGGAAGTCACGGAGGTCGTGGAAAGTCACAGAATCCGTGACAGAATCGCAGCCTTACTAATAACTAACCTCCCCTCCTTTTGTTTCCAGGAAATCAGTACCTAAAAAAGCAGTAAATGCATATATCATTGGCAGGCTGGCATATTCAAGAACATGTGAAGTTCACTTTTGTCCTAGAATTGTCATCTTCTGCAGCCAACTTCAAACAGTTTTTATCTCGAAGATTTAGGACAATAACATATATTTTTACAAAGAATTATGGCTGAGACTCAGGCTCACAGCAAGAATCAAGGATTTGCTTAGTTAGCAGTGGTTTTTTTTAAATCCTTTTCCCAGACTAGTGCCTTAACTCATCAATTCCCTCATAATTTATTTCATTTTGGATGTCATTCTAGTTTTTCTACCTAATTTTTTTAGAGGTAACTTATCCATCTCATTTTAGTTTTTATGTAATTCATTGAACCAATGTACATTCTATCTTTTATCTCAGTTTTCCCCTGTTGCAGCATCTTAACTTTAGGGGGGCAGTGCAGTCTAGTGGATAGAACTCTAGACTGGAACTCAAATGACTAGGATTTAAGAGTCCGTCACTAGCCTGCTGGGTGACCTTGCTCAAGTCATTTCAACTCTGTGTACCAAAGTTTCCCCATCTGTAAAATAATACTTGCCTCTGTTGCAAACATTTTAAGAACTATGCATGAAAATCTAGGAATTATTATAGTTACTTCACTGCTGCATGTTTTATTGAAATTCTCCAGGTTCTTTAAAGTGTCAGAGTAGGGATCTGTCACAGTATGTATCTCTGCAGAAGAGTTAATTACCTGCTGCCTACTCATCCCTGCAAATGATCATGTTCAACTTCCATGGATTTCAAGGAAAACTGGGCACTTTTGATCTTTTGGTCTTGTAAGATAAACAGCTGTGATAGATATTCACTCACTAATCCACCCTCCCATTTCAGTGTTGGGAGTTTTGTTAACTCTCATTTTTCTTTTTTTCCAGTTCTAATTTTTTTGTTTCAGTAATAAAAAACTGGCAGTTCAAGACAGGTGGGGGTCCACCTGATGGTACTGGAAAGGTGGCAAACCATATCCTGTCAGAAGTCAAAGGCGTAAAACTTAAGAGTTATAGAAATTCCATGTGATCTCCTTCACAAAGCATGGACCCATGAGTATCAAACTATCACAACTCTGCATTATTACAGAAGGGCAATTATCAGTTAGTGGTGGGAAAATGTCTAGAAAGTATATAAACAGCATATTTATATTTTAAAATGATCTTGACCCTTATGGGTTAACTGAATGAAGTAACTTTGTGTTTCAGGCTTTCATGCTGCTCTGTGATCTCTTGATGATTTTTAGCCACCAGCTGATGACTGGAGGTAGAGAGGGTCTTCAACCTTTGGTGTTCAATCCAGACTCTGGGCTCCAGTCTGAACTCCTTAGCTTTGTGATGGACCATGTCTTCATTGACCAAGATGATGAGAACCAGAGCATGGGTATGTTTAGCCATCATGTTTTGTACTTGTCCTCTCTCACCCGACACACAAGACTGTCAGGAAAAAACACATCTGTGCACCGAAATGTATCAAATGAAGTTCTTGTTTTTGCCTCTTGCTTTCTTTGAAGATAAATGTTGGTATATGATTTATAGTCCTGCACACCTTTACAAAAGCTAACGGTGTTATAAAGTGAAATTTCATAGAGTTTTCATTCAGAGGATGGGGGAGAGTATAAGTTGCCATGGCATACACCTGTAATAGCATTCTTTCTTAATTGTTATAATTTTTTTTAACGCATCTATGTTCAAGACCGGATACCTTTCTGGAAGATGCGCTTTAGTCAAACACAAGTTATTAGGCTCAATTCAGTGTGAAATTTAATGGCCTTTGATATAAAGGAGGTCGGACTAGATGATCTAATGGTCCTTTCCTGCCTATAAACTCAATAAATCTATGAAAAAGTGGTCCCCTTCCCTAAATAGTTCACAGTCCAAGTACATGATGAAAGATGACAAAATACAACATGGTTTTACAAAAGGTAGATCATGCCAAACCAACCTAATCTCCTTTTTTGAAAAGGTAACAGATTTTTTAGATAAAGGAAATGCAGTGGATCTAATTTAACTAGATTTCAGTAAGGCATTTGATACCGTGCCACATGGGGAATTATTAGTTAAATTGGAGAAGATGGGGATCAATATGAACATCAAAAGGTGGATAAGGAATTGGTTAAAGGGGAGACAGCAACGGGTCCTACTGAAAGGCGAACTGTCAGGTTGGAGGGAGGTTACCAGTGGAGTTCCTCAGGGATCGGTTTTGGGACCAATCTTATTTAATCTTTTTATTACTGACCTTGGCACAAAAAATGGGAGTGTGCTAATAAAGTTTGCAGATGATACAAAGTTGGGAGGTATTGCCAATTCGGAGAAGGATCGGGATATTATACAGGAGGATCTGGATGACCTTGTAAACTGGAGTAATAGTAATAGGATGAAATTTAATAATGAGAAGTGTAAGGTTATGCATTTAGGGATTAATAACAAGAATTTTTGTTATAATTTGGGGACGCATCAATTAGAAGTAACGGACGAGGAGAAGGACCTTGGCGTATTGGTTGATCATAGGATGACTATGAGCTGCCAATGTGATATGGCTGTGAAAAAAGCTAATGCGGTTTTGGGATGCATCAGGAGAGGCATTTCCAGTAGGGATAAGGAGGTTTTAGTACCATTATACAAGGCACTGGTGAGACCTCACCTAGAATACTGTGTGCAGTTCTGGTCTCCCATGTTTAAAAAGGATGAATTCAAACTGGAGCAGGTACAGAGAAGGGCTACTAGGATGATCCAAGGAATGGAAAACTTGTCTTATGAAAGGAGACTTAAGGAGCTTGGCTTGTTTAGCCTAACTAAAAGAAGGTTGAGGGGAGATATGATTGCTCTCTCTAAATATATCCGAGGGATAAATACAGGAGAGGGAGAGGAATTATTTAAGCCCAGCAGCAATGTGGACACAAGAACAAATGGGTATAAACTGGCCACCAGGAAGTTTAGACTTGAAATCAGACGAAGGTTTTTAACCATCAGAGGAGTGAAGTTTTGGAATAGCCTTCCAAGGGAAGCAGTGGGGGCAAAAGATCTATCTGGTTTTAAGATTCTACTTGGTAAGTTTATGGAGGAGATGGTATGATGGGATAATGGAATTTTGGTAAGTAATTGATCTTTAAATATTCAGGGTAAATAGGCCTAATCCCCTGAGATGGGATATTAGATGGATGGGATCTGAGTTACCCAGGAAAGAATGTTCTGTAGTATCTGGCTGGTGAATCTTGCCCATATGCTCAGGGTTTAGCTGATTGCCATATTTAGGGTCAGGAAGGAATTTTCCTCCAGGGCAGATTGGAGAGGCCCTGGAGGTTTTTCGCCTTCCTCTGTAGCATGGGGCATGGTTGACTTGAGGGAGGCTTCTCTGCTCCTTGAAGTCTTTAAACCATGATTTAAGGACTTCAATAGCTCAGACATGGGTGAGGTTTTTCATAGAGGTGGGTGGGTGAGATTCTGTGTCCTGTGCTGTGCAGGAGGTCGGACTAGATGATCAGAATGGTCCCTTCTGACCTTAGTATCTATGAATCTATAACAGTTGGTGCAAGAAGCAGCTAGCAAGGAGAGCACAAGGTTACGTGATAACAATTAGAGTAATAAACAGCAGTCGCAGCACATCAGAGACTGGCCATTTCATGTTTTGCAGGCATCACAACAGAGGTGAATAAGAGAGGATTTGAAGGATTTAAAGATGAAGCTGTCCTTCTTTCCTGTCTGTGTGTCCTTACTTTGTTCCTTCCACAGGATTTCCTTTAACTGTGAAAGAGGACAGATCAGATAGTGTTGCTTTTCAGCATCGAGGTGTCATGTTCCAGTTAACAACTGTTGTTTGAACAGTGCTTTGAAGATGTAAAGTGCCATATTATAGCTAAATATGGTATACTTGTTCTACTCCTGATAATAATTTTGCTCTTCCTAACAGCTGTGCTATGTAGTATTCACTTTCAGAAAAACTTCATTAAAGTGTAGCTAATACGTCTGCCTCACAACCATGCCTTCTGGTCTCTGTATCTCTTTTCAGAGATGAGGATACCTGATCTGTGTATGAAACATAAGGAGAGAGTGATCTCCTACCATAGTAAAGAAGTAGACGGTTGTGCAAAAATATCAGGAAAGAGATCCTGAATTTGACAGTCCTACATCTGCTGATGAAAATATGAATGAAAATCTGAAACCAACTTCAAGGTTGATGATCTCCTCTTTAGGGAAAAGGATTGTTCAGTTCCAGAACCAATGAGTTTCTGGAAAAATGAATTGGCAGGTACAGCACTAGACTCTTGGGCATTTATCAGCAGTCCAGGAAGAGACCTGGAGTATCGGTTTTCAGGTACCAACACAACAAAATTCATCATCTTCCTCTTCCTCACACATTACCCAAAGGAGACAATATTATCATCAACAATATCATCCTCAACAGTCTTCTCAGCAAAACAGAAGGAGCTTTAAACCACAGGAGGTGAACAAATTATCTTCACAAGCTACTGTGCCAGGCCTTAGGTCCCAAGTCTGACATAGTGTCTGAGAGCTGTGGTCCAATTTTAATCTAGTCTCATTCCATTCAGAGACCATCTGCATCTAAACATCTATTACCACAGACAAAAAATTTTAGAAATTATCCAATAGAATTCAAAATTATTCCTCCTCAATCCCCTCCTCCAATCCCTATCCAGGGATCCCTCTCAGAAGAACCTGTTGAGATCAGAGGTTCTGCCCTTCTTGCCCTTCTCAAGTACTCCTGCAAGGCCTCACCAGTGCCAACTAATGTGGGACAGTTATCTCCCGTGATTTACATACAACACTCCTGTTAATACACCCCAGAATTATGATATACTTTTTTGCAACTACATCACATTGACTCGTATTCAATTTGTGATCCACTGGAAACCCCAGATCCTTTTCAGCAGTACTTCCACATAGCCAGTTATTCTCCATTTTGTATTTGTGCATTTAATTTTTTCTTCCGATATGTAGTACTTTGCACTTGTCTTTATTGAATGTCATCTTGTTGAATTCAGAACAATTCTCCAGTTTGCCACGGTTGTTTTGAATTCTAATCCTGGTCTCCAAAGTGCTTACAAACCCTCCCAGCATGGTGCCATCTGAAATTTTATAAAGATACTCTCCATTCCATTATCCAAATCATTAATGAAAATATTGAATAGTACTGGACCCAGGACTGACTCCTGCAGGTCCTACTAGATACATCCTCCCAGTTTGACAGTGAATTATTGATAACTACTGTTTGAATATGGTCCTTCAGCCAGTCATGCACCCATCTTATAATAATTTCATCTAGACCACATTTCCCTAGTTTGCTTATGAGCATGTCATGTGGGACCGTGTCAAAAGCCTTACTAAAATCAAGATGTCTCACATTTAATCCTCTGTTAAGGTCACCATTTTTTATACTTACCTGTGAGCTTTTTTCACCTGCCCCCTTTGAACCTAGGTTAAAGCCCTCCTTGCTAGGTTGGCAAACTTAGGCAGCAGTACTGTCACCACAAAGCAACTCTGACCCTTCAAGCCTTCTCTTCTTCAGGGTGCAACTGCAACACGAGCTGGAGGCAGAGGGAATTAGGGGAACATTGGTGGGGTGCTACTCATGCCCTTGGCCCAGAGCAACCAGGGCTTGAGGGACTTGCCCATCACTACTGTTTGAAAAGGTTCTGTTCCCAAGTAGCTGGTTCTGTAGAGGCAATATAGTTAGAGAACAGGTGTTACAAAAGGTAAATGCCCCCCTTTTATGTACCAATTGTGTTTCTTTAATCTGGTTGAATTCACTCCACAGTGAAGTGATCACTGTTCTCAACATTTGTATCTAACGTACTTCTTTACCGAATTGGTGGAATCTCATTTATTATGTCGTGGTCTGTTTTCACATTTTGATTATTATATCTTGTTGTTTTCATTGACAGAGGGAGTGCTTATGTTGCATTTTATGTTAATATTTCTCACAATCAAGTGACATTTCTCTTCTATTATTTGTGGCTATTTTGGAGTGCCAGGAATATCAAATCAAAGCATGTGCTAGAGATTTTGTTGCAAAAATCATTCTGCAATGTGATTGTTATTTTTGATTGATCATATGTGAAATACATAGATTCAATGTAACCAGATTAAATAAGAATCTGTGAATTGTTCTCTTGCCAAGATTGTTAACAAAAAACAGCTTGAGTTTCACTCTCTTTGGTTTTAGTTTCTCCTGAAAGTACATTAGATATATTTTTGGTGAGTTTAATTTTACAAAAACTGTTGATTTTATTAAACAAAGATAATTGGGTTTTGTGTTGCCTTAGAAAACAGCAGATGTTAATAAATATTTTCTTTACTGTATTTAGAGGGAGATGAAGAGGATGAAGCTAACAAAATAGAGGCTTTACATAAAAGAAGGAACCTTCTGGCAGCCTTTAGCAAACTTATTATCTATGATATAGTAGATATGCATGCAGCAGCAGATATCTTCAAACACTATATGAAGGTATGATTCTATATTTTTATCTTCTCCTCCTCCTAAATGAGCACAGAAATTGTAGCTGGAAAAGTCTTAAAATATTAGTCCATTCTGTTCCTCTCTCTGCTATTTTCTTTCCTGTTGCATATTCTTGAGTGCTGTCTCCAGTCTGATTTTAATTGATTACTGAGATGCAAAAAGCTCTGATCAGGTTGCAGAAAATATATTTTTTGAAATCAGAGCCAGGTGTTAACTTCAGCTTGTATTTATGCTTATTTTTACCTAAGGCTTAAAGGGCCCTAAGTGCTTCCTAATAAAATATATATTGTATGGACTTTTATGATAGCTTGGCTATTATGGTAGAAGAGCAATTGAGGAGCAGGAGTAGAAACATTAAAAAAAATATCCTTAAAACTAGAGACACAAAATATGCAAATAAAGCAGTGCCTATTTATGAAATAGGCCAGTTGAATCATTTCATTTTCTTCATAAAATCTCCAGAGTTCGGGACCTGTAGCCATAATAAGTAAGTGGGGACTGAGTAAGAGAAGCCAGAATCCAGCTTAGAGTTCTTCAAAGATTCAGACCTGGTCTACACTAGGAAACAGTATAACTTTGTTGCTCAGGGATATGAAGAGTCCACACCCCTGTGTGACACTATTAAACCAACCTAACCCCTGATGTAGACAGCATTAGGTTGACAGGAGAATTCACCCACCGACCTAGTTACCATCTCTCGGGGAGGTGGAGTATCTACACTGATGGGAGAATCTCTCCTGTCTGGGTAGGTAGTGTCGTCACTGAAGCACTACAGCAGCGCCGCTGAAGGGTTTTAAGTGTTGAAAAGGCCTCAGTTTGAAGTATAGATATAATTTTTAAGGTATATTTAGCTATCTATATAGGGTTTTATAAAGCCACCCATCATGATCCCTGGAATGCATATTGTCTTCATCATTACTATTTAAATGGTCACAGAGTGATCAGCATAGTAGAAGACACAATGTGAAAGTAGTTCTTACCCCAGATTATTTACAATCTAATAGAAACAGAGAAGCAGGTCACATTGTGAAACCCAGAGGAATAAATAACATGTAGGGTTTTTTGCTTGTCACTTTTGGTGGACACTGAAAGAACTGGTTTCAGAGTAGCAGCCATGTTAGTCTGTATTCGCAAAAAGAAAAGGAGTACTTGTGGCACCTTAGAGACTAACAAATTTATTAGAGCATAAGCTTTCGTGAGCTACAACTCACTGAAAGAACTGTAACTTTAGGAAGGAGGGTGGATACTCTGACTCTGCTGGATGGATAACTCTTCCTTTGTAGGTGAATATAAGCTGCTCCTTTTATTGCTGTTTAAGTTGTGTGTTTTTAAGTATTTCCCAAAGTACCTAAAGTAGTGGATATGTACTGTTTATATTCTTGCTCCCAACCTAATTAACCGTCCTATTTTACAGTCTCAGGTAGGAAGCATTTGTGGGTTTTTGGTGTGATACTGTCCTCTTAGCTCTAGGTTTCATAGAGCTACTCTGCTTAAAACACAGCAAATAAAAAATCCTTCAGAAACCTGTACCTCTTCCATAAAACCTTAAACTTGGTCTAAACCACCTTTGCTCTCCTCCCCGCCCTGCCGCCCTTGAGCTCTAGCTACCACAGCTTTAGAGATCCTGACTAAAATTTTCAAAAATAAGAAGCTAAAGTTAAAGTCCTAATTCAATATTTAGGAACCTGAAGGTCAGTGGGGCTTCTCATTTCGGTATTTTTGAAAATTCCTCTTCCAGGCATTTTTATATGGATTTAGGATAAAATTTTCAAAAGTGTTTATGTGACTTTCCATAAATTCATAGATTCTAAGGCCAGAAGGAGCCATTGTGATCATCTAGTCAGACCTCCTGTAAAACACAGACAATAAAACTTCCCCAGTATAATTCCTAGAGCAAATCTTTTAGAAAAACATATTGATTTAAAAATTCATCAGTGATGGAGAATTCACCATTACCCTTGATAAATTGTTCCAAAAGTTAATTACCTTCACTGTTAAAAATTTACTCTTTCTTTCCGGTCTGAATTTGTCTAGCTTCAACTTCCAGCCATTGGACTGTGTTATACCTTTCTCTTCTAGATTGAAGAGCCATTGTTGTTTGTTCCCTATGTGGGTACATACAGACTGTAATCAGGTTACCCCTTATCTCTTTGTTAATCTAAACAGAACAGAAATATTTACTGAACACTTTCACCTTTTCAATATTATTATTGATAATTCTACCATTTCCATCTAGTAATACACCAACACTATTATCAGGATTCTTTTTGTTCCTAGTATACCTAAAAAAAATTCTTAATGTCTGTAACTCTGCTGGCCATAAGTTTCTCCTTGTGTCCCTTTGCTTCCCTTATTGATTTTCTGCAGTTTCTAGCTTCTGAGTTATACTCATTACTGTCAATTTTCCCTTTCTTCCATTTGTTATGGTTTGGGGGCAGGGTTTACAGCTTCCTTCACTTCTCCTGTAGATAAGATTGATATTTTTAACTAATATGGCATTCCGACTTCGTGGGCATCTAGTAAAGTGTTCTAAAACAATTCCCAATTGTGATTCACATTTTTTCTGATTAAACTCTTCCTCCCAACTGATTTGGCTCATAATTGTTTTCAGCTTTGTGAAACTGGCCCTGTTAAAACACTGTGTGTGTGTATGTGTGTATGTATATATGTGTGTATGTGTATGTATGTGTGTGTGTGTGTGTGTGTGTGTGTGTGTGTGTGTGTGTGTGTGTGTATATATGTATATATGTGTGTATATATGTATATATGTATATATGTATATATATATATATGTATATATTGCCGATCTGGACTTTATTCTGTTTCCACATTAAAAATATTATCAGGTCATGATACTTAAGGTACCCAAATTACCGTTAATTTTCAGTTCTGTGATTAGTTCCTTTTTATATATCAAGACTAAATCTAATATAGAATTCCCCCATGTTGGTTGCAACACTTTTTAAAATAGGAAGTAGACATCTATCACATGTAGAATTTTCCAAGGAAGTTTTAATACTGGCAGCACAAGACCTTCAGAGTGTGTCAATCAGATTGAAGTCCCCCATAATAATGCAGCTTTTTTCTCTACAAATGATAGGTGCATAAGGAGCCAGTTATCCTGTTCCCTAATGTGATCTGGTGTTCTGTAGCATACACTAACTGATACCCCATCTTGTGCTTTATCTGTTAAAACATTGATAAGTATTCAGTATAATTTTCTTCTGAATGATCAGTGACTTGGAAACAGGAAATGCCATTTTTGATAGAGTGCTACTTCCCCTCCCCTTTTGTTCACTCAGTCCTTCCTAAATAAAACATAACCTGTGATTTTTAACATTCCAATCTTGCAAGTCTTCCTACCAAATTTCTGTAATACTGACTAGGTTGAATTTATGCTAATAAATGAGCAATTTCAATACCTCTTGTTTGTTACCCTCCCCTTTTATTATTAGTTTACCACCCATGTGACTACTATAGCCATCCTGTTCCTGAGGAGACTGGTTCCCCTTCTGCTGAGGTGGAGGCCATCCAAACTGTTGAGCCCTTTCTCCCCATAGAAAGTGGACCATTGCTCCCATAAAACCAAAACCCTCCACCACTTACCTACGCAGTGGTTCTCTTCTGGAACCTTCTGCCTTCTATCTTTCTTCAGTCATGGGACAGGAGAGATCTCAAAGAAGATTACTTGAATATTCTTTTTCTTCAGCACACTTCCAAAATCCCTGAAGTTATCAACTATCTGTGAGATATCCCACGAGGCAGTGTTATAGTGCTGATAAGAACCATCACCAGTGGATCTTCACTTGTCAACTTCAGAAGTCTGTTCAATCTCAGAGTGACGTCTCACGTCTTGGCTATGAGAAGATAGCACGCTGTCCAGCTGTCTGCTTGTCCTTTGCAGAATATTCTTTCAATTCTTCAGTAATGAATTCACAGCAAAGATCGTCTTCCATGAACAGTTGGAGAACTCTGTGTGCAACCTTGCTTTTCATATAGGTTGGGCAGACCTACCATCTACAAGTGTAATCATCTGGTATGCTTTATACCAAATGGATCTTGAGAGATATCTTCCACGGTTTTCATATTGATGACCTAGTATCAGTTCGAATCCTCTTGCTGTGTGGAATTCCTCCTGGTCTTCTTATCTCTGGTGGCCACAACATGCCTATCGTCATCTGTCTGCAGCCTTGAAGAATGCTGCCATGACCTCTTGCCTCTGGTTACAATCTGTGAGGGGTTGCAAACTGCGAGGGGTCCTCTGATTTCTTCTCTCTCTAACTCTTTAGTGACCAATTCCCTTCTTCCTTGAACGTAGGGTACTGATGTCTCCCAAACCTGGCTGTCTAGGAACACCTTAGCATCTTTGATTCTCAGTAGCGTCTCTACTTTCCTGTTCAATCCAAGAATCTTTTCCTCTAGCACAGCCATCGGCTTGCAGTTTTTGAACAGGAAGTCCCTTCTGGCTTCAGGCAGGAAAAAAAACATGGCGCATCCATTATAGGTTACCACCACTGTTCCATTGCTGTCCATCTTGAAATTGTGCATAGACCTGAACCTGGAAGGAAAGCCTCTCACATTCCCTGTCTATACTCCCTCTGAAACTCTTCTGTTAGCTGCCTCTGTTCATAGCATTTGAGCATTTGAGTTTTCCTGACATGTGACTTTTTATACCAAGAACATAAATCCCATTTCAGAAGCACCTAAGTCATTTTAGGAACCTGAGTCCTACTGAAAGACACTTAGGCACTTTTGAGAATTTTAGTCTAACTTGAGGCCCCTATTTTTGAAAAATTTGACCTATGTCTGTGTCAGGCTGTCTGGAGTGTCTCACAAATGTGAGTATGAACCTCAGGGCAGACTGTTAGTAACCAGGGCACAAACCCCAAACTGCTTGTGAGTTCTGTACTTGGATTTCTTCAAGTATCAAGTGTGAACTCCTCAAGCACTATAACTAGGGCCCTACCAAAGTCATGGTTCATTTTGGCCAATTTCAGGGTCATCGGATTTTAAAAATCCATAAATTTAATGATTTCAGATATTTAAATCTGAAATTAGTGTTGTAACTGTAGGAGTCCTGACCCAACTCTGAAGGCATTAGCGCAGAAGTAAGGGTGGCATAGTATGGTATTGTTGCACTACTGTTGGTGGGGCGCTGCCTTCAGAGCTGGGCGCCTGGTCAGCTGCCACCACTCTCTGGCCACCCAGCTCTGAAGACAGCACAGAAGTAAGGGTAGCAATACCATGACCTCCTACAATAACCATGCAACACTCCATCTCCACCCTCCCCAATCCTTTTTTAGCTTGGGACCCCAAGTTTGAGAAATGCTGGTATTCCCTGTGAAATCTATAAAGTATAGGGTAAAAGTACACAAAAGACCAGATTTCGTGGTCCATGACGCATTTATCATGGCAGGGATTTTTATTCCCTTCCCCCGGAGTTCAAGCTCTGATGGGACATGTCTACCTGCACATCTCTCTTCATGGGCATTGGGCTGGTGGGGAGCAATCAACTGTCTTCTGTCCACTGATGTTCTGTAGTGGTGGTGGTGGTCTATAGGCCTTCTAGGTCTACAGGCCTTCTTTTATTGGGCAGGAAATAACACCTTTTGTGGTAAACTAGTATATCACACTTTGTAATGCTTCTCTCCTGACTGTGGGGGTTTCCAGTTTCAGAGCAAACACTTAAATATTACCTTATAACAGGGGTAGGCAACCTATGGCATGCGTACACTCACACTGCCCAGGTCCTGGCTACCGGTCCTGGGGGCTTTGTATTTTAATGTAATTTTAAATGAAGCTTCTTAAACATTTTAAAAACCTTATTTACTTTACATACAACAGTGGTGGTAACCTATAATGGATGCGCCATGTTTTTTTTCTTGCCTGAAGCCAGAAGGGACTTCCTGTGCAAAAAGTTTTGAAAGATGGCTGTGCTAGAGGAAAAGAGAGTTAGTTATATATTATAGACTTTTATAGAAAGAGACCTTCTAAAAACGTTAAAATGTATTACTGGCGCACGAAACCTTACATTAGAATGAATAAATAAAGACTCGGCACACCACTTCTGAAAGATTGCCGACCCTTGCCTTATAACATGAAATACAGATGATATAAGCGAGATTAAGAAATGCTTGCGAGTTGCTGAATACATTAAAGTCCAAACACTAAATAGATTTCTATAAATCTTATATCTATTTTAACAATACTAACAGAGATGAGCCAGAATGGTTTCCAGCTAAGCATTTGTCAGTGTTCAGTGAGTCCTAAGAGCCTTAGCCTGAGCTGGCACCTGGTCTGGAAGAGTCACAGTCTGGCCTTAGGGTGGGTGAATCAGGAGCCGTTTCCTGCTTTTGCTCATTTGTCTTTCTTCAGATGTGATGTACTTCAGAAATGTCTTCCTCAAGGTTCTCTTTCCCTTTCTTATTAACTAGAAATGTATTTTCCTAGGTTTGGTCCTAATTCCCAGAATCTTATGGAGATACTGGCATTCCATATATGTAGATAGAGCCCTAAAATTCTATCTAAGAAAGACTGAGACAGAGAAAATTGCAACAGCTTTTCTTATGGTGTCAGGGCCCTAAGAAAAATTATCAGCAGTGGCTTGGTTTAGATTAAATATAAAACAAGTTTAATAAAAGAAGATGAGGATTTTCACTTAGTTCAAGTATAAAAGGATATAGTTAGAAATGGTTGAAAGCAAATAAAAGTGAAAAATCCTTTCTAATGGCTAAGACTAAATACAACAAGCTACACCCTCTGTTCAACATAGTTTCCTTACCAATCTGCCTTCCAACAAGATGGCTGTCAGCCCCTCTGGTCAGGATCTTCAAATTGCTTGATTCCTTTGTCTTTTTAGGTAAAAGATAACTTTGTGCCTCTCTTTTATAGTACAGTGAACATTTGAAATTGATTCTTCTGAAGGTTCCCCCGCCCCAAAGTAAAGTTTATTCAAGCTGTGAGGAAGATGACATGGAGGTTCCTGGTGAAGGAAGTTTATGCACGTTTCTTCCCCTGCTGCTGTTTGCTAAAATGGAAATTTATCTGTTTCCTGCAATCTCCTCCCCCTGACATGATGCAGAGTGGTTATCTCCTCCCCTTGTTGCCTTGCCTGTTTACCTTTTATGCAAATTGCATTCCCAAACTGTTTCTTAATGTACTTTGGAAATATCTTCAAAGTGGCAGAACTACATTCCTTTGTCTATAATGAGGCAACTTCACCACAGCCTGTCAAACACACTTTAAGAACATAATTCCCAATATGTTTGTAATTTTGAATTTCTCCTTCATGCATACACCAGGCAAGAACATTAATGATCAGTATATTGTCACTTTCTATTGATATCTTAGTCAGTCACCATCTGATAATGTGTCCTACTTAACCTGGAAGTTCCTTCTACAGCCTTGGTTCCCCTTCTGCTGTTGTCTCAAATGTAAATTTCTTGTCACCACCTTCAAAGCTCTAGATAACATTGTCCCTCCTTGCATATCCTCCTCTGTCAAACATTACATGGATTCCTCTCTAACAGCATTCCCAGCCTTGTGCTCCTGTTGGTCAGCATCTCACAATCACCTCTGTTTCTTCTGTTAGCCTGACCCCTATGTCTGGTATGACCTTCCAGAGTTCATTCGTGTGGCCCCTAGCCTGCCCATATTTAAATCCCTCTTAAAGATCCAGTTCTGATTCACTACTTTTAGTGAATCAAGGTGACTTGTATATCAATTGTATATGATTTGTCTATTTTTGTTCATGTTCCTGTTACCCTATTTTACTTGCCTCTTCATAGATTGTGAGCTCCTTCGAGCGAGAACCATCTTTCTGAGTGTTTGGAAAGCACTTTGCATGCACAATGTAAATACATGATTAATAACAGTAATAAAGGGAGAAAAGTAGTCCAACCATCCCATCTACAGGGGTTTGTTGAAGTTTGTTTATAGTAGAGGTATCATGCCATCCACTCACTCCTTTTTTTAAAATATAAAATTTCTATTTCTGTTGATACTTCATCCTTTGGATACATGTGTAATCAATTTTGGACTGCCTAAGATAGTCCTATTTTAGTTTCTAAGAGTGAGATCTTTTGAAACCTAATTTTTAAGAAAAGAACACTGACTTTCCTTTGGCAATCACCTTCAAACTATCTTCCCAGCAGAGTAGGCAATAATTTTGATTTTATATTTTTCATTCCATTTTTTAAAAAGGAACTGACAGTTAAAGCAATTGCTGACCTCATCACTGGGTAGGTAGGTCCCAGCCACTGATGAGTCTGAATTTACGTATCAGGTCATTGCATATCTGTCACATGGATTCAAGAGTAGGGCTTTATTGAAACTACTGCCTTCTCAAAACAGGAATGACAAGTAAACTGTTTTTATTATGAAAATCATGAAAGTTATGCTGAATAATAAATTCTGCCTTTAAAAGTTTATTTTTCCCCTTTTCTCACAGTACTACAATGACTATGGCGATATCATTAAGGAAACATTGAGTAAAACAAGGCAAATTGATAAAATCCAATGTGCGAAGACCCTGATTCTCAGTTTGCAGCAGGTAAGAATATTAGTTTTTATGCTAGTATAATCCCTCATTCCAAAAAATCCCTGTGCATGGCTTTGTCTAATGCCCTATACTCCCAATCAAAGGCCAGTTTAATGCCAAAAGGATCTCTCATTCCTTTCTCTGTCAAAGCTTTAGTCAGCAGGACAGGGCTTCAGACAGGAAGAAAAGGAGAGAAGAGGGACCTTGAAGGCTAGTCTGGGTAGTGGTGGTTCCTACTGTGTCCACCCATCAATGCCCAGGGGGTCTAAGTGGATAGTGATGGTGTTTTCTCCTTTCACATAAGAAGCTGGAAGTGCTGCATCATGTTTTCTCTAAATATGGACTTGAGGAACTCGGGCAACATTTTGAAAAACAGGAACCTAAAGTTGGGCTCCTAAGTCTCTAACTATTAAAAAGCATGTTTTCCAGTCCTCAGATCATTCGTATGGCTCTTTTTTTTTAATCCACACCAGTTGTCCTACATTTGGAGTGTGAGCACCAGAACTGGACACAGTCTCACCACTGCCATACAGAGAAATATCACCTCCCACTCATACTCGTTATTCCCTTGCTTATACATCCAAGGATCACACTACCCCCTTGTGGTCACTCATCACACTGGGAACTCATGTTCAGTTGATTATCTACTATGACTGCTAAGTCCTTTTCAGAAGAACTGCTTCCCAGGATACAGTATTCAACCCTGTAAATTTGTCAGGCATTCTTTATTCTTGAATTTGGCTATATTAAAATGTGGTGTTTGAATGCATCCAGTATACCAAACAGTCTATATAAATGACATGTCCTCATCATTATTTACCAATTATCAATCTTTGTGTTGTCTTCAATTTTATCAATAGCAATTTTATATTTTCTTCTAGATCACTGGTAAAAATTTGAGTAACGTTGACTTGAGAACTAGTCTGTGCAGGAGCCCACTAGAAGCACTCCCCTTGTTGATGATCCCCATAACACTTTCCTTCGATGTATTAACAGGGAATAACAAGTAGTGGGGAGGTTAAATTCACCACTGTGCAGAAGGTCTGTGTTGGGAAGAGGTTCTTTCTCCACCTGTTTCAAGGGCAAAAGGGCTGGGGCTGGCCATCAGCACATCAGTGAATTTCACTCTCTGAGATTATCATCAGTGTCACTGATCCAAGATTGGTAATAGCTGAACTACATAAGAATGGATGTACTGAGTCAGACTAATGGTCCATATAGCCCTGTATCCTGTCTTTTGACAGTGGCCAGTGCCAAATGCTTCAGAGGGAATGAACAGAACAGGGCAATTAGTGAATGATCCATTCCCTGTCATCCAGTCCCAGCTTCTGACAGAGGTTTAGGAAAACCCAGAAAATGGGGTTGCATCCCTGACCATCTTAGGTTCATCAATGGCTATTATCCATCTTCCATGAACTTATCTAATTCTTTTCTGAACCCAGTTATACTTTGGCTTCATAACATCTCCTGGCAATGATTTCCAGAGGTTGACTATGTGTTATACGAAGATATACTTCCTTATGTTTTGTTTTAAACCTGCTGCCTATTAATTTCATTGGGTGACCCCTGGTTTTTTTTCTTATGTGAGGGAGTAAATAACTCTTCTCTCTCCACTTTTTCCACACCATTTATGATTTTATTAGACCTCTATCATATCCCCCTTTAGTCATCTCTTTTCTAAGCTGAACAGTTCCAGTCTTTAGTCTCTCCTTATATGGAAGTTGTTCCATACCTCTGATCATTTTTGTTGCCCTTCTCTTTACCTTTTCCAAGTCTAATGAATCATTTTCTGAGATGGGGTGACCCAACTGTATGTACTATTCAACATGTGGGCATACCATGGATTTATATTGTGGCATTAAATTTAATATCCATTTCCTAATGGTTCCTGACTTTTGTTAGCTTTTTTTGACTGCTGCTGTACATTAAGCAGTTATTTACAGAGAGCTATCCACGATATCTGTCTTGAGTGGTAACAACTAATTTGGAATCAGAATAAATAGAAATCATCAGCTTTCTCCAGAATAACCTCTGTTCTTCTCATTGCATTTCTTATCAGGACCTTGCATGCAACATACTTTTGCTTTTATCTAGATTACAAATGGCCTTGGCCGTATTCTTCACTAGCAAGTCACCAAAAAATATTATTCATCTCTATTTCAATATCTCCCTTTTTATCAACTGTTCTGCCTCTTCTCAGTTTTATCTTCATCTAAATTGACTGGGGGAGGGAGGGTGTGACAGAATTACAGAGTTTGCCTGTTGGCCATCTCTGTTAACAGATGTTGGAACCCTCCAGGAAGATACCAGTTCATTTCTGATGACTCCTAGCAGATGTGGCTATTAACTCCATCTGAATATAAAGGAGGTGGAAGTAGCTCTTTGGAGCAGAGGGGCCTAGTGTTTGGGACAGAGAGGTCCTATAGAAGACACCTAAAGATTAGTCAGGCCTGGAAAGATGGCTTGCACTAGAGTTTATATTGAGTTGTTCTTGAATAAAGGAAAAACCCAGGGAAGGGAAGGGATGAGTGATCCCTGATGAAAGTGTATTCAGACTTCGCAGCAGGGTGGGAATGCCACCTGCTTGCAGGGGGGATATCTTTTGGGGATGCCAATGGATCAGTGGTTCTGTTCATGTTTTTTCCTTCCCTTAATAGCTGTCATATGTCCTCCTCCACATCCCTGTCATCCACAGTCTAAACACATCTCTCCTGACAGTGCATCACTTCATAATCTATTTCCCACATATTTCTGTGATTTCAGCGCTTGTTAGCTCCCTCTTGATTCTTCTCCACAATGCCAATCAGCCGTCACATTTTCCACATAAGGCATTGTGGCCTAGTGAAGAGGCCATTGGACTGATACTCAGGATATTTATAAATCCTTAGGCCAAAAGGGACCACCATGATTTCCTGTATAACACAGGCCACAGAACTTCCCTGAAATGTTTGTTTGACCTAGTGCATATCTTTTAGAAAAACACCAAACCTTAATTTTAAAATTCACCGTTGATTGTGAATCCAACACAACCCTTGGTAAATTGTTCCAGTGAGTAATGACTCTCGCTCTTAAACCTGCATTCTATTCTCAGCTCTGCTGCTGGTCTGCTGGATGACCTTTGGCAAGTTACTTTCCTTCTGTCTGCCTCTGTCACATGCTTGAAGTTGATAACAATTTGAGATTGCAAATAATAGGTTCAAATGGAACTTTTTAATCAAAGGTTAACAGTCAGATTAGTACAGCACTATGCAGAAGGCAGGAAGAATAGGTACATCATCACCATTGGAGTAAGCTAAAGAGCCTCTGTGTCTCTCCTCTGTAGCTGGTGGGATTTGCACTCCCCAACTTTACCTTTCAAGCCCTCTGTCTTTTATAGAGTGTGAGACAAAAACTCCATTTTTGGAGGGGAAATTGCTTTCCCACACTTAATTTCACTGTTTCTGACATTTTCATTTTACCTATTTATTTATGGATTTTTTTGTTATCTTTAGGTTACATTAAGACAAAAGGAATTCTATTCCACTCATTATTACTGACAGCTGTGACAACTGGCTGTTCTCACTGAGTTAAAAACATCTTTCAGTGGATCCTTATTTCATCCCTTACAGAAAATATCTGCAATAACAAGTGCCTGTTATCAATCATAGAACATAATTAGGTTATAGGCACCCCTTATGAATCACCCACTCTTGTTTACACCATATTTCTGTAGATACTTTTTGACAGTTTGAGGGGTTCTTTCCTTAGACATCTCTTTCCCACAGATTTGGAGGCACCAGAAATAATGAGGTACAGTCCAATACTTGAAAACAATGAGGAGTTTGGTGACACCTTAAAGGCTAACTGATTTATTTGGGCATAAGCTTTCGTGGGTAAAAACCCACTTCTTCAGATGCAATACTTGATCATATGAAGTTCCTGAATATAAATCACTTACAGATTAAGAACCAACGCTCTGGGCCTTAGAATTCAGACACCCTTTTTGCTAATTATTGTAAAAGATTGTAGGAAAATACTGAATGTGCAAATTAATTTAATATGTGAGAAGAATTGGAAAAAGGATTATTTACTAACAGTTTCTGCATCTGTAAAATAAGGATAATCAAACTGACCTCCTTTGTGAAGTGCTTTGAGATCTATGGATGAAAAGCACTAGATAGAAGAGCTAGGTGGTGGTGGTGGTGTTTTTCATAAATGGGTCATGGCACAACTTCTGTCAAGTACTGCTTGGGAGCACCAGAGCTGCTGCTTGCCAAGTCACCGTGGGAATTTGAATAGTACTCAACTGTGAGCTCCCGTGGCCCTTCTCCTACTTATACATATCTTCCAGATACTGGATCTTGTTTTGCATTTCTCCACTAGATTAAAGAGCCTTTTAATACTCAGTATTGTCTCCCTGTGAAGGTACTTATACCCTGTAATCAGATCACTTAGTCCTCTTTTTGATAAACCAAACAAATTGAGCTCTTTAAATCTTTTAATGTAAAGCATTTTCTTCAGCCCTCAAATCAGTTTTGTGGCTCTTCTCTGCACCTTCTCCAATTTCTCAATATCCTTTTTAAATTGTGGGCAGGGCCTGCCCACAACATTTTGGCACCTGAGGCGGGCACCTCTAAATTACTCCCCCATGCCCCCCTCGCTTAGGCCCAAACTTTGAAAGGTCTCAATTCTGCCTTCTTTCTGTTCTACTCCTCTCATGGTACTGCTCTGCTACCTACCCTAATAAAGGAGAACTAACAACTTAAAATGCCTTGTTCAAAAATTTTAAGTAACACTTAACTTTCAAATGCCTGAACAGCAAATGTAACTTTTCTTGTCTGCATAGTAAACACGGGCATTTTTATCTGTTTGAATAATCAAAGTGGTGCTTTTTGTGCCTTCTTGGTTGCAAAGATTTGAACGGTTTCCTGAGGGTCCACAGTCTGGACCAGCTCATACTCTGCTGAGATGGTTGCAAGGCCAACCAGCCGCTCCTGTGTCATTGTGGAGTGTAGAGGTGTCTTTATTAATTTCAGCTTGGAGAAGCTGCGTTCTCCACTGGTAACTGTTACAGGAAGTGTTAGAAGTATGAGCACAGCAAAAAAAGCATTTTGAAAGAGGGTGGCCATCTTATTTGCGTACATATATTCCAGAACAGCCTTGGGAGTTGATCCCGCTGAAATGTATCTTGAAAGGGCTTTCAGTTCATCACCTAAATCACTCGCATCAATATCACGCATGTCATCATGTGTCAACACTGTCTCCAGTGCCTTGCATTGCTGGTGTAGGTCTTCTTCAGGTATAGTGAGGAGTTTTGGAATATCATACAGTATCTCAAATATACTGCTGTGTTCCTTGAGCTGCATGAAACGTTCTTCAGCTGACTGTATTGCACAATCTAGCACCTAGTTAAAGAATTCAACTTTGAATTGTTGTTTGGGGTCTGTTTATGGGATTATCCCGTGCCTCGTAATCAAAATGTCGTCTTCGGTGACTGTTGTATTCTTGAATGGGTGGGAAAATAGCTTCAGTGTGAAGTTCCTCTGTCAACTTCTGTACACTCTTCAGAAAGTTTTGAAATCCCTCATCTGACCGGTAAGACTGTAGGTCTGACTTTGCTTTGTCCAGTTGTTCCGTTGCTCCAGATATATCAAGGTTAACACCTTGGAGTCTCTTGCTTACAACATTATTTCAAACAGTATGTCATGTCACAACACTAAGCCACACAGAAATTTGAAGTTATGTGAGTTTCTGGTGATTCCATTTCCCTCTGCCAGTGTTCTCCCAAACCGTTCCTGTCATAGCATTATTATCCTCCATAATGGCAACTATGGTATCATCTATCTTCCCAATTTGGTGTTTGATAGGCTTTATCGCCTCCACTCGACTTTCCCATCATGTGGCACTCAGGGGTTTCAGTGTCCGAGAGGATGTTCCCAGATGTTGCTTCAAAATTTCCCATTGAGTTGATGCAGAGAAAAATACATAGATGCTTTGAATTACATCATAAAATTCAGTAGCCCTACTAGAAGCTGATGCTGCATCACTGACCACCAAGTTCAATGAATGAGAACTGCATGGGACAAAAAAAGCTCTAGGGTTTAACTCTCGGAACCGTATCTGCACTCCTCTGTTCTTTCCTCTCATGTTGGCACCATTATCGTAGCCCTGACCTCTCACATCAGCTATCGCAATTCCCGTATCTTCCAACTTTTTAAGAAGCACATTTGTTGTATCAGCTCCTGTAGTATCATCAATGTCAATAAATTCTAGAAAATGGTCTCAGAGTCACCATTGCAGGGACATTTTCACTAGGTTCTGTTACAAAACGCACCATTAGTCATTTGTTCCATATGGCTGATGTCAGGTGTGCAGTCCAGAATAACAGCGTAATCTTGCTGACTTCAGATCTGCCACAATCTTTTTGACTTTTGTTGCCAGTAACTGTATGATCTTATTTTGAATTGTTTTTCCAAGATAGTGGTGTGTGTATATTTCTTGGGTGGTGACTCTTCTTAGATGCTCCTGGAGTAGAGCATCAAACTCAGCCATCAGCTCCACAATTTTAAGGAAGTTTCCATTG
This sequence comes from Dermochelys coriacea, assembly GCF_009764565.3. NCBI lineage: Eukaryota > Metazoa > Chordata > Testudines > Dermochelyidae > Dermochelys > Dermochelys coriacea. The sequence goes on from NC_050076.1 coordinate 49,504,492, forward strand.
TTTGGCACATAGAGCTGATCGAAGTGCCACACAGTGCTAGGTTTTGGGTAGCAACCATTCTCACAATGCTTTTCAGAACATTTTGCCAGTTAAGAGACTCTGATGCAATCTTCTCTTAATGCTGATCATCTATGGTGGCCTTTAACCTTAGTCTCATCTCAAGCTCTTTCCACCTGTGGAATGCTCTCGGGTAATTTGCTGCCTTCTCGTGGCATGCCAGATTTCTAGCCAGATTTTTCCAGTCCTTTGTTCCTGTAGAACCCAATGTGGCTGGAACATTAGACTGGAAGAGTTTGCAACAAAAACAGTATGCAGCATTCTGGGTTTTTGAGTACATAAGCCATGGCCTCTCCACTTTGTCACCATTGGAGATTTCTTGCCAGTAAGGTGTTGGATGGAAACTTCTATTTTCATTGGTTTGGGGAACATGAAGTTTTTCACTTGCTGTGGCCCATGCAGTACAAGGAAGTCCCTCAGGCTACTGCTCAAGTGGGTCCACAGTCCTGGATTATCTAGACTTAAGGAACTAAACACAGCAGCTGTTTCTTGCGTCTCCACCACACTCTTCTCTGATCTACACTTTTCTTCAGGAATGTGCATGGTTACATCCATTTGAGACGGAGATATGGATGCTGCAGTAGCTGCCAGGTCACCTGCACTCTGACTAACTGGCAGATCAGGCATCTCCTCACCACTCACATCCTCACCAGGCTCGGAAAGCTCACCGTGAACATTTGTGTCTGTGTATCTCAGGAGAGCTCTTTCCTGCTTAGATAGAAAAGTTTCCTTTGCTTTCTTTCTTTTTTCTGCCCACACAGTCTGGCACCTGAGGCAACCGCCTCAGTTCACCTCATGGTAAGGCCAGCCCTGATTGTGGGCCACCAGTATTGGTCTCACCAGCATCTCCTTTATGAACATCCAAGAATCACATATCTTGTTTGAATGGGCCAGTTTACCAACTGATCCAAATCACTCTGTATGGCTGCTCTGTCCTCCTTATTTACCACTCCATCAATCTTTTGTCTCATCCACAAATTTTATCAGTAGTGTCTTTATATTTACCTGCAGATTATTGATCAAAATGTTGAAAACAGGCCTACCACTGATCCCTGTGGAACCTTATTAGAAACACCTCCATTCAAAGATGATTTCTTAAAATGAGGTTCTTTATCAATTATTTAACCTATTTATTCAGAAATATTACATGAGTGAGAGCCACAGCTTTCCACTGTGATTCCTGCTTCAGGGGCTGCTAAAACAGGGCCTGATCCAAAGCCCATTGAAGTCGATGGAAAGGCTCTCATTTGTTAAAGTATCATCCTTCTTTAGAAAAATGTTTCTATCTCATGGGTTTTTAAAACTTGAATTCTTTCTCTAGCTGTTTAATGAGCTTGTTCAGGAGCAAGGTCCCAATTTGGACAGGACGTCTGCCCATGTCAGTGGGATTAAGGAACTGGCCCGTAGGTTCGCCCTCACCTTTGGGCTGGATCAGATCAAGACAAGAGAGGCCGTGGCCACGCTGCACAAGTGAGTTGTGTGAAATGCTCTGTCTTCAGTTAAACTAAAAGTTTGCCTCAGCCTATTCTTCCCAAAAGGGAGGGGGTGGGTGTGTGTGTGTGTGTGTGTGTGTAAAAATATAATACATGTGCGTGTATGTGAACATAGAGAGGCTATTTGATGACATGAATACAAAGCTTTTATCATGATGAAATTGAGATGGCTATGTTGCACATGTATTACAATGCCATATGTGAGTTATGCAGGCTGTACCAAACAAGAACTGATAAAGTGCTTTATGCCATATCATCATGGATTCATCACGCACCACATATTTTATTTTAAAAAAAAACGGTTTTAAAAATGTTTTGGAGACTTAATTTAAAAATATGGACTGTTTCTTTTATCTAATTAAATGGTTCAGAGATACAAGGTTAGTGAGGTAATACCTTTTATTGGACCAATTTCTGTTGGTCCAATAAAAGATATTACCTCACCCACTTTGTCTCACTAATGTCCTCAGACCAGCACAGCTGCAACTACACTGTGTATCTGGTTCAGAGGGAGAGAAAAAACTGGTACATCTAAATTACCTCTTAAAATTAGCTCAATTAACTTTAACATTTTTATGTGTGTAATAGTTTTAAAGTTCACTATCTCAGAACCACCCAGGGCTATAAGCAAATGCTTCGACTCGTTGGAAAGATGGGAATCTCCATTTGGTACAGAAGTCCTCTTTCTAGACTTGCAGAGTCACACTGCCAATCTTGTACCACAGCGTATTTTAATTAGGTGTGAGGAAAGAATTTCCACATATTAATCTCTCATTTTGTGGTAGGTTAATTTTTTAAATATGGTGGTAGTTTAAATTTCCTCAGAAGTTTGTAATATTTGAATAATTCTTGGAGTGAAACATTAATGGACAGAGTGCAGTTGATAAGGTCAAAGGCATATGAATGCATATGTTAAAGGCTGTACCATTATGCATACACACAAGGAGTCCCAGTTAAGGTTGCACAAGCAACCATAATAAATGGCATTTCCAAACTGTTGAGTGCTTGACTTTGCAACCTGAATAATGTTATTTTAATGTAGCTTTTTTTGGGTGTAATATATAATAAATAAAAATACAATATGTTGCACCTTTATTTTTGTCTCTATAGCTAAAGGTTATAATGTATTCCCATTATAAACAGAATTATTAAGTACCGCTTGTAAAAGAGCATAAAGTGTTTAAGTTAGTGTACTAAATTGAACTACTGGAATAATATTAGAAATATTTTCTAAAATGTTTAGCATTTTTTTACTTATTTTAATTTGACACAAGCTGTTTTCAGGAGACGGGAAAGACATGAACAGAGAAAAAGGCAGAAAAGATGAAGAGTAAAATATAAAGAGAAGAGGAAAAAATAAGTTAGATTAAAAAGATGGAAGAGAAAGAGAGTAAAATCCACAAATACCTATTGTATGTGTTTGATATGTCACTCAAAACGTTATGAATTTTAAAAGTTCCTTTGACTTCCCTATCTTTCTTTAAAAAAAATGTATTTTGTATTTGTGACGCTAGAACTAAAGGAATTTGAGACTCTTAAAAGGAATGAAAAGCTTACAGCAGTACAGGAAATTGTTCACAAAATTGTAAACATTTTACATCTTTCTTTACTATAGAGATGGCATAGAATTTGCCTTCAAATACCAGAATCAAAAAGGACAAGAATATCCACCTCCTAACCTTGCTTTCCTTGAAGTGCTTAGCGAATTTTCTTCTAAACTGTTGCGGCAGGACAAAAAGACTGTGTAAGTGATATTCTGTTGCCTTGTTATGAGCTTTGCTAAACTGTATTATTCATCATTGTGGTGGGTGGTTAAACTGTGTGCTTTAAGATATTTGCAATCAAAGGGCCTGGTCCTGCAAATATGTATACCTGTGCATATGAGTAGTCCCACTGAAGCCAATATTTGAACTTAAACTTAACCATGTGTATGTTTAGAGGATCAGTGCTTTAGGTCCAGATCCACAAAGATACTTTATGCACCTAATACCCAAATTTAAGTGTCTGTGTCCCAGCTTTAGGCTCCACAGCAATCTGCAAAACTCCAACTCAGTTGCTGCCTAACCATTGATGTAGGCCTAGATAGGGCAGAATGGTGTTGACCCTGAAGGCTAAAGCAGGAAGGCTGAATTTGACATGCAAGGGAATGGATATGGAGGAACAAATGAAGTGATTCAAAGAGAGGGTTGATGTGATATGAATGATGGGTAAGGGCGATTATTTTAGTGGCAGCATTTTGGAAAGGCTATAAGCGGGAGATGTGGGTATCAAGAAGAGAGGAGAGAGAATGTTGCAATAGTCAAGGCAGGAGATTAATAGAATGAGGACAAGCCATCAAACATCAAGACAGATGGGAAGAGTGGGATTTCTAATATATTGTGGAAGAAGAAAGATCCAGATTTAGTCACAGCCTGGATGTGGTCTAAGGAAAGTAACAAATCAAAGATTACACCAAAAATGTATTCTTCTTTTACAGCAGAATTGTCTGTTTTTGTGAAAGATCAGAAATTCAAGATTTGGTCATTAAGATTTGTGATGGCAAAGATCTATCTTGAGGATTCCTGACCTCAGTGGATCTAAGGCAGGGGTGGGCAAATTTTTGACCCGAGGGCCACATCAGGGTGGGGAAATTGCATGCAGCGCCATGAATGTAGGGTTGGGGCAGGGGGTTGGTGTGCGGGTGGGAGTGTGGTGCACAGGAAGAGGCTCAGGGCAAGGGGTTGGGACACAGGAAGGGTGCCAGCTGTATGAGGGGGCTCAGGGAAGGGGGTTGGGGTGTTGGAGGGGAGGCACAGTGCAGGGGGGGCACAGGGAAGTGGTGCAGGGAGGGGTACAGAGAGTGGGAGGGTCTCAGGTCAGGGGGTTGGGGTATAGGAGGAGTGCAGGGGGCTTAGGGCAGGGGGTTGGGGTACAGGAGGGGGCTCAGGGAAGGGAGTTGGGGTGCAGGAGGAGTTTGGGGTGTGGGCTCTGGCCCGGTGTCACTTACCTGGAGTGGCTCTAGAGTGGCAGCGGTGTGCACCAAGGCCAGAGCAGGCTCCCTGCCTGCCTGGGCCCAGCCCTAGCCCCACGCCACTCCGGGAAGCAGTCAGCCCCACATCCCTGCAACCCTGGGGGAGGTGGCTCAGAGGGCTCCGCGCACCTGTGGGTACCTCCCCCGAAGCTGCGATTGGCCACAGTTCCCCATTCCTGACCAATGGGAGCTTTGGAGGAGGTACCGAGGGGCCGCAGGAACATGGTGCCAGCTGCTTCCTGGAGCAGCGCGGGGCCTGCGGCACCACGGGGGTGGCAAATCTGCGGGCCGGATCCAACCCACGGGCCGTAGTTTGCCCACCCCGATCTAAGGTCATTCTGCCAAAAAATTCTCAGATGTGCTATCAGTTCATGTATTGTAAAGACCACTTCCTTTTCAGTTTATCATTGTGAAAATCATAGGCCTGGTCTGTACGAGAGAAAAAAATCAAACTAGTTAGCCTAGTTAAACCTCTAATATAAACACACTTAAACCAGTTTAAACTCTGTTTGTCAATTTAGCTTGCATCAGTAAATTACCAACTTAAGCTAATATAAGACAGGCTTAAAGCAGTATAAGTATTAGGAGTTTACGCCAGTTTAGCTACATTGAATTTCAAATACAATTAATTAAACCAGTGCATTTGTCTAGTATGCACAAGGCACTCGTATCAGCTGCCCTGCCTTTTGATGGAATTTGTATGATTCTTTTCCTGAATGACTGATTGATCTAGGGCAGTTAGTAGGCCAAGACTTTAAAGGGCATGTCCAGAGTGAAGGAGGTATTTCCGTATTTGAGGATTTTAATCATGAGAGAAATCGCTCCGCCATGCCCCCCCCTAAATCTTCTCCATCTGGTGACAGAGACTGTCTCCATTTCCCAATGGAGTAGCACCTTGTTGCTGGTCTGAATTTGTCTAGTTTCAACTTCCAATCTTTGTCTCCTAGATTGAAGAGCCTTCCATTATCAAATTTCTGTTCCCCACGTAGGTACTTGTAGACTGTAATCAAGTCATCCCTTAACTTTGTCTTTATTAAGCTAAATATATTGAGTTCCTTGAGTCTGCCATTTTTAAAAGGCCTGTTTTCCAATCCTGTAATCATTCTTGTGGCTCTTCTCTGAACACTCCTTCATTTATCAGCATCCTTCTTGAATTGTAGACACCAGAACTGGACACAATTCTCCAGTAGCTGTCATCCAGTCTCAAATATAGTTACTATAATCTCCTACTTCTACACAGTATTCCCCTGTTTTATGCATCCAAGGATCGTATTAGTGCTTTTGGGCATAAGGTTGCACAGGGAGCTCAAGTTCAGCTGATTGTCCCATGGCCCCCAAGTCCTTTTCAAAGTCTCTACTTCCAAGGATTAAGTCCTCCATCCTGTAAATATCTCCTGTGTTCTTTGTTTCTATATATATTGCTTTACATTTGGGCATATAAAAATGCATGCTGTTTGCTTGAACCCGGCTTACTAAGGTATCCAGATCACGCTTTATCAGTGATCTATGTTCTTTGTTGTTTACCTTTCCTCCAGTCTTTGTTCTGCTAAATTTATCTGTAATGATTTTACATTTTTCTTCCAGGTTGTTGATTAAAATGTTCAATAGCAATTAGCAGGACCCCACAAGAAACACACCTGCTCAATGATGATTCCCAGGTGCAATTACATTTTGAGACCTATCAGTTAGCCATCTTTTAATCCATTTAATGTGTGCCATGTTGATTTTGTATTCTCGTTTCTTTATCAAAATATTGTGTACAGTATCATGTAAAATGCATTACAGAAGTCTAAGTATATTACATCAACACTGTTACCTTTCAGAGTAGTAGCTGTGTTAGTCTGTATCCCCAAAAAGAAAAGGAGTACTTGTGGCACCTTAGAGACCAACAAATGTATTTGAGCATAAGCTTTTGTGCATCCAATGAAGTGAGCTGTAGCTCACAAAAGCTTATGCTCAAATACATTTGTTGGTCTCTAAGGCGCCACAAGTACTCCTTTTCTTTTGCTGTTACCTTTGTCAAACAAATTTGTAATCTCATCAAAAAAGTTACCATGTTAGTCTGACATGGTCTATTTTCCATAAATCCATGTTGATTGGTATTTATTATATTATCCTGTTTAAATTCTTTATTAATTGAATTCTGTATCAGCTGGTTCCTACATTTTGCCCGGGATTGATGTCAGGCTGACAGGTTTGTAATTACCTGGGTCATCCTATTTACTCTTTTTTAAATATTACAACAACACTAGCTTTCCACTATTCCTCTGGAACTTCCCCATTGTCCCCAGATTTACTGAAAATCAGCATTTATGAGCCAGAGCTCCTCGGCCAGCTCTTTCACAAATCTTGAATGTAAGCTATCTGTACCTACTGATTTCAAAATGTCTAGTGTTAGTATGTTTAACATTCTCCTAAAACACTAGTGGGATGGAAAGTATTTCATCATCATTTGATGTGACTACATCATCTGATTTTTTTTTTCCCAAATGCAGAACAGAAATATTTACTTTCTTTTCTGCATTATTATTGACAGATCTACCATTTCCATCTAGTAATGGACCAATACTACTGTTAGGATTCTTTTTGCTTCTAAAATACTTAAAAAAACTCCTCCTTAATGTCTGTAACTCTGCTGACCGCATATTTCTCATACTTTTGCTTCCCTTATTATTTTTCTATAATTTGTATCTTCAGATTTATATTCATTACTATGAATATTCATTATATTCATTCCCCTTTCTTCCATTAATTATTATATTTATATTTAATTATGTTATAGTTCTTCCTCGAGTGCTTGCTCATGTCCATTCCATGTTAGGTGTGTGTGCTTGCCACATGCACCAGTGCCAGAAGTTTTTTCCCTCAGTGGTATCCATAGGCCTGAGGCCCATCCTGGACCTGCAAGACCTCAAAAAGTATCTTAAGAAGTTGAGGTTCCTCGTGTTCTCCCTGGATCCAGGGGACTGGTATGCCACCCTCGACTTGAAGGACACGTACTTTCATATAGCGATCTTTCAAGGATACAGATGCTTCCTCCGCTTCACAGTGGGATCCGCACATTATCAGTTTGCTGTGCTCCCCTTCAGCCTGGCAATGGCACCGAGGGTGTTCACAAAATGCATGTCAATGGTGGCAGCTTACCTTAGGCATCGGGGTATCCTGATCTACCCATACCTCAACGACTGGCTGGTCAAGGGTCACTCCAGGTCCAGGATGCTGTCACGATGCTGCTGACCATGTGCAGGAGACTGGGCCTGTTGATAAACAAGGAAGAATCAACGTTTGTCCCTTTACAAAGAATAGAGTTTATCAGGGCGGTCCTCGACTCCACCAGGACAAAGGCGTTTCTGCTGCACGACAGGTTCCAGACGATGAGGGACCTCATAACCGGAGTCTCTGCATTTCCTCTCACAACAGTCAGGGTCTGCTTATGGCTGCTGGGCCACATGGCTGTGTGCACATACATCATTTGCTATGCGAGGCTCCAAATGCAACCCCTCCAGCCATGACTGTCCACAGTCTATGCCCCATCCAGGAATCACCTGTACAAAGTTTACATCATCCCACCAGAGGTACTCACCATACTACAATGGTGGATTGACCTCGGAACAGTCCTCGGCAGAGTCCTGTTCGACAGCCTATGTCCTTTGGTATCACTAATATCAGATACCTGAGACCTCGGCTGGGGAGCGCACCTCAGCACAATGCGGATGCAAGGTACATGGTCTGCAGGGGAGATGACGTTGCATAAAAACGTCAAAGAGCTCAGGACAGCTCGCTTCGCCTGCATGGTTTTCCTCCCACAGTTATCCAGCTGAGTAGTTCGAGGGCTAAGTGGTTCGCGTGCTGACGGACAACACAGCCTCGATGTTTTACATCAACAGGCAAGGGAGAGTGCGCTCGTCAGCCGTCTGTCGAGGCACTCCGCCTATGGGATTTCTGCATCCAGCGTGTGATCCACCTGGAAACCTATCACCTCCCCAGCATCAGGAAAATGCTGGCAGATCGGCCTCGGCAGGTCCTTCTTTCCTCACCATGAGTGGTCACTCCACTCAGAAGTGGTCCAGATGCTCTTCCAGCGGTAGGGAACTCCCCAGGTGGACCTGTTCGCCACCAGGCAGAACAGGAGATGTCTTCAGTTTTGCTCCCTGCAGGGCCTTGTCAAGGGTGCATTCTCAGACGCCTTTCTCCTGTCCTGTTTGGGAGACCTGATGGACACTTTCCCACCCATCCCATTCATCAGCAGAATCCTGTCAAAAATCAAGAGGGACGAGGCCAGAGTCGTCATGATTTCCCTGGCGTGGTCACGCCAGCATTGGTTTGGCATGCTGTTGGATCTGGCAGTAGCCTCCCTGTGGCTGCTGCCCAACCGTCCGGACCTTCTCTAGCAAGACCATGGTCGCCTCCTGCACCCCAACCTCACCTCCCTCCACCTCATGGCATGGATGCTGCATAGTTGAACCCAGAGGAGCAAGCCTGCTCCAGGGAGGTGCAGCAGGTCCTTCTGGGAAGTAGAAAACCCTCCATTAGAGCAACTTATCTGGCAAAGTGGATGAGATTCTCCCTCTGGGCATCTGAGCATAGCATCTCCCCGAAGCACTCTTCTCTGCGGTCAATCTTGGAATACCTGCTCTTCCTGAAAAATCAGGGGCTGGCCCTCTCTTCTGTCAAGGTTCACCTAGCTGCCACCTAGGCTTTTCATCCACCAATCCAGGGTAGATTGGTGATCTCGCACGAGATGTCCGTTGGGTTCCTGAAAGGCCTCGAAAGGCTCTTTCCTCCTATTAGGAATCCTGACCCACAGTGGGACCTCAATCTGGTTCTCTCCAGACTCATGAGTCTGCCATTTGAACCCTTGAGCTCTTGTTCCCTTTCCCACTTTATTGTGGAAAGTCGCCTTCCTGGTGGCAGTGCCATCAGCTAGATGAGTGTTGGAGATTAAAGCCCGGACTGCAGAACCACCTTACACAGTCTTCAAAGACAAGGTACAGTTGAGACCCCACCCAGCCTTCCTGCCGAATATGGTGTCTTCCTTCCTTATCAACCAGGGCATCTTCCTCCCGATGTTCTGTCCTAAGCCGCACAAGACCAATGAGGAGAGGCAGCTGCACACCCTGGACTTCCACCATGCCTTGGCATTTTACCTGGAGCGTACCAAGCCCTTCCGCAGGTTGATGCAGCTCTTCATCACAACAGTGGAGAGAATGTAGGACCTTCTGGTGTCATCTCAGAGGATCTCCAACTGGATTACCTCCTGCATCTGGACCTGTTATGAGTTGGTGCAGGTCCAACTGCCGCCTCTGGTGAAGGCCTTCTCAACGAGAGGGCAAGTGTCTTCGGCGGCTTTCCTGGCACATGTCCCCATCCAGGACATTTGGAGAACTGAAACATGGTCTTCGGTTCACACGTTCATGGCACACTATGCCATCACCCAGCAGGCCAGAGATGACGCTGGGTTCAGCAGAGCTGTTAGAAGCTTGTCAGGGTTCCCTCCCCACTCTGAACTATGGGGTACAGATGTGGGGACCCACATGAAAGACCCCCTAAGCTTCTACTAGCTTAGGTTAAAAACTTCCCCAGGGCACAAATTCCTTTCCTTGTCCTTGGACGGTATTGCTGCCACCACCAAGTGATTCACACACACATTCAGGAAAGGGTCACTTGGAATCCCTATTTCCCCAAAATATCCCCCCAAACCCCTTCACCCCCTTTCCGGGGGAGGCTTGAGAATAATATACTGACCAATTGGTTACAGTGTGAACATAGACCAAACCCTTTGGTTTTTAGGACACTGAACATCAATCAGATTCTTAAGAAGAAGAACTTTATTATAAAGAAAAAAGTAAAATAATGACACCTGCAAAATCAAGATAGAAAGTAACTTTACAGGGTAATAAGATTTAAAATACAGAGGACTCCCCTCTGGACTCAGCTTCACAGTTACAAAACAGGAATAAAACTACCTCTTAATATAGGGAAAATTCACAAGCTAAAACAAAAGATAATCTAACGCATTTCCTTGCCTTACTATTTTTGTAATCTTAAATTAATCATTTCAGGTATGTTTTCAGGAGATGTTTTACCTGCTTGGCTTCTCTCTCTGTCGGGAGAGGGAACAAACAAAGAGCACAAACAAAACCTCCCTCCCTCACCAGATTTCAAAGGATCTTCTTTCCTTATTGGTCCTTTTGGTCAGGTGCCAACCAGGTTATCTGAGCTTCTTAACCCCTTACAGGTAAAGCGATTCAGTACAGCTGCAAGGAGAGATTTTATGCTACCCTTATCTTTACGTTTATGACAAACCTACACATCCATGAACTCCTACCCGCCTCCATTGGTACTGGTTGGGAGTCACCTAACATGGAATGGACATGAGCAAGCACTTGAAGAAAAGACAGTTACCTGTTCTGTAACTGTGTTCTTTGAGATGTGTTGCTCATGTCCGTTCCATGACCCACCCTCCTTCCCCACTGTTAGAGTTTCCAGCAAGAAGGAACTGAGAGTGGAGGGAGCCAGCAGCATCCCTTATACCATGCCATACAGACACCACTCCAAGGGGTGCCAGAGCCAGTCTCCTACGGATACCACTGAGGGAAAAACTTCAGGCACCGGTGCATGTGGCGAGCACACACACCTAACATGGAAGGACATGAGGAACTAATCTCAAAGAACACCAGTTACAGAACAGGTAACTGTCTTTTGATTTCACTTTCTCTCTCTAATCCAAGTTGATGATGTTAAGGAGTGTGGCTTTCTTTCTCTATTATGGCCTTTTTAGACATCTATTAAAATGTTTTTAAACAATTCCCAGTTATTATTCAAACTTTATGTGCACTGATTTGGCTCATCAGTTTTCAGCTTTGTGAAATTGGCCCTTTTAAAGCCCCAAGTATATATATTACTCATTTGGACTTGTTTCTGCTAAACATAACAAATGTGATCAAATCGTAGTCACTTGTACCTAAGCTACAAGACAAGGTGTGATATAGAATTTCCCCTTGTTGGATTCAGCACTTTTTGAGTTAGGAAGTATATCTATAATTTTATCTATAATTACATCTATAACTTTTAGAAATTCTGAAGGTGCTTTAGCATCGGCAGCATGAGACCTCTAGCATGCCACTCAGATGAAGTCCCCCATAATCACACAGATTTTTTCCCTACATGTTATAGATGTGTGTGTAAGGAGTCTGTCATCCGGTTCTCTAGTGTGATTTGGTGATGTCTAGCAGACACCATCTTGTGCTTTATCTGTTAGGACATTGATCATAAGCATGCAAGATAATCTGCTTCCAAGTCATCAGTGACTCAAACTGGTAATGCAATTTTTGACATAGTGCTTCTCCCTCTCTCCTTTTGCTCACTCATTCCTTCCTAAATAAGTAATAACCAGTGATTTTAACATTCTAGTCATGTAAAGCTTCCAACTAGATTTCTGTAATACCTACTAGGTTGAATTTATGCTCATAAATGAGCCATTCCAGTTCCTTTTGTTCATTATCCAAGCTCCACGCATTGGTGGGGAGGCAATTAAAAAATTTCTTTTCACTTCCTTTGGTGTCTTGATTGATTTTATTCTCAACATCTTGACTTTGTGCTAAATGAGTGCTCATTTGTTTTCTCTTTTCACCCTCCACACTTGTTTTTAATGTAATACTCTCCTGACTACTCTAGTTGGGTCTTGTAGCTCAGGTAATAGAAGTTCATACTTTTAGCTACAGAAGTCCTGAGTTTGGCCCTCACTACCAATGACACATCCAGGGGTATTGTGTTAAATGACAATGTAATTAAAGGTTGTATCATAATGCATTTCTCAAAAGAATAGAATTAATTTTGCATAGACATCCTGAATTCTGGGATTTCCTAACTTTTGAGTGCTTGACTTCACAAGCGTAACAATACTTTTTTAACATATTAATCTGACTGGCTGTTTTAGATTGTATGGTTAAATAATTGAAAAAGATAAACGACAAAAAAAAGCCTGAAATTCACCAGAATATACACAAAAACTTGTGGTTGGTGGAGATCTAATTTGGAGAACAGACCCTAAATTTTTTTCCAAAGGTATGGCAGGTATATATGAACTCAAGCAGGAACAATTGGGCTCCAGTGCCTACAGATCATCAATATCTTTAATTTCAAAATAATTGGTTGTGTTTGAGAAAATAATTCTCCCACTGTTCCTCTGAAAAAAGTATGCTAGTGCTCGGAATATTGCCAAGTTCAATCCATCTGTTTACATGGATGGAATATGTATGTTGATTGTATTGCAGATTGAGACTAGAAATAGCATTCAGGTATAGTATAAATGTAGTAAATGATTTCAGACCACTATGGGTGTGTTATGGGGGAAAGAGCACTTTGCATTGTTCCTCAGGGAATATTTGTAGACAGTTAAGCAGCTGTTTTAACTAGTTCTGAAGGGAAATTTATTGAGTCATCTTCAGTCAGAAAGACGGTGCCTTGCCAGCATGTGTTTGTATGATTAAAATAGGAAGAAATAGCATGTGAGATCTTCAAGGCCTCAAGATAAAAGTGTGAAGAGAGCCCCTTAAGGGTTGGGCAGAGGGGAAATGATGCACAGAAAGTTGTTTTAGACATTGTCTTCTGTTTTCACAGTCATTCATACTTGGAGAAGTTCCTGACAGAACAGATGATGGAAAGGAGGGAAGATGTATGGCTTCCACTGATTTCCTATAGAAATTCACTAGTTACTGGGGGTGAAGATGATAGGATGTCTGTGAACAGCGGAAGTAGTAGCAGCAAAGCATCTTCAGTGAGGAATAAGAAAGGACGACCTCCACTTCACAAAAAAAGGGTGGAGGGTATGTATGACTTTACATTATGCATTAATTAATACATTATATTAATTAACCCTTCTTTTCTTTCATGAGTTCTGTCTGGCTTTGGAGTTGACACTGAAATACACATACACACTGCATAGATTAAAAAAAAAATCTTGTTTTACAAATTCCTGTAGATTTTTTTTTTCTTTATGAAATCATTTACACAGATCCCCATTCTTGAAGATATATGCTGAGATTTGCAGATCCAGACCGTTAAAAGCATTTGGTCTTAGCGTGGAGATAGGGTATGATTACAGAGTTACATGTTAGCCCTACGGTTTGTTCCCCCTCTGATTTCTGTTTTTCTAATTTGTGTTCCGTTCGGGAAATTACATTCTCTCGCTAGTGTTGCCACACAAACCCAAGTGCTAAATTCTGACACAGCCTGACATTTTGGCAAAAACACAGGAAAAATGATAAAAAGGAAAAATATAAAATTAGTAAAACTTCAGAGAAAGGTGACTTACTAGAATCTAGTTTTTGGAGGCGATGGTCTATATTGGCCCACATTTGTCGGATGCACATTCATCCTTGTTACAGAGCCATCTAGAAAAGTGTCCATTGCAACCTCACATGCTTCATAAAGGATCCACATGTTCATACATAATGGCGTATAGGGAGCCAACATCCCGAGCTCCATCCATTCCTTGTCTCCACCTTCCATTGTAAGACTCCAAAGAAACAGAGAAGTATCAAACAATAGTAACCTTATTCCCTCCTAAGCAATGCTTGCAGGACTGCTTTCCCAAAGTGGGCATCAAACCTAAAGACAAAATTGATAGAGTATTTCTGTGCCTTGATCTTCACTTAGAGACATTTCTGAGTCCTGCTGTGAAGGCAACTTTTGTATAGATTAAATGAGTTTTAAAACCTTCAGGTACAGACACTCTTGCAAAGTCATTGCAGGTTTTCAGTCGAAGTCTGAGTAGAGATTAGTTACCTCTGTGTTATTTTCTATATTCAGAAATTATCCAGAGGATTTACAAAAAAGCTTAATCCTTTCGAAATTGCTGCTGAGGGCACGTCTTCACTTACTGGGGATTGCTGCTGCTGCAATCAATACACCAGGGATCGATTTAATGGGTCTAGGGAAGACCCGCTAAATTCACTGCAGATCACTCTCCTGTCGACTCTGGTACTCCACCGGAACGAGAAGAGTAAGGTAAATGACAGGAGATGCTCTCCCATCGACGCAGTGTGGTGTAGACACTGCAGTAAGTCGACCTAAACTATGTGGACTCCAGCTATGTTGTTCACGTAGACGGAGTTGCGTAGCTTAGGTCAACTTACCCCGGTAGTGAGGACAAGGTCTAAAAATTCATTGGGAGCATGCTAGGGCAGAAGAAAATCATTACAAGCTGACCCTATTTAGAGCAGCCCTGAAACTTCTCTACATTTCATCAATGGTTGAATCAACCCCCAGCAGCCTTGAGGATGAAAGGAGGCAGAAAGCCCTTAAGGTATAGCTGAGGATTTGACCCCTAGGCTCGACAGCCTAGCCTCTTCTGGTAAAATATGAGGCCTAAACAAAACACTGGTAAATAATGGATCGATCTTGATGAAACTCAGTGAGTGAGAGTAATTTTTTGATAGATATATGATACATGGAACCTTCCCCTAAGGTTCAAATGGTCCTTTCATAGGACATGTAATTACCAGGTTCAAGTCACAAGAAGATGTGGATCTTTTAGTAGCAGGGGACACTACCAAAATCTCTTTACGGTAAGGATAGTATTGCCGTCCTCTCTCTGTATTGGAGTCTCCAGTCTCGGATCCTGTGTGCAAGGGAACTGAGGGGGGCCAGGGAGGTACTGTCCTTAAATAGACATGATAGGGTTTACAAGGGGCTAGAAGGCACCTGCACTGCCCTTATGGGTACTACTAAGCAAAGTTGTTCAGCTTTAGCATGCTGGGTGTGCATATACTGGAGCGGAATACACGTCTGCACCCACATCTCAAAGAAGAGTTACAGTAAAGGTAAGAAATCATTTTATATGGTGCTAGACAACTTGTAAACTCTCTCAGAACTATGGAAAGACATAATAGTAGTCAATAGTAATAGCAGTAATTGCTCACAGAGAATCTGATGTATTTTCCATGGGATCATTTGAAATTTGAAATTAGACATGGGCATTTGGCACTAGTAGCACTGAACCCTTATAAGCAGTTAATAAAGGAATGGGAGAACTTAGAGTCACAGTTAGGAACTAGAATCTTCAGATGTAATAATCTGAAATTCAATATGGAATCAAGTCCTCCCTTTTCCCTGGGAATAAGGAATGACTATGACTCTATCTATAGGTGTTTAAGTAGGATATATCACTGTACTATCGAAGTGCTGCATACTGATTAAAAACTTAGTAGGCCAGATTCTCTGGTCTTTTCTGTTCTGTTTTCATTACCACAAAGGAGATGGATTCAGTTCTAATTCCCCTTATAGGGATTCTTTGCATAGAACACCATAGCCATCACCTACAACACTCTGTGGTCATTAGTGAACTGGATGTGTGTATCAACAGAAAGAGGAGCAGCGAGAGCTAATTGCACTCTGACTGTGCTTAACTGGTGGACAGTGTCACCGGGGCCAATAATAACGGGTGCAAAATAGAGTTGCTCCAAACTGTGCTGGGGCTAGTGCTGCAGCAGGAAATCGGGGAGCCGTACCTGACTTACTTATGCTCCCCCCACCCCCCCCACACACACATTTTCTACTGAGCACAGAAGAGGCTCAGGCCCAGTATCTGCCTGGTCTGTCAGTTGTAGGAGAGCTATGAGCTTGCTGATGATTCTCTGTTTTGCTCTAAGATTAATCTTGGTCTGGTACTTTTTTGTGCTCTGAATTTTCTTCCGTTTGTTTCTTTAGGGAATGTTAGGGCAAAGAAGTGTGGTTTATAGTGTGACCTCGAGGGTGGTTTGTGGGGCTGTTTGTTTTCTCTTGGTGGAGTGTTCCAGAGTCTTGGGCCTGTTGTTGAGATGGTTCTGGGTCCTGGTAAGTGTAGCATTTCTGAGGTCTGCTGCTGTTCTTGAAGGAAAAGCCGTCTGTGGAATCATCATGGGCCTATCCCAATGAAGACTTTATAATCTTAGTACTAGAAGCTTCATCAGGATGCAGTTGGACATGCAGAGCCAGAGCAGGCTGTTTTTTGGCTCATTCCACTTAAGAGACAGGTAGCTTTGTTCTCTTGCAGTTGTAATTTCATGAATTTCTTCTTTAGACTGAAATAGAGAGAATGTAGCCTGTGGGTGACAAATACTTGGTTAACTGCTGTGACCAAGTCTTTGTCCAAGAGATGTGGACAGAATCTTCCCACCAGAGGGTAAGTGAAGTGACCAGCAAAACTGCATGCTATCTTAGCTGCTGGAGAGCATGTGCTTACTAGCTTCTCCAAGAAATTTCAGTTTGCATTACTTCATATTCTCCTGGGTTTATTTTAAGCCATCTGATCTTCATGTGTGCTCCAGACACTGTTATTTATGAGACAGTAGTGACTGCACTGTTTGAACAGGATAGATAAAGCTGTGTGTCATCAACTTATGGTTGTCATTGCAGCCCATGGCATCTCCTTGTAACCTTAAAAGGTTATACACAGATGTTAAATAGGAGTAGCGATAAATCATTTAACCAGACTTACACCATTAGTATTTGTATTAGTGTTTGCATTGGGTAGCAACTAGGATACGGTCACAGTAGGACCCCAGTGTACCAGGCACTGTACAAACACGTAACAAAAAGCCAGTCTCCTCTCCACAAGGAGTTTACAATCCACAAGAGAAAATAGATTCAACAGAGATCTAGTAAGGTTACACTGTGAAAGAATGCTGTGTGACCAAATACATAGATTCATATCTTTTTCAGTTAGGAGAGAAAGAAAAGAATGTCAACAAAGGGAGGAAGTTAATATCATATGCTGTGTTTCTGATTGTTGCCTGAAGAAATGTCTGGGATACCCAAACTGATAAATAATGTGGTCACTGATTTCTAATCTCAGAAAATATATATATGTATAATATATATACACACCATAAGGATGGAGGCATCAACTCCATTGTCTACAAGTACTTTCAGAATTGCCAAGTCCTTTCTCGTGTGTGGCTGGACTGAGATCCAGAACAATAGCAGTTTGGCCCCTTTAAGTTCTTTTTCTTTTATAGTACATGTAACAAGCAGAAATCTGTTTCAATCCCTCTGATCAAATGCCACTATGACTGATTCCTCTTTTAAAGGTTTTATGGACTTTACTTATGAAATATGGTAAACTGTTCCAAGTAGATAAGAGATTTTTACATCTAGATTCAGACCCCCTTCTTCCTGCAAGGACAGCCAGCAGTCTGACATTTCTGAACCTTACTTGATTTTTCTAAGGATTCCATTTACTGCAGTTGTTTTATAACATGATTACGTTATTCAGAGGTGCAGTTTTTAGATAACTTGATAGTATTGTCTAAGTCCTGCACTTTTCATTATTATTTCCCATCTTGGCTTCCAGCTTAGTAAATACTGTATAGCAGAGATACCCTGAATTTAATTTGAACAGATGTGTTGCAGGGAATGTTTTAAGAATCTAGGAATGAAGTGGCTGTTCTGTAAACAAAAATATGCAGACCGTCATTGAAATCAGCAATTGTGCCAGAACATTGGAGGGTAGCCAGTGTTTTACCTGTCTTTAAAAGAAGGCTCTTGAGATGATCCTGGGAATTCCAGACTTACAAGACTTATTGTAGTATCTGGTGAACTTGTTGAAAGAATAGTTAAAGATAGAATAAAACACCTAAATAATTGTGATATGGTAGGGACTAACTAGCAAAGCTTCTGCAAAGGAAAATCATGTCCCACTAGTTTAATAGAGTTCTTTGAGCATCTCATCAGCAAAATGGTGGATAAAGGAGAACCAGCTTGATATAATTTGTTTGGACTCTCAAAAGGTCTTTGCCAAAGTCCCTAGGAAGATTCTATTAAGGAAATAAGTAGGAAGATGAGAAATTTATTTCATGAATTTGAAACTGGTCAAGAGACAGACAAGAAAGAGTAGAAATAATGAGCCAATTTTATCATAACAATTGACTAATAGCAAGTTGCCACAAGATTCAGGATTGAGATATTGAATACTAGGATCCAATACTAGGGTTAATGAGCCAGAAAAGTTGCTGGGGACCAAGGCCAGGCAGGGGTTGTGGGCTGCGATGGGGTGAAAATGCAGTGGTGGGTGAGTGGGGTTGGAGGCTGAGAGTGCAGGGGGCAAGCTGGTGGTGTGGAGTGCAGGGGACAAAGGGCAGGGCTGGGCAGGGGCAGCCTAGTGTGGGCTGAGCCAGTGTGTGGGGGCCAAGGTGCAGAGACCCTGACTCTGCCCAGTGGGAAGGAGCCTCCCAACTCCTGTGCTAGAGGAATGGGCATCCATGCTGCCCATTCACCTGGGTTCAATGGACAGGAAGCTGTCCTCTGCTGAGGCCCATGTCCCTCTGTGGCTGAGCAGGGGCTTGCTCCCCTTTAGAGCCCTGGGAACCTAGTGCCAACCCACCTGGAAAGGGCACACATTGGGGTCTGCCTTGTTACTCTTCAACCCAGCTGCTTGAAGTTTGGGGGTGGGGGGTTTAGCATCAAGGAAGACACTAGGGGTCCAAGGCCAACTTTTAAGCAGGTAGTAGGGGCGGCACACTGATGTTTTGCCTAGGGCAGCAGATCGGATTCAGTGGCCTCTGCCAGTGATTAGGCAGTTGGACTGTGGGGTCTCAGCTCAGGATGTGTTAGAGGATCCCAGCCAGGGGCAGTGCCTGGAGTCTGTTCAGGCTCTGGAGGCTTAAAGAACACAGGGATTCAGTTTGGATCTCCTCACAGCAGTCTGGTGAGTATCCAACAGGGGGAGCTCAGCCAGATCTGGGACAGGCTCAGCCAACAGTCTGGTCAAGAGTCTATATATGGCTGATACTCGACACAAATGTGCCTTCTATATAGATTTCCACTGGCATTACTTAATCCCCAAAGGAAATCAAGCACAAAGGAGGAACTGAAAAGAGACTGAGATAAATTTGAACGGCAGAGGTGCTTCAGGGGCATTTGTGTTAAGGTAAATTCAAGAACAAGCAGGCAACAGTTAAGCCTCAAAAAGAAAAAGGCATGAGAAAAATGACAAAATTCAATGGGATCTCCCTTCCCCGCCCTCCTATCCTAATCCCTCTCATCCCTTACTTCTCCTTTCCGCCATCAGTGAAACTGAGATCTCTTGTCTGTTCTCCTCTAATCCCTCCGCCTGCCCCAGCAACCTTATCCCATTTTCTGATCTCCCTTGCCACGCTGTCATCAGCTCCCTCATCTTTCTTCTCATCCTCTCCCTTCCCTGTGGTTCATTCTCTTCGCAGTACAAGCAAGCATCCTTTAGTCTCTCCCACGTTTAAAAAAAACTCATGGTGGATTCTGGTTGCATCTCCAGCTACCACCCAACCTCCCTTCTTCCCTTCATCTGTAGGTTCATTGAATGCTCTGTCTGCAATTGCTGCCTGGAATTCTTTTCCTCCACTTCCATTGTAAACAGAGATCCTCCTTTCTAGCTTCTGCTCACACCACTCCCACCAAAGTCTCTGACCCATCCTTGGCCAGATCTCCATCCTTATCTTGTGCTCCCCCTCATCTGTTTGTTATATCCACAGGTTGTGTCTCATGTTATAAATAGATCGTAAACTCTTTAGGGTAGGAACCATCTTTGCTATGTGTATGTTCAGCATGTGGTTCTCTAGGCACCATTGCAATACAAATATTTGATTTATTATTATTGTTTATTAGATATACCTGCTTTGAGGTTGAAATGTTCTTGGGAATACCTGGTAGTTCAAAGAAGGGGGGTGGATCTTGTTCTTAATCCTTCTTTGGCATAAGGAGTTGGGATCCTTCCTCCTCAATACTAATACAAAATTAAATTAGAGCTGGAAATTAAACTTCTTGGAGAGTAATCCAGATTGATCCATCACCCAGTTACCTATTTATAGTGTAAAATACTGAATTTGTAAATTTACAGTTTTGCAGAATTTGCTCTAACTGAGGTAGGGAGCTGTATCAAAATGTACCAGTGGATGAATACATAAATTCAAGTCCTGAATTAGTACTGTATATGCATTCTAAAGCTTATACTTTATGCAATATGTGCCGCCAATAAATATCCTGTTTAAAAGTTGGCCTGAATAAGTTATGAATCATAATATTGTGCTGAATAAATTCACTATCTCAAATAACTAGCTAAATGTAATTTTTCTTTATAGATGAGAGTCTGGAAGGCTCATGGCTAAACAGGAACGACACCATTCAAACTCCAGGGGCTCTGCAAACACCACAGCTCACTTCAACTGTATTGAGAGAGAACACTAGACAAATGGGAGAGCAGATTCAAGAGCATGAGTCAGAACATGGATCTGAACAAGATTTTTTACACAAGTATGTACCAAGTCGTTAGGCTCAAATGTATTGTGCTGAACAAGAAACACATGCTAAACAAAACAGTTGGGGTAGCAGTTATACAACATATTTGTGGTTTTACATTTGCAGCATATATTTTAGGGGGGAAATCTTTTGCCTGGTAGTTCCATGGGTTAGCCTGGTATAAATTGTGTCAAATATCATTTTTTAGATTCTCAGAAAAAAAAACTATGTTAAAACAAAGGTAGAAAGGGCATATCCATAATTTAGGGGGGAAATATATTACAAGGATGTTTGAAATTATCCAATGCAATAACAATATGATTATTTTAAGGCATTTTAGTGTCTGTGGCCCTCAATTTAGTTTTAACTGATTTTTAAAGACATGGAATTTTTCTTTTCTTTTTTCACCACCACAAGGCAGAGTTAAGGTTATTTGGGTGCCCTAACCATGCATTTTAATAACTTGAAAAATGTTTGAATTTCTTTTAAGTTTAACTTAAAAGCTCTTTTCCTAAGCTTATAATGCTTGTTTGGGGGATAATTATAACATGCCTGTAACTTATTTTACCCTAAATTACTGATCTTAACTCCAGCGTTTTTAGTTTGTCTTGGAATTTCCTTGGTTATCTTAATTTAAAAGTTCATACATGAACACTGAACAAGAAACTTTGAGAATGCTACTATATGATATTTCTAATACTTTGAAGATATGTAATATCAACCATACATTTTGTTTGTTTTTAACTTTTATAGGCAGATTCACTGGTATGCTCTGGCTGCTTTGTCATTCTGGAGCAAAGCAGCCAGGCCATACTAGCCAGTGAAACTGAGTTTACAGGAACTTTGTTTTGCCAGTGTAGTGCAAAGCCACCAGATTATATGCCCTGTTCCTCCTGTCTTGAAGTTGGCCTGAGAAGGAATTTACTGATGTGGCATCTAAAAATCATAAATACAAAATCAGTGTTGTGACTGAGTTAGTAATGCTACTCTCTGTGTTAGTCCCCAGATGCAGATATCTTGGTTGGGCCAGCAGAAGCTAGAAGATTTAAATCGAAAGGACAGGACAGGAATGAACTACATGAAAGGCAGAAGTGGTGTAAGGCATGCAGTGTAAGTGTTCAAACCACCAAAGATCCTCTCATGATGAGTAATTGAATCAATGAATCTGATAATGATGGACTTAACCCTGCCCTGTGTAGTTGCTATTTTATTAGGGTTTGTACAACATTTTATCTTTTTTTAATAGAAGCACGCTAACAGTTTTATGAAGTTGTTATGTGCATCAGCAGAGGGAGGGTGTGCTAAACTTTGGCACACAGCTCTGCAAGACATTGATCTCTCTGGCCGTATCCATCAAAGCACTTTAAGCATAAGAGTACTCCCACCAAAGTCAGAAGGACCACTCATATGCATAATCATTTGCTGAAGTGCTTTGCTGGTTGGGGCCAGAGTGCCCAGCACCTTACAAGATCAAGCCCTTAACGCTCAGGCTTGGGAATCATTTTTGGGTTCTGTTCCCAGCATTCCTGGTGATTTACTGTGAAACCTTGAGCAAGTCACAAGACCTCTCTATACTTGCTTGCCCTATTGTAAAATGAAGCTATTACCAGTTGCCTGCTCTGGAGGGTTGTTGTAAGGTTTAATGCTTCGAGTAGCGTCCCTATGAGTGTTCCACTTCCAGCGCGCATGCACCTCTTGAGCCCTTGATCAGAGATTTTCAGTTAGCAGCGTCTGTTCGACTCATGCATGCACCCTATGCCTCCTGGTACCAGACACCAAGGCTATATAGTTCTCAATCATCTCAGCCTGAGACAGAGCCTTAGTTGTGCACCTTGAGCATACCTTGGCTTTTCTATTTTTCTGTAGTTGTTAAGATAGTTAGAATTGTCAGTTGTTAGTACAGTTATATTAGTTAGATAAGTATTGAGAGGACTGTTTTTTCTCTCCTCTCTTCCCTTCAGGAGGCTTGTTTTTCCTAGCAGGGCATGCCTTCATCGCCAGGCTTCAAATGCTGCCTCTCCTGCCGAGAGGTTATACCTGTAAGGACAGCCACTCTAAGTGTGTCTGTTTGTTGGGGGACTTCCACATCTCCAAGAATTGCAATCTCTGCCTGGCCCTCAAGTCCAGGGCAAGGAAGAACAGGCAGATTAAACTCACACTATTGATGATGGAACACTACCTTGGGTCAGCTTTTGAGTCAGGCCAGGAGACACCTCTTCACATACCTGTCTCTGGACTGATCCAGTGCCCTTTCAACCTCAGCACAGGCATCCCCTAATAAGGTAAAGACTTTGGAGGCTTCATTGAAGACTTCTAAAAAGAGGAGCGCAGACTCTCACATTAAGGAGCCAGCTCTGAAAAAGCCCAGGAGAGTTCTACAGAAAGATTTAGTCTCCAAACCCTCAACCTCTTGACTTGGTATCACTGAGTTGAAGGACTCCTCTTCTGGTACTGGGGAGGTGGTGAAGTCCCAAAGCTTAAAGGAGAGAGACGGCTCCTATAGGGCTTCAGTATCCTCTACCAGCAAGGAGGGCAAACACAGGCATTCTGGACTGGCATGATAAAGTTCAGACCAGCTGTTGGTACCTATGTATTCGTCACCAAGCAACCATTGGTGCCAGACACCATCAGCATCTGCTTCAGTACACTCTCTCCATCAATGATACCATCAACTTCAGCAACTGTGTGCTCGGCTACTGCATCAGTAGCGATCTCCTACTTGGTACCACAAGAATTAAGATATACAAAGGATCTCTCTATAACAGATGAACCAGAGTCCCTGCTCTTTATGGTTACCAAGTGTCTCTCGGTAGCAAGACCTCGATCTCCTGACCACCTTCCTCTGGTAATGCAGGACTCTCCTCCACTTTCTGTGAGTGCTCCTCTTTTGGATGAGATGGAGGAGGATGAAGGAGACTTCCAGTCAATCTATTTCTGTTCAGGGTTCTCCAGCATATCCCTTCAGGAACCTACTCCCTGACAGTCACAGGGAAGATCATTATCAAGCCATGGTGGCACCAACCCTATATGCCATCCCCACTTCCACATGGGTCTCGCCATGGCCATACTTGGATCTCAGGGCTGCCTACTGGAAACAATTGGCCTGACCACTGGTATCATCTTATAGGGAGGCCAGAGTTATCTTCTCCCCAGCCAGCCCCCTCAAGACCACAGGAGGAGATGTTTGAGAAACAAGAAGCCAGGGCACATAAGGAGACCATCCCTCAAATACCTATTTCATCCTTTTCAGCTGAAGCAGTTGCCTCCACCATCATCCATGGCTGCTGATTTTCAGCAATTTTAAGGTTTCATAAAGAGGGTAGCTGACTCTTCAAATTCTACTTGAAGAGTTCAAGGATTCACAACACAAACTGTTGGATATCCTGCAGTCAGCAACACCCTTGAGTAGCATTACCCATCAGTGAGGCACTCCTAGATCTAGCTGAAACTGTACGGCAGACACCTGTCACTATTCCACCTTTGTGTAAACAGGTGGATAAGATATATTGCGTCCCCCCCAAGGATTCTGATTTTTTTTGTTCTCCCACCCTCCACTTGACTCCCTATTGGTGGATGCAGTAAATGAGCAAGGTAGGCAGCACTTCTCTAAGTCCACTGTATATGACAAAGACTAGAAAAGACTGGATCTCTTCGGACAAAAGTCCTATGCATCAGCAATCCTACAATTCAGGATCATGAATTATCAGGCAGTCATGGCCAAATATAATTTTTACAAATTCACAACTTTTATTGAACATCTGACACAGGAATATAGGGAGCAGTTCCAGTCCATCATCTCTGAAGGCGAATTATTGGCCAGAACTGCTCTTCAAGCATCCTTAGATGCTGCAGACACTGCTGCCCCGTCCATCTCCATGATGGAGTTATGTGCAGGGCATCATGGCTCCAAGTCTTGGAGTTTCAGAGAAAAGTACAGAACACTTTGGAGGACATCCCCTTTGATGGTTGTAAGCTTTTCTCAGGGACCATGGATGAGTCCTTGCACGTGCTGAAGGATTCTAGGGCTACTTTACAATCCCTGGGTGTATATATACATCTACAAATAAGAAAAGGTTTAGTAAGTCAGACTTCCCAGAGATTGTGTCCTCGATTTTCTGGATTCCATAGAGCTTCCGAACCACCAAAGGAAAGACAGGTTTCATAGAAAGAGGGCTGCCCAATTACCCTCCACAACAACCCAATCATCTTAGAAGCAGCAGTTTAGATGGGTTGGTCAAGAGTTTGAATCCTCCCTCACATCTGATTTTACAGCTGCTCCCATTGGCCTTCCTTCCTCCCTCTTTGGAAGACCAACTTTGCCTATTTCCAACATGCTTGGGGGAGGATCACTACAGGTAAATGGATTAGTAATGTCTGTTGGTCCGCTCATGCACTCTTGCTCCATCTCATAGTTTTGTCAGAGGCGATAAAGGGCGGGGTGGACCGACTGTGGCCTCAGTTCCTTATCTCTGCTGCATGGCCCAAGTCGGAGCCTCTGCTATTCTCTTGTCTCTTGTGATGGACTTTCTAAAACACAGAAAAAAGACTGTTTTATGCTTGTATATAGTTAGTATTTTTGTTGTTTTTGCAGTAGTTTAATCTTAGTAGTAGATTTTAGGCTTTTTACAGACTTCGGGATGCTGTTTACCGGTCTGCTTTCCCCATCACCCTCCCAGCACGCATATTTGGGTATTGGATTATGCCGAAGATGCTGGGGTTCAAGATCTGCGCCTCTGGCCCTCACTTATTCTCCATCAGTGATGATCACCAACAGTGTCTTTACTGCTTGGGAGAAGCCCACATTGCATCCAGGTGCAGTATCTTCCTCCCCTTCCCAAGCCTCTCCTTCCCCACCTGGGAAGGCCGGTTTGTACCTCAAGAAGCACCTCATGGAGGTCACCATGAGGCCACAGTCAGATCCAGGTGGGGGGAACCCCTCCCCTGCATCCCCATACAATGGCCTGAGTGAACTAGGAGCACACCTCCTACCACAGAGACCCAGTCTGGTTTCACTGGTACCAATGCTATGGGATCCCATGCTTGGGCCTACTCATGAGGCAAGAAAGCATGGCAGTAAATCTTCCTCCAGCCCCGAAAAGGAAACTGCACTGTCCACAACTTCCAGCCATGGAGAAACGGCATGTTCCAAGGCTCACAAGCATAGCAAGCAGTCACACACAATGCTGAACCCACCAATTCTGTCCACCAAGTCATATATCCCTTCCAGATCAGCACCACTAAAGTCAAGGGAACCCTCAGTCCTCCGTTTCAGCTCCAGTTCTGACTGCAGAGCGTGTACCATTGACACTTCAGTTGGCTCCTGAGCCTCATGAACTCTTTGCCTCGGAGGCAGTGACGTCTCCACATCTTCACGTTCAGTTGCCACCTAAGGGGGTATGCTGTCCAACCTTGGACTTCAGATCATGTTCCTGCCTGCTCCCTTACATGTCCTGTAGTTCCAATGGTTCTGACGGTACCACCGTTGGAACCAGGCTCTGACTTTCAGCAGCGGAGGACTCAGATAAAGCACAGGATCTGCCCCTTCTGTACCATCAATATAACTATCTGAAGGTTCCGCCGACTCAGTGGCAATGCTCTCCCTTTCTCCAGCAAAGGAATCATTGGTACCCCACTTCTGGAGGCCTTCCACAGCAACTATTGGATCCGCCTTGTTGGCTGTACTGGGGGACCTGACCCCAGTACCCGCATTCGGAACCTTCCCGCTCAGCTTGTGAGGAGTCCCCCATCTGGTTTCTTCAACTGTTGTTGAGTATGCATTCAGAATCAGTGTTGGAGGATAAACAACTTAGCCTACCTCCAATGGTACCACTGGAACCAGAGAGTTTCTCTTTGTCAGCCTTGGATATTGCAGTGTCTTCAGCTCCCTCCTCACCATCAGATTACTACTGCCAGTTCCAGGACCTTTTAAGCAGAGTGGCTGAACACCTCCACATCCCACTGGAGTAAGTATAGGAAAAACAACACCAGCTGCGTGACATCTTGCATGCCTCATTACTGACCAGAGTGGCTCTACCAATTGATGCCATTCTGCAACCAGCCCAGACTGTCTGGCATACTCCGGCCACTTGCACACCCACCCCAAGGGAGCAGAGAAGAGGTACTATGTATCTGCGAAGGGGTCTGAGTTTCTGTTCTCTCACCTCCCACTCAATTGCCTCATCATATAGGTGGCGACGGAGCAGACTCGGCAACAGCACCAACACTCCACCTCAGCAGACAAGGAGGGCAAACAACTAGACCTTCTGGGTTTCAAGGTCGTCTTCTCTGCCAGCCTTCAATTTGAAATCTCCAATTACTTGATTCTATTAGCTAAATACAACTTCCTTACCTACAGCAAGTTGATAGACTTTGCAGACAAGCTTCCTCAGCAGGATTGTGCCCGCTTCCAGGCTATCTTAGTGGAAGGGAAACTGTTCGTGAGGACGACACTCCAGGCTGCAATGGACGCAGCAGACACTTCTTCGTACAAGATGGCTAAGGGAATTGTCATGAGGAGGAAATTGTGGCTACATTCTTGTTTCTCAAGGAAAGTATAAAACACCATAGAGGACCTCCCTTTCCATAAGTCTCCTCTCTTCAATCAGAAGACAGGCAATTCCCTCCACTCCCGTAAGGGTTTCAGAGCCAATCTTCAGTCGCTGGGTATCTCCACACCAGCATCCAAGTGCAAGTTCTACCACCTGCCACTGACGGAGGAATTCAGAATTCCTCAATTCTTCCATCAGCGGCCCTATGAGCCTTCTTGCATATGATAGAAGATCCAACAGCCCCATCCTCTCTGTTCATCGTCATAGCCTTCAGCATCTCCTACTCAGTCTTCACAGAAGCAATATTTCTGAGTGCATCTAGAGAGCCGCCAACCAACTTGCCTCTTGCCATACACCCGACCCACCCCCTTCCGGGGGCATCTAGCACTCTTTTTATCAGCTTGGAGCATAATAATGGACAAGTGGGTTCTGGATGTCATTCAATGTGGCTATACAATCGAGTTCACAATGCTACCTCATCCACATCGCCCACCCCAGCCCCGTCTCAGAAACCACTCTCATGACAGTATCCTTGCCTTAGAAGTGGACTCCCTACTGAAAGGGGAGCAATAAAACCAATTCCTATGACCTATCAAAGCACAGGGTTCTAGTCCATGTATTTCCTGGTTCCCAAGAAGAAGGGCGGGTGGAGACTGATCTTAGACCTCCATGGTCTCAACCACTTCATACTCAAGCCAAAGTTTCATATGGCCATCCTAGTAGCCATCATACCTTCGCTAGAAAAAGACGTGGTTTATGGCTCTCGATATGCAGGATGCTTACTTTCATGTAGCTATCCATCCTACCCACAGATGTTTCTTGATATTCACGGCAGGCCCTCAACACTTCCGATACAGGATTCTGCTGTTCAACTCAGTACTGCTCCACAGGTCTTCGCCAAAGTTTTCTCTGTGGTAGCAGCCCTCTTCTGGAATCAAGGTGTCCTTATATTCCCTTATCTCCAATGACTGGCTGCTAGCAGCGTGATCCAAATGGGAGGTTTGAGCCTCGATCTCTGTGCTGCTCGTACTCCTCTCCTCCCAGGGGGTGAGCATAAATTGACTTTGATACTCACTCAGTCCCTAGAATTTATAGGGGCCTGCATCGGTTCACTATTGGTGCATGCCCATCTATCAGAGGACAGATTCCAGACCCTCCAAGAGTTTACTGACAAGGTGGTCTCCATTCCTTCTGTTCTTGCCAGGGCTTGCCTTTCCCTTCTTGGCCTGCACATGTTATCACCTTCACTTGTCTTCGCTTTCACTGCCTGCAGCTGTGGCTCCTGAGGGCCTATTTTCCCACGCATCATACCATAGACTTCCTACAGACAGTACCACCCAAGGTTCGCTCCTCCTCAGGTCAAGTCTGCACCAGGATACCATTCCTTCCGACCTCCTTGAACATGATGCTCATTACTGATGCATCACTTGCTGGATTGGGTGCCCACATGGGCAATCACTTGACATGGAACTTGGACTGCTCAAGAATCCTGGATGCACATCAACATCCTGGAACTTCAGGCCATGCAGAGAGCATGTTGTACACGTCTCCTATCCATTCACTCCTTTCATGTTCTTATCATGTCAGACAACACCACCACTATTTACAGCATCAAGAAACAAGGGGCCATGAGGTCACCAGCACATTGTGCAATCATTTTGGGGATTGGTGCATTACCCACAAGATCCTGTTGTCAGCAGCATATCTTCCCGGGTCTCCAAACATAATTGTGGAGACTCTCAGCAGGAAATTTATGTCCGATCATGAATAGGAACTCCACAACACCATGGTCGCATACATTTTCAACCTCTGTGGGACTCCAACCAGAGACCTCTTCACTTCCCACGCCAACAGCAAATGCCCACAGTACTGCTCACAGTGGGGGTGGAGGGGTTGGGACCCTCTCCCAAGGTGATGCCCTAGTCATACACTGGTTGGAACAGATCAGTTATTCCTTTCCTCCCCTACTGCTTCTGCCATGTGTCCTACACAAGATCCAGCAGGAGAGAACGACCATTGTGATCACCCTATTCTGGCCTTGCCAGTTCAGGGTTCCCCTCCTTCACTATATGTCAGTGCATCCCCCACTTCTGCTGGTTGCTTCCCTGGAACTCCTCACACACCATGGTGGCAAGATCAGATATCCTGATCAACAGACATTTCACCTACGAGTTTGGTTTTTGGGTGGACATCTTCGTTAGAGCAGTACAAGACATCATTTCGAGTAGCAGAAATGAGTCAGTGAGGTGGTCCTATAGGGCCAAGTGGAAGCGTTTCACCTCATGGGGCCCAGCAGAGGGGTCTTGCCTCTGAGGATGTAGACATCCCTCTTATTCTGGACTATCTCCTGTCCCTGAAGGTGTCAGGACTCTCTCTCAGCTCCATCAAGGTGCACATAGCTGCTATCAATGCCTTGCACCACCACCACCTGCCATGGAGGGGCACTCTGTCTTTACACATCCCTGGAATACCACATTTTGGAAGGGCCTCCTACGGACTTATACACCTGTTCAACCCATTTCTGCCCAATGGGACATCAATCTTGTCGTCTTGGTGTTGGTGAAATCATCATTTGAATCTATGGCCTACTGCACCCTGTCTCTCCTTTCCATGAAGGTCGTCTTCCTGATAGTTATTACTTCCGTGAGAAGGGTAGGCGAACAGGGGGCCATGATGGCAACCCCCCCTTTGCCACATTCCATAAGGACAAGGTTTCACTGCACTTGCACCCCAAGTTTCTGCCAAAGGTTGTATCCTGCTTTCATCTCAAGCATCCCGTACACTAACCTTCTTTCTTTCTGAAGCCTCACACCTCAGCGGAAGAATGGCACCTTCACTCCCTCAGTGTCCATAGGATCCTGGCCTCCTACTTGCATAGGATGAGATAATTCAGAAAGTCCCCTAGACTGTTTGTTGCTCTAGTGGAAAAGATTAAGGGGCAAGCGATCTCCACTCAAAGGATTTCTAAGTGGGTTTCGGGGTGTATTATGCTCTGTCACTTGTCAGGACTGTCTCCACCCCTTGGGGTATGAGCCCACTCCACAAGGGCACAAGCATCAACTATAGCCGTGCTTCATGACGTATCATTTACAGACATATATAGGGGGGCCATGTGAAGTTCGGTATGTACCTTCTCTTCCCATTACGCCTTAGTATGAGACTGCAATGGATGCCTCGTTTTCCTGGCTGTTCTCCCATTTCACAGTTCCATCGTCTTCCTCATATCCTTATCCTAACTAGGTGGTGGTTGTTAATCACCCTCAGTGGAATACAATAGGGACCATCATTCAAAGAGGAAGAAGCTGTTACTTAACTATAACTGGAGGTTCTTCAAGATGTGTGGTCCCTATCTATATTCCAATCCCGCTCTCCTTCCCCTCTACTGCGGATCTGTTTCATTTGCAGTGGAGAAGGAACTGAGATTGTGGTTGGTCCACCCCGCCCTTTATCGCCTCAGACAAAACCATGAGGCAGAGCAAGGGTGCATGCACGTACCAGCGGACACTACTGCTTTAAAAATCTCCAGCTTCGGACTCATGGCGCATGTTTATAACCCTCAGTGGATTACAAATAGGGACTACACATCTCGAAGAACCTCCAGTTCTCTTAAGTAACCTTTTTCTTTCACTAGAGAAAGGGGATTGGTCATCAGCCCTCTAATTACAAGATACCTATTTTTGTACAATGATACACCCATCACACAGGCGTTGCCTACACTTCAATATAGGCCAGGATCATTTACAGTACCAAGTGCTCTCTTTTGGTCTTTCCTCAGTCCCAAGGGTGTTCTCAAAGGTCTTAGTGGGAGTGGCTGCTTACCTCCAACAAATAGTGATCCTAGTCTTCCTGTACTTCAACAACTGGCTTGTGAAGCAGAGCTATCTTCCACCCAGACAGCCCTTGCTCTGTTTCAGGAGTTGGGTCTGTAACTTAATGTAAAAACATCCTTGTTGATCCCTGTACAGAAGATAGAGTGGATGGGGTGCATTTAAACTCATTAACAGCCTGACCCTACCTTCCCTTAGACAGATTTGTAACTTTGTCAGGTCTGGTGTAGGCAATTAAAGGGAGCCCTTGGACCACAATAGGGAACTGTTGAGCTCCTGGGACACAGGGCACCTTACACCTTTGATCAATCACTCAAGGCTACGCCTCTGCTGCTTCCAGGGTTGGCTCAGAGACATCTTGTACAGACAGGTGATGGTTCCTCTATAAGTGAAAGTCCCTAGACTGGTGGAAAGATCAACTCAACCTCTGTTCAGGTGTTCCTTTCTGTCACTGAGATCCATCAGTGACTTTAACAGACACATCACTTCTGGAATGGGGAGCCGACCTCAGCACCCTCACAACTCGGGGCAGATAGACTACTCAGGAAACCAGTCTCCACATCAATCTATTGAAGATCCAGGCTGTCAGGAGGGTTTGCCTTCATTTCCTACCCCTCATCAAGGGTGAATCAATGAGGGTCATGATGGACAACGTATCCTGTACATTCTATATTAACAGCAGGGAGGAGCAAGATCCCTCTCCCTATATGCCAAAGCCATGAAACCGTGGAACTAGTGCATAACTTATCAGATCCAAATTTCAGTAGTCTGCCTCCCAAATGTTCAGAACACCACAGCCAATGTCCTCAGGAGGCACTTCTCACAGGACCGCGAAGGGGAGCTAGAGACCCAAATTCTCCACTGCATATTCCAAAGATGGTAGATCTCTTCGCCACTTCCAGAAATAGGAAGTGCCCTCTCTTCTGCTCAAGAGTGGGTGTGGGCCACCAATCCCTGGGAAACACCTTTCTTCTGTCTTGGAAGAAAGTATTCTATGTGTTTTGCGCCAACGCCACTGATACTAAGCTTGATGAACAGGATCAGACAGGACAGAGCCAAAGTTATACTAATAGTGCCTATCTGGCTGAGACAAGCTCGATTCTTTTACCTACTTCACCTATGTGTCCAACCATTCTTCATCTCTTGTCGAAGGATGCCAGTCATGTGTTTCATCCCAACCTAGTGGTTCTCCACCGGAGGGCATGGGTCCTCAGTGGTTCATGGGGTTAGTATCCTCCTGCTCTATGGAAGTACAACGGGTGTTACTGAATAATAGAAAGAGGTCAACTCATGCTATTTACCTCTAGAAATGGAAGAGATTCTTCCACTGATGTTGTCCTCACTGCCTCCTGCCTAAGATGAAGATGCTTTCCGCCATCCTGGATTACCTGTTGGATCTGAAGAAATCAGGGTTATCAGTTAGTTCAATTAAGGTTCATTTGGCCACAATATCAGCCTTTCATCCTCTGGTAGAAGGATTTTTGCTCACCCTGTACCTAGGTTTATTAAGAGCTTGAGGAATGTCTATTCCCAGATTAGGCACCCCACTGCAACCTGGGACCTCAACTGGGTATTTTGATACTGCCATAGGTTCAAATGGCAATCAGCTCTCTGTTCCATTTATCTATGAAGAGAGCCTTTTTAGTAGCCATCACATCAGCCAGTAGTGTCGGGAGATTGGTGCTTTGGTGACTCCGCAGGAATCCTATTTTCATACCCTGGATGTTAGAAGAGCTTTGGCTTTCTACTTAGATAGGACCAAGCAATTTAGAAAGTCACCTAGGCTCTTCATCTCCTTCACTGATAGATCCAAGAGGTCCACAGTCTCTCCTCGGAGACTATCAAGATTGAGATATCCATGTCTTCTATCCATCACTTGCCACGATGCTGCAGGCATTCATCCCTCCCAAAGGTGATAGTACATGGGACCAGATCACAGGTAACATCTACAGCATTACTTAATGTTCAGTGTCTGATATATGTAGGGTGGCTACATGGGCTTCAATACATACATTTTTTGAAACGCCAAGCCCTGATCCATGCCACCAGATCTGATGAGGCACTTGGTATTACAAGTATCTTCAGTTCTGCACTCACTTCCTAAACTCCTTGCTCCTTCTGGGGATACTGCTCAGAAGTCACCTGAAGCGGAGCACCCATAGGGATACTACTACTTGAAGAGGAGGTTACTCACTTTGTGCAGTAACTGCAATTCTTCAAAATGCGTCCCTTGATGAGTGCTCCACTGCCACCCTCCTTCCCCTCTGCTTTAGACTGTTCTCTATGGGATATGGGTGGAGAAGAAACTGAGGGTGGTTCGCCCGCATGCCCCTATATCGTCTCAGTGTTCAGCATGAGGTGGCATAGGGCGCATGTGTGCGCCGAAAAGACACTGCTAACTGAAAATCTTCAATCAAGGACTCTAGAGGCGCAGGTGCACCTGAAGTGGAGCATCCATAGGGGGACACATCTCAAAGAACCACAGTTATTGCAGAAAGTGAGTAACCTCCTCTTAAATGTTTGCAATGCGCTTATATAGGATTGTTTATCTTAGTCTTTCAAAGAGTGTTAAGTTATCTTGACATCTGAGATCTCCATTCAGTAGCTAACATGATAAATGGGTTATTTTTGTTTTCAGCCTACAGTATTAATGTTCAGCTCAAAGAGTGGAAGGCTGGTTGTTTGTAATTAAAAATAAAAAAAAGAGAAAACAAAGCCATGGTTGGAAGTGTTAAATGCCTTGATAATGTTTTCTCTTTAATAATCAGACGGGGTCTAATGGAGGATGATGCTGAGCCCATCTTTGAAGATGTAATGATGTCCTCACGAGGTCAGCTAGAGGATATGAATGAGGAGTTCGAAGACACCATGGTCATTGATCTGGTCAGTAAGGCCTGAATATTAATAACAAGTTTTAAATGGGTCAGGATAGTTAGAGGGCAAGAAATTACAAAAACAGCTTCCCAAAATGGTCTGCCTGCCTTCTAGTTTTTTGAGCACCTGATTGAGGGAGGTGATTGGAGGGCCATCAACTATAAGTATGGACCCCACTGATCTCCTGATCATAGAAACGCAGGAACTGTTACTCAGCCATAGCTCCTTCCAGTGTAGTGTCCTATTCTAGGTAGTAACAAGTAGCTGGTGCTTGAAGAAGATTAAAAAAAAAAAAAACCTCACCATAATACACCTCGCCAGTTGTGAGAACATTCTTTCCTAACAGGAGATCTGCTTATACCCCAAAGCATGAGATGTCATTTCCCTTGTATTGTTTTGATGGGTGGCTAATTATTCATAGTAGTAGCAGTACAAATGCCTCAGTCGTCCAAATGGTCTTTTATAAAATCCAATAACTGCATTTGCCTCAGTGACTTCTTGTCACAGTACTGGCTGGCTACATACTGCCTAGTATTTCCTTTTATTGGTTCTGAATTTACTGTCACTTTAATTTTGAATGTGGTTGCTTCGTATTATACAAAATGTGGAAAAGGAAGGACTGATCATCTTTCACTGTACTATCTTTAGCATTTTGCATACCTCAGCCAAGCTCCTCTTATCCTATCCATTCTAAATAATCATAGGCCAAATTTTCAATCTTGGGTGTTTGAAGTTAGGTGTCTAACTTTGAGTGCTCAACGTATTGTAAGATTGGGTCCAAAGAGCTCTGCTTTTCTGCAGGGATGTCACTAACAATTCTGTTGCTGCCTCAGAAGGCTCAGCTGTTAGCACTCGTATCCTTTTTTTTAAAAAAATAATAAAAAAAATCACTTTTTTTTAATGGGTAATCCAATAAGAGAGGAGACAAAGGATTTGATCCAGGTCCCATTCAGATCAATTGAAAACTCCCATTGACTTGAATACTGTAGAATGAAGCCCAAAGGGAACAAATATTCCCTAACGCAGACTACACTGTAATTGAGACCTTTTTCAAAAGTCTGATTTATTTTCTGTAGGTGCATTCTAATTTCAAAGCTGGACTGGCATGAGAAAGGTAAATCTTAGAAGTGAAGAGTACCAGAGAGTTTCATGAAGCCCAGTCTATGGCCCTGATTCTGGAAAGCATCCCTATTCAGGAAGGGCACATAATCAAGTGCTTAAAGTTAAGCTCATGCTTAAATCCCATTGGAAATAACTGGAGTTAAGCACATACTTGAAGATAAGTGTGTGCTTAAGTACTTTCCTGCACTGGGGCCTATATTAGGCCTGGTCTAAGCTTAGCAGTTAGGTCAACATAGCTATGGTGCTCCAGGGTATGAAAGATTCACACCCCTACACACTGTAGCTATCCCAACCTAACCCCTGGTGAAGATGCAGCGAGGTTGGTGGAAGAATTCACTACAGTACCATAGTTGTGCTGCAGTAGTACCTATAGTGTAGATGTGGCTTTAATATCTAGAAATCCTTGCCAAACCCAATTCACCAGAGGAAGCCAATAATATGCTTCTGTACATTGTATGTATCCTGTACATATATTTCTTTTATGTGACATGAACATAGTATGTTACTCTAAATGAGGAACTATTCCTACCTGAATATAGAGAACAATTCAATAAATGACTTCTTCTTCCAGCCACCTTCAAGAAACCGACGAGAACGAGCTGAATTGAGGCCGGACTTCTTTGACTCTGCAGCTATCATTGAGGACGATTCAGTAAGATTTTACTTAGCATTGTTTTCCATTTGTTTGAGGGTTTTTATTTTACCTCCAAAGTTAACTGATGTTTTTTAATCATTTTTCTAGGGATTTGGAATGCCTATGTTCTGAAGTCTGGGGAAGACGTTTTACAAATTTTGGAACTCTATTGTTTAGAGCTAGAGGCCTATATACTGTGATAGCTTGTATGAAAACCACATTTTTGATGTGATATGGTTTGATTTTTAACCAAATGATTAAGGTCAATCCCATTTTGTAGTGAAAGAGGAGAAGAGGACCTTCTTAATGATACAAAGGAATGTTGGCCAATCCAATCACCTCAGAAAGGCTGACCTAAAAGAATCATTTGTATCCCTGTTCTTGACTGTCCTTATACAGATGTTTTTTTTCTGGATGGGAAGGGAGTTTTAAATTGTTAAAACAGCTGTCAAAATAAACACTGTTCTACACATGTTTTCTGAAAACATTGAATGAAAACAAACTTTTTAACTTTATTTTTCTGCTGTACAATTTAAAACTGTTTTAACATTTGCCTTTTTATGTTTTAAAAGCTAGCCATTTTTATTAAACCTATGCCTGTCAGTGACTGACTAGCAATGATGCTATAAGCAGGTCATCCTGGCTGCAGAAATGTGTTTCTAAACACACTGGATTTGATTAACAGTATGGTACGTGTATATCCTCTCATAGGCATTGAAAAGAGCAGAACACGCTTACAAAAGAGGTTAGAAATCTAATGAAGTGCATCTCTGCCAAAAAAGTCAGATTCTGATGTGATAAACCCAGATTTTATACTCTTGAGAAGATTTATTTTTATTTATAATGGGGCATAAAATAAGAGATGTCCATGAAGCCACTTTTCCAACAGATGCTGTGTAACATTCATTTTATATAGCACATGGGGACACAAAACCAGTACATTTTCTATTGGTACTTGCTCTGTGCATTTTTAGCAACTTATACCAGCAAATAAAGTATTCTCAGTAAAACACACAAATGGTTCTCAAGTAGTCACTTTGCTGTTTTTACTACCTATTTCGTGCCCTGCCAATCCAAGGTACATAAACAGCAACTTTCCTATATAAACTAGATCAAGGGGGGAAAAAAAGGAATCGCTTTAGCAT
The DNA here is from genome assembly GCF_009764565.3 of Dermochelys coriacea. NCBI lineage: Eukaryota > Metazoa > Chordata > Testudines > Dermochelyidae > Dermochelys > Dermochelys coriacea. Next base: position 49,541,456 of record NC_050076.1, read on the forward strand.
TCTAAAAGCAATTTTAACTGTACCATATAAAAACGTCTACTTTCCATGCTGCAAATACCCTTTTGTGCTATTTTTGTAAATTAATTTTGCCAGTTAGAAGTACTGTATGTGCTGCATAGAAATTTGTGCTTAGATGGTGAAGTTCTTAAGCTTACAATGGAATACAGCTACATTTTCAGTGTTAACTGTGCATATTAAGAGTAATTCTTTGAAAAAATACAATTTTTCAAAAAAGTAAAAAAAACCCAAAAAGTTCTCAGCTAATTCATTGTAATAAGAGATTTTCAGTGTCTTCAATGATTTGGAATCTCATTATGCTTAGATTTTATGACTCTGCCTAGTAGTGCTACTGTAGTTTAAAACTGGCCTGACATTCAGAGGTGCTGACCACCCACGACTCCCACTGACTAAAGCACCTCTGAAAATCAGCACCAAAACGTTAATCTTCCTTTCTGAGTTTGAATGTTAGCATTTGAGATACAAAGCATATTGACCCACTTCAAGCACAGCAGGTTTAGAGTTGCTTTTATTAGCAACTGCAAAATTATCATGGAGCTTTCTCTTTTACAAGGTCATTTTGGAAAAAACCATCGTGTACACCTAGTACTTACCTTTGGGGAGGAAAAAACAACTAATGTGAAAACAAATCATTCTTTTCATTCTTTTAACAGCTGAGATTTTTCTCAATGTGTACAGTTCCCAGAAAGTCTTGGTTGCCAAAAATGTTTAACTCGGTAATTCAGCCATTCCTCAAGTGTAGATGGGTGACTATTGTAACAGCCTCTGAGGTTGCTGGATCACTTCTTTATAACCAGGGTGCAAGTTACCTCCAGGGGATAGAGGGTGGGCAGGAATGGCTGCATTATCATGTCAGCACTGTAGTCCTGTGAGCATAGTAGCATAATAAATGCTGCATGGTTTGAGTCATAGTCACAGACAAACCTCGTGCTTCACAGTCCTCTGTGTGGAAAACTGAACCCTGAGTTATAGATTGTAAACTACTGTATAACACAACAAAGGTCACTTGGACGGCCCCTCCAATGGGTTTCCAGTTCAGTTCGCAGTCAATAGGTTTTTTGTATTGAGAGTGTCTCCTTGATTGGTTTTGCTAGTAATTCTGTAAATTGTACATTTACAATATGAGGTTTTTTTCCTTTTGTACAATTTAAAACTGATGCTTCACCTTTCCTTTAATAAACTATTCAAAGTCATGTGTGTGTGGTGAGCATCCTCTTCGCCATACATCATTTTAAAATAGCATCTGGCCAGTCATCACAGAACATCTCAAAATTAAGGTTGAAAGGCAGCTTTCACTTTAAGCCCCAACTCCCTCTCCAGACTCCATGTGGCTATTGCTCAGGTTCAGGCTTAGGTCTCAGGGCAAAGGAGATTTGTGTTTGTTGTTTGCAGTAATTCCTATGAGTTGTCATTTGAGTCTGGGAATTTTGAACTATTACAGACTTTCTCATTAGAGAACAGCAATGTCTTTGCCATGATTCAAAGACACATTTCAGGTGAATTACACTCCTTCCACTTAAAGCTCAAGTAACCATGTAGGTAGAGTACAGGGATGATTCAGAAATAAAAAGGTTTATCACAAACTCCAGCCTATTGGAATGTTAAAGATTTACAAATTCACCAAGGTGACTGTCTCTTCCACTGCTATTGAGAGTCTGAATCTGGCATGACTTTCACCAATGCCAAGCTGTGAATGCACTTGCTTCTACAGTGTCATGGAGAACTGAGGGATCTACTGGTACTGTTTCTGAAAGATAATTGGCTGAACTAGTGAAGATGCAGTGTGGTCCAAGGGGTAGTGCACTGAGCTAAGATTCAGGGGACCTACATTTTGTTCTAGATTAGCAGGTTGGATGATCTTTTTCATGTTGCATCACCTCTCTGGCCTGGATCTACTCAGGGACTTAGGCATTGCAGTATTACGCAGCATGATACCTAGCAAATCACAGGAACACCACTGCAGTCCACATAGCCTGAGCTAGACTCCTAGGCTCCCTATACAATGAATAGGGAGAGATAGGAGCTTTAGAATGTGATCCACAAAAGTCAGCACATTAGGCAGAGAGCTGCCAGTGGGAGATGATGATACAGGTACATGCTAAGCCTCGCCTTTCTCTTGGAGAGAGGCACCTATCTCTGCTATAATTCACAAATAGAAACAAGCTACTTGGAGTCAGGCAGCTTAGGCACATAAGGCATTTCTTGTCGGAATGAGTTAGGCACCTGCCTCAGTCCATGCACACGGGAGGGGAAGGCAGGGAGAAGAGGAGGTGGTACCCACCTTATAACTTTTAACCCAGTGATTTAGAGCACTGGCCTAGGATATGCAAGATGCAGGGTCAGTTCCCCCTCTCTGCCAAAGGAGAGGTGAAAGAATTTGAACAGGCATCTCCTGTCTCTCAGGAGAACGCTCTAACCACTGAGCTCTGGGTCATTCTGATGTGGAGGACATTCCCCACAAGTCTGTTCCATTGATGCCATTCCAGTTTGGATAAATAATGAAATAGTGATGGGAGCACGGTGACTGATCACAGTGTCTTCCACCTCCCAGGTGGGTGCCTTAACCACTGAACTACAGAGTCATTCTCTCTTCCTTACTTTCTGACCTGGTGGGGGTTAGAAGTTGGGAAACTGAGTCACAAATCCTCCCAATTTAGGCTTAATCAATGTTCCTATTTATAAACTTCAGACAGAATTATTGTCATGTCTCTGTCTGCACATACATTTATGCCAAATAAATAGGGCTCTACCAAATTCATGGCCATGAAAAATGCATCACGGACCATGAAATCTGGTCTCCCTCCATGAAATCTGGTCTTTTGTCTGCTTCTACTCTATACTATACAGATTTCATGGGGGGAGACCAGTGTTTCTCAAATTGGGGATCCTGACCCAAAAGGGAATTGCGGGGGGGTCACAAGGTTATTTTAGGGGAGAGTTGCAATATTGCCACCCTACTTCTGCTCTGCCTTCAGAGCTGGACATCTGGAGAGTGGTGGCTGTTGGCCGGGTGCCCAGCTCTGAAGACAGCATGCCACCAACAGCAATGCAGAAGAAAGGGTGGCAATACCATACCATGCCTGCCTTATGTGCTGCTGCTGGTGGCAGCTCTGCTTTCAGAGCTGGACAGCTGGAGAGCATCAGATGCTGGCCGGGATTTCAGCTCTGAAGGCAGCGCTGCCACCAGCAGAAGTAAGGGTAGCAATACCACAACCCCTCCTATAATAACCTTGCAAAAAAAAAAACCAACCCCCCCCTTTTTGGGTCAGGATCCCCACAATCACAACACTGAAATAGCTGAAATCATGAAATTTATTATTTTTAAAATCTTATGACTGTGAAATTGACCAAAATAGACAGTGAATGTGGTAGGGCCCTACAGGTAAATAAACAGCCCAAGTTACCACATTGCGGGTGGGACATACTGCAGTACAATCCAGACTAATAGGGGGCTGTGTTATCCCTGTCCTGCAATCTTGGAAGAGGAGCGGGGAATCCCTAGGGTGTTTGTCCTTCCTTTTTCTACTTTCAGTCCCTATCTTAAACATTTCCAGTTTAGATCCAGGAGACAAAAAGTCTATGTGGAAGAATGTTCCCTACTCCGCTTTTTTGCCAGTTCAAATTTCCTGTTTTCCCACTCTGCTTGATGACCCTGTTTACTGCTTAAATGCAAATTAAGGCAAACATACATTCCTTCCTTTATTTAGGACAGACCTGACTTCTGCTTTGGCAGAGCTGTGGGGTTTGGAACATGTGTTTAATAACATCATAGAGGGGAATCTTGTAACTTCCCATACAATGTTGCCACATGTATTTTACCAAGACAATACTGACCATTACAATAGCTTGTAGGGTGTGAATACAGAGGTGCATTCCATCTCACCTCCCTCCCTTAAAAAACTGAGGTAGGATTAGCTATTGGCTGACCTGGAGGCAGCAGGTCAGGGCCCTCTTTCCTGGCATCTTCCGCCATCTTTTCTTTTCCCTTTATATATACAGTTTCATATCAAATCCCTGTAAACCCTAACCCAGTGTCTGAAGCATCTGTACACAGTTCGAACACTTGGTCAAAAGCTGGACTAGAGAGAGAGTTTTCTAGACAAGATTTTTCTTTACCTTATCAAAACCCTCGACATGTCTTTATCCATACTACTTTGTTAGGCTCAGTCTTTTTACATAGATCTGACACTGTAGATACCATGTCACTGAACCCACATGCAAACCTTCTGTAATAGTTTACCAGTCCTATGAAAAATTGGACCTGATTTTTAGTTTGGAATTACAGACCAATTTACAGTGGCTTCAACTTTTATGGGATCTGAGGATATTTGACCCCCACCTACCCAGTGTCCCAAATCAGGAATTCTGGCTGTTCCAGTTTTACACTTAGAGGATTTTATGGTTAGGCCTGCCTTTTTGAGTTTTGACAGCTCAATTTCCAAATGTTTTTTGTGATCAGATCAAGTGTTGTTAAACACTGCATATGCCCTTGCAATATTCTGCAAATAATTTCACACTTGGTTGACCAGCCTCTGAAAAGTGGCTCGTTCATTAATTAAACAAAACGGCAGCATTGTGAACTCAGAGTCCCATATCAGTGATGAAAGCATTTTTCTGTGCTTCCTTATGTAAAGAAATTTGCCAGTAACCTCTAGTTAAATTCAAAGAACTGAGATACTTAGCTTTGCTCAAAATGTCCAGCATGTCATCAGTTCTAGGCCTGGGACACGCATCTGGTACTGTGACAGGACTGAGTTTTCTGTAATCAACCCAAAGCTTTACAGTGTTATCTTTCTTAGAGACCAAGCCAACAGACACTACCCAAGAGCTGTCAGACTCTTTAATTACTTCCAGGTCTAACATGTTTTGTATTTCTAAATGAATTTGTTTCTGCACCTTGCCAGTGGCACTGTAGGGTCATCTGGGAAGTGGCTGCATCCTTGTATAATGATTTTTTGAGTCAGCAAGTATATCCTCCTCCATCATGTCTTTTAACTCTTCTCTGAACTTTTGTACCTATTAAGTTACTGGCTCTCCATCTGCCTCAGTGTTAGAGCTACTGCCTCAGGATATATGGTGGCAAAATCCACCACCACCAAGATATATTTCTTCCCCCTTTGGGTAGTACGTGGCAAAGGGCCCACACTGTCCATTGCTAGCCTCAGAAATGCCTTTTGCACTACAGGCAACGGGTGTAGGGGAACTTTCTCCGTACGTTCCAGGTCAGAGCTTCTACTCTCATCTCTCCGTGACGCATTTAAAAAAAAAAGCCAGTTTTTAGTATTGTACATACATAGTTAATTTTTGTTACTGTAGTTTTAGTGTTAGTCTCTAAGGTGCCACAAGTACTCCTTTTCTTTTTGTAGTTTTAGTAGTAGTTGTTTTAGGACTTTAGGACGCTGTTTTTGATGGTTCCTCCTCCCCCCAGCCCACAATCCCCACACACACACACCCCTGAGTTCTGGATTATGCCAAAGCTGCCAGGGGTCAAGATCTGCACTTCCTGCCTGCACTTGTTCTCGGTCAATGCTGCCTTTACTGCTTGAGAGAAGTCCACATTGCATCCAGGTGCAGTATCTGCCTCTCCTTCCCAAGCTGCACCTGGGAAGGTCTGGCTCTCTGCCTCAAGAAGAACTTCATAGAGGTTGTCATAAGGTCACAGTGGGACCCAGGCCAGGGAGTCCCCCCATACATCAGCCTGAGAAACCTAGGCATGCGCCTCCTATCATGGAGACCCAGTCTGGTTCAACCAGTATTAGTACTAGGGACCCTGTGCCAGGGCCTAGTCATTAAGCACGGCACTAAGTCTTCCTCCAGACCCAAGAAAGACAATGCACCTTCCACAAGTTCCAGCCATGGAGAACCCGCACTTTCCAAAGCTCACAAGCATGACAAGAAGTTGCACAGACCCCCGGGCCTACCGGTTCTGTCCATCAAGCCATGTATGCCTTCCAAGTCGACACCCCCCTAAGTCAAGGGAACCTTCAATTCCAAGGCAGCTCTCTGTTCCAGTTCTGGTTTTGGCTGTGGAGCGTGTACTGTTGACACCAGGGAGACTAGAGTTGGTGCCCAGGCCTCATGAAATCTTTGCTTTGGAGACAAGGTCTCCACATTTTCCGCTTCAGCTGGTGCCGGAAGAGGTACGCTCTCCACCCTGGACTTACCTACTTCAGGTCGTGTTTCCACCCACTCCCCTATGGCTCATATGGTTCCACCAATACTAATGGTATCGCGGTTTGAACTGGGATCTGATTTCTTGCCAGGGGAGGATTCAGATGGAAGGCAGGGGCTGCCCCTCCCCTACCGTATATACAAATATCCAAAGGTTCTGCCAACAAAGGAGTCACTAGTACCCTGCTCCTTGGGGCCCTTCGCACCATCCGATGGATCTGTCTCCTTGGCCATAATGGGGGTCCTGGCCTTAGTATCCACCTTTGGAACCTTCCCATTCAGCTAGGGAAGAGGCCCCCATCTCTCCTCTTCGGGCATCCTTGTGTAGGCATTTGGAACAGGTGTTGGAGGATGAACCACTCAGCCTGACTCCAACAGTACTGCCAGAACAGGCACAGTTCCCTTTGTCGTCTCCAGACACCATAGTGTCTTTCATTCCTCCTTGCCCCTGGATGACTACTACCAGTTCCAGGACCTCTTACACAGGGTGGCTGAGGCCCTCTATTTTCTACTGGAGAAGGACAAGGACAAACAGCACCAGCTTGTTGACATCTTGCATGCCTCAGTACCAACTAGAGTGGCTTTACCGATCAATAATGCCATTCTGCAACTGACTAAGACTGTCTAGCACACTCTTGCCACTTGTGCACCCACGCCTTAGGGGACAGAGAAGAGGTACTATGTACTGGTGAAGGGGTCTGAGTTTCTGTTCTCTCACACACACACACCCAATTCCCTTGTGATACAAGCAGCGATAGCACAGGTCAGGTAGCAACACCCACACTCCATCCCGGCACACCAGGAGGGTAAATGCCTAGACGTTCTCAGTCCTAAAGTCTTCTCGGACAGCTTTCAATTCCGGATTTCCAATTATCTGGCACTAAATACGACTTCCTTACTTGCAGCAAATTGTCAGACTTTGCAGACAAGCTTCCACAGCAGCATTATGTCTGCTTCCAGGCTATCTTAGAAGAGGGCAAACTGGTGGTGAGGAGGACGCTCCAGGCCACTGTGGAAATGGCGGATACCTCTTCATGCAAGATTGCTAAGGGGATCATCATGAGGAGGAAATCATGGCTATTTTCTTCTGGTTTCCCCCAAGAAGTGCAGAATACCATAGAGGACCTCCCTTTCAATAAGTCTCATCTCTTCAATCAGAAGACCAGTGATTCCTTCCACTCCCTCAAGGATTCCAGAACCAGTCTACAATTGTTGGGTATTTACACACCAGCACCAAAGTGAAAGTTCTACCACCAGCCACCCACAGAATGATTCAGAATTCCTCAATTCTTCTATCAATGGCCCTATGAGCCTCCTCACAAGAACAGAAGACCCAGCCGCCCCGTCCTCCAGGCTCCTCCTCATAGCCTTTAACATCTCATACTCAGTCTTTGCAAAAGCGATATTTCTGAGTACACCTAGAAAGCCACCAATACCTTGCCTCTCCCTATACACCTAACCCACTCCCTTTGGGGGACACCTAGCACTCTTTTTACCAGCTTAGACAGTGATAGCAATGGATAGGTCCTGGATGTGATTCAACATGGCTATACAATCTAGCTCATGATGCTACTCACCCATACCCTGACCCCACCTCAGGGACCACTCTTATAACAGTATGTTCGTCCTAGAGAACTTTCTTCTACAAAGGGGAGCAATAGAACCCATTACAATGACTTACCAGGGTGCATGGTTCTATTCCATGCAGGGTGGATTTGATTTAAATCAATCTGATTTAAATCATGATTTAAATCACTAGTCAGGAAGACTCGATTTAATCATGGATTTCTACATAAAAGTGCATTCTTGTTGGTTGTTATACCTTAATACATATTCTTCACAACACACAGATAGATGTAGGTTTCATTTTTAGAAGGGGTACACTATACACTTTCAAGTGATTTATTTTCTGAAAACTTTTCAGATTAGTTTTACAGTGATATCAGAAAATGAGTGATTGTTTGGTTATTTCATTTACCAAAGGTTAGTTCACCTCCCAATTACTTCATAAATATCTCCAATTCATCACGTTAATCATTAATATTTGGAAGGTTTTCTTGCCATGCTGTATGAGGAGGAGAACATCACCAGACAGACATTTAAATTGTTTTGTTTAACTAGAACAACAACATTATGTATTCTGGATTTTTTTCTTCAACAACGGGCATAATATTTTATCGAACAAGCATATGAATTTTTGAATTTATTTAAACCTGATATTAAACAACTTGAATGTTTTTGTTTTTGTTAAAATTATTTTTAATTAAAATAGTTAAATGAAATATTTTTTAAAAAAAAATTGAATAGACTATGTCAGCCAGGTAAACATGAGGAACTTAAACTATTGGCTTCTACAGCTAACGCAATCGTCTTCACCTTCATTTTCCTGTTCGTTCATAATCTGGAAAAGAAAAACAAACTTTCTTGCTTTTTCAGGTCCCAAAAGATTTCTCAATTTGGAATGAATTAGACCAAAGGAAGAAAATATTCTTTTTACACCGGCAGAAGAAGCTACTGTTATTAAAAGTGAGATTATCACTTCAACAGTCTCTGAATCCAAGTACTTAAGTGTCTTTCACTAGTTCACTGGTGTGACTTTCTTTAAAACATCATCAGCAAACATATATTTCTTGAATAGTTCACCCTTAGCTCTGAAGTTTATTATAGTTAGCATTATGGAGGGATGATTGCTGGATGTCCCTGTCATAGCCAACTCCTCTTCTTCAGCAATTAAGGTTTGACCCTGGTACCGAATATTGAGATTATTTGCAAGAAAAAGAGCTGGAGATCGTGCTTGTCCCATTCGTTTTTTTTAATGCTTGTGATTTAACTCTGTCATTGCATATTTCTCTTTTTAAAATCTCAATCAGTTCCTTCCAAATTTCAACAGCGTCAGCAATAAAACAGCGATTTCCCTGCATTTTGTTCAAGGCTACAGAAACAGGCTTCAGGGTACTCAGCATGTGTTCAACATTTCTCTTAAGCCCAATGTTGAGAACTTTGGCTGTGACAGTGCCATCTATTTTTTTCACGATTTTGTTCACAAACTGTCATCAGATTAGGCCAGTTCTTGATACAGTGCTCAAAACAGTCCACCACTGAGTTCCGTTGCACCTCTTGTGGGAGAGTTAGCTTGGTTCCTCCCACTTTTTTCAGAGCAGCTGCTGCAAAGTGGTTGCTACAGAAGTATTTTGCAATTTCAACAACATTAGCCTTTATTTGTGGAACACTAAAGTCTTTGGCTATGAGGTGCATCAAATGAGCACTGCAACTATATGTTATTAGCTTGGGACTCTCTTAACTCTCTTCTAAATAATTTCTTCTCATCTTGGTTACATTTGCAGCATTGTCTGTGACCAAGCTGCATACTAGACATTTGAATTTTTTTTCACAGTTTGTTATAGCTTTTCCTTCTACTTCTTGTAAATATTCTGCTGTGTGTGCATTTCCTGATGTATCAATTGTTTCTGTAAGGAAGACATTTCCTTCTTCTGTTGTCACACAAGCACATACAACAGGATCATTGTGGACATTGCTCCACCCATCAAGACTCAGGTTAACAATTTCACCCTCCAGACCTTTTGCACACGGCTCAATTTCTCTTTCATGCACTTTATCCAGCAATTTGCCTGCGACATATGCTCTGTTGGGTGGACTGTATCTTGGTCTTAATGACTGAACCATGTTAATGAAGTGTGGGTTCTCAATCATACGGAAAAGAGTTTGTTGTAGAAACAAACCGGGCAATTTTTTCATCAATTACCTCTTTTTGTAATCTGCTGGTTCTTATCACAAACATATCTGTGGTTGTTTCTGGATGATGGAGATTTTTTTTCTTTTTGCTACTGGTGATATACTGTGGCTATGTGACATACATGATGTGACTGAAACACTGTCATTGGCAGATAACTCTGAAACTTTAGAAAATGATGGTGATCTTCAAGATGGATAGTCTTCAGAATCCTGTATGTTGAGGATGGATTCTCCTAAACAAAATAAGTCAATGCAGTTATTATTATTACCATACTGCTCAATTAGTATTACTCATTGGATTCACTGACAGTACTACTTTAAATCTGAAATTGTAAAAGGAAGATCTGCCTATTTCAGCTATTTATTTTTTATCACAACTGAATCTAAAATGATAGTACCATAGAGTAACAACTATATTTTTGCTCAAACATGAGAATTCAAGACTAGTCCAGAATGAAGACAGGCAGTCCTTAAGCAAGAAGTATGAAATAAAAAAGTTTACCAACCTGAAGATCCTGCATGTTCAGACATGTTCCTTTCATCATCTTCAAGGCAGCTTCCTCCTGAGTAGGAACACTTCTCATGATGTTTCATTCGGGAAACCAGACCTTGCATTTCTTTGTTGCACTGTTTGCATTTTGAATGCATGCCCATCTTACCCACAGGTAGAGGAACTTCATTAAAATATTCCCAAACTGAGTCTCTCTTACGGCTTTCTGCCATTATAGGCAAAAAGAAAAGGAGTACTTGTGGCACCTTAGAGACTAACAAATTTATTAGAGCATAAGCTTTCGTGAGCTACAGCTCACTTCATCGGATGCATTTTCAAAAAAGTGAGCTGTAGCTCACGAAAGCTTATGCTCTAATAAATTTGTTAGTCTCTAAGGTGCCACAAGTACTCCTTTTCTTTTTGCGAATACAGACTAACACGGCTGCTACTCTGAAACCTGCCATTATAGGTTTTCCCTTCTAGTGGGAGAATGGTATGCTAGATCTCAAATCAATGAAGGCTACAATGAGAGAGACCTCAAGACTTCTGGAATATGCTGCTCAAACAGTTTCACTTTTGTTTCTACTGCCTGTCCCTCCCTTCTCACATTTATCTCCAGACTTCTTCTCCTTGTCCAGATTTATTCCACCCCCAACAATCTTCTGTTCATTGAACTTTTTGGAACTTTGCACTTTTAGAGCAAGGTAAGGGATTTACTCTGTGTATACAAGTTTGCAGAGGGACAATAGGGTTGAGGTCTGTTTTTCTCACCTCTATATATTATTTATTTAAAAACCTTTTTCCTGTTCACAAGGATGTGATCTCTGGAGACACAAATCCACAGTTTGAGAATGGCAAAACTAAGCATCTCTGATGGTATCTTCTAGACTGAGCACTGAGTCCCATTGGGTAGTGTGACAAAGTTCCTACTCTACCTTAGTGGCTCTTGCGCTTATTGGAGGATTTGCTCGCCTTGGATCTTCACGGCAGCCCTCAGCTTGGCCGTTTTTATGAACCCACAGTCCAGGTCGATGCCTCCTGTGTCTCACCAGGAGTTGGGAGGATTTGGGAGGAACCCGGGCCTGCCCTCTACTCTGGGTTCCAGCCCAGGGCCCTGTGGAATGCAGTTGTCTAGAGTGCCTCCTGGAACAGCTGTGCGACAGCTACAACTCCCTGGGCTACTTCCCCATGGCCTCCTCCCAACACCTTCTTTATCCTCACCATAGGACCTTCCTCTTGGTGTCTGATAATGCTTGTACACCTCAGTCCACCAACGTTCTGTGTTCTCACTCTCAACTCCTAGTGCCTCTTGCTCCAGCTCCTCACACGCACACCACAAAGTGAAGTGAGCTCCTTTTTAAAACCCAGGTGCTCTGATTAGCTTTCCTTAATTGATTCTAGCAGCTTCTTGATTCGCTGCAGGTATTCTAATCAGCTGCTGGTGATGGCTCATCTTAAGTGATCACTCTCCTTACAGTGTGTATGATAAAAACCATTGTTTCATGTTCTCTGTGTGTGTATATCAATCTCCCCTCTGTTTTTTCCACCAAATGCATCCAATGAAGTGAGCTGTAGCTCACGAAAGCTTATGCTCAAATAAATTTGTTAGTCTCTAAGGTGCCACAAGTACTCCTTTTCTTGCTGCTCAAACAGTTTCACTTCTGTTTCTGTTGCCTGTCCCTCCCTTCTCACATTTATCTCCAGACTTCTTCCTGTCCAGATCTGTTCCGCCCCCAACAATCTTCTATTCATTGAACTTTTTGAAACTTTGCACTTTTAGAGAGAGGTAAGGGATTGACTTTGTGTACACAAATTTGCAGAGGGACAATCGGTTTGAGGTCTGTTATTTCTCACCTCTATATATTATTTATTTATTTAAAAACATTTTTCCTGTTCACAAGGATGTGATCTCTGGAGACACAAATCCACAGTTTGAGAATGGCAAAACTAAGCATCTCTGATAGTATCTTCTAGACTGAGCACTGAGTCCCATTGGGTAGATAGAAAGATTAACCTAAATAATCTATACAGATGCCCCTGGAACCCCAAAAGTTTGGGTCCCTAATCCATGAACTATTGGAACTCATTTACAAAACTTTTTTTAAACATTACATGAATATATTGTCTCATACTATAGAATTAGAATTTATAATCCCTATTCCATGATGAGAGATCTTTGAGCTATAATGTATCTTAATTAAAACAATCTGTAGATTGTTTTTTCCTCAAAAAGCATTTTATCAAAAAAAATCCGATTTTTTTTTTTTATATTATTGATTTCTATCCACCCTGATTCCATGTATTTCCTTGTACCGAAGAAGAAGGGCGGTTGGAGACCAGTCTTGGACCTGAGTTATCCCAATCAGTTCATATGCAAGCCCAAGTTTCATATGGTCCCTTTAGCAGCCATCATACCATCAGTGGAAAGAGGCACGTTGTTTAGGCTCTTGATATGCAGAATGCCTGTTTCCACACAGACATCCATCCAACCTACAGCAGGTTCCTAAGATTTGCTGTAGGCCATCAACAGTTCCATTACAGGGTCTTACCATTCGGACTCACCACTGCTCCGTGGGTCTTCATCAAAGTTTTCTCTGTAGTGGAGGCCCAGCTCTAACATCAGGGAATCCCTATATTCCCCTACCTTGATGACTGTCTGCTCGCAGCATGATCCACAAGGGAGGCTTGAGCCTTGACTTCCATACTGCTAGGACTCCTCTCCTCCCTAAGGGCAAGTATAAATGTTGAAAAATCGGCGCCCACATCAATGGGATCTTGGCACGAGCCTATCTATCAAGGGACAAGCTCCAGATGCGACAAGAGCTGATTGCCAAGATCGCCACCAGTCCTTCTGTTAAAGTCCAGACTTGCCTTTCCTTTCCTTGGTTACATGGTGACATGCATGTACATCACCACCTTTGCTCATCTTCACCTTCGCTGTCTCCAGCTGAGGCTCCAGAGGGTCTGTTCTCCCTCACTACATACCAGGGACCACCCATTGACCATTTTCCCAGAGGACTCTCCTCCCTCAGTTGGTGGATGGATCCGAATCAGGTCTGCACTGGGCTATCTTTCCTTGCATCCTCCCTGAGCATGACTCTCATCATGGGCGCCTCACTCCCCATATGGGGCACCCACATGGACAGGCACATGACACAGGGGACTTGGATCGCTTGGGAATCCAGGATGCACATCAGCGTTCTGGAGCTACGGGTGGTGCAGAAAGCGTGCTGCTTGTTTCTTTCATACACCCACTCCCATCATGTTCTGGTCATGTCAGATAACGCAACCACTGTTTATTACATCAACAAACAAGGGGACACATCACTAGTGCTTTGTGCAGAATCAGTTTGTCTATACTAGGATTGATGAATCATCCACAAGGTCCTGTTGTCAGCAGCTTATCTTCCAGGGACTCAGAATGTGCTTGCATATTCCCTGAGCAGGAAATTTGTGGCCAACCAGAAATGGAATCTTCCCGACAACATTGTCAGCGATGTTTTTACACGATGGGGGACTCCAAACAGGGACCTTTTTGCCTCCCACACCAATAGCAAATGCATCAGGTACTGCTCAAAGGAGGCCTTGACACCTGTTCCCAAGGTGATGCCCCCGGTCATCCACTGGTTGGACCAGACCAATTATTCTTTTCCCCTGCTACTGTTCCTGACATGTGTCCTCCACAAGATCAGGTGGGAAAGAGCCGCGGTTATTCTCATCGCCTATTGTTTACCTCACCAATTCTGTTTTCCCCTCCTTCTCTGCCTGTCAGTGGCTCCCGCACTTCTGCTGCCGACATTCCCGGAATTGCTTCAGCAATGCATCAGCAAGATCAGGCATCCTGATCCACAGACATTTCACCTAGAGTTTGGGTTTTGGATGGACATCTTCGCTAGAATGGGAATGTTCATCGGCAGTACAAGACATCCTCTCAAGTAGCAGGAAAGAGTCCACAAGGCATTCCTATTGGCCTAAGTGTAAATATTTCAATTCCTGGGCCCTACAAAGGGTTCTTGTCCCTGAGGACATGGACATTCCCGTTCTTTTGGACTACCTTCTGTCCCTGAAGATGTCAGGACTCCTCTTCAATTCCAGCAAAGTGCACATAGCGGCTATTAGTGATTTCCACCCACCTGTGGAAGGACACGTTTTGTGTTTACACATCCATTGACTAACAGGTTTTGGAAGGCCCTCCTTTGCACCGATCTACCCATTCAACCTGTCACCCCCCAGTGGGACCTCAACCTCATCCTCTCAATCTTAATGAATTCACCCTTTGAGTCTTTGCCCTAATACTCCCTATCTCTCTTTCCAGGAAGGTTGCCTTCTTGGTAGCTATTCCTTCCGCGAAAAGGGTAGGCAAACTGAGGGTCATAATGGCAGACACCCCCCCTTTATAATATTTCATAAGAATGTTTCCTTGCATCTGCACCCCAAGTTTCTGCCAAAGATTGTATCCCACTTTCATCTGAACCAACCCATATTCTTACCTGCTTTCTTCCCAAAACTTCATGCATCAGTGGAGGAATGGCACCTTCAATCTCTCAACGTCTGCAGGGCCTTGGCCTTCTACCTGCAGAGGATAAGACCATTCAGAAAGTCTCCTAGAGTATCACTATAGCTGAAAGGATTAAGGGACAAACAATTTCCACACAGTGGATTTCTAAGTGGATGTCAGGGTGCATTAAGCTCTGCTATCAGTTGTTAGAACAGTCTTCCCTCCTTGGGATATAAGCCTACTCCACGAGAGTGTAAGCATCAACTATTGCTGTGCTTCATGATGTACCACTTTCAGACACATGTAGGGCAGCCACATAGAGCTCGGTACATATTTTGCTCTTTACGCCTTTTGTGTAAGACTCTGCAACAGATGCCTCGTTTGGCATGGCGGTCCTCCATTTGATGTTTTCGTCATCTTCCTTGCAACCTACTCTTAGTTGCAAAAAACAAAAAACACACACACACTTATGCCAGCAAGGCATTGGCCTAAGTATTACCTCACCTGTGGTATAGGTAATATACCATTACTCATTAACTACCCATAATTACATATCATTTGGAGAGCATGCCATGATTCTTTAATGTCAACATTTCTTCCTTTCTTTAAATATGGGGTTTTCATTCAAAGTTCAAGTTTCTTTGTAAATCATTACAAAGAAAAGTCATTAGAAACTTTCCTGTGAATACATTTTGGTGGGTGTCTTGATTTTAGAGACTTGCTATTTAGTTGATTTTAATGGTACCCCAACATCCACCCTCCCCCGCAACACGCTTGGAAATATATTTGCAAAGGTGTCACTTATTTTACTTGATGTAAAAATGGTATACTCTAACACTAGATTCTTTTTTAGTTTCTTTAGCAATCTTTTAACATATACTTTATTTTACAGCACATTATAAGCATTACTACAACTATCAACATTTGTATACAAAATAATAGCTTAAAACTAAATGGCACAGCTGGATATTGTCCAATTGTATTTATTTGATTTCACCAGCTAACTGGCTTTAATAGTTGTTCTATTTGATTATTAATAAATAATAAAACATCAATTGAACTGATTAACTGAACATACCTTCTGTTAAGGTTCTCTCCCCACTTTGAACTCTGGCATACAAATGTGGGGACCCACATGAAAGCCCCCCTTAGCTTATTGTTACCAGCTTAGGTTAAAAACTTCCCCAAGGCACAAATCCTTTGTCCTTGGACGATATGCTGCCACCACCAAGTGATTTAGACAAAGAATCAGGGAAAGGACCTCTTGGAGTTCCTATTCCCCAAAAATATCCCCCCAAGACCTTACACCCCCTTTCCTGAGGAGGCTTGAGAATAATATTCTAACCAGTTGGTTACAAAGTGAGCACAGATTAACCCCCGCTGGGTTTTAGGACACTGAAAAAATTAATCAGGTTCTTAAAAGAAGAATTTTATTTTTAAAAAAAAAAAGGTAAAAGAATCCCCTCTGTAAAATCAGGATGGAAGATAACTTTACAGGGTAACAAAAGATTTTAAAACACTGCAGAATTCCCTCTAGGTTTAGTTTTAAAATTACAAAATACAGGAATAAACCTCCATCTAGCAAAGGGAAAATTCATGAGCTAAAACGAAAGATAATTTAAGGCGCCTTGCCTTACTTACTTAATCTTTTTGCAATATTGAGACTCATTTTAGGATGGTTTATAGGAGAAGGAGTTTTCTGAGCTGATGCTTTTCTGCTTCCCAAGAGAACACACAAACAAAGCCTTTCCCCCCACCAGATTTGAAATTATCTTTTTTTCCCATTGGTCCTTTTGGTCAGGTGCCAACCAGGTTATTTGAGCTTCTTAACCCCTTACAGGTAAGGAGGAATTCTAGGCTACCCTTAGCTGTATGGTTATGACACGGCCCCCAAATCACAGATGGTGCTGGACAACCTGTTCCACGCTGGCTGTGATTTCTTCCTGGAGCTGTAGGAGAAAACAGAGTTAATAAGACACATGCACCTTTAGATATACTACTGATTATATAAAAACTAACACTATGTTCCACATTTTAAGGACAATTTTAACCAGTTGATTTTGGGAAACTTTTACAGGAGAGTGCATCAGCCACTTCCAGTTCCTGGAATGTGTTGTATTTTAAAATTAAAATTTTGGAGAGCTAAACCCCGCCGAAGAAGTTTTTTGTTATTTCCCTTGGTGGTATGAAGCCACTTTAGCACAGCATGGTCAGTTTGCAGGTGGAAAGGCCATCCCTAAACTTTTGGGTCTAGCTTTTTCAGAGCATACACAATGGCATAACATTCCTTTTTGGTGATTGACCAGTGGCTTTCCCACTCAGACAGTTTTTTGCTGAGAAACACAACAGGATGGAATTCTTGATCCGGTTCTTCCTGCATTAAAACTGCTCCCACACCACACTCGGACACATCTGTGATTACTAGGAAAGGTTTGTTAAAGTCTGGGGCCCTTAGCACAGGGTCAGACATGAGTGTCACTTTAAGCTGGTTAAAGGCCTTCTGACACTCTTCAGTTCACTGAACTGCATTTGGCTGTTTCTTTTTGATAAGGTCTGTCAGTGGGGTGGCGATTTGGCTGTAGTGTGGTACAAATCACCTGTAATATTTGGCCAAGCCTAAGAAGGACTGGACCTGTTTCCTTGACTTTGGGACAGGCCACTTTTGGATATCATTTACTTTGGCCTCTAGGGGGTTGATAGTTCCTTGACCCACCTGGTGTTCAAGGTAAGTCACTCTGTTGACACTTACTTGACGCTTTTTAGCCTTAACAGTTAGTCCTGCCTCCCTTATGTGCACAAAGACCTTTTGGACATGCTCCAGGTGTTTTGCCCATGAATAAGAAAAGATGGCCACATCGTCAAGGTAGGCAACTGCATATTTTTTCGATCCCGCTAGGAGATTATCTACAAGTTTTTGGAAGGTGGTGGGTGCATTTTGCAGCCCAAAAGGGAACACATTAAATTTATACAGCCCTACATCGTTGATGAAGGCTGACCTTTCCTTGGCGGTACTTGCCAGTACCCTTTGGTTAAGTCTAAGGTAGAGATGAATTGGGCATGTTCCAGTTTTTTCAATAGCTTATCTGTGCATTGGATAGTTGTTTGGTGAGTTACAGCATTTAGCCTACGGTAGTCCACGCAAAAGCATATTTCCACATCCGGTTTGGGAACTAGAACCACTAGAGATGCCCATGTACTGTTAGAAGGGCGGATTACACCCATCTGTAGCATATTCTGGATTTCCCGTTCTATAGCAGTTTTGGCTTGAGGAGCCACCTGGTAAGGTTGGGCTCTAATTGAGCGAGCATTACCTGTGTCAAAGGAGTGGTATGCCCTTTCGGTCTGTCCTCGGGTGGCTGAGAACATCGTGCACAGCTTCTTGATCTGCTAGTGCTGCATACGTCCAAGGATTATTGAGAGGTTTACCTCTTCCATGCCACCATCACTTTTTTTTTTTTTTGTAGTAAACACCTTCAGGCCACTCAGCGTTATCTCCTTCCTCGTCTGTAAACTGACAAACCTTTAATTCTTTGGAATAAAAGGGCTTTAGAGAAATAACATGGTACACTTTAGGCTTTAGGTTTGATGTGGGGGATGCTATGAGATAGTTAACAGCTCCCAGGCGTTTTTGGACCATGAATGGCCCTTCCCATGACACTTCCATCTTATGGGCCCAGAGCACCTTTAAAACCATGATCTGGTTCCCTACTTTGAAGGAACACTTTCTGGCATGTTTATTATACCAGGCTTTTTGCTCTTCCTGAGCATCTTTTAGGTTTTCTTTAGCAAGAGCTAAAGAGGTTTGGAGGGTGTTTTGTAGATTGTTTACAAAGTTCGGAATGTTAGTTCCTGGAGAAGGCGTAAACCCCTCCCATTGCTGCTTCACCAATTGTAATGGCCCCTTAATCTCGTGGCCATACACAAGTTTAAATAGTGAAAACCCTAAACTGGGGTGTGGTACAGCCCTGTAGGCAAAGAGCAACTGCTGCAACACTAGGTCCCAATTATTGGAGTGCTCATTTACGAATTCACATATTATGGCCCCCAAAGTTCCAATAAACTTTTTCACCAGGCCATTTGTTTGATGGTGGTAAGGGGTGGCAACCAAGTGGTTCACCCCATGAGCTTCCCACAGGCTTTTCATGGTCCATGCCAGGAAATTAGTTTCCGAATCTGTAAGGATGTCAGAGGGCCAACCTACCCTGGCAAAAATGTCTGTTAATGTCTGGCACATACTTTTAGCCCTGGTGTTGCTTAGAGCTACTGCTTCTGACCATTGGATGGCAAAATCCATGAAAGTCAGTATGTACTGCTTTCCTTTGGTGTCTTTTTTGGGAAAGGACCCAGAATATCCACAGCTACTTGCTGAAATGGGACCTTAATTATGGGGAGTAGCTGGAGAGGGGCTTTGACCTAGTCTTGGGGTTTTCCCACACTTTGGCACACCTTACAAGACCGGACATAGGTAGAAACATCCTTGCCCATTTCCTCCCAGTGGAATGACTTCCCCAAACGGTCTTTGGTCCTGTTCACCCCTGCATGGCCACTAGGATGATCGTGAGCTAAGCTCAAGGGTTTTACCCAGTACTTAGTTGGGACTACCAACTGTCTCTGAGGATGCCAATTTTCCTGGTGCCCACCAAAAAGAGTTTTCTTGTATAAAAGTTCTCTTTTTACAACAAACCGGGATCGATTAGAAGAGCTGAGAGGCGGTGGGTTGCTCCGTGCCGCCGTCCAAGCACCCTGGAGACTTTTATTTGCTTCCTGTTTGGTCTGGAACTGTTTCCTTGATGCTGGAGACATCAGTTCCTCACTGGATTGTGGACTTGGGCTTGGTCCCTCTGGAAGCAATGTAGGTGATGGGGCGGTTTCCATTGACTGTGAACCGCTCTTCACTGGTGCACTATGTTGTAATTCAGTCTCTGGCTGATCTTTTGCATAGGTTCATTTGCTGCTGCCAGTGCAGGCTCAATGGTACCCTCTGGCGTTGGAGCTGTAGATGGGGTTGCAAGCACTGGACTCAGTGCTGGCAATGGTTCTGGTGCTGGTTGCTCTGCCAGTTCCGGTTCTGGGACTGGCTCCATCTGGGTCTTTGGTAACACAGACTGGGCCCTTGTAGAAGGCTCAGGAACAGAGCTAGCTGTGATGGCTTGCTTAGCCTGGCTGCGGGTGACCATTCCCTCCCTCTTGGCTAGCTTTACACGGTTGGCCAAGTCCTCCCCCAGCAACATGGGAATGGGATAATTATCATAGACTGCAAAAGTCCACATTCCTGACCAGCCCTGGTACTGGACAGGCAACTTGTCTGTGGGCAAGTCAAAAGAGTTTGACTTGAAGGGTTGAATCATCACTTGGACCTCTGATTAAGTTGGGATCTATTAAGGATTGGTGGATAGCTGACACCTGTGCTCCAGTGTTCCTCCACGCTGTAACCTTCTTCCCACCCACACTCACAGTTTCCCTTTGCTTTAAGGGTATCTGGGATGCATCTGGGCCTGAGGACCTTTGGTGTGACCCCCGTGTAATGAACTGTAATCTATTGGGGTTCTTGGGACAGTTGGCCTTTACATGTCCCAGCTCGTTGCATTTAAAACATCGCCCAGCTGACTGGTCACTGGGGCGAGGTGGGTTGGTGGAGAATGGTGTGGTGGGACGATAAGGTGTCTGGAGTTTTCTTTGGGGTGTAGGTGGGGCCTTGGGCTGCCCCCGGTGGTATGGTATGGTCTCAGGATGTCCCTTCTGGTATCCACCCAAACTGTGACCAGGGTTGTTCCTCTCTGCTACCTCCGCACGTTTTGTTCTGATTTTCCTCGCCTCTTTGGCAGTCTGGGAATGCTTGTATTGATCAGCATAAGAAGCAAGACTTTCTGCTGAGTCCATTTTCTTATCCCATAACCACTGTTTTACATCATTATTGGTTATGGTCAGGAACTGCTCCTGTATAACCAAATCACACATTCCTTTAAAGCTAGTTACATACCTTCCTTTGACCCATTTATCCAACAGATCCTTTATCTGGTTTACATAAGCCACATTACTTAGTCCAGCGCCTCTTGTAAGGGCTCTAAATTTTACTTTATAAATTTTAGGTGTAATTTGAAATTGTTTTAAAACCAAGTTCTTAAATTTACCATAGTTAGAAGCATCCTTAATAGGCATCTTTTTGAATATGTCCAGAGCTCTTCCAGTCAATTTTGCTACCAATGTGGTCATCTTGTGATTATCAGGAATTGTATGGAGGGTGCACAGTCTCTCAAAGGTGATGAAATATTCAGCTACATCACTGGATTCATTACGCTGCGGACATAGTCGCTCCCATTTGTGGATTTTTGGGGAAGTGGAGCCAGCAGCTGAAGGGTTTTCTCTTCAACTTCATAACAGCCACTTCATACTTTTGTGCCTCAATCTGGGCCTCCATAGCTCTCTTCTGGGCAGCCTCTTCCCTGGCTTTTTCTGCCTTCCTAGCAGCTTTTTCTCTGGCCACTTGTGCATCAGTCTCCATCTGTCTGAGTTCCAGCTGTCTTTCATGTTCCTTTTGTCTTTCCTCAGCTTCAAATCTGGCTAATTTCAGGTTTTTTTGGACGTCACTTTCTGTCATCCTAGCCTTTCTGCACTTAGCCTATCTTAACCTGAGAGCTAGAAAGAAAGGGAAGAAAAACAACCATCTTGTGAATTCCCTTGCTGTAACTTGACTCCTCTGCCTTGAGGCAGAGAAAAAAAACTCCAGCTGCTCTCAGGTTAAAACCTCCCTGCTTCCAAGCAGCCAAAAGGGAGAAAAAAAATTTGTTGTCCTTTTAAAATCCTACGCTCTGTGCTTTTGGTTCAAAATGATCCCACCATGCTGCCACCATGTCAAGGTTTTCTCTCCACTCTGAACTCTGGGGTACAGATGTGGGGACCTGCCTGAAAGCCCCCCTTAGCTTATTTCTACCATCTTAGGTTAAAAACTTCCCCAAGGCATAAATCCTTTGTACTTGGATGGTATGCTGCCACCACCAAGTAATTTAGAAAAAGAATCAGGAAAAGGACCACTTGGAGTTCCTATTCCCTCAAAATATCCCCCCAAACCCTTACACCCCCTTTCCTGGGGAGGCTTGAGAATAATATCCTAACCAACTGGTTACAAAGTGAGCACAGATCAACCCCCGCTGGGTTTTAGGACACTGAAAAAATTAATCAGGTTCTTAAAAGAAGAATTTTATTTTTAAAAAAAAAAGGTAAAAGAATCCCCTCTGTAAAATCAGGGTGGAAGATAACATTACAGGGTAACAAAAGATTCAAAAACACAGTAGAACTCCCTCTAGGCTTAGTTTCAAAGTTACAAAATACAGGAATAAACCTCTCTCTAGCAAAGGGAAAATTCACAACTAAAACAAAAGATAATTTAATGCGCCTTGCCTTACTTTCTTATTCTTTTTGCAATAATGAGACTCATTTTAGGATGGTTTATAGGAGAAGGAGTTTTCTGAGCTGATGCTTTTCTGCTTCCCAAGAGAACACACAAACAAAGCCTTTCCCCCCACCAGATTTGAAATTATCTTTTTTTCCCATTGGTCCTTTTGGTCAGGTGCCAACCAGGTTATTTGAGCTTCTTAACCCCTTACAGGTAAGGAGGAATTCTAGGCTACCCTTTGCTATATAGTTATGACACCTTCCCTTCATAATTATATTTAACTATTGTGTGACTATACAGTATTCTCCATTTCCCACATATGTGGCAAGTCTCTAATGTCCACTCCAGGTATTCAGCTTTTATTGGGCAGTTGAGGTGAGTTCTTTCTTGGGTTTCTGTCTCATTTCTGTTTTATACCATAGATTACTCCTGGGGGCATTCTTGGCCAAAAAATTTAAAATTCTTCACACAATATTTTAAAATTCTGCGAAATTCTGCAAATTTTATTTGTCAAATAACACTACATAATCAAGTTTCAATTATTTTGGTAATTTATTTCAAAATACAGTAACTCCTCACTTAATGTTATAGTTATGTTCCTGAAAAATGCGACTTTAAGCGAAACGATGTTAAGCAAATTCAGTTTCCCCATAAGAATTAATGTAAATAGGTGGGGGTTAGGTTCCAGGAAAAATAAATTTTGCCAGACAAAAGACATTATATACATTTTAAACAAGCAGTTTAATACAGGTGTAAGGTTTAAACAATTTTAAAGAAACAATTTAATTACTACAATCATCATTGCTGAGTATGAAGCAGTGGGAGGTGCCCCCCCTTACCCTATACAGGCACAGCCCACTGCAGACAATGAGACAGGCAAGGAGGCTGAAGGTGCCATAAGATAAAGCACGTTGCGCAGCTGCAGCGGCAGCTTCCCCTACTGTGCAAGCACCGGGGTGGGGGGCTCAATCCTCAGCCCCCACCCATTCCACCCCTTCCCCCAAGCCCCCACCGTTAACTCACATCTTCTCCTCCGCCACCTCCTCCCCCTTTACTCCACATGCTGAGTCCTTGCTCCTCCCCCCAGCCTCCTGCCCACAGCAATCAGCTGGTTTGCAGCGTGCAGAGGGGGAGGGGAAGCCTGCACACCGAATCCTCGCTCCTCCCCCCTCCCTCTTGAACGCTGCAAATCAGCTGATTGCTGCAGGCAGTAGGCGGGGGAGCAGGGGAAAGGCACTGATCCGCAGGGTCCACCGGCGGGCCGGAGGTGCTGGGTGGGGGGGCTGCCAGCTGTGGACAAAGCAGGCAGCCAAACGACGTTATAGTGGAACATTGCACAACTTTAAACAAGCATGTTCTGTAATGGTGCAGGGATGTAAGATTGAAAAAACTTTAAGCGAGAGGATGTTAAGTGGAGAGTTACTGTACCTGTTAACAAGCATGTCTGTAACAACAGAGCCCCAAAAATTCCCCCAGCAGTAGAGAGTTAAAGAAACCCCTATGACAAACCAGTTCCTGTTTTTCTGCCCCTTTCACACACACCCCCGAG
Source organism: Dermochelys coriacea (assembly GCF_009764565.3). Taxonomy (NCBI): domain Eukaryota; kingdom Metazoa; phylum Chordata; order Testudines; family Dermochelyidae; genus Dermochelys; species Dermochelys coriacea. The sequence goes on from NC_050076.1 coordinate 49,565,328, forward strand.
CCCATCCAGGGGGCCAGACACTCTCAACCCCACCATTCCAGGGCCCAGCCACGGCCCCTCCCCCAGCCAATACTCCCTCCCCCCAGAGCCCAGCTGTGGGGGGCCGGGCCCAGATACCTTCACCCCCAGAATCCAGCTATGGGAACCCCCCCGGCCTGTATACCCATATTCCCTTCCCCCCAGAGCCCAGGTCTGGAGGCCCCCCCATGCTCGATACCTGCACCCCCAAGCCCATCCAGATACCAGCACCCCCAGAGCCCAGCCACTGGGCCCCCCCTTGCCCAGATACCTGCACTCCCTCTCCCTGAGCCCAGCTATGGCCCACCCAGGGATCCAGAGGGAGAAACAGCCTGATGCTTCATCCCAGGTTTGCACGCAGTTTCCTGTGCACCGCCCTCTCTTTCCCTCAGGGCCTGGTGAGAACTGCAGCTATCAGGAACCCCCTAGCTCCCTTCCTCTTCCCCCATCAGTGTCTTCTATATACAAACTGGGCTCTGCTCGGTCCAGCAGTCCCTAGTGGCATCCAGCAGCACTGCAGCCCATTTCAGTGGGAGAAAGGAAATTCTGCACGCAGGTTAATTTCTGCAAAATTCTGCATTGCGCAGTGGCACAGAATTCCCCCAGGAATAACGGATTGCATAGCTCCTGGGGAATCACATCAACCAATCTGTTTGGCTTGCACCTTTGTGTAGCAGTCCAGAAGGGGTACCTGTCACCATTCCATGTGTTTCATCAGTGTCTGAGGTACCTGTCCACATTACTTCCAAATGGAGTCTTTGAGGATAGCTACCTACATACTTTGGTCTCGTACACATCCGTCTTCTCAATGGTTGACAGGGAAAGTGAGAAATAGTAACTATAACTAACTATAAATAGTAACTAAGTAACTTCTGAATAGTAACTATAATCAAGAGGAGAAATTGTTACCTCAGCTAGATTTCAGAGGATATCGGCCTCCGTGCACAGTTGTATCAATTCCGCAAATATTTATTGGGAATGAAGCTAGGCATTTCCCCTGCTTGGATTTCTTTAAAGGTTTTTGACTGTTTCTGAATATATATAGATCAGAATATATATTACACACACACACATGCCCCTATTGCATTTCATGTTACCCATAGTGTGATTTCCAGCCATCATTATTTTGACTAATTAACCCTTTCCTGGGTTTTCTTTTTCATTGTAGATATTTATCATTACTTGATCTATTTGCCACTCTTGCACCTTTGTTGTGGCATCTAAACATCAGTCTGTCTTTATCTCACACCTATGTTTGTGACTTCCCACAGATTAACTTCTCTCAGGTGTTCTTTTACCTGCAGCAACCATTGAACAGTTACAACAGTGTTGTACCAAGCCTGGCACAGCACAAAGCAGTTGTTCAGGCAACACCATTTTATACCTGTCAGGATTTCAAACGGTGCTATCCCCATTGTTCTATCTGGAGTAGCTCAAAGAGCTGTCAGTATTAAGGGAAATTTAATGTCCCAATCTTTTTTTTATTTTCTTCAGTGTATTTAGTAAACATAAAATTTAAAGTGCTATTATTTCTTTCTCCCAGTGTTGATGAGTATGGCTGATCCGTGATTTTTTTCCCTGTATTCCCAGCATTATTACGGTGTTACGCATTCTCTCATAACTAAAATGTGTTCCCTGATCTGAACCAGTTACCTGTGGGCATATGTGCTGACTCTGTGGGTGCTCCAGCTCCCACCGGCAGCCAAGTTCCCCCCTCTACCTGCCCCCCAGTACCTCTCCCCTGCTGATCACTCCTCCCTCTCCCACCCAGCACCTCCCATCAGCTGCAAACAGCTGTTTCACGGTGTGCAGGTTGGCTTTGGAAGGGAACAGAAGTAGTGAGGACATGGCACTCTCGGGATGGGGGCAGGAAGAGGTGGGGTGGGGTGGAAAGAGGGGCAGGGGCTTGAGAGCAGGGTTGGGGCCTGGGCGGCAGGGGGGGTCGAACACCCCCTGGGTAAAAGGGAAGTCGGTACCTATGCCTGCGGGAAGTTCACAGCTGATAAAGCTGTGCTCAAGCAGAACTTTAACAGTAGCAACTGCCTCATTGTTTCTTATAGGGATCGCTTCTACCCATTTGGAGAAAGCATCCACAATGACCAAGGTGTATAGATTTCCTCAGGCCATTTTTGGCAATGGGCCAATAAAATGAATTTGTAGTTGAATCCAGGAACATCAATTTGTTGATGTCTCCATTTTGCTTTTCTGTTGACAGGTTCAGAATTTACTTGGGCATAAACTAGAAAATTTTCTACATATTGCCTAACATCCTGATTTATCCATGCCAGCCAATCAATCTGCTGTATTCTTGACAGTATTTTTAATACCTTGATGGCTGCCAGTGGGTATATCATGACACATAAATAAAAGCGATTTTACATTTCTCTGGTACAATCCAAAATCATTGATCACTGGGTTTGGCTACCCAGATTGAGTCTCCATCACGGGATTGTACAATCATTAAGGGACCTCCTTTCTATTCTTTTGAATCTCTGTCTGGCTCAGTTTAGCTATGATAGGATCTTGGTTTTACAATCTGGCCAAATCAATATTCCCCTGTTCAGGTGTATCAGCCCCAATGGGCATCTCAAGCTGTAGCATTTTCCACAGAGAAGCATCCACAGATGTTGTCTTGGCTTCCAACTCAGCCTCTGCGTTCCAGCATGCTCCGGGGGAATTTTTCACCTATGTCTTTACTACAGCCAGCGGGGAAGCCTTAGCTCTTTTAGTTGCCAGATTTTTTTATATGTAATATTTTTGTAGTGGGAAAGCATACAGGAGCTTGGCTTGTTTAGCCTAACTAAAAGAAGGTTGAGGGGAGATATGATTGCTCTCTATAAATATATCAGAGGAATAAATACCAGAGAGGGAGAGGAATTATTTAAGCTCAGTACCAATGTGAACACAAGAACAAATGGATATAAACTGGCCACCAGGAAATTTAGACTTGAAATTAGACGAAGGTTTCTAATCATCAGAGGAGTGAAGTTTTGGAATAGCCTTCCAAGGGAAGCAGTGGGGGCAAAAGATCTATCTGGCTTTAAGATTAAACTCGGTAAGTTTATGGAGATGGTATGATGGGATAACATGATTTTGGTAATTAAATATTCATGGTAAATAGGCCAAATGGCCTGTGATGGGATGTTAGATGGGGTGGGATCTGAGTTACCCAGGAAAGAATTTTCTGTAGTAGCTGGCAGGTGAATCTTGCCCATATGTTCAGGGTTTAGCTGATTGCCATATTTGGGGTCGGGAAGGAATTTTCCTCCAGGGCAGATTGGAAGAGGCCCTGGAGGTTTTTCACCTTCCTCTGTAGCATGGGAGACGGGTCACTTGCTGGAGGATTCTCTGATCCTTGAAGTCTTTAAACTATGATTTGAGGACTACTATAGCTCAGACATAGGTGAGAGGTTTTTCGCAGGAGGGGGTGGGTGAAATTCTGTGGCCTGCGCTGTGCAGGAGGTCAGACTAGATGATCATAAGGGTCCCTTCTGACCTTAAACCCTTCACAGATACTACCATACCTATAGTGAAATCCTTGGTAAATCCAATATGGCAATCACTTAGTCAATGCTTTGCACATCAACAGTATGGATGAAGCCAAGCAACCACTTTAGACACAAATTTGGGGAATGGTCATAAAGTCACTTTTTTGTTCTTGGAGATTTGTGAATAAGGAGGCTCTGGCATCAGAGCCTGCAACTCTCAAACTCTCCTTACAGACCACTGAGCTGCAAGCAGAATGAAGCATCTTTGCTGCTACCAAGTGCACTACCTGGTCATGAGACCACAGTCAGATTCCAGTAAATTACTAGTACTAGGCAAGCAAAAAATTCAACTTCAGTAAGAGAAGTGACCAGAAATGACCATGCATACCAAGAAATAGCAGACAACCTGGCTGCACTGGGACTTCAACAGACTGGTGACCAGTGCTGGGAGTAGAGTAAGCAGCTCAGGAGAGACTACCAGAAAACCAGGGATGAGAACACCTCTGGGAACTCCCTATCATCCTGTTTCTTTTGAGGACTTTGCCTCGGTGCTGGGAACTGCATCAAGCACTGAGCCCCCAGTGGTTTATGATAGCCTGGTCAGCCAGAGTCGTGACCTTCTGACCCCCAAATCTAGTACCAGCCCAGAGGGGAGCCAACAGGTGCCTAATAGATCAAGCTAGCAAAGTGACTCTGGGGTTCCAACCAATCCCTGAGGAAGCTGTGCCACTGGAGCAGATGCAATATGTCCTGGGCCCATACTCGGAGGAGCTGTTTGATGACCCCCTTGGAAGAACAGCCTGCTGCAAAACCAGCAGCAGAAACAGAAAAGGCAGAAAAAGCCCCAAAGGCTGGTAAGTGTTTGGCTCCTTGTTTATTGTTAATGATAATAGTCAAATGGGAGGGATTTCCAGTTTATGACCCATTGCACTTTTTATTACAGGACATAGGTAGTCATGTGTATCTACTAATGGTGGAATGTACCCCAGCATCTTGGCATCACTTTCCACACCACCACTACATGGCATTCAAAATGGAGACCAAGAAGCGCAAACAACTGTTAAACAAGCATTTAACATTAAAGTTTTGTTAGATACTCGCAAATGCTTAAAGATGTGCTGGGGCATTAAAAGAAAGAATACTGCCTTCCCTTTTAGTATGCCATAGCGTAACAAACTGCCTGTAAACAGTAAACTGTACATGAAGGTTGGGGGAAAATGTAGTGAGTAGGTGAGTAAATCAATGTCTGAAGTACTCCGGGGGGGGGGGGGGGGGAAATTGGGTGCAGTATACAAATATATTGGGCGAAGGGGGGGGTGACTGTCCATGTAGTTCTTTGAGAATCCATATTGTCAGGTGCGTTTGCATGTAGTCCATAGTATATTTAGTCAGAGCAGGCTGCATTGTAAGCTATAGGGAGACAGTAAACCGTGTGGATGCCAACACAGCATCCTGTTGATTTCCCCTTTAATTTTGACCCAATCCTGGGTGCTGATAGCTGCAAACTTTTCGCAGAGTAGGAATTCCCAATGGGCGGTCTCATTTCAGGAAAGGGTATATTTTCTGGGTTCTCCTAATCAGGACTGTGGTCCACTCCACTCATAGATGTGCTGCTCAGTCACCATAAGCTTGAAACCTCTGTAGCATAGACAGCTGGCTTGCCACCGATAGCATGGCATAAAATCTCTTTGGCATTCAGGAAACTCCAGGATTGTCATGGCCCCCAGACTATGGAATGCCTGAAAGGACTGAGAAACCTTAGGTAGTAAACCATGGCATAACCCCACTGCCCCTGGCTACAACAGTCTGCAATTTTTAAACATATAGCATTTGTAAATGTCATCTTACCATTATGTGTGCACTCTTTTCACTCTGCCTAACTCAATTATGGCCATGGAGCTTATAGAAGTATTCATCTGAGAACATAATGAAGCTGAGTTTTACAAAGGTATCATTTTTTTGGCCTTGAGATTCCACAGGCACTTTTTTCTGAGGATGCACTGAACTTTTTTTTTTTTGAAGTACTGAGACAATGTACTGTTTGATGTCTGCTTTCAGGCACTTCCACCTCTGCTGCCCAGCCACGGTCCAGCAGGAGCCTGGGATTTTGAACGGTCAAGGAATGGTCAAAAAGGAAGCATTTCTGGAATTAACTCATAGCAGACATCCTGAATGGAGTCAACAAGCAGACCCATCCCTCCAGACCCCTGGGCAGAGACACCCATACCTCCTTCCCCCCACAGTCCAGCCACGGGGCACCTCCCAGCCCAGACACCAGCATCCCCCCTCCCACCAGAGCCCAGCCACGGGTCAGCCCCCTGACACCAGCCCCCACATCCCAGAGTCCAGCCACTCCCCCCCGCCCAGCTGCAGAGTAGCCCCTGGCCCAGACACCAGCCCCCACTCCCCACGGAGCCCAGCCGTTGGGCAGCTCCCAGCCCAGACACCAGCACCCTTTACTTCCCCCAATTTCTTTACTCTCCAGCTTGGGGATGTGGTGTGGCCCTGCCCTTCCTCACCTTTTGCAACAGCTGGCTGGGTCTCCCAGACCCTCCCATCCCTGGGAGAATGAAGATCAAACAGCATGCAGCCTCCAGCCCTGTTATAGTCCTGGCCTTCACAACATCTTCTGGTAAAGATTCCACAGGTTGACTGTGCACTGTGTGAAAAAATACTTCCTTTTGTTTGTTTTAAACCTGCTGCCTATTAATTTCATTTAATGACTCCTTGTTCATGTGTTACGAGCAGTAAATAACACTTCCATATTTATTTTTCTCCACACCAGTCATGATTTTATAGACCTCTATCATATCCCCCCTTAGTCGTCTCTTTTCCAAACTGAAAAGTCCCAATCTTATTAATCTCTCCTCATATGGAAACTGTTCCATACCCGTAATCATTTTTGTTGCTCTTTTCTTTACCTTTTCCAATTCCAGTATATATTTTTTGAGATGGGGTGACCACATCTGCACACAGTAATAAAGATTTATATAGAGGCAATATGATATTTTGTCTTCTTATTGATCCCTTTTTTAATGATTCCCAACATTGTTAGCTTTTTTGACTGCCACTGCACATTGACTGGATGTTTTCAAAGAACTATCCACAATGACTCCAAGATCTTTCTTGAATGGTAACAGCTAAATTAGACCCCATCATTTTATATGTATAGTTGGGATTATTTTGCATTTACCAACATTGAATTCATCTGCCATTTTGTTGCCCAGCCACCCAGTTTTGTGAGATCCCTTTGTAACTCCTTGCAGTCTGCTTTGGACTTAACTATCTTTTGGACTTAACTATCTACAAAACTATCTAGTTTTGTATCCTCTGCAAATGTTATCACACCAGTTCACCCCTTTTTCCAGTTCATTAATGAATATGTTAGTCCCAGTACAGACCCCTAGGGGACATTCTGAAAACTGACCATTTATTCCTACCCTTTGTTTCCGATCTTTTAACCAGTCACCAATTCATGAGATGACCTTCCCTCTTATCTCATGACAGTTTAAGAGCCTTTGGTGAGAGACCTTGTCAAAGGCTTTCTGAAAACCTAAGTACATGACATCCATTGAATTTCCTTTGTCCACATGCTTGTTGAACCTCTCAAAGGATTCTCATAGAGTGGTGAGGCATGATTTCCCTTTACAAAAACCATGTTGACTCTTCCCCAGCAGATCATGTTCATCTGTGTCTGACAAGTCTGTTCTTTTTATAACCAGTTTGCCCACAACTGAAGTTAGGCTTACCAGCCTGTAATTGCCAGGATCACCTTTGGAGCCTTTTTAAAAAATCAGTGTCATATTAACTATCCTCCAGTCACCTGGTACAGAAGTGGATTTAAATGATAGGTTACATGCCACAGTTAGTACTTCTGCAGTTTCACATTTGAGTTCCCACCTGGCACTGGCCGCTGGCAGAAGACAGGATACTGGGCTAGATGGATCTTTGTTCTGACCCAAGACAGCAATCCTTAAATTCTCACTAGCATCTGGTCCTGCTGACTTATTACTGTTTAGTTTATGAATTTGTTCCAAAACCACCTCTGGGACGGTTTAGTTTATCCATTTGTTCCAATGCCTCAATCTGGGACGGTTCCTCCGATTTATCACCTCAAAAGGATGGCTCAGGTTTGGGACTCTCCCTCAGATATATCCTAGAAAAGCTCCAGGCCCAGCTTGGTCCTTGCGCCAGCGCATGCAGCATAGCAGCCCCAAGAGCCCTGGCTTCCGAAGGCTGCTGCTGTGGAGTAGAGAGTCTCCAGAGCTGCGGGGGAGGCCGGGGCTCTGGGGGCTGCCAGGCTCCCTGGAGGGAGGCAGCTGCCTTTGCAACACTGGCAGGTTTCCCACATAAACGTGCTTGTGTTTTGGCAGGAGTCTTGTGGACTCTGCAGTAAATTAGGCCAAGGGCCGGGAGTAGCTGCAAAGCTTCCCGCCCTCACCGAGAGACGCTGGGCCCATAAAAGTTACTCCCTCGCCCGCCTGCTCGCTTGTAAATCAGGTGATGAAACATCTTGCTCCAGCAAATCAGCCTTTCCCCGCCAAACGGAGCCTATCCGACCGGCTCTCACGGCAGCGCCGGTGGCCGCCTCGCCGAGCGGCTGGGAAACAAAGGGCTGCACTTCACGAATCCCCAGCGCCCCGCCTGGCGGAGCGCGGCCAGCTGGGCCGCAGGCGGCCGGGGGAGCGCGGGGCTGGCCCGGCCAGAGCGGCGCTAGGGAGCCGGGACAGGGCCGCAGGCTGGGACTCAGCGTGGCCGGCGGCCCCGAGCGAGGCAGGGTGTCAGGCGGCGCCGCCCGCCCCGCGTTGCGGCCAAGGCCAGGCGGCGGCCGCCTCTCCTGGAGCTTAGCCGGGGGCGGGGCCGCGCGCTCTGTCAGACGGCAGGCCGCTCACGGGCCCCTGCGCATGCGCCCTGCTGCTCTCTCGGCCATGGCCGCGCTACGGCTCCTGCGGCGGCTCCTGCCGGTCTCGCGGACGCGGCTGGTCCGGCCCCGCTCGGCCGGTGCCCCCAGCTCCGTGCCCGAGCGCATCGCTGAGAAGCGTCGCGCCGCGCTGCTGGGGGGCGGCCAGGCCCGCATCGACGCGCAGCACAAACGGGTGAGCACCTCGGCCGGCCTGGCCTCCCCCGACACAGGCGCCTCCCCCCCCCCCCCCCCCGCCGGTAGCCCTGGCCCGGACACCCGCCCCTCCCCTGCGCCAGGCTCCGATCCCGCCCCTCCCCCCGGTGCCTGACCCTGATCCCCGCCGGTACCGCTGGCCCCGACACCAGCCCCCGCCGCCAGCATCGCTCCTCCCCACCCCCATCCGTACCTGATCCCCGAAAGGGTGGCCACACAGAAGTTTATAAATCGGGACAGGTATGGGGGGTAATAGGGGCCTATATAAGACAAAGCCTTGAGTATCGTGACTGTCCCTATAAAATTGGGACATCTGTTCACCCTGATCCCTGATGATGCCCCCTGACCCTGACCCAGCCCCTTTGCCAGCATCGCCCCCACCCATGCCTGACCCTGATCCTGTCCCTCTTCCACGCTCCCTTCCTCCCCAAGCACCTGACCCTGGTCCCTGACAATACCCCCCCTAGCCCCTGACAGCAGCCTTCTTCTCCAGTCCCTGATTCTGGCTTCCCCTTCCGGACCCTGAGAACAACCCCACTCTTATATCCCCGTCTTCCCCTGATCCCAACCCTTTCCTCTCCCGATCTGGTCCCTGACACTGGCCCACCCCTGAGACTGCTTCCCCTCCCACCAGCCCCTGACATCACCAACCCCAATTCCGTCCCAGTCTCCTGACCCTACCCCCCACCACCTCTCCCTGACACTGACACCCCCCCCAGTACAGACACCAACCCCTGCAGCCTCCTCCTGATGGCTGTGACCCCTACCTACACTGATTCTGTCACCCACTCACCCACCAGGCACCCAGCCCTGACCTTCTCTTGGACCAATGACCTGCCCTTGTATGACCGGAACCCTCTATCCCCAGCTTGGCAGCGTCCCCATGGGGTTGGCACCCCTATCCCTGCCAATGGGATCTGGGTGATTGTCTCTCTCCGAGCAGGATGGGCTATGGGGGGACGAGTCTCCACTTGCTCTCACTGGAAGAGGCGCTAGCAGGGGGATGAGTTATCAATGGACTCCCTGCCATTATGTCCCCAACCCACGTTTTTATTAAAGAATTGTAGCAGCGCTCTCTCCAAACATAAGACTGCAGAGGTCAATGCATGCAATGTGAAGGACACAAATAGTTAGATCTTCATTAAGGAGCACATTCCACAGGCAGCCCTGTTCTTAAGTAACCCTAAAGTTGCCAGCACAATTTTGTTTGACCTTAACAGATTTATTTCTATCAGGAATGTTATTTTTGTTGGTACGATCAATAGTTGTTCATAACAGGTTTCACTGTACATATTCTGCTTATGGAGGTCTTTGATGAGTTACGCTGCTGGACCTGTGTTTCTGGGTACAAGCCACTATGACATACAGGGCACAATCCAGAATAATGAGTAGCTGTTTCACCCCTGAACTGTAACCTGGAGTGCCCTTTACAATGCCTTGCTGCTTGTAGCCTTCAACCTGGACTGCTAACAAACAACCTCCAGCATGGAAATCACTCTAAGCTATGTCTATGCATATGTGCTGCAGCCGACTAGCCACACTCTGGCTTTTACCAGCCTTACTTATGTTGCAGGGTGACCCCAACACATCACCAATCCCAGATCTTCCCACAGAAATGTTTGTCCTGTGTTGCCCAGTCCTCTCCTGAAATCTGTTATTCCTTGAAGGGAACACAGAACCTAAGTTGAGACTTCACAGTTGATGAGTCTTCTCAGACATGGTTCCCTTTCTCCAGGAACGTCTCAGGCCCCATGAGCAGCATGCAGAAAACCACTTTCTTGGATGTACTCGTGCCCAAGGATACTTAACGCTGGGTTGCCTCATGGGAGCATCTAATCTGATCTGATCCATGGATACTGGGAGCCACAGACTTGGATGGCTGAATTTTTAAGTCTTAGCCACATCATTGAAGAGAGGCCAAACCTTGTTCATGAGACAGGCCATCAAAATGGTCATAAATGTCTTGAAGTGCACACACCTTCTCTTGTGCAGATTATACTATATGTTCCTCTCTGCTCCGAGAAATCAGAGATTTGATCTCATTAAACTCTGTTAAAAGAGAAGGAGTACTTGTGGCATCTTAGAGACTAACAAATTTATTTGAGCATAAGCTTTCGTGAGCTACAGCTCACTTCATCAGATGCATTAAACTCTGTTCAATCTTTAGTGCTATTTTTCACCCATATAACTTAATCTGCCTTTCCAGTGTAATTTGTAGCCAGGAATGATGGAATCCCATTGATTATTTTCAAAAAGAAAAGGAGTATTTGTGGCTCCTTAGAGACTAACAAATTTATCTGAGCATAAGATTTTGTGAGCTACAGCTCACTTCATCGGATGTATTCAGTGGAAAATACAGTGGGGAGCATCCGATGAAGTGAGCTGTAGCTCACAAAAGCTTATGCTTAAATAAATTTGTTAGTCTCTAAGATGCCACAAGTACTCCTTTTCTTTTTGCGAATACGGACTAACACGGCTACTACTCTGAAACCATTGATTATTTTGTTTCTCGTTCTGCCATATTTCAGTATTGTTCGTTGTGTCTCAATCGTCTTCTATTGTCAAGCATTCCATTTTACCTATGTTTGATTTTAAGTTGTGTAGACATTTATTGTTTTATTTTTGACCATGTACCTATTTTACCAAACTCCTTAGTTTGGCACCGTTTTCAGAATTTACCCATTCCTGCTTCAGTTCAGCTGTAATTTCTGGTCAGTCCTTTACTGGGTGCAGAGCTACATTTGTATTACTGACAACCCTAACCAGATGCCCTTGTCTATTTTGTGTCCTCATTGGCTATCTCTCAATACAAGGATGATATCTGCCAGGGTTAAAAGTCATTGATGAGACTTAAGATGGCTGAGAAGTCCAATTCATGCTTTATAGGTTTTTCCACATATGTGACAAGTGATTGCTTTGAAAGAGCACAACTGCTGGCTAGGATGCTATAGCTTTTCCTTCCTCCTCTGCTGTTTCTCAGCCTCTTGAGCAAGGCGATTGTCTTCAAAACCGGATGAGGGTTGATGTGTGATGCAGTGCCACTGCAGTCTGTTGCCAGTCAACTCTTCCCAATTCATGATCACTGCCTCCTTTCTTCAGATATACTTTCAGGGTGATCTTGTAGCATTTCCTCTGTCCCCTCCATGGGTTCTCTTATCATGGCTAAGTTGAGAAAAGAGGTTGTGCTTCAGAAGACAAGTATCAGCCATCTGCACACAATGACCAGCCCAGTGAAGTTGATGTTTCATACTCTTCGCCTCAACACTGGTGATGTTAGCTGCAGAGAGAACACAGGTATTGGTGCAATGGTTTTCCCATCTGATACTGTGAAGCTTCCTAAGGTAGCACTGTTGGTACCACTCCAGATGCTTAAGATGGCTTCGGTGTGTCACCCATGTCTTGCACCCATAAAGAAGAGCGGGGATGACTACTGCATTGTAGACCAGGATCTTAGTTTCCATCCGCAGATCTCTGTCAATAAAGACATAATGGAGCAATGTTCCGAAGATATGCTGGCACAACAGATCCTATGTTCAATCTCCACATCAAGATTGGCTATCTGGGCTCAATGTTTTCCAGGGGTTCACCACTAATGACAGGTTGTGGGAGAAGGGGGGCAGCTTGTGCTGGGGCAGGCTGGTGGAGCACCTTAATCTTCTGAGTATTGAGAGAAAGTCCCAGGCTATGATAGGTGCCTGAGAAGAGATCTAGGTGGGTTCAAGTCAGCCTTAGTGTGTGCGAGGATAGCACAGTCGTCCCCATATTGAAGGACAGTAATAATAGTCCTGGTGACTTTAGTTTGAGAATGAAGACATCGCAAATTGAAAAGCAGGCCATCCATGCAATACTCATCCCATCATAGAGTAGCCTGAGAACATGAATGAACTTCAGTGGACTACTGAACCTAGTCAGCACCTTCAATAATGCTTCACGATTGATTGAATCAAAGGCCTTAGATCAATAAATGCCATAAAGAATGGCTGGTGTTGTTCTCTACACTTCTCTTGGATCTGTTGTGCAAAAAAATCATGTTGGTGGTGCCCCAAGACAGTCTGAAACCACATTGGGATTCCTGAAGGATGTCTTCAGCCAGAGGGAGGAGACAGTGCAAAAGGATGCGAGCAAGGATCTTCCCGGCAGTGGAGAAGAGGGCAATACCTTGGTAATTCCCGTACATTGGCTTGTCCCCTCCATCTTGTGTACTGTTGAGTTGATGTGGTTGTGGGGGGAGGAGCTTCAGGCCCAACAAGGGATAAAATGTTAATAATAGGCACCCACTGTGGAACTGGAAGCATGTCAGGGAATGCTACCCGTAGAAGCCCTATGCCTACTCCTTTTTTGCTCACAAACAGTTGCTGCTTGATTTCAGAGATGGATTCTTGCATGCTAAGTCTGTATTTTTATCTAATCAGAACAAATCACAAGGATTATCCTCCCCTCATCCAGTTAGTCAGCTGGACTTGCTCGCAGACCTGAGAAAAACCTGCATTCTTGGAATTAGTCTATTTAACTTTCCAGGAGGCTAATTCAGGTCACACTGAACACCCATTGTTTCATGTTCTCTGTGTATATAAATCTCCCCACTGTATTTTCCATTAAATGCATCCGATGAAGTGAGCTGTAGCTCACGAAAGCTTATACTCAAATTTGTTAGTCTCTAAGGAGCCACAAGTCCTCCTTTTCTTTTTACTTGGACAATACTGATTGCTTTGGACAAATCTTGTCCCAAACTTTGCTTTGGTAAATCCTCTGATTTTCCTCCTCAGAGGATCTAGCTCAGGGGTCTCAAAGTCCCAGTCCACAGGCCATCTGCAGCCCGAGAACCTCGCCACTGCAGCCTGCGGAGGAGAGACACATGCAGCCATACTGCTGGCAATGTCTGCTGCAGGCGCCTCCCCCCACAGCTCCCATTGGCTGCGGGAGAGGGACAGAGATACCATCACTAATGGCCGGGCAGAGTCAGCCATGGAGTCAGCATCATTAGTTGTTAGGCAGAGTTGGCCATGGAGGCAACGTCACTTTTTTCCACAATGAATATAAACAAGTCAAACACAACTACAACTATCTGATGCACACCTTGCTGCAATCCTAAAAGTTTCAACTGCTCAGTCACTGAGGCCAAACATCAACAAACTGATAGAACTGAAGCGTTGCCAGGTGTTTGGCAAGCACTAAAAACACTCTGGCAGACGAAGAATTTTATAAAGTTGTATGACAGCTTTATTATTTCTAAGAAATTTGAAATAAAAAATACAATATAAACAAGAGGAGGGGGTCTCCATCCACAAGAGAAAGTCTATTTAAGCCTGTGGGAGACCCTTCCATTTTGTCTTCAGCTGGCTAAGGAGATAGCCTCTCCACCCCACAAGGATACCTGAAAGAAACTGGAACAAAGGACTGTAACTACAGGGGGAGTGAGTGATTGCTGGACCCAGACTAGAAGGAGATTAGTCTGTAAAAGGAAACTTACTGGAACTGGCAAGTTTCAGAGTAGCAGCCGTGTTAGTCTATATCCGCAAAAAGAAAAGGAGGACTTGTGGCACCTTAGAGACTAACAAATTTATTTGAGCATAAGCTTTCATGAGCTACAGCTCACTTCATCGGCTGCATGGTTTTATCTGCATTCAGTTTTATTAGACATAGACTTTTGGGTTTTATTTTATTTTGCTTGATAATTCACTTTGTTCTGTCTGTTACTACTTGGAACCACTTAAATCCTACTTTCTGTAATTAATAAAATCACTTTTTACTTATTAATTAACCCAAAGTATGTATGGTGGGGCAAACAGCTGCGCATATCTCTCTATCAGTGTTATAGAGGGCGAACAATTTATACAGGGTAAAACGGATTTATTTAGCGTTTGGACCCCATTGGGAGTTGGGCATCTGAGTGTCAAGGACAGGAACACTTCTGTAAGCTGCTTTCAGTTAAGCCTACAGCTGTTAGGGGACAGGGTTCAGACCTGGGTCTGGGGTTGCAGCAGGCTAGCGGGTCTGGCTCAAACCAGGCAGGGCACTGAAGTCCTAAGCTGACAGGGCAGGAAAGCAAGAGCAGAAGTAGTCTTGGCACATCTGGTGGCAGCTCCCAGGGGATTTCTGTGATCCAACCCCTCACACCTCCATGTTATCCCTTTACCCTGACACCAAAACTGAGAAACCCACTTGCTTTACTTATCTCTGGGAAAGAACAATCCAGACCAGTAGATTAAAGAGTCAACAACATGAAGTACTATTTTGAATGTTCACATGATTTTTCTTTTTTCATGTATCAATTTAAGAAATCAAAGGTGATAGCCCTGTTCTACACTCAGGGCTGTCCCTAGGGGGATCCGGGGCCCAAGGCGGAAGTGATGGATTCGTCTCTTCCGGGGCCTACCGCACCAGCCAATTGCACCAGCCCATGGGGCCCAAAGTGGTCACCCTACCCAAGGGACACCCAACTCACCCTACCCAAGGGACGGCTCTGTGTACAAACTTATCTCAGTAGAACTGCGTGACTCTGGGGTGTGGAAAATCCACATCCCTGAGTGACGCAATTATGCTTACCTAACTCCCAGGTAGACAGACAATTGGCAGGCTTCTCCCATCGACATAGCTACCGCCTCTTGGGGAGGTGGTGTACCTACACAAGTGGAAGAAGCTCTCCTGTTGTCATAGGTAGCATCTTCACTAAGCGCTACAGCATCACTGTAAGTGTAGACAAGCCCATGTAGTGTCCCTTTATGCTAATACTCTGGGGCCAAGGTTTTCAAAAATCTGCAGCTGCTGGGTGCGTAGCACTTTTGATTTAAAAAAAAAAATTCAGTCACTTGTTTAGGAGCAAAGTTACAAAAGTAGGAGACTTAACTTTAGGCTCCTTGTAACAGGGAACACCTCTTGAGTGCCTCCTGCCTCTGGTAGTGCAGGTCTTTTCCTGCTCCTGGTGGCCCCTGCAGGTTGTCAGCACATCTTTAGCAGTTCAGCCCTCTAGCCAAGTCACACAGTCATAATGAACTCCTTCCAGGGTAGCGCAGAGTTCAAACTGTCATCCCTCACCAGGGTCTTCAGCCCTGTCTCTGGGCCCTTTAAATCCCACCCTTCCCTCAGGCTTCTGAAAAAGCTTTGTCCTCTTCTCAGTGCTCAGGCCATTTTCCCAGTGGCTAGTTGGGCAACCCAGGCCCACCCACTATTCCTTGTCCAACCCAGGGACCCTATAAACAGCATCCATATACTGTTTCCTTTGATTGGGGGGAAAAAAGAGCTTCACAATAATTGATAACTACCTGACATTGTTACTGAGCAATGGACCTCAATACACCTGAACAGCTTATTGGACTGTACCAGCCTGTCAAAAGCCTTGAATATACTAATGCCAAAAGGAGGAGAGGGATAAAGAGCAAAGGTCCGTCTGAAATCCAGAGATAAGCCATTTAATTCTTTCTCTTTGTCTTTTTGTTTTCCTCTTTTGTTTGTTCCGTGTCCAACATTGTTATTGTGATAAATGGCTTGAATTGGGTTAGTTGTGAAAGGATTACTTCCACGTGCTTTCTGCCATTTAGAAAAATAATCCTAACATCAAAACAAACTGCTCAGAGTAAACAAAAACAATCATCATACCACACAGCTTTTTAACAGGACCTCTCAAGGACCACCCACCACCTCTGTCCTGATGTTCCTTCTCGTGATAATGGGATTCCCTTTTCAGCTATCTGTTTTCTGTTTCCAGTTTGTTTTGCATTGTGTTTGTCTTAACTGATATCATGATTACTTTCCTTATTTTAAATATTGTGGGGAAGGGGTCAAGCACCTGCTTAGTGAAACAAATATGGGGATGCTTCTGGACTCTTTGATAAATATTAATCCCCACGTGTTTTCTTTTCATTGTATTAAGTTGTGCCTTGCCAGAATGTTTAACCAAATGATGGTCCTGTTAAATATCGTTTGCTGCATTTCAGGGAAAGCTGACAGCAAGGGAGCGAATTCTTCTGTTGCTGGACCCTGGCAGTTTTGTTGAGTATGACATGTTCGTGGAACACAGATGTGCAGACTTTGGGATGGAGTCTGATCAGAATAAGGTATTTCTGTTCAGTCTCTCTCTTAGCCTTTTAATCCTTATGGTGATAAATTGCTCTCCTTATCTAGTGAGGACAGGACAAGTATTAAAGGGCTTCAATTGCAGCAAGGGAGATTTAGGTTAGATATTAGGAAAACTTCCTAAATGTAAAGCTAGATAAGCACTGGAACAAATTATCTAGGGAGATTGTGGAATCTCTGTCATTGGAGGTTTTAAGAACAGGTCAGACAAACACCTCTCAGGGGTGTTCTAGATAATACATAGTCCTGCCTCAGTGTACGGGACTGGAGTAGATGACCTATCAAGTTCCCTTGCAGTCCTACAGTTCTGTGGTTCTTAGGATTCTGTGCTGTAGCCCAGTGGCTCTCAGTCTTTCCAGATTACTGTACTCCTTTCAGGAGCCTGATTTGTCTTGCATACCCCAAGTTTCACCTCACTTAAAACTTACAAAATGAGACATAAAAATACAAAAGTGTCACAGCACACTCTTACTGAAAAATGGCATACTTTCTCATTTTTACCATATAATTATAAAATAAATTGATTGGAATATAAATATTGCACTTGCATTTCAGTTTATAGTATGTAGAACAGTATAAACCAGTAGTATGAAATTTTAGTTTGTACTGACTTCACTAATGCTTTTTATGCAGCCTACTGTAAAACTATGCAAATATCTAGATGAGTTGATGTACCCCCTGGAAGACCTGTGTGTACCCTCATGGGTATACATACCCCTGGTTGAGAACCACTGCTCTAGCCAACCCACCTATTCTCAAACAGGCTTCCTGCTTCTGATAGACATTGCAAAGAGTTTCTCGTATTTGTCTTTATGTGTTTGGTTGCTTTTCAGATTCCCTCTTTGCATTCCTAATTTCCATTTTACCTACTATAGTTATGCTCCTTTCTGTTGGCTTCACTTGGGTTGATTTTACATTTTTTTGAAGGATACCTGTTTGCTCAAGTAACCTCTTGAATGTTGTCTCAACTTCATATATAGCAGCTCCTGAAACCTAGTGGTTAGAGCCCTGGCAATAGGTCACATTAGAAACAGAAACATAGGCGAACGCACTTTTGTGTTTATATTGGGCTTGATGCAGAAATTACTAGGTGAAATCTGTGGTCTGTTTTGCAGGTTAGGTCATAATGTCCCTTGTGGCCTTAAAATCTATGAAATGTGCATGTAAACCCTGGTAATTACTATGGCATGTGGTTGGTGAATGAAAATGTGACAAAATGGAAAGTGTCCAATTCAACATGTGTACTTGGCAGATATGTGAAATAGTGTATATTGTGGTGTACATGACATAAATTAAAAAAATTAATGTTTGCTACAAGTGTTTTAAAGAAAGTCAAACAGCTAGCCCTGGTGGAAGCCACCAACTTAGCACCCTGAATTGGAGTTTGTTGAAGTGCTAAACCAGCTTTTCACAGCAGTAGCCTCTTCTGTGGGTGCAGAGAATCAACTTCTCTGTAGAAGAATAACTAAAAAATGCAAACCAAGACTGAAATCTATTACAGTATTTAGATCAAGATTTGCTGATTTAAAGCATGATTACAATTGGTGATTTATATCACTTTGATTTAGATCAGGCCAATGGTGTCAAACTCATTCTATGGTGTATACTTAATTATGGTCTCGGGTATGAATTTATGACTGGGTATTCCCCTCGGTCCACAGCAGATTACCAATGTGAGTGGAAGGTTTATGCAAGAGACCAAAGGGAGTATGTGATATTTATGTAATAACCATTAGCTGGTGTTTATTAAATGTATTGCAGTAATGTCTAAAGGCCATACTCTGTAGTTCCTTTACTCCACAGACAGACTGTGCAAATAAGTGGATTTAAAAACTACAAACCCATAGTCTGCTGTCCATCATCAAAATGTCTCCCTCACTTATGTACACGGTGAAATGGGTCCTGGGCAAAGTTAAGATGATTTGTGTATGTGACATCCAGCTTAAGGCACCCAGAACTGTGAGCCATTGTGTAACCCCTCTGCCACAACAAGTGAATGCTTTGCTGCTGCTGCTGCTAAACTGTGTCTCAGCTCCCTGCCACACCAGCCTGTCTCCCTTACTAGCAAACTCTTCAAGACTCAGCCAATCTAAATCTTGCCTCGCAGATGACTATCTGCGAGCCCCAGTTCCCAAGTGCTGCTAAGACATCTTCCTGCAGAATTTCAGAAATGATTAGGTTTGCTGCCTCCAAAGAGACAGAGCACATGCCAGCCTGTTAGGTTAACCCTGACTTCAATACACAGTGCTGAGATGATTATGTAATAGAAGAAGAAGTTTATTAGTGAAGAACAAAGATTTAAGTAACACCAAGGGAAAAAAGCTTGATAGCTTTTTAAACATATATGTAAATGTGCTTTCATTGTCCTCTGCCAGCAATCCAGACAGAAAGACAGGTGAATCCCATTCCTTTGTCAAGAGTAAGCGTATGATGTATACACTACCTCCCAAACCTATTTAAGAAAATATTTCCAGCACACATATATCATCTTTTGAATACAACCTGTACATGCATCACACAGTGATTTTCAGGATGTGGCCAGTTTACATATGGTACCTTACATGTCACCTTTTAGATACATGTTGTGACAACAGTGTGTTGGGGGAAATGAGTGCATCAGGTCTGATATAGGTTACAGTATGGTGGTCTCTCAGCCAATTGGCATTGATGGGCTCCTAGGGTCACAGTGTGCCCATAACTATGTTTCCTTATGTTCAGTTGTAGGGTGGGAGGGTGTTCGGTGTCACCTTAACACCTTAACTTTTCTGAAATTTAAATAAAGTACAAAGTTCTCAACATTTTTTCCCTATTAAGTTTTATTTATATTATAGTAGAATTCCAAATGTCCTTGTCAGGATGGGGGGATGTTAGTGCCCAGCACAAACACAGAGGAAGAGACAGCCCCATTCGCAGGCTAACAAATATTTTGTCTGTGAATTCAAGAGACGTTGACATAATTTTTTTAATGAACCTTATTACTGTTCTGACCTATGTGTTCTTTGTTCTTTCATGCAGTATCCTGGAGACAGTGTGGTAACTGGCCAGGGCCGGATTAACGGGAGACTGGCTTATGTCTTCAGTCAGGTATTCTTTTGCTTTGCATCAGTTACGTGTTGTGAGCTTGACCTTTCAAACTTGCTAATCTTTTGTAGATTTTGTCTAAATTGTTTGTCTTTTAGTATATCTGAATTATGTAAATTGTCCATTGAGTTAATATTGTTCCAACAAAACAGTGTAATAATGCACAACTTTTTACAACACGTGCCAGCAGGATAATAGGAATGTTTTAACAATGTGTAGCAATGGGTGAGGGGGCAGTTAGGCAAGGAGAGGCTTGCAGTGTTGATGATAAACTCATTGTGTGAGAGATGTGATCAGGAACATGGGTGGTGAGAATTTGGCCTAGAAGATGAGGAGACCGATGTTTGTAGAGGACAGGGAGCTAATGAGAATCTTTCAGGATGAGGGAATTGTTATCACCAATAGGTAAGAAGGCTTGATGGTGATACTTTAACAGACTAGAGTTTTGAAATGACTTGAGTTGGGAGTTTCAGTAATTAAGGCATTAATTCATGATCAAATGATTGAGCAGTGCATGCTGGGCTGGTGGCACATACAAGATTTGACACCGATCCTGCAATGGGATCTGTGTGGATGGACCACTAAACCTACATGGGGCCCTGTCGAAATCAGTGGGGCACTATGAATCACTGCAGTCTGCCTGCTCAAATCTGATTGCAGGCTCAGGCCTTGTGTTTGTTACAGAAGCCATAGCCGGAATTTGGGATTTAGGATGCTCAGGCAAACTTGATTGCTTTTCCGGTTAGAACAACAAAAATTTTTGAAGGGACTACAGTAGATGGAATATTTGGATTTTTCCTTGAAAATATTTTTTTTATTGAGGTATAAAATACCAGCTTTTGGCCTCTGAGGCGGTGTTTTGATTTTTTTTCTCATAGTTTAGGCAGCAGTTCTTAGTGCTATTTTCTTCTCAAACTTCATGGCACACCCTTATATCTTGAGATTCTTCAAGGCAGTCCTAAAGAAACCTCATAGGCAGCATCTTGTCTTAGTGGAATCTGTTGTATTAATTTAGATGGAATAAAGGGACCCAAAGAGTCCAAGGTATTAACATAACCCAGTTACTGCCCAACATTAAACAGTGTTAAACAAAGTTCAGGGTTTGGTATGCAGAGACCTCAGCCTTCTTTGTATCAATGTAAACACACTATTAAAATCCTTTTAACCTGTAAACAGTTTAAGCATTTGAAATGTGAAGTATTAAATAAGGCTTTTATTTTAGCAGCATCCCCTTTTCCCTTTCCCTTTAGCTGGAGAGTATTTAGAAAGAAGAAACCCCCTTTTTGATGGTGTCTTAAATGCTATTTAAAATGGTAATAACTGTCCTTTTTGGGCCAAGAGAAGAAGTTAGTTGAAAGAGCTGAAGTTGCTGCTGCTGTTAAAGTCCAATCTCATTTCCTAAGAAGACAAGACAAGCACACATGAGGGAGAGAAAAGAGAAGCAAAGATAGAAAATTGCAACTTGGTCTGTGGAGTGAGTTGACTCTTGTTTGCAATTTACTGCTGCAAAACATAGGCACAGCACATGGTCTTATAAGCCACTCTGAGACCTGGCAAACTTGTACCAGCATCGAGCTTTCATTTGCCCTTCTCTGATCACAGGTGTACAGTCCCATTTTGGCTCTTTGATTTTGTTGGTTTCACACTTTTTTTGTTTACCAACCATGATCTTAACACAGTCCTTGAATTTATCAGTAGGCCTTTTTTATTTGGAATAATGCAAGTCTTTCTGTCTCACTTTTGCACCTTTTTCCCATCAGTATTTGTTGTGATAGGGCATTGTGACATTTTATGAATTTACACTCACTTTTCAGAGTTGAGCTTGCAATTAGGGTGAACTATGTATCACAAGATAATCCCTCTCTTTTATGAACCAGTTTTGCCTAGGATCAGACATATGTTCATAAAATTATAATTACAAAAACAAAATCCTGATTTAGTTTTAAGCATGTAAAAAAAAGGAAAAGAAAAAGGTACTTAGTTATATTTTACCATTTGCAAATTTCTTATTCCAGAACTGGGATTTAGAAATTTTACTTGATTAAATATTACAATAAGTACAGTTAAGACTTTTAAATGTTAATGGAGCTTAAGAGTTTACAGCTCACTTTGTCACTAAAACAAAACTTAAAACTGCTCCTGTTATATGTTTGTAAGATGTTTGAGAACAACCCAGTTCTTAATTACTTCCTTGGCTGTACATCCAGGATGGGTAAAGATGGAACCACCTCCCCACGGTTTTGTTTCATACTGCTTACATAGTTAAACCTGTACGTTTACACAAACTAAAAATTTTATACACCTAATGGTTAAAATAGATTACTTGGAGAACATTTTTAGCCCTGATGACATTTTTAACCTAAGTGTGTTGCTTTCTTTAAAAAGAAGCAACAAAATGATTTTCTTTGGAACCATTTTTGCATTCATGAACTATTTGCAACACCCAAAGGAGATAAAAATTCACCAGCTTTTTAGTCTGTAACAGACCTTGCCCACCTGTTTCGCCACCAGTATTTGTGAGGATAACGGCCATTGTAGCAACTCAGACCATTATGGAGATATAACCTGCAACACTAGCCCTGTGCTGTGTTACGTGCACAAGACCGCTACAGTTATTGACGTAAAAAACAAAACAGGAAAAAAATATAGCAAATTGCTAAACCACAAAACAATCACAAAAAGGTTTGGTGCTGCTATAGTCCTTGGTTGTGGTGGTTTGAAATTTAATTTACAGTTAATGCAGATGGTGTTTTGTTAACAATGGGGAGAAGGAGGGTTACCCATGGACTTGTTTTAATAAAGGTCTGCTTTAGCAACTTAATCTTTAATATTTAAAACATTTCATTATTGCCGCTTTTTTCCCCCTTAAAAATATCTTTTTATTAAACCTTCTAAATTATTACTAATTACAGGAACTACAAACCTTAAAATAAAAGAAAAAAACAAAACAAAGCATTTGTTTAAAATATTTTTTAAAAACCTGAACTTTAAAACAATTAACCCTTTTTTTTTTTAAGTAAAAAACATTAACGGTTTACTTTGAAGGCTTATTTTAAACAAGTTTAACGCATTGAAGTATTTTAAAACAAGCTTTTGTTTTAAACCAACTTTGAAACCTTTGCTTGTTTGCCAAGATGCCCTCTTCTCAGCATGTATTTAATCTTTTAGGCTTACCCAGGGACAGCAAAAATGTTGTATTAATTTAGATGCAATAAAGGGGCCCAAAGAGACAAAGGTGCTAACATAAGCCACTCACTGTCCAGCATTAAAGTGTGTCAAATGAAGTTCAGGGTTTGGTATAAAGAGACCTCGGCCTGCTTAGAACCATGGCAAATACACCATTAAATATCCTTTTAACAATTGTTTTAAAGTTCACGTTTTTTAAAACTGTTTAGTGTCCTAAGAAGACAAAACAAGGCGAATGCACAAAAGAGAGAAAAAATAGTAAAGACAGAAAATTTCAGTTCTGTCTCTGGAGTTGACTCTTAGTTGCAATCTTACTGATGCAAAAACACAAGCACAGCACAGGTTCTTATGGCAAACCTGAACCAGCATCGGGCTTGTTAGGGCATAGTTTTTAGTTGCCTCTTCCAGGTCACAGGCTTACAGCAGTGTTGGAAACTTTAGTCTTATTAGACTCTTACTAGACAGAAGGACTGAGGAGAGGGCTAGGAAAGAAGAAAAAATAAGGTAGGCGGGGGGAAAAGAACACCTGGGATAGGGAAACAGTCGCACATCTCAGGTAGTGTTTGTGATTCAACTGGAGTTGGTGCAGGTGGCAAAGTCATTTAGGTTCCTTTGCTCTGGTCAGACACTTTTCAAACTTGGGACAAAAAATGTCCAGAGTCCCAATAAATGGTGGAGGTGGCAGCCATAATGGTGAAGCTCACTCCAGTAGCCAGTTTTTCTCCCCAAAGCCTCTTTCTTTAAAAAACCCAAAAAGGGGCAAAATATCCCATACCCTCATTATTTTGTCTACCTATTCAACCCTAGTTTTCAACACCCATTTTGGCTCATTAATTTTTGGTTCCACACTTTTCTCGTTTACCATGCATGGTGTCAACACAGTCCTTGAGTTATATCAGGAGGCCTTTTTTGTTTGGATTAATGCAGTCTTTCTGTCTCACTTTTGCACCTTTTCCAATCAACATTTGTTGTGGTAGGTGATTGTGACATCTCGTGAATTTACACTCACTTTTCACAGCTAATCTCACAGTTAGGGTAAGTTTGTAGGCCCATTTATCACAAGAAGTCTTAATTGAGTCATAAAAGCATTGACTAAACCTTAATTCATGTCTATATTTGACAGTGAAGATAAACTATCACTGTATTAGGCCAGGCCTTTCTTGGATATCCCCTCGTGAGAGGATGTTGCCCTGCAGGCTCCAAGCCTCAGTCCCTCCCCGTACTTCTCCAACTCATTCTCGGGCTCAGAACACCTTTGTCATGGGGTAGTTGTTATACATAATTATATACGTCTCAAAGACATTAGCAGTGAAGTCCCATTTTGTAATTCAGACAGCTCTGTCTCAGCAGCCTTTTTCACTCTCAATTCTTCTATAGTCCCCAATCTTCCTTTAAACTGTGTGATCCTGGGCTTATCCCCATTGTGCTCTAATGGTGATCAAAGGTTCAAATGAAGCAATAACACAACCAGTGGCTGCCTGCCCTGGGCTTAATAAAAGACTCATGTCCTTCCTGCCTTGTTTCCCAGCTCCCTGACACACTTCTGGCTCCAGAGTCTCCATCTCGTGCTATCCCTCCACCTAAACAGGACCAGCCAGGGTGCACCTGTTCAGTCACAAGAGGACTGAGACCCTCTCCATTAATGGGGCTCAGTCACCCTGTGATAATTACCTTAGCCAGAACAGTCATTGCTGTGCGAGCTTGGGCAAGTCACTTCTCTCTGTGCCTCTGTTTTCCCTTTCCCACTTCGTCTGATATGTCTTATTTAGGTTGTAAGCTCTTTGGGACAGGGGCCATATCTTGTTGTGTGTGTTTACATCTTGCTGTTTCCTAGTGCAATAGGGTCCTGATCACAGTTGGGGTCTCGAGGTGCTACTGTAATACAGACGATAGTAAAAGAGGAAAAGATACTCTTGTTGAATGGGAGAGAAAATAAAAGCAGGGGGGACACAGTATGTTCATTAATTATTTTTAATGTAAAGTTTAATGGTATAATACATATAAAATAGATGTCTGATGTGAGAAAATTTGTATTTTTGAGGAAAAACAAAGAGGTTGATTAATAATCAAGGTGGTGAGGAATGGAGATGGGAAAGCAGAATAAAATAGAATGGGAGGGGAAACACAGGTGGAAATACAGTGGGATGAAGGGTGAAGAGTTTGCTTTTGCATCATGTCTTGGGGCCTGAAAATCTAGTTACGTCCCTCTGAAACTGACATGCGGGTAGTCATTTTTACTGAACTTTCTAGGCTTGGGGAAACCCTTTCTTTATGAGCAACACAAACGTGATTCTTGATGCTGTTACAGGGAGTGAAGTCAAAAGCTGAGATCCTTGCTCAACTCTACTCTCACATCTAACAGCAATATGGGATTATGCCTGTGATAGTCTGGCTCAGACTATGTCTCCATAGCTCAGGTGGGGAGTGGGAAATTTACTAGCTTATGTCAAGTAACACTGCTGCTTCTGCTGGCTGTTGGGAAGACACGGTACACAGGAACAGCAGAACTGTAGCAGTCGCCTATAGACTTGTCCTGACAGAATTAAAAGTTTACTGTTCAGTAACAACCGTTCATATCAGGGTGAGGTAAGTTTTCAGGTTGATTTGAGAATTGTTTTCTAGAATGAGGATACCACTGGAAAGCAGAGGTCGGCCTAGGCTGCGTGAATCTTAGAATGCAAGGTCAAATTCTGATCCCCCATTAGTTATATGCCAGAATAACTCTACTGTAGTTACTATTGATTTATACCAGTGTAACTGAGAAAGAGAATCAAGTCTCAAATGTATGACCCCAACGTTATCTTGAAAAAACTAACGCAAGAATATAATTTCATTTGGTAATTGAACTGTTTCTATGTGCAATTTTAAAATGTGTTTTTCTTCCAGGATTTTACTGTATTTGGAGGGAGTTTGTCCGGTGCTCATGCCCAAAAGATATGCAAGGTAAACATTTTAGAGGAGAAAAGAGCAAGTTGCCAATGCCTCTCTGGCAATATGTTGTGCTACTGCCTGGAGTAACCCGATCTGAGAATGGCTTGGGTTCTGCTATATGTTGTTAGCAAGTTGAAAGTTGTTGTTGCTGCTTTGGGGATCAGCTGGCCCAGAAGAATATATCACTGCCCTTATTCAGCCCTTTCCATCTTCTATTTTTGTACAATATTTATTTTCCTGGTCAGTTTCTAATATACTTTAAATTTATTATCCACTTCTCCCTTGTGTGTATTTACAACATGGGGTCTAATTACATGATCGTGCCATATTCATTGCATAGGCTGGGCAGTGAACACTGCAAGGCAGTGTGTACATAGAAGATAAGGCAGGGAGTTCTTGCATTCAGCATGGGTTGGATGATTCACTGTGAGGCAGGGGACCCTCACTGAACACTGACTCACTGAATGTGAACCATTTAACTTGCATACAGAATGAGACCAAAGGTTGTAACTGATCAGGTAATTGAAGACTATGATAATCCATACATCAAAGGGCAGAGTTAAGGTTACACAAGCGACTTTAATTGTGGCGTTCCCTGAATTTTGGGCAGTTCCCATTGTAACTGTATGATTTTTGTGTGGAATATGTAGTGATTTTATTTTGTTGGAGGTTTTGGTGGGGCAAATGCACAATAGTAAGTTTAATTTACCTCTGGTGATTTTCAGCTTGAGCTGGGCTGATAGTGATTGTTTATCTTGTCTAATCAGCAGTTTGTGTGTTTATCTACAGATCATGGATCAGGCTGCCATGGTTGGGGCTCCTGTAATTGGGTTGAATGACTCTGGAGGAGCCCGTATCCAGGAAGGAATAGAGTCTTTGGCTGGCTATGCTGATATATTCTTGGTAAGTGGCCTATTAGATGAGATCTACTGATGAAAAGCACTATATAAGATTTTTTATTATTATTATACAATGGATTTTTAAATTAGAGGAGAGGAAGGGACAATTTACTATATATAATAAAATACCTTCTGAGTCACATTAAGGGCTAGATTCCCATGTATATGCTGGGATGTAGGTCAGAAAAGCAGAACTTTCTTAATGAGACTTACTCCTGGATCTCTGCTCTCTAGTGTGATACAGGTGGAGCTAGCCTAGCTGTTAAGGCTTTGTTTCCTAGCTTGGCAGTGCATGACGCTCCCTAATCATCATTGTGCACATCCTCACCTCTGACTGGGAATCTAGTCAGTTTCTTCTTGTTCGTAGTTATTGAATACAAACCTGGCAAGGAGCATTTTATAGCAGACACTCTTTCAGTAAAAGTATATAAACAGTAAAAGCAAAGAGATGCAGGAAGAGACATTCTCCAATACATTAGAACCACGGGGAAGACCACGGTCAGGATAGGCACCTTACTCAATGAGGGGAGTAAAACAATAACAGAAAATGTGAAAATGGCAGAAGTGCTAAATGACTTTTTTGTTTCTGTTTTTACCAGGAAGGTTAGGAGTGATTGGATGTCTAACATAGTGAATGCCAGTGAAAATGAGGTAGGATCAGAGGCTAAAATAGGGAAGGAACAAGTTAAAAATTACGTAGACAAATTAGGTGTCTTCAGGTCACCAGGACATGATGAAATATATCCTAGAATACTCAAGGAGCTGACTGAGATGATATTTAAGCCATTAGCAATTATCTTTGAAAAGTCATGGAAGAAGGGAGAAATTCCAGAGGACTGGAAAAGGCCAAATATAGTGCCAATCTATAAAGAAGGGAATAAGGACAACCCGGGAAATTACAGACAGTCAGCTTAACTTCAGTACCCAGAAAGATAATGGAGCATATAATCAAGCAATCAATTTGCAGATGCCTAGAAGATAATAAGGTGGTGATAAATGGAATTTAATCGTGAGAAGTGTAAGGTTATGCATTTAGGGATTAATAACAAGAATTTTAGTTATAAGTTGGGGACGCATCAATTAGAAGTAACGGAAGAGGAGAAGGACCTTGGAGTATTGGTTGATCATAGGATGACTATGAGCTGCCAATGTGATATGGCTGTGAAAAAAGCTAATGCGGTTTTGGGATGCATCAGGAGAGGCATTTCCAGTAGGGATAAGGAGGTTTTAGTACCATTATACAAGGCACTGGTGAGACCTCACCTAGAATACTGTGTGCAGTTCTGGTCTCCCATGTTTAAAAAGGATGAATTCAAACTGGAGCAGGTACAGAGAAGGGCTACTAGGATGATCCGAGGAATGGAAAACTTGTCTTATGAAAGGAGACTTAAGGAGCTTGGCTTGTTTAGCCTAACTAAAAGAAGGTTGAGGGGAGATATGATTGCTCTCTCTAAATATATCAGAGGGATAAATACAGGAGAGGGAGAGGAATTATTTCAGCTCAGCACCAATGTGGACACAAGAACAAATGGGTATAAACTGGCCACCAGGAAGTTTAGACTTGAAATTAGACTAAGGTTTCTAACCATCAGAGGAGTGAAGTTTTGGAATAGCCTTCCAAGGGAAGCAGTGGGGGCAAAAGATCTATCTGGCTTTAAGATTCTACTCGATAAGTTTATGGAGGAGATGGTATGATGGGATAATGTGATTTTGGTAAGTAATTGATCTTTAAATATTCAGGGTAAATAGGCCTAATCCCCTGAGATGGGATATTAGATGGATGGGATCTGAGTTACCCAGGAAAGAATTTTCTGTAGTATCTGGCTGGTGAATCTTGCCCATATGCTCAGGGTTTAGCTGATTGCCATATTTGGGGTTGGGAAGGAATTTTCCTCCAGGGCAGATTGGAGAGGCCCTGGAGGTTTTTCGCCTTCCTCTGTAGCATGGGGCATGAGTGACTTGAGGGAGGCTTCTCTGCTCCTTGAAGTCTTTAAACCATGATTTGAGGACTTCAATAGCTCAGACATAGGTGAGGTTTTTCGTAGGAGTGGGTGGGTGAGATTCTGTGTCCTGCGCTGTGCAGGAGGTCGGACTAGATGATCAGAATGGTCCCTTCTGACCTTAGTATCTATGAATCTAACAGTCAGCATGGATTTATCAAGAACAAATCATGTCAAACCAACCTAATAGCTTTCTTTGATAGGGGAACAAGCCTTGTGGATGCGGGGGAAGCAGTAGATGTTGTATATCTTGACTTTAGTAAGGCTTCTGATGCTGACTCGCATTACCCTCTCGTAAATAAACTAGGAAAATAGTACCTAGATGGAGCTACTATAAGATGAATGGATAAATGGTTGGAAGACCGTTTCCAGAGAGTATCATCAGTTGTTCACAGTCAAGCTGGAAGGGCATATCAAGCAGGATCCCACAGGGATCAGTTCTGGGTCCGGTTTTGTTCATCTAAATCTTCATTAATGATTTAGATAATGGCCTAGAGAGTACACTTGTAAAGTTTGCGGATGATACCAAGCTGGGAGGGGTTACAAGTGCTTTGGAGGATAGGATTAAAATTAAAAATGAACTGGACAAACTGGAGAAATGATCTGAAGTAAATAGGATGAAATTCAGTAAGGACAAATGCAAAGTGCTCCACTTAGGAAGGAACAATCAGTTGCACACATACAAAATAGGAAATGACTGCATAGGAATAAGGACTGCAGAAAAGGATCTGGATGACATAGAGGATCACAAGCTAAATATGAGTCAACAGGAAAACACTGTCGCAAAAAAAAAAGTAAACATCATTCAGGGGTGTATCGGCAGGAGTGTTGCAAGAAAGACACAAGAAGTAATTCTTCTGCTCTAGTCAGTGCTAATTACGCCTCAGCTAGAGTATTGTGTCTAGTTCTGGGCATCACATTTCAGGAAAGATGTGGACAAATTGGAGAAAGTCCAGAGGAGAAAAACAAAAATGATTAAAGGTGTAGAAAACATGACCTGTGAGGGAAGATTGAAAAAATTGGATTTGTTTAGTCTGGAAAAGAGAAGACTGAGAGGGGACATAACAATTTTCAAGTACATAAAAGGTTGTTACATGGAGAAGGGAGAAGAATTGTTGTTCTTAACCTCTGAGGATATGACAAGAAGCAATGGGCTTAAATTGCAGCAAGGGAGGTTTAGGTTGGTCATTAGGAATAACTTCCTAACTGTCAGGGTGGTTAAGCACTGGAATAAATTGCCTAAGGAGGTTGTGGAATCTCCATCATTGGAGGTTTTTAAGGGCAGGTTAGACAAATACCTCTCACAAAAGTTCTAGATAATACTTAGTCCTGCCATGAGTGCAAGGGGCTGGACTAGATGACCTTTTGAGGTCCCTTGCAGTCCTACAATTCTATTATTCTATAAGAGGGGTTTGAGGTAAATATGATGCAAGTACTGCCCACATCTGAAAATACCTGACAAGTTCAAATGAGAAACAAAAAATACAGCTTGAGAGAGAACCTCTTTATATTCAGTGGTATCTGAGTTGAACATGAAACCATTGAATGTACTACCACTATCAAAATGAAATTGCTGTGTACTATCAAACCAGGTACCATTGAACATAAAATTACTATCAAGATGAAATTACAGCTTACAATGGGATTCTGTAGAAAAAACAGCTTATCGTAACACAATTCAACATGAGATTGCAAATACTAATCGTAATCCACAGTGCCCATCTGAGTATTGAAAAGTATAAGAGCAGCTCATGATATGTCCTGTTCTGGATAGGCTTGAATGCTGCCATCAACAATACGTTATCAGTGTTAAATCAATAATCAGTACAGGAATTTAAATGTAACAAAAAACCACTGACATGCTGAGATTCCTGATTGCCCTGTGTCCAGGGTTGGTGCAGATCTCTATTTCTAAGACCATAAGAATTGCCATTGGTGGGAAAGGCTCTGCCAACTCCCCACTGCTGTAGCCCATCTCCTCCAGGGGGAATGACTCTGGTATCTCCCCTCCGCTGGAGCATTTCCTCACCACAGGGAAAGACTTGCCGCAACAAAAGGTTCTGGAAAGGGGGAGGCAGCGGGGAAAGGCTCTGGCAATGGGGAAGGCCTTTCCCTTTTGCCTCCCCCCACCAGACCCTTTCACTGACACACTGTACTGTGGATGCAGCCTTCTTTTCACTGCAGCATATAGCCACAAATACCCTACACTGCTGATAGTGGTTAGTGTAGACGTAGCCTTAGAGTGGCAGGATTCAGTGTGTCCCCTTTTTTTGTTTTATTTTTCCTCCTTTTTCTGTTACCTGCAGCTACATCCTGAGCCACCCACATACATACATTGCTTTCCACTGTCTACTGCCACTATACCCCACCCAATATAACCAACTCATCCAGCCCTTCAATAGACATAATATAGGATAGGAGCCCTACTTTTTGAAAGGCCTCATACAGTGTCTCAGAGCTGGGCTTCCTTGTGCAGACCTCGTATGCCAATTCGATTTTTAGGCTTTTAGTGCTCATTCAAATAATGAGAAATGTGGGAACCCAAAGGGTTTCTGCTGAAAGTGTTTCAGCAGAGCCCAGCTAGTGCCCCATTCCAATATGAAAATATTGCTGATGCTTTTTGAAGAGGCAAAATTTTGACTTACGTGGTGGAGGGCTTGATGCCGGTAAGGTGATGGTGCAGGGAGAGGTTGTCAGTGGGGGAGGGTTGCTAGAGACTAAAACAGCTGGTCCTATAATGAAAGGTTGAGCTTTGTCCAGAATACAGGTATGTGGATCCTGCATGCCAGAATTAAGAGAGGATGGCACAGAAAATTCTTTATCCATTCCTCACATCCAAAAAGGCTGTCTGCATTCTCTTTTGTCATTTCTTTATTGTAAAACTGAGTGTGTTTGAGAAAATATATGTTCCTCTCCTGCCTGTCATTGGGGATTCTTGTGGAATCTTTGTAAATCTTATGACTTGCTTTTTTCTTCCGTTTGATGTATGACTATTGGAAGCTTTTGCACGGATGTAAGAATCAGGAGATTTTTATTATAATTGGTTGCTTCTTTTCTCTTGCAGAGAAATGTTCTGTGCTCAGGAGTAGTCCCACAGATCTCCCTCATCATGGGTCCCTGTGCTGGTGGAGCAGTCTACTCGCCTGCTTTAACAGATTTCACATTCATGGTGAAGGTAAGTGTGACCTAAGAACCCCTCAATGCCAACTGGCAAAGGGTTCACTATTCTGTAAGAGCAACTCCTAACAAGCCTGACAAATTCACAACACCTAGCACACTGCTTTCATAGTATTTGTCCGTAAAGACTGTCATATGAGGTTTTTAATAAAAGCCACAATCACACAGGTCATTAATAGCATTGTGAAATGTATGTACAAATACTGCGTAAGAAGGGATGTGTGTGTTTGAAAAAATATATAAAACATGTTCCTAAGTGTCTGAATCAAGGCAGAGTTGACAAACAGGTTTCTGCCAGACAAAGGATATATTCACCTGTCTGCCCCGGTTCACCTGAAAATTTAAGCGTTGTAAGCCAACACAATGGAAGCCCCGTTTGCATACAAAGTCAGCACAAGGATGTGAAGTCACCATGCAGTCAGCACACCAATGAATAAATCACAAAGATCATCTTGACTCTGGGGACAAACAATGACGCTGGGGAATATAAGGGAAAGGCAAAAAGACACCTATTTATCCTACACCTGAGAAAGTAATCAATTTGATTTACAATCATGAAAATGGGATCCCAACCAGCCTTAGTTGGACACTGCAAGCAAGTTTTGGGTGAGATTCAGAGATTTTAAGGCCAAAGGGACCATTGTGATCACCTAGTCTGACCTCGTGTATAGCACAGGCCATAGAACTTCCCCAAAATAATTCCTAGAGCAGATCTTTTAGATAAATATCTAGTTTTCATTTAAAAATGGTTAGTGATGGAGAATCCACCATGACCCTTGGTAAATTGTTCCCATGATTACTTACTGTCAACTTTAAAAATATACTTCTTGTTTCCGATCTGAATTTCTCTAGCTTCAACTTCCAGTCATTGGAATGTGTTATATCTTTCTCTGCTAGACTGAAGAGCCCATCATGAAATATTTGTTCTTCATATAGATATAGACTGTAATCAAATCACCCCTTCGCCTTCTCTTTGTTAAACTAAATAGATTGAGCTCCTTGAATCTGTCATTAGAAGGCATATTTTCTAATCCTTTAATCATTCTCATGGCTATTCTCTGAAGCTTCTCCAATTTATCAATATCCTTCCTGAATTGTGAACACCTGAATTGGACACAATATTCCAGCAGTATCTGAACCAGTCCAAATACAGAGATAAAATTACCTCTCTAGTCCTATTCAAGATTTCCCTGTTTATGTATCCCAGGACCTTATTAGGTGTTTGGTCACAGCATCACACTGGGAACTCATGTTCAGCTGATTATCCACCAGGACCCCCAAATCTGTTTGAGTCACTGCTTCCCAGGATAACATTCCCCATCCTGTAAGTATGGCCTGTAGTCTTTGTTCCTAAATATATACAGTAGACCTCAGAGTTACAAACTGAACCAGTCAACCACACACCTCATTTGGAACCAGAAGCACAAAATCAGGCAGCAGTAGAGATGCACCCCACACACCCCCAAAATGGGCAAATACAGTATATAAACTACTAAACTAACTACTAAACGTAAACTACTAAAAAAAATTAAATAGATTAAATTTAAAAAAAAAGTCTTGACAAGGAAATGAAACTATTCCTGCACTTGTTCGATTTAAAATAAGATGGTTAAAAGCATCATTTTTCTTCTGAATAGTAAAGCTTCAGTGCTATATTAAGTCAATGTTCAGTTGTAAACTTTTGAAAGAATAATCATAACATTTTGTTCAGAGTTACGAACATTGCAGAGTTACGAACAACCTCCATTCCCGAGGTGTTCATAACTCTGAGGTTCTACTGTACATTTACATTTAGCTGTTAAAAAAATGCATATCATTTGCTTGCGCCCAGTTTACCAAGCAGTCCAGATCAAACTCTGTCAGCGACCTATCTTCATTATTTACCACTCCCCCAATTTCTGTCTCATCTATAAACTTTATCAGTGAATGATATTTTCTTCCAGTTCATTGATTTAAAATGTTAAATAGTGTAGTGCCAAAGACCAATCCTTTTGGGACCCCACTGAAAACATACCTTCTTGATGACAGTTCCCCATTTATAATTAAATGTTGAGACCTATCAGTTAGTCAGTTTATAATCATTTTAATGTGTAACCTGTTCATTTTTTAATCAAAATGTCATGCTGTACCTAGTCAAATGCCTTGCAGAAAGCTAAGTATATTTCATCAATACTGTTATCTTTTTTGATGAGTTTACATGTTTGGTTGATAAAGATATCAAGTTACTTTGACAGGATCTGTTTCCCATAAGCGCAGTTGATTTGCATTAATTACATTACCCTTCTTTGGTTCATCATTAATCAAGATGAGACTGCTTTTGGATAGATGGTTTGCATGTTAAAGTTTAGTCTCTAGAAAGCATATATTGATTTTGTTTTATATGTCATCCTTCTGCTTCCAGTATCCTTACGCTCTCATAAATCTTAGCCTTTTGTGACAAACTTGTGTTTGTTTTCACTTTAAATCTATCTCAGTGCTGTGATGTTATATGGGAACTAATTGTCAGTAAATCAAACAAACTGGTGTGTACACTGTCCCCTTGTGAATAGAAAACCTGGTATTTCTGTGAGTAGGCACTGATGGGCTGGATATCACGGGAATGCTTCAAAGGAGCTCAGGGAGAGGGATGCACCAACTGCTAACCTGCAAAGAAAAGTGAGGTTTTTCAGGACATTGCTTGGGTAGCTAGCAGGCTGTTGTTGTCAGGCAGTTGACACCCAGTTAAGCACCATCAAGTCTCACACTGGAGGCAGGGTGGGCAATAAAGTTACTCACAGTCTTGGGCACCCTGAAAGAGCACCGCAGTGGGAATATAGCATCTGTTGATAACATGGAGCAATCTCATCTAGATTTAGAATCATGGATTTGCTTTCATCTTTGGAACACCTTAGGAACTAGAATCCCCTACAGAAACTTCACTCATATAAGAGCTGCTAGCAATGGCCTTATGCCATATTTTAAATAAAGAACACTTGAATATTTTCCCCAAAAAGCAGTTTTATGCTTATTTTTTTGCATTGGAAATATACTGTCTTCCTTGGGTCTGTTGGACGTAGATTGAAAGCTTTCACAGCCCTTAAATAAAGGGGTTGGGATTCTGAATCTTTAACAAAGTTTTTTCCCCTAAAATAGCTATATAATTCAGAGGTTTAAACAGTCTAAATAACAATCATTTCCCCTCTCAATCAGTTGTACCAATTCTTCTAAGGGAAACAAACATTAAACATTACATTTAAAAAAAAACAGAAGAAGGAACTTTAAAAAATTTTCCAGTTTCCATCATATACAGTAACTCCTCACTTAACATCGTCCCTATTAACATTGTTTTGTTGTTACATTGCTGATCTATTAGATAACATGCTCGATTAAAGTTGCACAATGCTCCCTTACAACGTCGTTTAGCCTCCTGCTTTGTCCACTGCTTGCAGGATTCTCTGGAAGAGCAGCCCATCCTCATAGGGACTTGGAACCAGGGTGGGCCAGCAGCCCCCCTATTAGCGCCCGTGAGTTCCCTGTGCTGGGAAGTTCAGGTGTCCCTCCCACTGCTGCCCCGCTTGTCCTGCCCTCTGCCTTGGAGCTGCTCCTGGGAGCCTCCTGCTTTCTGTGCAAGGGGGGAAGAGGAGTGCTGATGTCAGGGTGTCCTCTTCCCCCTGCTCCTGTACCCCATCTCCACAGAGGAGGCGAGGAGGGACATGACAGGGCTCAGGAGGGAGGGAGTTTGCTGGAAGCTGCTGTTGTGTCTGAAGTAACTTGCTTATCTACTTAAAAGGGCAGTGTACTTAAAGGGACAATGCTCGTCTCTGTCTCTCTCTCTCACACACACACACTGTGTGTGTCTCTGTCACACACACATGCACCCCTACACACGCACACCCTCGGCATGGAAAGTCGGCAGCTGTGCATGTGCCATCCGGAAGAGGGAGTGGTGCACTCCAGCGGGATAGTGTGGGTTCATCAATGTTCAGTTTCCTCAGGGAAGCGTTTGCAGCCACTGCCATGTGTCTATTGTGTTTCCTCCCTCCTGCCTCAGTCCATGATGCCTTGTAGAGTGTGAGGCTACATTAACAACAACATGTTAACCCTTGAGGGTTCAGCCAAGTGCTAGTTCATCATTTAGCAGTATGGCATTCCCTGGGAAATATCCCACCCTCTTCCACCCTCTGACTTCACCACCTCAACCAAGCTTCACAATCATCATTGCTGTGTACAGTATTAAATTGTTTTGTTTAAAAGTTATACTGTATATGTATATAATGTTTTTTGTCTGGTGAAAAACATTTTCTGGAACCTAACCACTGCTTGCAGGATTCTCTGGAAGAGCAACCTGTCCTCCTGGGGACTTGGAACCAGGGTGGGCCAGCAGCCCCCCATCAGTTCCCCTAAGTTTACATTAATTCTTATGGGGAAATTGGATTCATTTTAACATCATTTCACTTAAAGTAGCATTTTTCAGGAACATAACTGCAACATTAAGTGAGGAGTTACTGTACTACAAAAAGGCAAAAAGAGGCACAAACCTCATATGACTCGATGGCACTGAAATCAGACCTGCCTTTGAGGGTAATCTCGGCCTCCCAGTTGGATTTTGAAGAGCTGATCCATTTCCTTGTTTCAGGGACTGCTTGATGTGGAATCTTCTCAGGCTGGTGGCAACTCACTGACTGAAGCAAGGCCAGGGAAGAGGCAGCTATTTGGGTGGGGTCTGCTGGGGTTGGGTTGGAGGAGGTGGGGAAGAAGAGAGAGATGATCTTCCAAGCTTTCCTCTGTATTTCCAGAAGCAGAATTTTGGTCCTGTAAAGGGCTGCAGCCAGACACTTGTTATGGGAGTTGATTACATCTAAGATCACTAGTAACTGAAAGCTATTCAAGAAAAAATGTACTGTCTCTTCTGTTGGTGTACTTTCTGCATTTGACTATACAAGAAACATATTGAAGCTGGCTATACACGTATACAGAATTAGGCAGTTTTTCTAGTTGAAACTTTTGTATGGCTTTCACAGAAAAAGTAGGTATTTTACTCTTCCAAAATCTCCTAGTCTAGTACTGACAAGGCTTTATTTAGCTTAGTTTGGGACATCAAAGAATTGCACTGTTGATGCAATTGTGTGTAAACCAGAATGAATTTTTGTCCCAAATTATTTTTCTGCATAAGCTGAGAAAGAAACTGTGCAGACAGGTAAATACATCAAAAATAAAAGATGTGGGGAAATGCCAAAACTGTAGAGGCACTGGAGTGCCTTTGGATTAGGGTTGGGTTTTGTTTTTCACTTAAAGTCAGGATTTCAGTCTCAGGCTTCATTCTCTGTCTTTAGAGAAAAATGCAGAGTACTCTATCCAAATTAACAACACACAATCTGTGGGAAATGGTTACATTTTCTGGGGATTTTCAACTAAATATGTTGCTTAATTAATCTTGACTCTAAAAAAATGGGACCTTGAAGAAATTTCTTCTCTGTTTCACCTTTTTTCATATCCCTTTAGGGAAAGTATGAGAGAGGAAGAAAATCACCTATATTTTTCTATCAGTAAAGTGCTGTTGCAGCTTGGAACTCACACTTCACAGTCTGCTTTTTCAGGATACATCCTATCTGTTCATCACTGGCCCTGATGTAGTCAAGTCGGTTACCAATGAAGATGTTACCCAGGAACAGCTTGGGGGAGCAAAGACACACACTGCAGTATCAGGTGAGAGCTGATGATTTTACTTAGCGTATGATCCAGTTTTCCAAACTGAATGAATCAGCAGTTTCAGCATAGATGTTAGAACTACTTTTTCTCACTAGGAGCCTCCATGTGAAATTCTTCACTAAAGGTTATGGGGTTTGGAGCACTGGATTTTGGGCACTGAATAGCAGTAATTATTTTTGCACTTTGTAGTATATCCATGGAATAACAACTACTAGAAGTGCATTGAAGGTTTTAAGCAAGAATAATATGATGCTTTCACACATGAAGGGGAATTTGTATATATTTTCAAGCCTTTTAAGTCATTTTAACTCAAGACTATAGAGTGTTTTACTGCGTTATGGTAGCAAACCTGTGGCTGAATTCGTCATCCCTTTCTAGCATTTCTTTTTCATTCCCTTCTAAAGCTTCTCTTGTTCTTTCGGAACAAAATTACTTATGTGACTTCTTGACTTGGAGATGACTTTTAAAAAAAAAAAAAAGAGAGAGAGACTAAACAAAATCTGACTAGCAGGACTTGTATGGCTGTGAAAGTCTACTTTTTTGTTTAAAGAAAGAATGCTGAAACAAAGAAGAAATGTTGCCATAGTTACAGTTGAAGCTAGTTCTTCATTTTAAGCTTAATTTTGTCCCCCTCTCTAGCTTTGAGAAAACTGAATTAAACCCATGTGAAAATGTCTGTGTGAGATGATCCTAGAGTTAGGTATTTTAAGGGAAGCTAAGGGGATGTTGGACAAAGTAATTTTTGGAGGTGTGGTTATTAATATTTTAAATAAAATTATGCATTCTTAGAAATTGTCAAGTCTCAGAAGCCTTTTTCTGGCTCATATCGCAGAAAAGACTTGTCATAGCTCCAAAACGGTCTTATTCTGTTGGCCTCTGTGAGGACTGGAGCCTTTAGCTAATTTAGTGGAGTTGGTTTGGTCAATCATTTACTTACTAAAAGTAAGTCTATGTGAACACTCTGCATCCCTGAATGGGGCCCAGACAAGCCTCATGGCCTTGTAGACTTCATAAGGCTCAGATCAGAGTAGGCTGTCCATTTGCAGAGGAAGGGGAATGTTAAGCATAGGAAGGAGGGAATGTGGTATGCATGGAATGTGAGGAAAGGAATATGTAGGGGTGCCTATGGGTATCACTGCAGACATTTACCATTTCTACTGCATCTATCTCTGTAGTATTTAGGCATTAAATACACCAACAAAGAGTGAGGAGCAGTATTAATTGGTGTCTGGGAATGGACCACTTTTTCCACACCTCAGTAGTCTTTCCCATGAGTAGGAATATTCAGAGGACACTTGAAGATGAAATGAAGATTACATACCTGTAACTGGAGTTCAAGAAGAACTCTACATAATCACACTTCCCCAACTACCTTACCCCACTTCCTCACAGTCCTGCTTACCAAAGAACCTAGGATTAAAGAGGAGAAGGAACTGCGGGGGATGGAGCACTCATGCTCCTTTTATATCCTTGCTATGCAATGTTCTGTATTCACTATGAGGAGGGCCGAGGAAAGCGCACGAGTAACTGCTAGCAAGAGTTCTACCATTCAGGCTGTACTGATCAAAGCCTGGCATGAGTATATATGCAGAGTCCATCTCAAAGAACTCTGATTACAGGTGAGTAACCTTCATTTGGGTCTAATACAACATCCTGGCATCTAACCACAATGGGCTGCAAAAAGTAGTAAAGCTATTTTTTAAAATACAAAAATAAGGAGAGCTATCCAGAGCTGTCAAGGAGGAAGATTGACATGCTTAGATGCTTCTCAGACACTTCAGCCGTACTGGAGTTGAAAACTTGATGCCTCTGCTGGCTTCAAAAATATTGATATGGTTGATGACTTTATTGACGTGTGTTAGAAAATCCATATGGAGGCCTTGTAAAGTAGTAGTATTTTGGCTTTTTTTCTCCAGGGGTCGCACACAGAGCCTTTGAGAATGATGTAGATGCTTTGCTCAATCTCAGGGAGTTCTTTAATTACCTACCTCTCAGTAACCGTGATCCAGCCCCAGTTCGCAAATGCCATGATCCTAGGTAAGTGAGGGGCTTGCACATGATCTCTCAGACGTTGATGTCAGTTTAATGTCGTGTGTTTTTCTGACAGTGTTAATACAAGGAAATGAGCATCTTGCAGCTGGACTTCTGATTTTGGGCTTCTTCACTGATTAATTCCCTCTTCCAACATGTATGTGTGCACATGTTTTGTTAGCTCTTTGTTTAGGAAGTTTTATATTTATACTTTGTTTAGCAGTTTTATAAATCATTGTCCCTTAGGTACCAGAAATACAGTATTAACCATTACAAAAATGAACTGATCAGTCACTGTTTACAGATTCATCCTGTGTTCCTGTGAGGCAGGAATAAGTTATAGGACAAATCTTTTTACCCAGAAACAATATCTCCAGGATGATGTATTTTCTTAAACAGGAGGACATTTCTGCCTTTTCTGATATTAACAAACCAAGAGAGTCTATTATACTGATTAATATTCTGAGAAATTTGTCACATGTTGTTTGTAGTCTTTTGCCATGTATGAACTTGATGAGTAAATTTTCCATTTCAGTAAAATCCCATGTGGATTTTGCTTTTTTTTTTTTTTTTTTTTTTTTTTTTTTTTAAAACAATTACTCTAATATTGGGCAATTTATTTTTTTCTGTGAGAGGCTACCAATAATCTTGCAGCTACTAACAGATGAGAGATTAATTCTCTGTTTCCTAGACTGGGATCCATTTCCACTAGCAAGCCTCAGAAGGATTACCACAGGATCTCTGTGTAATAAATGTTCAATAGTTTGTAATATGAGGTTGCATATTGAACTGCATCTCAGTGCTCTAATAATTTGACATGTCCAACATATATGCATAAAATAACCTTTTTTACCACAAATTTCTCCAACATTTCTTGCCATCCATATTTAATATTTGCTATTCAGTGGGTTCACCAACATCTTAAATTAATTTTCTCATATAGTGCTAGGAATCAAGATCGCTGGTCTTTTTCCCCCAAATCTAAGCCCATTTCTCAGAGGTAATATGTCTGCCTAAATCCTTGTCCTGTTATATATCCGGATATTTTCTTGCAAGGA
This sequence comes from Dermochelys coriacea, assembly GCF_009764565.3. Classification (NCBI taxonomy): domain Eukaryota; kingdom Metazoa; phylum Chordata; order Testudines; family Dermochelyidae; genus Dermochelys; species Dermochelys coriacea. The sequence goes on from NC_050076.1 coordinate 49,606,074, forward strand.
AAATTGTCAGTAAATGCTATTGAAATTAATTTCCTCTATAAAAGAGTTTATTTACAGAGCTGAGAAATATAGAGTTTTATTCTATCCTCATTGAAGTCGGTGACAAAGCTCCAATTGACTAGCTTTGATCAGGGCCATAATACCTAAATTGAAAGTTCTCATCCCATTGGAAAGCAGGCCAATAAAAATTGGTGTTGTTTTCTAAAGGAGTTAGAAGACTCTCTCTTTAGTAAACAGTTAGTCAGCCATGCATCTTCCATTTCTCTTCCACTCTGAATAACTCTAGTTTTTGCCTATAGTCCTGACTTTAACACAAACAATGAACTAAAGGGAGGCTGTCACTGCCTCTTGGTGTGGTCTTTCGAGGAGTCTCAGCCGCTCCTCACTGAACTTCCTTAGTTTATCCTCAGTCCGGTCCCTAACTGGACCCTCAACCCAATTCAGTCTATCAGCCCTCCAGCTGGAGGGCTGGCAGTCTCCCTTACTCTCCTGGCTGTTTTCTTGGTGCGGGGCTGTTTTCTTTGTTATCCTTGGCCTTTCTGCCTCCCTTTCCTTCTCTGTACTCTCACCTTTATAGCAGGTCTTGTTTACTCTGTTGGTTGCAGCTGTGGGTGCCTGCCTCCATGATTGACAGTTCTGGCAGCTGCGTGGGGGATGTGATCAAGCTGCTTGCTTGTACATAGGAGGAACTGTCTTCCCCCTCTGTCTACGCTCAGTATGAGGTTTATAGACCCTATAACAGATGCCCTTGCCAAAGGGTGCTTACAGATTTCTGGAGGTGTAATTTTATTAATCCTTGATAACCTAGAAATGTTACTGCAATTTTCTTGGTCGATAAAAACTAGTATTTGCCTGGATTAGAGTGTCTCAACCAACAACTGCCTACAGTTGGCTGGTTTGATAGTACCATATTACATTTGAAGCAGCTGGTCCATTCTGCGTAGTGGGTCTGTGCAAAGCTGCACCCATTCTCAGCCTTCTCTTACTTGTATAATTCTAACAGCGTCCTCTGGATAACTGCTGGAGTTTTATGATTTGAAGAAGGCATTGAAACAAGACCAGTATCCTGGGCTAAAAGTTCATTTTATTGATGGCTATTCTCTCTCACCAAGAGTCTGTGGTATTCCTCCAGCACTCCAGAGCTCTGTGTATTTCCTGGAGTGATGGTTTGATGTTTCCATTGTACGGATCCTCTAGGATAGTTGAGATTAGATTCCAAGTATCTTGCAGAATTTATTACCCATTTATACCCAAACGTTTTCTGGACAATTGATGTCTGAGTCTGTTAAATGTATATCATTTTAGTTTTAGCATGATTTAATTAAAACTAGTTGCTTTCTTCAAATTAAGGATTTCTTTAGATAATCATTTTAGGGAAACATTTGGGTAAAATATAACAGCCACATGACAAACTATTTTACTATGTATTCCTGCCAGTTTTATTCCATTAATAAATGTATTCTCCCTTGAGCAAAAGACTTTGCGGCCAGTGGAGAAAGCAAAGGAGAGTAGTCTCGTCCCTCCCTCCCCACCCCCTTGTATAACTCAGACAGGAACGTCGTCAGCCCATGGATTTGCATTACTGCTTTAGGGCTGATATAAAGAGGAGTAATGTTGTTTATTTTAATTTAGACAGGTTGACTAGAGCTTTGTATGGTTACAGGCAACTTTTTCCTCAGTGATTCTCTCCCTTCCCCCTCCCACCCTCCAACTGTGTCCAACCCAATGATTGGGGAGACAAAAATGAGAAGACTTCTCCCCTTTCACTTAAAACGTGTTCTGCTGCTGCTGCTGCTCCTTCCCACTTACTACTTCCAAAACCAAACTATTTTCTGTCTCCCCACACCCTACCGTCTCTTGGAAGCAGCTGGCTGTGTTACTGTGGCTAGCAGAACCCACAACAGACGGAAGATGTACAGATCCTGTAGTCCTGCAAGAAGCCCCCCCTCTGCTGTTCTACATCTTAATGTACAAGTAGCCAGTTTAAAACTAAGGAATTTTTTTTTCTCTGTGTTTGGAAGGCTTGGCTGAAGATGCCAGCATACAGATAGTCTTGCCAAGCAGACCCCCAGTAGGAGAAGTTACAGGTGTATGTCTTCTGTATGGAAATTAAACTGGTTTTGTGAATACTCATGTCATTTTTAATTACTTTGCATTTTGTCTGAAGTAACCGCTTGGTTCCTGAGCTGGACACAGTTGTCCCAATGGAGTCTACTAAAGCCTATGATATGGTTGACATTGTACATTCGGTAAGCCTTCTGTTCTAAAAAAAAGTATTTGTGACAAATTATTAAATGGCTCAAAATACTGGAAGCAAACTAACAGAATGCCACAGGAGACCTACTTACAGTTAACTCTGTCTTCACAATAGCCATTCAGATAATTCTTTCTCCATGCATTGATCATAAACCCAGAGGTAACAAAAATTGCAAAAATAAGGAATCTAACATACGAAAGGAATTTTAGATTTGGGATTTGTCTTTAGGACTCATTTTCCTCTTTCAAATGTTCATCCATCACATAGAAGGAAGACAGTATTGTTCATGTTTCTTTTCTTAAAAAGTGGTTGACAATCCCCAGATAAAAAACTGGAAAATTGTACACCTTAGTGCACTTATTTTTATTTCTTAAGTGTTTAAATAATGCTGTGTATTTTACTGTTTTCCTTAATTTAAAGGGAAACAAACTTTATCTGGCCATTCCAATCTATTCATAAAAACTTGAATTAAAAGAATTTTATTAAGTTTACAAAGTCAAGCACTCAGAAGTTTGGAAATACCAGAATTAAAGTAGCATGGAATGAGGCACAGGTGTCCTGTGGAAAAAAATAGCATGTGATGTGATGTAATGCAGATGTAGCACTAAGGTTACTTGAGCAATATTCATACTGGAGTTTTGTAACTTTTTTAATGCTTTATTTTGCAGTCTTAATGTTCTTAACATATTTTTCACGTTTAACAAAAAATAATCATGCGATTGTTACAATCTCCGCTGCAGGTCATCATCAGGGTTTGAATTTTGCACCTCCAGATTCATGGCACAGAGCTCTACCACTTGAGTTAAATGTTTGCTGTAGTATGCTGTTATCCTCTGTGGACCAGCCACAAGGGGATAATGTGCAACACACTGAAGCAGTGGGTTACATGTACAAGAATAGCTCAGCTGTACTGGCAGCGTGCCTTGGCACACAGATTTTCTGAGAGGCAGTCTAGAAAAAGAGGTGTGAATTGGCTCTTCCATATTAGGGTGTAGTCTCAGGTTTGACAGAAGTGACTTCGTCCAATCTCTAATGAGCCTGTAAAACAGGGGATGAGGCTGATATTTGCCTGCTTGCTAAAGTAGAGTATATGTGCATGGACTTATTAATATTGGTCTGTGGAAAAGATGAAACCGCAGAAATCATGTTCTAATTCAAGCGTTCTCAAACTGGAGGTCTGGACCCCTCAGGAGGTTGCGAGGTTATTACATGGGGCGTCGCGAGCTGTCAGCCTCCACTCCAAACTCCTCTTTGCCTCCAGCATTTATAATGGAGATAAATATATAAAAACATGTTTTTAATTTATGGGGGGGGGGTCGCACTCAGAGGCTTGCTATGTAAAAGGGGTCACCAGTACAAAAGTTTGAGAACCACTGGTCTAATGGCTCCCAGCATTCTCCTCTAATCAAATGGTATTCTGATGGCAGAAAGTACGAGTAATACAATGCATTTTTATCTGGCAGTTCAGCTCTGGGGAGCTGCTTCAGAATGGTGCCAGAGGCTCAGTGGGGTCTGGGAGCATGTTCAGTGTGGGTGGAATGTTCTGAATATTAAGGCACAAACCTCATCACATTCTGCTGCTAGAGCTAAAATTCACATGGGGTGAATTGTCATGGAGGTAAGCAAAGGACTTATCCTCCTGCCAAAATTCAAGCACCTGCTCCAAAAGAGAGGATGGGATTACAAGTGCCTATGTAAGTTAGAGAGAAGAGTCCAACTAACTTTTAATAGGACTTGTGCTCCTAGGTCAGGTGCTGCTGAAAATCCCACCCTGAGGCACAGAGCTGTTTAAAATATGGTCAAATATTTTTGCATTATTACAGCTGTCTGTCCTTTTACCATGTACTCAGAAATAGCTGAACTGCTTTTACTCAAACTTAAAACGTTCTGAGGCAGAGATCAAGCATGGAAAACTGCAGCCTGAATGATTGGTAGACAAAGTTATTGTAAGCAGCTGAAAACAGGGGGTCATGATAAAGTGTTAGGAACCCATAATATAGATATCACTACTGTGGTGGGGCACAGAAAGCAATTGGGCTATGAGGGAGGTCTGAAGAACCTTCCTTGCATGTCCCTATAGGTGGTAAAAGCAGACCATGGCTGAGAATTGCTTTTCAGGGAGACAGCCCTGTCTTGTTTCTCTTACTGTCTCAGTTAGATAGATGCCATTGATGCAGTATGTGCTTCTTCTGTGCAAATAAATCAAGTCCCAGTTCTGCTCTGTTACGAGCCTCTTACATCCTGTGCAACCCCAATTACTTTGATGGAATTACACAGATTGCTTGTCAGGGAAGACCATGATGCACTGATCCTCACAGATGAAGCAAAATGGTTTGAATTCATCTGAGTTAAGTATTGTGTTGCAAATTAGAAAAGTGCCCTTATTACAGCAGAATCTTTTAAAAGGTTTGCTTTGGTGTCATGCTGAAGGAGCACCCTGATAGAATATATTCAAAAGTAAATGCAGCATCAAAAACATATTGACATATGCATTTGTAAAGAAGAGAGATTTTTAACACCTTCTAATTCCCAAGCAATTTTTTTTTCTCTCTATAACATTGAGATTGTTGTAGCTCCCAGCATCTACCCCTGAGGATTCTGTCCAAATCTCATTCTTGCAGATTGTTGACGAGAGGGAATTCTTTGAAATCATGCCCTCCTATGCCAGGAACATCATTGTTGGATTTGCAAGGGTGAATGGAAGAACTGTTGGAATACTGGGTAATCAACCCAAAGTGGCATCAGGTAGGAACTAGCTGCCTGGTGCTGGGAATATATAGTTCTAACAAAAGGGTGTTTGTAAGCTGCCTGCTAATTGTGTTTTGTTTATTACGCACATTGTGAGGACATAAATAAATGTTAGTCTCTAAGGTGCCACAAGTACTCCTTTTCTTTTTGTGAGGACATATGTCACCATAGTAACTAGGTGTACTTTGAGTTTCTAAAAGTTGGATCTATGATTCATTTTCCCCTAAAAGTTTAATAGTGGAATAGGTTTTGTGGTAGGACTAGCATTTTGTCACATATTAATGATCTGGAAAAGCAGGATAAACAGTGGCAAAATTTCCAGATTATGAGCCTGAATAATTTTGTGTCAAGATTAGCGAAACCAATGAAAAACTTCAGTGGGACTAAATAAAACTAGTTAGACGGGCAGCATAGCATGATGGCAGGTAAAATTCCATGTTGACCAGTGTAAAATGATTTATATGGTCTGGAATAAAAACTATTCTCAACTGCTACCACTCAGAAAAGACAACGTGTATCTTTCTGGTCAGCTCAGTGAAAACCTCTGTTCAATGTGCAGCTAAGGATGCATAATAAATGAGAAGATACTACTGAAAGAATTCTAAATCCATACTATAAATCAGTGGTACCTCATCACATGGAATATGATGTTTGGGCTTCTTAGCCAAACAGACACAGCTAGGGTTGCCAACCCTCCTGCTTTCGCTGGGAGTCTCCTGGAATAACGCTTTATCTCCTGGAGGCTACTTCAGCCAAACCGGGAGATTTTGGGCACTAAAAGTCTGGCAGTGCAGCAGAGCTAAGGCAGGCTCCCTACCTGCCTTGATTCAACACCACTCCCAGAAGCAGTCAGCATGTCCCTGCGGCCCTGGGGGAGGGTTCCCTCCCAGAACCCACATCCCATCCTACACCACAGCCCAAAGCACGCACCCTGCATCCCCTCGTGCACCCAAACTCCCTCCCAGAGCCCGCACCCACTCCTAGACTCCAACCCCCTGTCCCAGCCTGGTGAAAATGAGTGAGGGTGGGGAAGAGCGAGCAAAGGAGGATGGAGTGAGTGGGGGCGGGGCCTCGGTGAAGGAGTGGGACAGTGGCCTGGCCATGGGAAGGGGCAGGGCATGGGTCTTTGGGTGAGCGCGATTGGACAGTTGGCAACCCTAGGCACAGCTGAAAGAGAGAGGATTCACAGGCAGCCAGTGAGAATGACTAGGGACATAGAAAAACTGCCATCTGAAGAATGAATGAAAAGATTAGAACCATTTCGTTTAGCAAGATGATGAATCTGAGGGACATGATAAAGTTATATCACAGAAACAGAATGGAGATGGCACTTCTAGTCCTCTTTTTTTCCACAGTAAACAAAAATGGGAGCATTCAGTGAAATCAATAGCCAGCAAATTGAAATCTGATAAATGTAGTACTTTTTCACATAACACACAACTAGCCTGTGGAGCTTATTGCCATTATATCTATGTATAATTAATTGAGGTCAAGAGTTTAACAGACTTTCGACATTTTGTTTGATAATAAGCACATCTGAAGTTACCATAGTAAGGATTCTTTTTAAAAGATGAAAAAATGTTGAAAGGCTATAAACTCTTGGGTTTCAGGGCATACATTAATCTGTAACTAACTGATGGGGATTAGCCCTTATTTCCCTTGCATATTTCTCTGATCTCTCTAGTACTAGCCATAGGTTACTGTTACTGGATTAGATAGACCCTTGGTCTGAGCTCATATGGGAATTCTTACGTTACTTTGAAGGGAGTTTTGTTCCCTGTATTATATGAAGTTGTTTCTATGTGGTAAATTACATTTTTGAGACAATTAGATGGTTGTATGACTACCCATGGTGGTTTTTTCTGAAGAACAATTTGATCAAATACAAACATTTGCTAAGTTAAATTGCTAACTATCATACTGGTACCTGAGAAAATTAGCAGGTTTTACTGCTGTTTTGCTTTTGATTCAATAGTTTTAATTTTGGCAAAGATGTCTAAAAGCTCAAGGCTATCTCTGTTCTGTATCAGTTTTGTATAGATTAAATATACTAAAATATATAAATTTTGTTTTTTGGCATGGAAACAGAAGGAGAAACTTCTTGGAGTGTTTTAGTAAGTAGGGAGGACATAATAGCGGAGCTGGTCTTAGGAAAGAACCTTGGATTAAGTGATCACAGGTTGATTGAATTTAAATTAAATGGTAGTATAATTAAAACAAGGTCAACTATGGTTTTTAATTTCAAAAGGGCAGACTTTCAGAGATTAAGGGAATTAGTTAATGAAGTCTGCTGGACTGAAGAGCTCAAGGACTTGGAATTTCTTCAAATCAGTTATACAAAAACTATCTGAAATTTTCATCCCAAGAAAGGGGGAAAAACTTGAAGGGAAAGGCTCCAGGTCCAGCTGGCTGAAAAACCTCCTCAAAAAGGTTATTAGAAGTAGGCAGAGATCAAATAGGGAATGCACAGGGGGGTTGATTAGCAAACATCATGGAGGTTAGCAATTCTCACTTTAGTCCTACATTTTCTAAAGTCAAACTGCATTAGCTGTTGCCAAAGAAATTAAAATAAATAATAATTTTTAGTTATATAAATAAACAGAATAAAGGAGGATGAGGTTGGGCTGCTATGCAGTGTGAACGGGAAGGAGATAAAACTAAAAACTAAAATGAATACTTTGCCTCAGTTTTCAATAACGATGATAGGAATAGGTGGAATAGGTATATGGATGCAATACGGCTGATGAAAATGAGCGTCTAGAAATGGAAATGACCACATCTGAGGTGGAAGAAAAATTTAGATCTTAATGCACTCAAATCAAGGCGGGGACTAAATAACTTCCATCCTAGAATACTGAAAGTACTGGCACATGAGATTGTTAGTCCAGTAGCAAGGATTTTTAATAAATGTATTATTTGGGGGTAGAACCATGTGACTGGAGAATAGCTAACATCATACCTCTATTTAAGAAAGAGAAGAAAAGTGATCTGGGCAATTGCAGACCTGTTAGTCTGACCTCAGTAGTATGCAAGGTTTTAGAGCAAATTGTGAAGGAAGGAATAAACAACATCATAGAGGTAAAAGGTAAAAGGGATGTAATGCAACATGGTTTCACCAAAGGTCAATCATGCTAGACTAACCTGAGTTCCTTCTTTGAGAAACTAACTGATTTTTTTTTTTTAGATAAAGGAAGTGCAGTAAATGTAATATACCTGGACTTCAGTAAAGCATTTGACATGGTACCCCAGGGGAAATTAGTTAAATTAGGGAAGATGGGGATCAGTAAAAGCATTGTAAGATGGAGAAGGAATTGGCTAAAAGGGAGAAGGAAATGGGATTATGCTGAGAGGTGAACTGTCGGGCTGGAGGGGAGTTATTAGTGGAGTTCCTCAAGGATTGGTCTTGAGACCAATCTTATTCAATATTTTTATTAAAGACCTTGGTTCAAAAAAGTATGAGTGTACTAACGAAACTGGGTTATGAAACAAGTTGGGAGGCATTGTCAATGCAGAGGAGGATCAGAGTATTATACAGGAAGATCTGGGTGACCTTGAAGACTGGAGTGATAGAAATGGGATGAAATTAAATAGTACAAAGAGCAGGGTCATGCACTTAGGGTCCAAAAATAAGAATTTGTGCTACATCAGATGGAAGTGACAGAGGATGAGCGAGACCTGGGTGTGAGAGTCCATCATAGGGTAACTAGGAGCACCAATATGAGGCTGTAAAAAGACAAATGTGCCTCTTAGGATATATCAGATGAGACATTTCCAGTAGAGAGAGACTTATTAATGCCTTTGTATAAGACACTGATAAGACCTCATTTGGAATACAGTGTACCATTCTGATCACCCATGTTCAAGAAAGTTTAATTTCAGATGGAACAGGTGCAGAGAAGACTTATTAGGATGATCAGGGTAATGGAGAGTCTGTCTTATTAGAGGAAGATCTTGACTTGTTTAGTGTAGCAATAAATACATTAGGGGGTAAATACCAGGGAGGGTGAAGAGCTGTTTAAGCTAAAGGACAGTGTTGGCACAAATACAAATGGATATAAACTGGCCAGAACAAATTCAGGCTGGAAATTAGAAGAAGGTTTCTAGCCATCAGAGGAGTGAGGTTCTGGAACAGCCTCTCAATAGGAGTTGTGCAGACAAACAACTTTATTAGTTTTGAGAGAGCTCTGGACAAATTAGAGTACAGTTGTATGACGGAGTTATGTGTAAAAAGTAAAGGAGTACTTGTGGCACCTTAGAGACTAACAAATTTATTAGAGCATAAGCTTTCGTGAGCTACAGCTCACTTCATCGGATGCATTTGGTGGAAAATACAGAGGGGAGAGTTATGTGTGAGGTGGAGGTTAAGGCTCAACAGTTGTAGGGCTCATTTCTTGTTTATATCTTATGTTCCTAAAGCTCAAGCTTCAGGGTTTCAGCTGGCCACATGCAGAGGTCAGGAAGGGATCTTCTCCCCCCCCCCCCCCTCGCCCACTGTATTCTGGGAGATTTTTTCATCTCCTTTCTGTGAAGCATCAGGGATGACCATAATTGGAGATGGGACTCTGCATGGGCTGGTCTAGGGCTCTCAGGTGGTACCTAGCATTCTCTCTCTTGGGTGCTTGGCTTGACTGGTTCTTGCTCACATGCCCAGAATTTAACTGATTGCCATATGTGGGGTTGGGAAGGAATTTTCCTCCAGGTCAGGTTGGCAGTGACCTTGGGGGAGTTTCACCTTCCTCTGTAGCATGTGAGCATGGGGCACTTGCCAGAATTATCTGGATATAATTAATGGACCACTCCACCTGGAATGATCCCTTAGACTATATCTAACTAGTTATGCTAAACTATCAGTTTGATCTTGTATTTAGCTGTGACACCGAGTGCCATTCCCAGGCCTGAAGACGAGAGCTTGTCTAGCTCAGCAACAATAAAATATTACCTCACCCACTTGGTGTCGCTAATATCCTGAGACTCACACAGCTACAACACTGCAGATATCTCACTTAATTATCTCACTCAAGCACTAGTGCATCTCACACCCTCATGTTCTCTGCCTGTGGATCTCATTTTAGTTAGGTATTATTTCAGTTGTTGAGTTAGTGTGTGGGTCTTGGGTAGTGGTGGCCTGTGACATACAAAAGGCCAGACTAAATGATCTGGTGGTCCCTTGTGGCCTTACATTCTGACAGTATGAACTGAAAATGCTGGTGTTGTTATATGTGTCAGTGTAAAGTTGTGGTTTTACACTGGATGTGGAGACATATGTTTAATGATGAAGTTATCTAAGGTTTATGGCAATGAAGAGAAAAAAGGATACAAAAATGCTTTTAAATGGTACTGTTTGGATTGTAAGCTCTTTGGGGCAGGAACCCTCTCTCATAGAATTGTACAGCACTTACCACAACACAGTCACAATCTGATTGAGGCCTCTCTGTGTGTTTGCAATGCAAAGAAATAATATGAAATGAATACAGATAGAATACATGTCACATTCTTGGTGTTAACATAGTACAACCCTGTAGCATGTTATATTATTATGGGAGAATATCCCATAATATTAAAAGCACCTAGGTCTCTCTCTAACTTTCAGTTAGAGTTAGGTGTTTTAAGGTGTTTTACATTTTTTTATCCATGACCTTGAAGTGAAGTGAGGGGGGGAAACATCATGAACCAGACAAACAATAGTCCTCCACAACTAGAAATAAAGAAACAGGAATAATTTGGATGAAATACAAGATAATACAGCCAAACTATAGAGTGAGATCCTGATAGTACCCTGAATGCACTGTCAGAAGGTTAGAATTTATTAGAACAGTTTAAGCCCCATAAAATATTTCATCCTCTGTTTTTGAACACTAGGGTGTTTAGACATAAATTCTTCTGTGAAGGGAGCCCGTTTTGTTCGATTCTGTGATGCTTTCAACATTCCTCTGATTACTTTTGTGGATGTTCCTGGATTTCTGCCAGGTAGGCCCTCCATATTTGTAACTCCCTACGATTGGGGTGGGAGGGCAGTTGGGCTAGAATATTTAATACCATTTCTCTTTGTTTCTATATCGAAAGATTTTATTTGTTTCTTCTATTGTCAGGCAGGGTGTGTTCATTCCCTGCAGGTGCAAGAGCAGTTGCAAAGCCATCATGCAGGGTTCAGCCAAAGACTGGCTGCTTCCTTGCAAGCACCCCCTCGCAGCTAGAGCAGAAGCTATTTGCACTTCACTTGCTCTGCATTTCCTTGTTATTTTGAGATTCCAAGTACCTCAAAAAAGGCTCAGCTGTAGTGTTCCTACTCTGCCTTGTGTTAAGATCATGCAGAGCTGCACTGCTGCCTCGGGAGGTGTGAGTGGGATTGTTCCTGCAAAGGTGCAGTAGAGAGCAGACCCACTGCATCATCTATTAGTTATCTTGACTGGTGATGTGGGGAGAAAGGGCCAGTGCCCCTAGGAGGGAAACCTATGGAGTGTGAATTCAGAGTTGACCGCCTGTCTCAGAACAGCTGCACTATGTGCTTCCAGCAGTTCTAACTCCTCAGAGTCCTGATAAAGGAGAGACTTTCAATCTCTTTCCCCTTTGGGGAGGGGGACCTTCCCCTACTACATACTGTACCCTGGGGTATGCCAGGCTCTCTGGGCTTCAAGTGGTGCGTCTCTTGCTGGGAAGCCATCCTGGTCAATGATGGGCATTCCTGTTGTATCTGCTGCTTGGGAGAGTCTCGTATCCCACAAAAGCACTCCATCTGCACTGCTTTTAAGGACAGGGCAATCAAAAATCAGGAGCTAAAACAGACTCTTAATGATGGAGCGTTACCTCCAACCAGCCTCAGATTCAGGCCAGGAGACCACCTCCTCCCCCACCCACCAACATCAGTGCTGAGCGAACACAGTACCCTGTAAACTTTGGCACATTTACCTTAGTCTACCTGAGGTAAATTCACAGAGAATACCCACAGAAAACTGAGTCATTCCCACAGACGGATGCCACCTCAAAAAGGCCTTGGTCCCCACAGAACAAAACCCCTGTGGAGACCTCACATTCTACCCTGGGTACAGCTGAGGTTCCAGACACTCTTAGTAATGATTCTTTACCCAGGGCTCTGGGCTCAGCAGAGAAAAAGGGCAGCAAGCATAACTCAATAATGAAACCTTCAGTCTGCACAAGCAGGACACTGCATCATCGAAATATTTCACCGCTCAGAGGACAGCCCTGCTCTTCAAACCCACTCAGTACTGCAATAATTCAGATTCTCAAGGGATCTATTTCTTTTGGAGGTGTCTGAGTCTCCCTTGTTAGTTGGTAGTAAGAAGTTATTGGTACCGAGACAAACATGGTCATGGAGTGGGACCTTTCCATTGTCCCAGGGCTGCTTAGCATGTGGCTCCAGCATCCTCTTCTGCCCTTATGTCAGGGCCTCAGCCTGCAGGCCCTGCCAGCCAGGCAGGAGCTTTCTCTAGCTCCCCCGGTCACTGCTTGCAGCACTGCTCTGTCCCAGGTGCTGGTGCTCTTTCCTTCTGCTAGGAGCCTGGTCTTCTCCCCTGGAGCTTCATTCAGCTACTGAACTCTGCTCTGCCCTGCAACTCTTCTTATATGAGCCTGCCTGGCCATGATTGGCTACTCCTCTCAGCCCCTTTCTAATGGGCTGCCTCTGGCACAGCCTTCCTAGGGCTGCTTTTAACCCCTTTTCTCCCAGTGAGGTGCAGCTGTTCACAGGGTCCTCTGGTGATTCGTTGCATACCTTTAAGGATTCCAGAGTCACTCTGAGATCTCTTGGGACTTACACACCTATAAACAAATGAAGGTTTAGTAGATTCCAAATGGCTCAAAGATCCTGCCCCGCTTCATTCTCCGGATCCCAGAGACTGTTTGAACCACCCAGGAAAAAGTTGAGATTCCAGAGGAAGAGACCACCTGCTCCCTTTGCACCCGCTACTGAACCATCATCCTCATCCAATCATCATTTTCAATGGGCTAGTTGAGGGCCCAGAACTGTCCCACTAAACTGAGCTATATATACACTATTTTTCCCACCTTCCACCCTTCAGAAACTCTCTCTCTCCTGCTGTCTTCTCACCTGGGAGAGAATCACACTGGAAAAATGAGTGCTGGAGATTATAAGATCTGGGTATGCTATCCATTTTTCCTTCCTCCAGTATACCCACCTCCCATCCTGTTTCTCTTCAGGGACCCCTCTCACGAGCACCTGTTAAAGCAAGACGTCAACTCACTTCTGTGAATGGGAGCTGTGGAACTATTTTCTATTAAGCACAGAGGGAAAAGATTTTATTCTAACTATTTTCTGGTCCCAAAAAAGAATGGAGGGTAGAGATTGATTTTAGATCTAAGCTTCCTAAACAACTTTGCCAAGTCTCAGAAGTTCAGGATGGTGTCTCTTGCAGCTATATTTCCATCATTAGAACCAGGGGATTGATTCCTCAACCTTCAGGGGAGCCCAGGACCTCAGAGTGATGGAGGAAAACTCTTTGCCTGCCTGCTAATTTCACTTCTAAGAAAGGACATGTCAGCAAATCCTCCCCTTATGACTGCTTTATGTTGGGAGAAGTGTAGTTAGGATTTTTATCTATCATTCCTTTTCACTGTAACTCAGCAGAGCTCCTGTGTCTCCCTGATGTTTTTTTACCCAGATTAATTCAGTATGCCCATAGGAGCCCAGTATTTGTTTTCAAGTATGGCCTGAGATTGTATTTGCTGTTTGTATTTGTAATTATTCTCTTGTGTAGGATACACAGCTCTTGCGAGTTCTGCGAGGGAGTGTCTTTTCCTGCTGCTGACCCTGAATGATGGCTTTGAAATGTCCTTGAGTCTGAAGTGGAAAAACACACCCTTCTCCATGTCAGAGTACTACATTTCCAGAAAAGTGAAATTAACAGATAAGGAGGAATTTTTCTCTGATAAATAGGTTGGGGTCTTGTACTATTCTCAGCTGAACCAAAATTTGCCACCAAATGGGAACCTATTAACAATATTTTTATGGTATTGTGATGCCATATAGCTGCTATTCACCTGTGGTGTATGTTCATTGCAGTTCTCCATATGAGTTTTCTTTACCCTATTGTCCAACATGGAGATGTGGCGAACACTACTGTACAGTAAACACTACTGGTGATATGCGGCTTTGATCAGTGCTAGCTGACCTGCTGGCAGCATCTGGAGACAGCTGTCCAGGTGAAGTGATGTGTTTTGGGTAACTTTCCTGAAAAGGTTTTTTGGTTCTCATAATTTTTAGGCACAGCTCAGGAGTATGGAGGAATCATACGTCATGGTGCAAAACTACTGTTTGCCTTTGCAGAAGCAACTGTCCCAAAAATTACTGTCATCACCAGAAAGGTAAGGTGGCATTATTTCTTGGTGTTCTCGAAGGCCTTCTGTTCTGCTGGAAGTAATGTTATTCAGAGGCGACTTCCTTCTGGAGTCCTGTTGTCTCTTGCTTTCTCTCTCATAAGGCTTCTTTCTTTCAACTTTCAAGCAGCTTATGTGTCTACTCACCTGTCAGAATGTTGCTACAACTCCTCCATGCCCTTTGCTGCTAAGCTCCTTCAATATTCTGTCTGCTCTCACCTTCATTTCCTCGCTTGCATCTCTTGTAGACAAGTGTCTGACCCCTCCATGTCACTGAACTTCTGTCAGTGAGGGCACAAATGACCTAACTCTGGCCAGATCCAGACATATCATTCTCTGAACTTTTTGTCACTTTAGACAGTTGAATCCTATTGCCTCACCTCCTGGAGCTGCGATGAATATGTATTCTCCTTCCTTCCTTCTCTGCTCCTCTGTTAACATCTCCTTACATGGCTGCTCCTCTATCTTATGCTTTTTCACTGTCCCTCAAAGCTCTGTGCTCTGTACCCTTGCCTTTGCCCTTCTGTTCCTAGCTATCTGTTCTTTGTTAGACTCCGTACTGATCGGTGCCTTGTAAATGCAAAATCTACATACCTTAGCTGCTCTCAGGGGTTCAGCTACCATCATCTCACTCTTCCTTCTCTGTTCAGCCTCATCTTTTGAACTGCTTATAAGATACTCTTCCAACTCAACATGCCAAAACTGAACTTCTTATCTTTCTACCCTTCTCCCTGCTTTCTCTATTGTTGTCAAAAACTCCAGAATCCTCCCTTTCTCCTAAACTTGCCACCCTGGTGTCATTTTGACTCCTCCTTGTAGCATAATACATTCACCAAACCCTGCTACTGTTTCTTCCTGTCTAATCTCTCCCTTTTTCTTCTTTGTCCATATCACTAAGAACCTGCTCTTTGAGCCCCTTCAGGTCCTCGTTTTGGGGGATGCATGCCTGACTCAAGGGTCCTAGAATGTTCAGAGCTGTGTAACCATGAGAGGGTGTGCATATGGGGCCCAGTATTATAAATCATGACTGTTCTCTCTGTGTGTGCCATCAAGAGTGGTCTTGGGACCCTAACCATTCCTCTTTCCCTTTCTCTTGTGCACGTCTACTATAACTGAAATTTAGTGTGTGTTTATTGTAATTCAACATTAGTAGTAGGAATGAATGAATGAAGTTTGGTTGGCTGGTTCCTGATTGTTTGTAATGGCTGACAAAGTGAAATGCCCAGTCTTCAGGTTGTGGGCTTTGTGGAGTAAAAACACCTTCCTCCTCACATGCCAGCACTGTTTGTGTCAGGGATATCCCTGTAAGCTTCTTTTGCCTGTGCAACATTTGCTTTTAGAATAAGGACTAGCAGAGATGGCTTTAGCTGCTCACCCTGTGGAAACTGCATTGCAACACTGAGACATCTTTGGGTCCAGCACCCAATAAAAAATCTGAATAATTGGATCGGGGAATATCAAGAGTCCGTGGAAGTACTGTTCTGCTGTGACATGAAAGTAGGTTCCTCCAAGAGGGCAGATGAAGAAAAACTTAAGAAGATGATTGAGTTCTCAGATCAGGTCTTTGCAGCACTGTGCAGATTCTGCATCCAACTGGCTTCTCTTTGATCCTGTCACAATTCTAAATCATAAGAGTAGAGCTGAGTGGTTTAGATCTCAACAAGTCTGTAAGAGTGAGTCTGCAGGAGGAAAAAAAGCAACTTTGAAAACATGGGGAGAAAAAGTGTATTCCATGAGGATAGCTACTAACTAAGCCAGAAGGATCGCCAAAAAGGATTGTAAAGAAGGATTGCAAAAAAAAATGTAAGTACATCAGAACCAGTAAGCCTGCCAAATAAGCACTGGGGCCACTGGACAATCGATGTGCTAAAGGAGCACTCAAAGAAGAAAAGGCCATTGCAGAGAAGCTAAATAAATTCTTTGCATCAGTCTTCACTGCACAGGATCTGAGGGAGATTCTCACATTTGAGCCATTCTTTTTAGATGACGAATCTGAGGAGCTTTCCCAGATTGAGGTGTCAATAGAAGAGGTTTTGGAACAAATTGATAAATTAAACAGCAATAAGTCACCAGGACCACATAGTATTCCTTCAAGAGTTCTGAAGGAACTCAAATGTGAAATTGCAGAATTACTAAGTGTAGTTTGTAACCTGTCATTTAAATCAGCTTCTGTACGAGATGACAGTAGCGATAGCTAACGTGACAGCAGTTTTTTTAAAAGGCTCCAGAGGTGATCTCGGCAATTGCAGGACGGTAAGCCCAACTTCAGTATGATGCAAATTGGTCAAAACTATAGTAAAGAACAGAATTATCAGACACATAGATGAACATCATGTGTTGGGGAAAGGTCACCACGGATTTGTAAAGGGAAATCATGCCTCGTCGCTTTATTAGAATTCTTTGAGGGGATCAACAAACGTGGAGAAGGGTGATCCAGTGGATATAGTGTACTTGGATTTTCAGAAGGCCTTTGACAATGTCCCTCACCAAAGTTCTTAAGCAAAGTAAGTAGTCATAGGATAAGAGGGAAGGTCCTCTCCTGGATCAGTAACTGGATAGAAAACATGAAACAAAGGACAAAAATAAATGGTCAGTTTTCAGAGTGGAGAAGTGAATAGTGGTATCCCCCAAGGATCTGTACTGGGACCAGTGCTATTCAACATATTAATAAATTATCTGAAAAATGGGGTAAACTGTGAGGAGGCAAAATTTACAGATACAAAGTTACTCAAGACAGCTAAGTCCAAAGCAGAGTGTGAAGAGTTACAAAGGATCTCATAAAACTTGGTGACTGGACAACAAAATGGCAGATGAAATTCAATGTTGATAAATGCGAAATAATGCACATTGGAAAACATAATCTCAACTATACATACAAAATGATGGGGTCTAAATTAGCTGTTACCATTCAAGAGAGAAATTTTACAGTCATTGTGGAAATTTTACAGTCATTGTGGACAGTACTCTGGAAACATCCACTCAATGTGCAGTACCAGTCAAAAAAGCTAACAGAATGTTAGGAACCACTAGGAAAGGGATGGATAATGGGACAGAAAAGATCATAATGTCACTATATAAATCTGTGGCACACCCACACCTTGAATACTGCATGAAGTTCTGGTCGCCTATCTTATCAAAGATGTATTAGAAATGGAAAAGGCACAGAGAAGGGCAACAAAAATGATTAAGGGTATGGAACAGCTTCCATATGAGGAGAGATTAAAAAGACTGGGACTTCTCCTTTCCCAAGCTGAAATGACTAAGGGGTGATATGATAAATGTCTATAGAATCATGAATGGTGTGGAGAAAGTGAATACAGAAGTGTTGTTTACCTCGTCACATAACACAAGAAGCAGGGGTCACCCAATGAAATTAATAGGCAGCAAGTTTAAAGCAAACAAAAGGAAGTGCACAATCAACCTGTAAAACTCATTGCTAGGGGATGTTGTGAAGGCCAGAAGTATAACTGGGTTCAAAAAAGACTGAGATAAGTTCATGGGGGATAGGTCCATCAAAGGCTATTAGCCAAGATGATCAGAGATGCATCCCTATGCTCTGGGTGTCCCTAGTTTCTGTTTGCCAGAAGCGGGGAGTGGATGACAGGATGAATCCACTCAATGATTGCCTGTTTTGTTCATTCTCTCTGAAGCACCTGGCATTGGTCACTGTCAGAAGACAGGATACTAGGCATTATGGACCATTTCTCTGATCCACTGAGGCCATTCTTATGTTCTCATTAGTTGCTGCAAATTCACTGTTTTGTGGCTTGGCAACACATTATTTTCATGTAAATTTCTGAACTCTTAAGATAGCTTTTGATTTCTCTTTTTTATGTTCAGCATTGATTACACTGCTGACACCAGCAATATAATAATAAAGATGCTAAAATTGGAGGTCTTGATTCTGCACTAATTGGCTATTTGGTAGAACCATAAAGTTGAAGATAGAATCAACTGAATTCTAAACAGGTTCAGTTTTCTCTTCTCATTCTGGTACAGTTTTGCTCAGAAGTGCCGTTCCCAACCTGCAGCGACCACTTGTTTGTCATTTTCAAAAGGTCTTTCTGAGTTGAGACGAGCAGGCGTGTATTATGGCACTACTGTACTTTCAATACATTAACCCTTTCATGATAAGGAAGGAGGAGGCCTTCGTCATGGACACATTTTATAAAAGCAGATACTAAAAGCACTACTTTCATGTCATTAGGTTTAGATACCTCTGTTGTCTCATTTTAGTGCTTTTGTTAAATAGAGGTCAACCTTGACACAGACTTTCTGTGAAGTTTGGAGCAAAGTTATGCCAATGCTGAGCAGTTGCTCTCGAAATGGACCGACTTGGGCTCTCTTCAGTGCGTCCTTGTCTCTGGAATGGCAATACTTGCAGAAGGGATTTAGTTTGTTGCTGTTGTGCACTTGTCTGATATTAATGACTTCCTGTCTCTTCCAGGCTTATGGGGGTGCATATGATGTGATGAGTTCGAAGCATTTACGAGGAGATGTTAATTACGCATGGCCTACAGCAGAGGTTGCAGTAATGGGTGCAAAGGTAAATGCAGGCTGTGTTTCACTTCTGACTTCCAGCAGCCATAGTCATCTCTGAAAATCATTGAGGTGACTTGCTGAGATTAATACAACTGATTTTTCTCTGAAGTATTTTACAAGTTTATAGCACAGCTTTTACTGTAATGCTTTAAATCCTATGCCTTAAATAAGAGAGCTTTTTTTCACAATGGATTAATTATTTCAGTCCAGTTTCAGGGCCTGTTTATATGTCTCTTTAGGGTGCGGTCCAGATCATTTTCAGAGGAAAAGAGACAGATGCAGAAGCAGAATATGTGAATAAGTTTGCAAATCCCTTCCCTGCGGCTGTCAGAGGTACCTGGGACTTTGGTCTTCGAATTCCTTTCTTAAATTCCTTGTTTAAAGTCCTTTGAGAGTCAAATTTCACTTGTGTGGTCTGTGGTCACTGGCTAACACTGTGATCAAATATTAGGTTAATCACGCAGAGCATTTTAAAGACAAGGGATTTAGGAATGAAAGTGGTACTAATCATAGTTCGGAAATTATTCAAATGCTCTTACTTTTTTTATTATTATTATTTTCCAAATTCCAGCTACAAAACAACACATCTGAAGGGCTTCTAATACAATTTCTTTGAGGCACTGGTGAGATGTAGGACAAAGGGCCATGTCTGAGGTGCTGATAAGCATATTAAAAATGTTCTAAATTGAGAAGCATTTCAAAACTTGGACAACTTCCATAGTACTTCAGAGCACTCTTGACAGTTTGGGTGGAGTTTAATGAGGTGTGCTGGTCAACTTTAGAAGGGACCAGACTTCTGGCTCAGCTTCAGTTCTCCAACACACACTACTGCCCCCAGGTGGTAGGCCAAGGGCACTGGGTTTTTGTTGTTAGTGGATTTAATTCTGTATTTCCATATATTTAAAAGTTTATTTCTTATAACTTGAACCTTAAAGTGCATTTTTACTCTGAAAAATGTGTGTGTAGAAATGTCTTTCTCAATCAGACGATCAGTTCCCCGTATGTTTTAGTTACATCTGTTTACTCTACTGATCAGTATATTCATTTGTATCATTTTTTAGTCCTGTCAGTAGCACAATGTGGTAGCATGTACAACACGATGGATTGTTTTCTGGCTAGTGGATTATCAACAGAAGTGTTAAATGTTTTCACTGCAGTGTTTATTGTTTGGGCTTGAGCCAGAAAAAAAACAGAATTTCACTATCAGATGCCAGGTTGAATTTGCAGAATTGATGGAAAATACATCTTGTCATTTTGTAAACTGAACTGACTTGATTTGAACTGCAGGACACTATACATATAGAACTTCCCAATGAAATTTACAGTTATTCTTGAATTGAGCCCCACTGTAAGTCTAAATTTCTTGGCTTTCTGTTGTTTACTTATTTGATGATAAAGTTTATGCAAGGCTTTTTAAGTTATTGAAACATATTGTCAGCTTTAACTTCAGTTTAACTCAAATGCTTCTCTTGTGAGTTAAGTTACAAATTAGCAGTTGCATGCAGTTCTCTAATACATGAATTGTTTAGTTACTGCATGGTTTTGATGTTGCAAAGTAATTACAACGAGATATATTGTGGTTGGGAGGCAAAAGTGTTTGTGTATAATTTGTTTTTGGTAAATTAAACAGGGTTTGTTGATGATATCATTGAACCTTCTACCACTCGAATCCGCATTTGCCGTGATCTGGAAGTGCTGGCTAGCAAAACGCAATCCAATCCCTGGAAGAAGCATGCGAACATTCCACTGTGAATATGATGAAGAAATGGCTACAAAATGAAGCCACTTTTGAGACATGCAGAAGTGTTCTGAATACATATATTCTTTAGTTAAAGTGGAGAACTTGAACTTAGCACTTTGAACATTTCTTTTAATTTTCATTTGCTTAAGTATTATATAGCAATAAATTTTGAGAGAGTGATTTTATCTGGTATAACGTGATTACTTTTAATTAACAGGTTCTTTATTCAGCCAATAGTCCTGAAATTGCTTCCTCCTTAGAAGTCATGAATCCAAACGGATTCCAAGACCTCAAGGTCTGATCTTCTGGGATGGAGACAGGGAAGGAATATCCCTTGAGTTCATTGGCTTTCCATCGTTGTTTGGCACAGACAGAAAGGGCTCCAATAGAGAATCATGCCTTTGGATCCAGTCAGACCTTGGTATAGTTGGGATTTGGGCAAGACAGCGGTCTGGGAAGGATGCATCATTTCTGGATCCTGGCTTGTTGGTTCTGTCTCTGTATTACAGCAGCCATCAAATTTGTTAGCCAAAACTCTCAGTATGCTCCCTCTAATAGTGCTGATGGAAGGGTTCTTGATGCATTTGGAACCATCCTGAATGCAGAGTCTTGAGGAATTTGCTCTTGGGCTCCAGGGTTTCACTTCCTCTAATGTTCTCTCCAGAACAGCTAGTTTTACGCACCCATTGAAGCAACACTCTTTGGGTGAGATTGCATTCTCATATGTGGGTGTAATAACACTTGGTGGGTAGAAACTTAATTGTTTGTCTAATTAAAGTTGGATTTAATGAAAGGGGTAAAATGTGCTAAAGTATCCTGACATTGCTCAATTCATTGTTACTTTTATCACAACTTTCAATTGCTCTTTGTGACAAGAGCTTGACAGAAAGTAAATTAATATATAACAGTGGAAATTGGTGATGAATAATTGAAAATAAGCAAGATATGCAAATTACTGCACTCCAACATGCAGATT
Source organism: Dermochelys coriacea (assembly GCF_009764565.3). NCBI lineage: Eukaryota > Metazoa > Chordata > Testudines > Dermochelyidae > Dermochelys > Dermochelys coriacea. The sequence continues at coordinate 49,627,689 of NC_050076.1, forward strand.
TGTGCATTTGGGGAATTTAAATAGCACACTGAGTGGTGTGTTCAGTGCTTTGTGTGTACGGGACTAGTGCCTTGTTCCTGTGGGGTGTGATGTTGCGGATTGTCAGGAATCAGGACCTACAGCAGAGCCAGTCTCTGGGCAACCTAACAAGCATAGCCAGCATGTAGTAGGCTGCCTGATTGGCTTCACTGCCTGAGTGGTGGGAAGAGCCAGCAGACAGGCTCTTAAGTCCAGCAGCTGCTCAGAGCATTCACCCACAGCTGTGGTAGCTCCTACACCTACTTGATCCCAGTCTTGCTCTCACCTTCTTCCAGCCCTGCTTCAGTCCTTCCCCAGTCTTGCCTTGCTTCAAGTAACAGGCTTTTGAAGCTCGGCTTCAATTCCTGTCTTTTTTTTTTTTTACTCTGGCATTTGACTTTTGACTCTGGTTCTGATCCTGAGCTCCAATTCCTGACTGACTATTCCTGCTCCAATCACTAGACGCAACCACAATGTGCTGGTCTGTAACATAGATGTAGGTGTCATGTGTGAGGATGTTGGCATTGCTTCAATTGTGTGATTTTTCGCTTTTTAATTTTCATGTATAAGGTTTATTTGTTGTATGTATAACACTAAGAAAATGAAATTAAAATCCACAAAGAAAGAGAACAATTGGTAGTGTTTTCCACTACCAACACCGTGACATCAGACTACATGCATGTCTGCTATAAAACAGTACAGGGACACACACACACACACACACACACACACACAAAAGGTTGGGGGGCAGAGAGATGATTAGAGGAAAGAAGTAAGCAAGCCAAGGTGGGTTACACAGGCTCTGCTGTCAGCAAAGTGTACATCTGTGACTGCAGCCAGCATAATCCAGCTGTTTAAATACCTAACTGTAGTACTGTGTGGTGGAAATGGGTATCAGAGTGCAAAGTAATTTTATCTAAAAATTACTAAAAGAACACCGACCAAATTATTATAATTGATAACTGGGGAATTATTAACTGATTGTCAGGTGACTAGTTCAGGGAAACTAAAATCAAAATATCTATTTGTGTTTTTAGATAAGGGAAGTGCAATACATTTTATATACTTGAACTTCAGTAAAATATTTTATAAGGTGTCACATGGGAAATTATTAATTAAATTAGGGAAGATGGGGATCAGTACAAGAATTGTAAGATAGGAACTGGCTAAAGGTGAGATCAGTATTATTTGATATTTTTGTCAATGACATTGGCACAAAAAGCAGGAGCATGCTGATGAAACAAAGTTGGCAGCATCAATACAGAAGGAAATCACAATATTATACAGGCAGATCTGGACGACCTTGAAGACTGTAGTGAAAGAAATGGGATGAAATTCAATAGTACAAAGTGCAAGGTCACTTAGAGTCTAATAATAAGAATTTCTGCTACAAGCTGGGGGCTTATCAGTTGAAAGCAACAGAAGAGCAGAGACACCTGGTTGTGTAGGTTGATCGCAAGATGACTGAGCCATCAGTGCGATGCAACTGAAAAAGGCAAGTGCTATCCTAAAATGTGTCAGACAAGGCATTTCCAGTAGAGATAGGGAAGTATTAACGCTATTATACAAGGCACTGGTAAGACCTCATTTGGAATACTGTGTACATTTCTGGTCACTCATGTTAAAGAGTAACTGGAAAGAGCTTGGCTTGTTTAATCTACCAAAAGGAAGTCTGAAAGGGTATATGATGGCTCTCTATAAATACATCCAGGGTAATACCAGGGAGGATGAAGAGGTATTTAAGCTAAAGGACAATGTTGGTACAAAACCAAATGGATATAAGTTGGCCATGAAGAAATTCAGGCTGGTAATTAGAAGTTTCTAACCTCCTTCTCCAAGTTCCTGCACATGGATCCCACTTACAGTGTCCATGTGCCCCAGCACAGGAGTTTGAAGCATTTTGACTAGTAGTGTCCTGTAGCAGTCGTGCAAGCAACCTGCATGCACTGTTGTCCTCATAAAGGTCATTCTTATAGCTGTTTCCCATGACAGATATCTGTACTGTCTGGGTGAGGAACATATCACTAAGTGTGAGATTTGCAAGTCCTTCAAGAAGTGCACACAAAAGGAGAGAGAGTCCAGACTGAAGCTTTTTCTGATGGAAAGCTCCAAGAGAGCTACTTCAGACTCAGAGGCTTCTGGTTTCACGTCGTCTCTCTCCAATGCTTCTGTCACCAGAAATGTGACACCTAATTCTGGAGCAATTAAGTAGACAAAAGAGACTCAGAAAGGTTCTCTAGAGAGTCAGGGACCTCTGTTGTCCAAGGACTGAGTGTCTGACTCTCAATTTCCCAGCACTGAGCTCTGTCTCTGCTTCCAGGAGTCTTCAAAGGAGGAAGACTTCAAAGGAGCCACTAATACTGGAGATTGCAGAACGGCTAGTGCAGATGAGCTCTTCCTGGTGTGGGGAAAAAGAGGAACTAGAACCTGCCATGCTACACTGCAGCACGGAGCTGATACAGAAACTATCCCCTTCTTCAGCTGAAAGATCTCAAGGGAAAAAAAGGATCATCTGCCTTCCTCCTCTTCTGTACCACTGCCTCTCTCAGAACCAGAGTGCTCAGGACAGTCTTCTGCAGAGCTTCCCTTGTCGGCACTGGCAGCTTTGATCAAAGCCTGCTCAGCACCAGCAGGTTTAGCTGCAGAGGAAGCTTCAAAGCAGAGTGCGGCACCTACAGCATCCTCACTACAGAGACCTTTTACAACTACATTTTCAGCTCCAAAAGCTTCTTTTGTATCTTCACCAAACTTCAGGGTCACTCCAGAACCTAAGTCACCAGTCCTGGAGGTTTCCCTGATCTCGGTGCCAGACAGATTGTCTCTTCAAAAAGAAGTGAGGATACCTCTAATGAAAATGTCTTTGAACCAGCATGTCAATGCAATTAAGGATTTGAGTACCATTCAGATCATTCAATCTCCTGCCATGGCTTCTGCATTAGAGGTTTCTTCCTCCAAAGTCTCTGATTCCTCTGCAGACTCTGACAGGAGCCCTCCACAAAAAAAGGAAATCACACGGGTTGAAAGAAAATAAGTCTAGGGAGGCATATGGAAAAAAATTCTAACTGCTGCTTAATTCTCTTCAAACTGGCCAAACATCCCTTTCTCCTATGGTCCACAACTGTGGCCATATTGGCCCTCATGTCCTCAATAATCAAAATTTCAAGGACAAATTCTCCCTCAATATACAGGATGTATTTGTGAGTCACCTACTGTAAACTCTTGTAATTCTAATAACTCTACTTGTCAAGTTCAAGATTCAGAGGAACAACAGATTTCAAGAGATGGTGAAATACCAGCCCATCAGGACAATCCTTCTGATCCTGTACTTCATTCTTCTTCCTTACTGTATAAAAACCATTTCACAGACTTCAGCTGATGATTTTAACACCTTTCAGAAATTATTGAAAAATCGACCTAACTACGTCGGCTTAAGCACTACGCCTCTCGCTGAGTTGGAGTTATTAACTCAGTATAGTGGGCAAGTTACATCTATATGAACTGCATTTTAGTGTAGATAGAGTTGGGTCTATTAGGCTGCCTTATGTCGGTGTAACTCTTCAGTGTAGATCAGGCATTAGTGACTACATGTATTGTGATGCAACACTCATCATGGCTATCTGTCAGTTTTACCAAAAGAAGTGAAAACGATTATTGAATATTTGTCCTTCAATGGTGGGAATCTGTTCTGTGCCAAGGCTGATGAATCTCTGTGTTCATTAAAAGACTTGAGATCCACACTCAGATCATTAGATTTATACACTCCTTTCAAAAATAAACAGTTTTGTCATCAATCTTCACTCCTCAGATATAGGAACACTCAATATCCTTCTTATTCATATTCTCAACAGCAGAGACCTTCTAAAACAATCTGTAGAAGGAAGGCTAGATGTCGGAAGAAGTCAGCTCCACTACCCTCTTCTGTAAGTAATCAATAGGATCAGACACAAAAACATCAAATTTGATGTGATGATCGAGGATCTTGGACTAATTTATAAAAGTGTTGTATACCCTTTACTTCACCCTTTGGTTCCGATCTATCTTATTTCCTGGAGACTTGGATGGCAATCACCACAGATCAATGGGTCCTTCAAATAACCAGGGATGATTCTGCTGTTCAATTTCAATCCCTGCCTCCTTGCCACTCCCCTTCCTGGTCCTTTTTCAGGGACTACTCTCATGTGAGTTCCAAGCATCAGGAGATAGACAAACTGGTCAAATTCAGAGGAATAGAGGGAGTACCTCAGGAGTATATTGGAAAAAGTTTCTATTCTCCCTGTTTCCTCATACCAAAAAAGAAAGGTGGCTTATGTCAGATTCTAGATCTCAGAAACCTCAACAAATGCATCTGATATGCCAAGTTCCACATGGTAACTCTCGTTTGTCATCCCTACACGGGATCCCATGGATTAGTCCATTATGCTCAATTTACAGGATGCTTACACTAACAAAATATCTGTTTTATGGCCCTGGGGAGTCGGTACCAATTCACAATGGTGCCTTTTGGAATTTCATCAATACTGAGGGTGTTTACAAAGTGCCTATCAGTATTTGCAGGCCATCTATGCAACAAGGGTTATATATTCCCCCACACAAGCCAGTTAACTATATAAGGGCGAAGCTGTGGCAGCAAAGAAAGTGATTCATTTATTTCGATTCCTGGATTTGAGGATTAACTTTAAAAAGTGAAATCTGATTCCGTCACAGTCCTCTGAGTTCATTGGTGCTCTCTTAGTCCCAATAGCAACAAGAGCATTCCTCCCACCAAACGAGTTTCCAAATTTAAAAAAATAATCTGATTTTCCACTTTTGTACTCAAAATTGTGCCTCAAATTTCTTGGTCATCTGGGTTTACTATGTACATTTGTAACCCCATTTGCCAAGTTACACATCAGTCCATTTCAAGTGTGGATCAAGTCTGTTTACAGACCAGCAATTCCTGATATGTCAGTGAAAGTGCTGATTCCAGATTGAATTCTATCCTTAATGGAATGGGGTGTGATAGAGGGAACTGTAAGTGTGGTAATTCCATATACCCCCTGATTTGTGTCTAAAACTTTGATAATAGATGCATCGAAGATGGGCTGGGTAAACATTTATATCGTATTCAGGCTCATGGCCTCTGGTCCAGTCTAGAATCCATGATTCACATAAATGTACCAGAACTAAGGGCGGTGACATTAATTTGCAAAGCATTTCTACCTAGCATAAAGAATTCAAGTTCTCACAGACAATTCCACAACTGCCTATTACTTAGACAGGGAGGCACAACATGAGGCCTTCTTTGACAACAAGCCATAAAACTTTGGAAATGGTGCATTTAGAATCACACCAATCTGACAATTCTTTAACTCCCTGGAGAGAAAAACGGTCTAGCAGAAAAATACACTAAGCAGAAAAATACACATCCTATAAATGAGAATTAAAAAATTCAGTACTAAACCAGATTTTCTGAAAGTGAGGGCTTCCCCGGATAGACTTAATTGTGTCAGTTCAAAACAGGAAATATCCTATATTTTGCTCTCAAGAAGGAAAGAGTCCAGGATTTCTAGCAGACATATTCATGATTTCTGGTCACACCATCTTTGTGGGCTTTCCCGCCATTCCCACTGATTCCAAGAACATTGCAGAAAATAAGGCAAGAAAAGGCTCAAGTTATACTGGTGGCTTCCGGTTGTCCTCTGTCGTGCTCTGGCATTGCTCAGTGCCTGTCCTGGGTGCCTCACAATGCTTTGCTGCTGTAGCTCCCAGCCCGGGCTGCTCACACCCAGTCTGCCAGCATGCAGGTTGTACCCTGAGTGTCTGTGTTCTGGACAGCCCTGGATCAGCAGCTCTAACCCCAGTAGCCTTTCTACAGCCCCATTTTGGCTTCCACCAGCCTTGGTTACCACTTGCAGGTTGACCCCAACACACTCCCAGTCCCGGATTTTCCCCAAACCATGTGTTCTGCAATGTCCAACCCTCTCTGGGACAGCTAAGAGGAATAATAAGGTTTGTTTGTTCTTCTAAAGACACAAAAATATATCACAAATCTTATTAATCTAACTGGGTGTAAATATACCCTTCCCTTTAAACACCGCACTGTTGTTTATGGTTAAAATGAAGTGAATTCATTAACAAAATATATATAGGATTGAGTGAGCTCAGGAATAAGGAATGAAGATAGAGTTACAAGTAAAACAAAGTATGCTTCTGTCTAAAATTTAATATAGCAAGATACAGGCATTAGTCAAGATGGTTTCTCTCACCAGTCATTTTCTTACCAGTGATGGCTGACTTTCCCTCAGTCAGGTCCTCCTAATTTCTCTTGTTGTCAAGGTACAACAAGGTACTAATTTCTTCATCTTAGATGAAAGATCTTTACCTAAGCACGTTTCACACATATATTCGATTCAAGAGACTTCAATCTGCTGTTTGGTTGAGGAACTCATCTTACACAACTTGCAGCTTGTGTCTGTCTAGTTACGGATGCCAAAGATGGCTTCTGTCCTTGCTTATATCTCCCAAAGCTCAATTACTTTGTTTCAAGAGGCAGGATGACCTCATGCTGTTCTTCCTTGTGAGCTTCCTATCCCCCTATAATATTTCTGTGTTAATGGGGCATCCATTGTTTCTCATTCCACAATGCTTAATTTACGTATGAGACAGGTAGCTAGGGGTGACGTTGCCTACTATCTGGGTAAACTATACGACTATCCATAATTCCTTACATAGTGTTAATACATATATGGTATTTTACAGTGATATTGATCACCAATATGTCATTAGCTTTCAGAAAAGACCTCACTCTATTCACTTTTATAACACAGTAATATTGTATACAGTCAGTTGGTTCAGTTGCTTATCACTTGAGGCTCTGGAAGGGCCGGAGTACTCAAACAGCTCAGGAGTTTTCAGAACCAGCTATGTAAATATTTCTGCCATATAGTCCTGTAGCCGGACCCTTTATTGCCTAATTTGTATGTGGAAATGAGGCAGCCACCTAAAAAAATTACCATGCAGGAAAACCTAGCATGTAAGCAGGGTATTTTCAGAGAGTAACTCAGTCCCCAGCAGAGGGAGGATGGTTGCAGTTGGCACAGAATGCACAGGGCAGGGGCAAGGCCCAGTGTGAGGGATGGGGTTGCTAGGAATGTAGCCAGGGCAAAAAGTCCTATTTTTCTAATGATGGAATTGATGCACTGAGCTTGGAGGCAACCCCTGCACCCTGCATTTTGACCAGCTACTTGGACTGTAGCTGTGGAACTCAATTTATTCTTCAGGTAAGTAACCTCTCATTCTCCTTCAAGTATATGGTGTTATAAGTGCTCCACCATAGGAGACTCTGAAGTAGTAACCCAGTGTGGAGTGGGGTGCTAAGGAGGTAAATCCAAGATAGTTTGGAGGACTCTGTTACCAAAGTTGCGTCAGCCCTAGAAGCAGGTAAGATTGACGTAATGCTTGGTAAATGTTGAATGAAGGACCAAATTGCAGTCCTGCAGATTTCTGCTGTGGGAACATCCTTCAGAAGGGCTAAAGATGTGGATTGAGCCATAATGGAATGGGCTGTCTTCTATGAGATGTGTGTATCCTAGTAACTTTATAGCAGGTCAAGATACAACCACAAACCCACTTGTGCAGTCTTCAAGTGGAATTTGCTGTCCATTTGGCAAAGGATATAAAGAGTCTGGGAAAGGACCTAAAAGACTTAGTCTTGTTGAGCTAGAAGGAAAGAGTCCTCCTGAAGTCTAGTGTATATGGACTAGCTTCCTTCCTTGAGGATAAAATACCAGAAGACTAATCTTCTGACGGATCTGAAATTCTGATGAGACTGGGAAAGATACAAGGGTAGGGATGTATAATGGCTCTCTCATGATAGAAGATAGTGTGTGGCAGGTCTGCCATGTATGCCCTTAGTTCTCCATTCTTCTGGCCATTGTGATGGCTATCAGAAATAAAGTCTTGAGGGAGAGGTATAAGAGGAAGCACATAGTCATTGGCTCAAAAGACATTGAGCACAAAAATAAGGTCCCATGGGGGAGCAAAGTTTCAGATAGGAGGAAATAAATTATGTAAACTCTTAAGGAATCTAACCATGGCTGAGTGGGCAAAGATTGAAGCCCCTTCAGTAGGTGAATGGAAGGCCATGATAGTGACCAGAGGTACTCTGAGCTCATTGACAGACCTTGTGTCTTTTAGTCCAACAGGTAATTTAGGATCCTTGAAAGTGGGGCTTCTGAGGCTTGCAAAGAGTGGTGAGAGCACAAGGAATGGAAACATTTCCACTTCTGCAGTTAAGTCTTGGAAGTAGTTGGTTTTCTGCTAGACAAGACTGAATGTTAGGAACTGAGCCTTCAGAGTTGAGGGGTTGGGATGGTTCAGGGAGCCTGAGTTCAGTGACAGGAGATCTTCCCCAAGGGGAAGACAGAGAGGGATTGTTATGGCAAGGCAAAGGAGATCTGAGGACCACACTTGTCTTGGCCACAACAGTGCTATGAGGATAACGCACCCCTCGTCTCAGTCTGAGCAAGTTTTGAGGAGTAGATGTATAGGTGGGTAAGTGTAGCATAAGATGTGGGACCAGGATATTAGCAAGGCATCTCTCAGGGAGTGGCCATATCCTCCCTTGTAGCTGAAAGAGCGACATTTTGCATTGGTTGAGGTTGCAAAGAGGCCCCAGGTTTGGCAGATGCTGTGGAAGATGGAGTTGTTTATCTTCCGCTTGTGGTCCTGCTCAGGGATTCCGCAAGTGTGTTCTGAAGGCTGGGTAGATTATCTGCTGAGAGTTCTATCTGATGGGAGATGCACGAGTCATAGTCTTGTCCAGCATTATCCGGATAGAGTGGCCTTCTTTGTTTTGAAGAAAGTGGTCACAAGCATAGTGGACTGCCCTTAGATTTAGAATATTGATGTGGAGCACTATTTCTTGTAGGGACCATTTGCCCTATGCTGTGGCCCCTTGTAGTTTGCCCCACACAGACACCGAGAGAGGCATCCATTGTGAGGATTTTTGATGGTGGAGGACATAAGAATGGGTTTCCCATGCAGACCTTCAGTGGGTCTTACCACCACTGGAGAGAGTCTAGTACCTGCGTAGTCACCATGATTCATTTGGAAAGACGGAGTCTGTTTAGGGTGTTCATAGTACTTAGTCATGCCTGAAGACATCTGAGATTCAGTCTCACATGTGGCTTAGTGATTGTGGAGGCCAACACATGTCCCAGGAGTTGTAGACAAGTCCTTGTAGTTGTTTGGGTGCTGTCCTGTAAAGATCAGGTTGGACATCATGGAGAATCTTTCCTTGGAGAGTTAGGTCCCGGTGGTTAGGGAGTTTAGCATGGCTTCAATGAAGTCTACCTGCTGGACTGGTATTATTGTAGACTTCTTTAGATTGATGCAAAGGCTCAGGGACTAAATAGGACTAGGGCCTTGGTGGTTGCTGACTAGGCCTCTTGTGTGGAATGGCCCCCTGAGAAGCCACTCCTCCAGATATGGAAAAACTGTGTTGCCCCACTGATTCAAGTGAGCTACTACTGCTGAGGGCACCTTGGTAAAGACCCTCGGAGCCCTGGAGAGTCCAATGGGGGGATGTAGTATTGGTAATGTTCCAAGTCTATGACCAAGCATAGAAAGTGCTTGTGGGTGGGGTGAATATCTGTAGGGAAGTAGGTGTCCTGGAGGTGAAGGGAGACAAACCAGTCACCCGGATCTAGGGATGGGATTATGGTGGCTACTATTAGCATCCCAGGGAACAGAAGCAGCAAATGCAAGTTTTTCAAGGGAGTTGTCCAGGTGAAGGAGGAGAGACTACATGACCTTTAGGGTGAATTTGTTTGTTTGTCGTGTGCCTGCTTGATTGAAGTTTATAGTGTAGTCTCTTGTGGAAGCAGTTTGTTGAGCCTTGAAATGGAGCCCTGCATAGATACAAAATTTATATCCTCTTTCAATGCGCGATCTGCAAACATGGTCCATGTATATCCACATCCATGGTTTGCATATATCCACATCCACAGATATAAAGTGGATACCTGCAGATTTGCAAGGCTCTAGATGCAAAATTTGGATCCACCTCCATCTGCAATCTGCAAACATGATCCACAGATATAAAGCAACTATCTACATATTTGCAGGGCTCTACCTAGAAGCCTGGTAGGCAAGGCTGAGAGCTTCCTAACAAGGCTATAGTCTGCTATCCTTTAATCCCTAATCCCTTAAGGATCCCTTGATGAGGGGCAAGGGCTAACTCAGGGAGAACAGTGGTGTTAAAAGCCAGTTCATAAGTGACCAGAGGAGCTAGCAAATAGGAGCATCAAATGGGAATTTTGTGAGGGAGTTTAGAGAGGGACCGTGAGAGCCAGATACACCATATAAACATTCTCTAAACTTAGGCTAATATCCCACCACCCCCAAAGGCCTCTCCCTCCCTCCCCTCATAAAGAACAAACATTTAAAAAAAAGAAAACCAAAACACTGCAAGAGTAAAAATATTTCAGGCAGAAGTCCAGGAGCAAAGTGGTGGCTATCCAGTTTATTGCACTGAATGCAGCATATATAATTACCTACCTTGTAGGGAGTTTGCATACATGTGCCTTCGGTGCAAGCAACTCTTGGCCTTCAGAGACCATGTACAGGCTCTTGAGACCAGAATGGCTGAATTGGAGGAACTAAGTGAGACAGAGAGGTACATAGAGGAGATTTTCAGGGGCACAGTAGAGAGGTCCTACCCCCAGTCTGACAGCCTCTGTGATGTTGAGGGGGATGAAAGTCTTGGGGAAGGAGAACATTAAGCTAGAGTTGAGTGAAACAATCCCACAGTTGAGGCTCTCCTTCCAGATGATGTCATGGTATCCTCACACACTGAGGATACCCCTTCAGGGGAGGAGAACCCAGTTATTAGGAAGAATCAGGTAATTGTAATAGGGGATTCAATTATTAGAAATACTGATAGTTGGGTTTGTGGTGACGAGAAGAACCGCAAGGTGAATTGCCTGCCAAATGCAAAGGCTGTGGACCTCTTGAGACATCTAGGCAGACTTATGTGCAGTGTCAGGGAGGAGTTGGTGGCCATGGTACATGTAGATACCAGTGACATAGGGCAGGATAGGAGAGAGGTCCTGGAGGCCAAATTTAGGCTGCTAGGTATGAGATTAAAGTCCACAGTCTCCATGGTAGCATTCTCTGAAATGCTTCCAGTTCCTCTCACAGAGCCAGTTAGGCAGGCAGGCAGACTTTCAGGGACTTGGTGTGGGGAAGAGACGATGCTGTTGAGAGGACGGAGTTAGCAACTGCAAAACCTTTGGGGAAGGATAGGCTCTACCTAAACCAAAACAGAACAAGATTCTTGGCATGTGAAATTAAAAAGGTCATAGAGGAGTTTTTACACTAATGGCATGGGGGAAGCCAACAGGTGCAGAGGAACATATGGTTCAGAAAGACACATCTCTTAGGGGAGGATTTATTAAAGGGCATACTCAATATCCTAGTAAAGAGAAGAGGGTAGAAGTTGATGAAGTGCAGATAGGAACTAAGAGAAAAAGTCAAATGAAAAAGAGTCCCATTCAGTTATATCACATGAAGGCAGACCAATAATAACACATTTTAGAAGTGCTTGTGTACAGATGCTACAAATCTAAATATTAAGATGGGTGAACTTGAGTGTCTGGTGTTAAATGAGGATATTGATAAATAGGTATCACATAAACTTAGTGGAATGAGGTCAATCAGTGGGACATGGTAATACCAGGGTACAAAATATATAGGAATGACAGAGTAGGTCATGCTGGTTTAGGAGTGGTACTATATGTGAAAGAAAGCATAGAGTCAAATATAGTAAAAATCTTAAATGAATCAAATAATACAAGAGAATCTCTATGAATAGAAATTATTATGGATAAATAATACAATATAGCAGTAGAAATATACTGCCGATCACCTGACCAAGATGGTGATGCTGACTGTGAAATGTGCCAGATTAGAGAGGCTGCAAAAACAGAATACCCAATAATACTGGGAGATTACAACTATCCCTATATTGACAGGATACATGTCTTCTCAGAACAGGATGCAGAGATAAAATTTCTATACACCATTAATGAGTATATAGAAGCAGCTAATCCTGGAACCCACAAGGGGAGAGGCAATTCTTGATTTAATCCTAATTGGAACACAGGATATGGTCCAAGAGGTGAATATAGCTGAACGGCTTGATAATGGCGACCATAATGTAATTACATTTAACATCTTTGAAGGAGGAAAATACCAAAGACCCTGCCCCCCCCTCAGCATTTAACTTCAGAAATGAGAATGACATAAAAATGAGGAGGCTAGTTAAACGGAACAGTCAGGAGAGAGAAATGCCTGCAAGCAGCATGGAAATTTTTTAAGAACACCATAATGGAAGTTCAAACTAAATGTATACCCCAAATAGAAAACAAAACAGTAAGAGGACCAAAAAAAAAAACACGCCACCATGGCTAAACAACAGAGTCAGAGGTGGTTAGAGGCAAAAAGGCATCCTTTAAAAATTGGGAGTCATATCCTACTGAGGAAAATGGAAAGGAGCATAAACCCTTGCAAGTCAAGTGCAAAAGTATAATTAGGCAGGCCAAAAAAGAATTTGAAGACCAACTAGCAAAAGGTGCAAAAACCAACAGTATTTTTTTTAAGTATCTCAGAAGAAGGAAGCCTGCCAAACAGATCAGTGGGATCACTTATCGATTGAGGTGCTAAAGAAGCAATCAAGGCCATTGCAGAGAAGCTAAATGACTTCTTTGCGTCGGTCTTCACTGCAGAGGATTCCCACTCTTTAAGCCTGTGGTTCTCAAACTTTTGTACTGGTGACCCCTTTCACATAGAAAGCCTCTGAGTGTGATCCCTCCTTATAAATTAAAAACACTTTTTATATATTTAACACCATTATAAATGCTGGAGGCAAAGTGGGATTAGGGGTGGATGCTGACAGCTCGCAACCCCCCATGTAAAAATCTTGTGACTCCCTGAGGGGTCCTGACCCCCAGTTTGAGAATCCCTGCCCTAAGCCACTCTTTTTAGGTGACAAATCTGAGGATCTGTCACAGACTGAGGTGTCAATAGAGGTGGTTTTGGAACAAATCGATACATAAAATAATAATAAGTCAGCAGGACCACATGGTATGCACCCAAGAATTCTGAAGGAACTCAAATATGAAATTGTGATGTAACCTATCACTCTCTGGTAATTAGCTAATATGATGACAATTTTTAAAAAGGCTTCAGAGATGATCCCGGCAATTGCAGACTGGTAAGCCTAACTTCAGTACCATGAAAATTGGTTGAAAGTATAGTAAAAACAGAATTATCAGACACACATATGAACACAGTATGTTGGTGACTGGTGAACATGTTTTTTATAAAGGGAAATCATGATTTTTATAAATCTGTCATATCTCCCCTCTGTTATCTCTTTTTTAAATTGAACAGTTCCAGTCTCCTTATGCCTCACCAATCTATTAGAATTATTTGAGGATGTCAACATGCAGCTTGGACAAGGGTGACCAAGTCTATGTAGTGTACTTGGACTTTCTGAAAGCCTTTGACCAATGTCCCTCACCAAAAGTTCTTAAGTAAAATAAGGAATAATGGATAAAAATAAAGATCCTCTCATGGATCAGTAAATGGATAAAAGATGGGAAATAAAAGGTAGGAATAAATGGTCATTTTTCACATTGGAGAAAGGTAAATAGTGAGGTCCCGCAGGGATCTGTACTTGGACCAACATATTCATAAATGATCTGGAAAAAGGGAGTAAACAGGTGGCAACATTTTCAGATGATACTAAATGATATAAGAAAGTTAAGTCCAAAGTTTATTGCAAAGAATTACAAAGGGACTTCACAAAACTGGGTGATGGCAAGAAAATGGCAGATGACATTCAGTTGTTGATAATGCAAAGTAATATATACTGGAAAACATAATCTCAACTATACATACAAATGATGGGGTCTCTAAACTACCTGTTACCACTCAGAAAAGATCTTGGAGTCGTTGTGGATAGTTCTCTAAAAACATCTGTTCAGCATGTAACTGCAAGTCAAAAACGCTAACAAAATGTTAGAAATCATTAGGAAATAGATAGATAAAAAATATCATAATGCCACTATAGAAATCCATCGTACACCTACACCTTGAATACTGCATGTAGTTCTGGTCACCCCCATCTCAAAAAAGATATATTTGAATTGGAAAAGTTACAGAGAAGGGCCACAAATATTATTAGGCATATGGAACAGCTTCCATATGAGGAGACTGGGACTTTTCAGTTTTTAAAAAGAGATGACTGAGGGCAGATATGATAGAGGTCTATAAAATCATGAATGGTGTGGAGAAAGTGAATAAGGAAATGTTATTTACCCCTTTCTACTTTCACTGGGAGATCGGTAATACAGCCAGCAGCCACTTGATGACATTGGTATGTTAGTGAACTTGCACAAAGCATGAAAAACACCAACATTTAACAGGTGCACCATGTGACGGTTGTCACATATCCCATATCAACCACCTCCAGGATCCAGGTATCTGAGGTGATGTGCTTCCAGGTAGGTAGGAAGCGGGACAGGCAGTCTCAAAAGTGGGGAATGAGATGATAGAGTTGTGCAGCAGTGGATCAGGAGGGGGAAGCTGTTTGACACTCTTGTCCAAATTGTCATAATGGTCTAGAAGGATGTGCAGATCTTCTGGGGTCTGGATCTCCCCTTAAGAGTCTCCGAAGATCTGGGGTAGGCTGATTGTGGGAGGTACTGTTATGGTTGGGAGACCTGCTGAAACTTCTCTTTGTGGTAGGGATGTATATTCCCAGTGACAGCAGTGTTGCCTGGTGCTTTAAGGAGGTGGAACAAGGAGATGGAACTTCATCACTGAAGAGCTTGGGCCCTTTGAAAGAGAGATCCTCCACAGTATTTTGCACCTCCTGGGAGGACAGAAAACTGGAGCCAGAGTGCTTGCCATATAACCACTGTGTGGCTAAGGATTGTGACACCATGACGGCAGCATCAAGAGCAGCCTGCAGGGAAGCTTTAGCTAGATAGATCAGAATGCCTAAGGGGACTGTCTGTGACTCCATGCTAAGGCTATTACAGTGCCTGAGGAGTTTACACTTGTTACTTGGTTGGTGAACTCACAATCAGTTTGGGGTTTGTGCCCTCCTTCTTGCCTGTCTGCCCTGAGATTGGTATTCTTCCTTGTGAGCCGACAGTGTGACAGAGGGATTCTGCCACATGCTTCATTAAGTCCTGAAAGGACCTAAAGTTGTCAATGTTGGAAAGTGGTGGTGGTGTTGCCTCCTCAGGGAAGGAGGAGGACTTGGCCAAAAAGGGTGAATCTTCTTTGTTCGGTGGCTTCTGCTCCTCGTGGTCTCCTCAGGTGCTGAGGGGTGAATGGTACTGGCGGGCGATCTTGTGGTGCCTACAAGTGTTGCAGTACCAGCAAGTGGTGGTATTTCTTCTAAGCTCGTACTTCATAAAATTGGTCACCATAATCCAGAAGTTCCAGCAAGCTGAGGAGCTAGGTCAGAGAAATGTCCTCAAGGATACTTATCTGAGGGAGCTAGGACATCCGATGGGCTCTGGGAAGTCCTCTTCAGGGTAGGCCCCTGGAGGACTATGATATAGTGCCGAAACAGAGTCCTGTATGGAGACCCCAGAGTCTAAGGATGTGTTATCCCCTGAGCTGAAAGGGTGGTTCAGACATTGGTGCTGGTACCAGAAGCAGGGGATCAGATCCCAATCTGAAGTGGGAGGGCTTAGTCACCAGCTATCAAGGCAATACTGGTGAAGGGGCCCTTGTGGGTCTCCTTAAGAGAAGGGACTCTGGTTCCTCCAAGAGGAGGAGAGCCTTGGGAAAAGCATCTGGAGGGTGCTGGAGAACTGTGATAGTGTGCAGTCATAGCCTGAGCTGGAACCAGGGCCCAAAACAGGGATTGATGCAGAGCTGGAATTGTTGCATATGGTACCGGAGAGCCTGATGTGATGCTGTCTCTGAGCTTGGAGCACTGACGTTCCAAAGAAGACAGCACTGGGGAGAACGCCACATGAACATCTTAGTGGCTCCAAGATGATGATGGTACTGGAACCCTTTAAGTAGTTTTAGTTGTGCCTAGTGCTGAGAGATGTGAGATGTGCCAAGGCAGGAGCTTCTTGAAGGTCTCTCCAAGTGGGGCTTCTTAGGCATCAGCCAGACCCTCAGCAGTACTCATTATGGAATGCAAAGTCTCCCAAAAGTTGGTTTGTGAGGTGACCTACCCATCTTTCTGGAGTTGCTGACAGGTAAGTGGGTCTTCTTCCTTTTAGAGGTCTTCATCTCTGGAACCACCTCTGAGGCTCCAGAAATCGACAGAGTGGCCTGAGAGATAGTGGCAGATGTGAAGGGGCGGGAGGGAGAGAGCTATGGAGCATTCTAGCCTCTTCAGTTTTACAAGACCAGCCTTTGAACCCTGTGCAGACATTATACTCCAACGGAACATGAGCATCTCTGAAACACCAGAGACAACTAGAGTGCTCATTGCTACAGGGAAAAGACCTGTGGCAAGTCTGGCAGGGCTTTTACCTTCAGGTTTTAGGCATAACCCAGGGAAATGCCAAAAGCACTAAGGCAAGAAGTTGGGGGCGGGGGATGCTCCCCTACCCCGAGCACAAGTTGTGCTAAAACTGGGGAAAAAATAACTAAAATAGTAACAATAAACAAAAATGACAGGTTTCAGAGTAGCAGCCATGTTAGTCTGTATTCGCAAAAAGAAAAGGAGTACTTGTGGCACCTTTAGAGACTAACAAATTTGTTAGTCTCTAAGGTGCCACAAGTCAACTTTGTTCGTCTCTAAGGTGCCACAAGTACTCCTTTTCTTTTTGCGAATAGAGCCTAACACGGCTGCTACTCTGCAACCTGTCATTATGCAAGGCACTGAATTTAGCCATATAGAGTGGGAATCTATCAACTTCATGAAAAAATTTTAGTCTCTAAGGTGCCACAAGTACTCCTTTTCTTTTTGCGAATAAACAAAAAGAGTAAGATGTGTAAGCAGTGGACAGCACAACTGCTGTCTCAAGCCACAGACATTTGAGAATGAGCTGAATGGTGGCAGGTCCATGCCTCCTTACATGCCCTGGCATCGGAGCACAAGGTGCTGCTCTGTGCAGGTGCAGACCTGCAGATGTTACTATTTACAATCTCCAATTTAGAGTGCACAGGCATGCACACCTCCTACATTGGAGCACCCATAGGGACAAATATTCAAAGTGTACTTGCTTTTCTTTTGAAATTCAGTCACTGGTAGAACAGTTGGTTTAAAAAGAAAATACTTTTACCACAGCTCTTGTATAGCATTTTCTATCTGGAGCTCTCAAAGTGCTTTACAAAGGAGGCACATATCATCAATGCTGTACTACAGTTGTGGAAACCAAGGCATGAGCCTAAACCCCAGACTTAGATTCTACAAGGGGACAACACACTGCCACACAACCTTATCTACATGTGACAATAACTGTGACAGTGCCCCCTATAAGGCTTTATTGAAATATTCTTATGAATGTGTATATGACATAACTAGAATATGTTTTATGCTACATATGCCTGTAACATATCTCTGTAAAGGTTATCATCTACTGAATCTATTAATCCAATTTTATGCATGTATCATTTTTGTATTTGAAGTTATGAATATTGGCTTAGTAAGGCATTTGGTCAGCATCTTTGGGAAGGAATTTGCAAGCTAAGTGTCCAGTCAAGAAGCATTTAATGCACAATGAATCTTGGAAGGCTCCAATCCACATGAGAAGTCTACCTGAGGACATTGAAGGTAGCATGTAAGCAATGGCTGCTGCCTGTAAAAACTGAATCATGCATGGACATGTGACTTGCCCATGTGACCCCAAAACTCCATCTTGGAGCTGGACTTTGCATAGGAGAAAGGAGGGGGTCTTCCCCCACAAGAGAAAGTCTATTTAAGCCCATGGGAGATCCCTCCATTTTGTCTTCAGCTGGCTAAAGAGAGAGCCTCTCCACCCCCCAAGGATACTGGAAAGAAACTGGAAGAAAGGACAGTAACTTCAGGGGATATGAGTGATTCCTGGACCCAGACTAGAAGGAGACTAGTCTGTAAAAGGAAGCTTACTGGAATTCCTCTAAGGGTAAGGTTTTTATCTGCATTCAGTTTTCTTACTGTATTAGACATAGACTTGCGTGTTCTATTTTATTTTGCTCGGTAATTCACTTTCTTCTGTCTGTTACTACTTGGAACCACTTAAATCCTACTTTATGTATTTAATAAAATCACTTTTTACTTAATTAACCCAGAGTATGTATTAATACCTGGGAGGGCAAACAGTTGTGCATATCTCTCTATCAGAGTTATAAATGGTTATAAAAGGGGATATGAGTGATTCCTGGACCCAGACTAGAAGGAGACTAGTCTGTAAAAGGAAGCTTACTGGAATTCCTCTAAGGGTAAGGTTTTTATCTGCATTCAGTTTTCTTACTGTATTAGACATAGACTTGCGTGTTCTATTTTATTTTGCTCGGTAATTCACTTTCTTCTGTCTGTTACTACTTGGAACCACTTAAATCCTACTTTATGTATTTAATAAAATCACTTTTTACTTATTAATTAACCCAGAGTATGTATTAATACCTGGGAGGGCAAACAGTTGTGCATATCTCTCTATCAGAGTTATAAATGGCGAACAAGTTATAAGAATGGATTTATTTGGGGTTTGGACCCCATTGGGAGTTGAGCATCTGAATGGTAAAGAAAGGAACACTTCTTAAGCTGCTTTCAATTAAGTCTGCAGCATTGGGTCACGTGGTTCAGACCCCGGGTCTGTGTTGGAGCAGACTGGTGTGTCTGGCTCAACAAGACAGGGTGCTGGAGTTCCAAGCTGGCAGGGAAAGCAGGGGCAGAAATCTTGGCACATCAGTTGGCAGCCCCAAGGAGGTTTCTGTGATCCAACCTGTCACAGTAACACTGTGTTTGGGTTTTGTTTTTGTTTTTTACCATTACATTTCCTAGCTTTTTGAACAGGGAAAGATATGT
The DNA here is from genome assembly GCF_009764565.3 of Dermochelys coriacea. Classification (NCBI taxonomy): domain Eukaryota; kingdom Metazoa; phylum Chordata; order Testudines; family Dermochelyidae; genus Dermochelys; species Dermochelys coriacea. The sequence goes on from NC_050076.1 coordinate 49,646,740, forward strand.
TGCTGGTGGTAGTAGAAATTTAGGCAGTTGTACGTGTCATGTCCTGTAACTTGCACACTGAGCAAGTTAGCCTTCCCTTTCCGTCAGCTGGGTCCCACCAGCCCTGGTTTGGTCCCACCTCAGAAGCCAAGTCCCTGAGCTATTCACTTAGTTCCCCTCTATAACCTGGTTCCCTCCCCAATACTGTACCCAGGGCTCTCCACTGTAATCATCTCCTTGCAGTCCTCACTCCCTGGTATACAAATATTTCTATTGCTGTTACTTCCCCCCCTCCCAACTCACAAGCACTTCCTGGAGCGAAGAGCAGCTATGTTACAGTGGAGTGGTGTTCCTGGTCATGAATCACAATGGTTGGCAGGTGAAGTTTGTCACATAGCCAGCGAGAGAAATCACAAACAGGGTTTCTGTTCCAAAGTACAGTTTTATGCTTGAGAGAGAGATCCTCTGACCCCTGTCCAATAGCTGCACCCCAGCTCAAAGAAACAGTGAGGTGTTTTGAAGCAAACTACCATAACCCTTTGAAACTTTGTAGGTGAGCCAAAGTCCCACTATGTTTTGTGTTCATAATTCTTTGTCTTAAAGATCATCTTAAGTTCAACCTAAATTGATTCTAGTGCTTTGTGTTAAACTAATACAGGTTGAACCTTTCTAGTTCGGCATCTTCGGGATCTGACCAGTGCCGAACCACAGAATTTGCCAAACCACAGGAGGTTAATATTATAGCAAGGGGGTCTCTTTTTATTTTTATCTCACCGAGGCAAATAAATGGAACAACGCTTGCAGTGCCACCTAGCCAAGGCTTACCGACTCTCTTCATAGCAAAGTGTTAGTGTTGTTGCACAATGTTACCGTATTGGCACAAGAAAATAAGTAGATAAAGCATAATAAAACATAAAATAATATGAAAAAGAAATAGATGATAATACAGGTAAATCTGTAATTTACTCACCTAAAATGATGCTTGAATTCCACTTCCAAAGTGATGTGACAAGAACTGCTAACTCAAATTACATCTCTGCTGTAGGTATATCCAGGGTAGATGAAGTGGAGACAACGTGATTTTCGACTGTAGAGTGCTGTTTACCACTCCTCTTCACTACCTTTAACCAATCTTCCAGCTTGGCTTGTCTCATGTATTTTGTTTTTTCTTTAATGAGTTTTTCTCTTATCATGTACAGAGACATGATTTCTTGCTCAGAAATGAAATGTCTTTGCTCCAGTCCTTCTATTACATTTGTTGCCAACTGAATGCATTTATCGATAGAAATTTTTTCTTCGACCATCACTGTCATCTTCATTATCTTTGTTTTTTCCCTGCTGTACCATTTGCACAATTTCTTCATCCGTCATTTGACTAGCAATTGGTGCATCTTTGTCAGCTTCCACTCAGTCTAGTAAATTTTCCTCTCCCAAATCCTTGGCTAGCTCAAGCACTACAGGGTGGGACATACCACTGGCATACTCCATTAACTCACTAACAATTTTTTGGTTTTCAGGCACTTGAAATCCAGTGAACTCAGACTCGTCATTGACGTCAGGATTGTCCTAAAACTTTAGGGCTGGCCACAATTTGTGCCATCCATTCTTCATAGTAGATGGAGTTACTCTTTCCCAGTCTCTAGCTAGTGTCCAAATCATATCCTTGAGGTTAAATTCTTTCCTAAATGTTCTCAAACTCTTCCCATCATTAAGCAATACTAGCAATTGGTGCATAAACTTGGACCTGTACATACCCTTCAGGGATCACAAGGCTGAATCAGCGAGGTTACAGTTTGGGGGTAAATACAGTCCCACCACATTATCTTTGAGCAATGGGCTCTTGCCTCCGGTACAAAACATTTCTCAAACCACTAAGACATAGATTAGTCGTTATCCATCCCTTTTTCTTGCCACAGTATATTACTGGGAATATTTTCACCCCTTTGAATGCCCTTGGATTTACACATTTTCCAAAAAGAAAAGGAGTACTTGTGGTACCTTAGAGACTAACAAATTTATTAGAGCATAAGCTTTTGTGAGCTACAGCTCACTTCATCGGAATGCATCCGATGAAGTGAGCTGTAGCTCACGAAAGCTTATGCTCTAATAAATTTGTTAGTCTCTAAGGTGCCACAAGTACTCCTTTTCTTTTTGCGAATACAGACTAACACGGCTGCTACTCTGAAACACATTTTCCAGTAACCATGAGCTTGCATTTGTGCGTGGCTGCTGCGTTGCTACAACCAAGGACAGTTACCCTGTCCTTCAACTACTTCGTACCAAATGGTGTCCCCTCTGCAACAGAAGCCAACTTTTTTTTAGGCATACAACACCAGTAGAGAGCAGTTTCACTGGCATTCTATACCTGCTTTGGGAATAACGTCTCATTTGCAAGTAACTCTGCAAATTTGTCAATGTACTTCGCAGCAGCTTCCATATCTGCACTTCTTTTTTCACTGCACACACAATGTAGATGAATGCCCTGCCTGTTTTTAAATTTCTGAATCCATCCTTGCAAATAGTCACACTCATGCTGCAGGTTAAGTTCTTTGTGGAATATTTTTGTTTGTGCCACCATCATCTCACCTGAAATTCTAACACCTTCGTTCCTACAAAGCTTGAACCAATGTATAAGCGTACTATCTAAATCACTGCTTTCCCCCTCCTTCAATGTCTTATGAACACTCATACTTGTTTTTACTGTCACGTTCAGCAAAAAACTTAAGGATTTGATTCTTTTGCTTCTTCAAATCATACATTGTAAATGGCCCTACATTGTAAAACTCACACAAGGCACGTTCCGATGTGCCCTTTTCCAATTTTTGCAGCACTCCCACCTTTTGCTGTATGGATATTGACACATGCTTATGCTTAGCAGCATTACCAACACTTCCACTGCTTGCTGGACATATTTAGGGGTAAATTCGAGCTAAATAACAGCACAGAACACTGAGAGCCAGGACTGGTGGGACTTTGCTGGACCGTGGGAATCTTGGCCCCACCCATGCTAAGCGTACATTCGGCTAACTAAAATCATGCTGGACCACGGATGTTGCCAGATTAGAGAGGTTCAATCTGTAATCAGGAAAAGGTCTGTAACCAATCAGTAGGATTGTACTTAATCATCCACTTTGATTTTACTCTGACTTAGCTGACTTAGTCCAAATACCCCAAAAGGGACTACTTGTAATTAATATGGGGAAAATGTTTTCTGTGATTAATAAAACAATAATCTATAAGAAGATGCTTTTAGATTATCAATCATAGAAACCAGATACCAATCTGCCTGAAGCATCAGGTGATTAGGCTGAGGCCGCAGGATCATTAGGGGAGGAGATGAAGGAGCACACCAAGTAATTAAGTTTTAAAGCTTCATTAATAAAATAACAGCGGTGAGCGCTGGGGGCTCCCCATGTCATTCAGAGGAAGAAAGAAAGCATTAGTGCCCACGCCCTAACCACTTTCATACTCACACATGCACAACCCGCGGCTGGCCAAGCCTGGGTGTAATGTCAGAAGAAAATGGGGAAGGTTGGACATTTGTCCTGTACACAGGCCGTCCAGGGTCTGCTGTTGATCTCAAATTTGCTTCAGCTCTCAGAAGGGTTTTAAGTCCTGGGGTCTTTTGGGGGTGTTTCATTCAGGGACCTCTGTCCCCAGTGCTCTTTGTACCAGTCCAAACCGGCTTTCCGTGGCTTCCTCAGCTTTTCCAAAACACACCAGCTTCAGGGACACAAGACTGTTGTTTTCCCACTCGCTGGCTTTCGCTGTCTCACTGGCTTTTGCAGCCCCTGCAGTTCTGTTCAGCTGAATCCTCCTTTCTCACGGCTGGACTGGGTTGGAATCCAGGCTCCTGTCTTTCTTGGCAGGCAGCCGAGAGTCGGTTGTGTGCTGTGGCCTTGGGCTGGAGTCAACGTCTTATCTTCGAACCTAGCTGGAGCATCGAATTAACCTGTTCCTTTCTCCCTTCCTTCCCCTTCGGCCTCTTGCAACCTGCAAAGAAAGCTTTCACTCCACACTCACACCTTCAACCCCTCCCAAGATCCTTTCCAATGTGTATAAAAGCATTAGCAATATACAATGCTGGTGCTTACCCAGGGGACCCCCTGGGTAATTTTACTGTGACAATAGGCCCTGGGAATTGGTGGGCATGGATGTAATAGGGCCATTACCAACAACAAACAAGGGATACCAGTACATCTTGATGGTCATGGATTATCTTACAAAATGGATGGCATAAGTCAGCACATGAAGTGGCAAAGAAAATAGGTAAAATTATAAATTGATTTGGATATCTACAGTGGATACTGACAGATCTTGGTTCTGGATTCAGTAATGAGGTAATGATTTATTTTTGAGATTTTTTTTCACTATTTCTTCAACCGCACTATCGGATCATAGATATTTGACACTGACTACGGGCTTCATTGTCGTCTTTATTATTATTTTTTTTTACTGTAAATTGTTGCTGACACATTTTTCTGTCTACTTATTCACCAATTTTTTTATAACAAACTGATTGCAAACTTATTTTTCCATGTAGTCATTCTAAAAGATAGAATAGGAAACCACAGTAATTACATGTAAAATCAGTTGAAAATAGGAGAAGGAACATACATGCAGACATTTCCAAAGGAAACTTTATGGCATTTTTTTTTCTTTCACTTTAACCTGGCCCTTTGTGGGGAAAAATGGGGATATAACATAGCTTTATCAGCTCATACCACCCACAAACCAATGGACTGGATGAAAACACCAACAAATCCATCAAATTTTAGAGGTGGAAATTTCAATACTAAACACAAGTAGCATGCACCAGACCATAAACTACATATTTGTAATACCTCTTCAAGGTCAATTTGTTACATTGCAATAAATTTTTATTACAAGGTCAATTTATTACATTGCAATAAATAAATTTTATTGTATTACATGTGAAATGAAAAACAATCAAAGCCACACGCTGTGATGTTCTCCTCCTTAGACCTTCTTGATTCCATATAATCTATCTCAATCAAGACATCGTGTTTACTATTTGTTTTCACAAACTAATCAATCACCATTTCTTACAGAGCACTGCGGAAGCTGGTTGATACCACTGGGAGTAATTGGAATGAATTTTTTTATAACATTTTATTTTCTTTGAAATCTAAACAGAAGATGAGAACAAAAATGTCACGCTTTCAACTGTAGTATGGTTTTGAAGCAACATTCTGTACAAGGGCTCAGAGAATTATACAGTAAGTGTATTTAAGTACCATCAGTACTTAAGTACTAAGTAGTAGCAAACACAGTGCTATATAGAGGAATGAGTAAATACAGTAAGCGTGTACTGAAATTGGGAAATACAGCTGTAGCCAATTAGTTCATTTTATCTATTTATCATTGTAATGTGGTGGTCTGGTCAATTAATATGGTATTTTATACATAATAAATGCTAAATAGATTTAAGTTACTAGGCCATAGACTTAAGCATGCTTGACATGAGTGGATGATTTAGAATAACCCTACATCAGTAAGGTCTTGAGATTACTGCAAAGATATGCCAAAAAGTAATGTTATGAAAAAAATAATTTAAATAAACTGAAAGCTATTGTCCAAGATCATGAGACCCCAGATTGTAACATCATAAAAAGTCCTGTTCTGACTGCAAGGTATATGTTATGCATAGATGCTAATGAGAATAAGAGGAACTAAAACCAACCTATGAAAAATGAGGCACCCCAGTATTCCTGGGGTGTGGAAGTACAGATAAGGAAAAGCGGATTTTCCTTAGAATAGCTTTGAGGATGTGAGTATGACTAAATTTGTAGTCATTGCATGCATTTTTGTAGGATTTACATATGCATGAGTAATTGTAACTTTACTTATTGCTTTAATAAAACTTGTAGTACAGATAAAACTTGTGAGTATGTCAATATCCTTGGACTTTGTGCGTTTCTAAAGTCTCTAAATTTGAGAAAAGCACCAGAGGTAATGTTCACTTTGAGCTTGAAACTGTAGCAACAGGAGCTGAAGCCATGATAGTGTAATACAAAATTACTAAATTAAATTTAAATAAAAAAAGAAAGCTACACAGTGTCATCTAGATTGCATGGTTTGTCTAATTGACTGACAAGTATAACTGCATTTTTCTTTTTTTTCAAAGAACACAGACTGGAATGCAAAATGATGTATTATTTCTTCTTTACAATGCACCAGGTAATTTGGGTTATTGCAGTAAGATGTTTTCCATTGTTATACTTTGGGATTGTATCCACTAATGTAGTACTACATAATAGGATTCAAATACAGCTATGATATAATTTCCTGTATTTTATGGGTTTTCAATAAATTTAATAGATTCAAATGAAAATGGAACTTCAATGTAAGGCTTGAAATGCTGAAGACTGCAGTTTAAAAAATAAAATGCTAGTCTGAAGAATTTGTTGTTATATTGGTAATGTATATTTTAAAAATACACCAAGAAATTCACAATATGATTTTCTCTTGTGTATTAGTGAGATATTACACGAGAGTATCTGCATGCAGTGTTTTGAAAAATCATTATAAAATTGTTGAAATGATCATATTACCAATAACATATGTATATATTTTAAATTTGCACATAACATTAATGGAATCAAAAAAATTGTTAATAATTGAGCCCTTCTGTGGTGAGACAAGAGATGTGAAAGAACCTTCCTAAGGAATTGGAGATGATTTTAGGTACTTATTTTCAGTTTATAGGTCATGTTAGTGTGAAACTATTTTCAATAAATATGATACAACAACAATGAAGACAATATCATCCTGACAGCTACAAATAAAAATGGAAACAACACATTCTTGTACTTACTCTGTTTAGTACTGGACATTGACTGAACTTGTAGGATTTGAGCATGGACTAACTACTTCATTGAATGAAACCGCGTGTGTGTGTGATATATATACTATGAGCATGAAGTAATTGCAACCATTCATTAAATAGAAAAATAAAGGATTACTAAACATCTAGAGTACCTGTAAGAAAAAATGAAACCCACTTATAAAATTGGCTACTTATATGCCTTATACATTTCAGATTGTTCATCTACTGAAAAACTGGAAAATCCATAATGGGTCTCTGGAAAATAAAAATTGTGGAACACAGGAGACAAGCAGTTGGGCACAACAGTGGTCCACTCATTCTAAAATTATTGAGTGTCAAATTTTGATTTTTTCTTAATGATGTGTAATTATGATGTGTTTTCTAATTAAAAGTATTAGTTTGCAAAAACATATTTAGAACATAAAGACATCAGTACTATGGAAACCACACAAGAGACTAACTACGTATAGAAGAAAAATCACCATTCTTTTAATGAAAGAGTGGAGTAATAACTTTGTTACAAGTACCTAGTGAGACCAGAGTATATGGGAAGATAACAGGAAGAGTGGAATAATGTCATATCACAAAGTTATCAGTAGGTTATGTCGCAGGTTTGGTTCTCTAAGGGTCTCTCTGCATGAATAATGTCTTTGATTAGTGAAAAATGGGGAGTGCGTAGATGGTTGACATTGAAAGAGCAATGAAATGTAATTGGATATAGTTATATCCATCAGCAGTCAACTAAAAGTTTGAGATAAATAGATAAGGGTACCAAACATAATGTAAAATATGACCCCCCAAAAAGAAAAATATTTGCAAATCAGTAACTTAATACTTGAAATAATTGACATTCATGAATAAATCAAGATTTCTATTTAGAGTTTTGGTCATAAGGTAATCATCATTTGATTACATTATATTGATTTTGCAGAGAGCAGGAAGGAGTACTGCACCTTGTCATATGCAAAAATGAAAATTGTATAGTTAACACAATGTTCGAACAGATAAGTAAACAGAATACTGTATGATTGTTTATAGCACATGGCCCAAGACCCAATCAGTTGCATATAGACCTGATGGAATAACTTTGCTAAGGATCAGGATTGTTGTAATAATTCCACATTAGTAAATATTTACACTGTTGCTGACTAATTTTGACTAATGATTATATGTTCAAGGAATATTATTTTATAATTGTATGAATTAATTGAAATTATATTTAGCATAAATAGTTCTGTCATCATTTTCTCATCTATTACTTATCAAAGGTACAGTTTGACTCTTGTAAGAAGTGAGCATATGTGCCCTACCTTCCAGAGGGAACCAGTGAAGACATCCTAAGTGATAAGAAGAAACAGTATGACTGCAGAAAGTGTGTATAGTTGGGATGTTTACAAAAAAATGTATTTAGTATGATTATTTTCTTACGGTAAATATTTTGATTTTCTTGGAATTATACAGTTGGAATACAAATGTGTAATAGAGAAGTTCAATTTTAATATTCATTTGAGTAAAGGAAAAATATATGTTAATCACTGTTTCTAAAAATGGGTTTAGATGCTTGATTTTGAAATAATGTTGAAATGTAAAGTAAGCTATTCTTGTTTATATATCTCGTTATAAGAAGTTGTCAACATTTGAAAAATATCTAGATAGTAGCAAATTGTGACAAGGCAGCATCTATCACAATTTGCTACCCCTGGATCAGAGGATGGGAACAGTGGGAGGTGACAAATTGTGGCATGGCAGCAAACCCAAACCACCCATAAATGTCAGTAACTACTACCAGTAGCAAAGTGTGATGACAGCAGTTTTTGACATTACACCAGGCAGGGTCCCTGCTGAGCTGAGCCATGCTGGGGTGGGGTCTGTTCTAAATTGTGCTGAGCCAGGCTGGATGATGGGGAGGTCCAGTCTTTGCTGTGCTGAGTCAGGTGGGGTGGGTGTGTGCTGAATTGTACTCAGCTGGGTTGGGTGGGGGCCTTTGCTTGGCTGTGCTGAGCCATGCTGGGTTGGGGTCCAAGCTGGGCTGTGCGGAGCCAGGCTGCGGGCCTGTGCTCAGCTCTCCTGGGCCAGGATGTGGGTGGACTGGGGCTGTACTGAGCCATGCTGGGATGTGCATGGGATGCATTCTGGGCTGGACAGGGTTGAGGAGGGGTATGTACTGAGGGGGATCCATGCTGGACGATGCCAGGTTGGGGTCTGACTTTGGCTGTGTTGGGGTCTGTCCTGACCCATGCTGAGCAAAGCTGGGCAGGGACTGAGCTGGGCTGGAGTCCAGGCTCTGCTGAGCTGAGCTGAGCTGAGCTGAGGAGGGTGTGTGTGTGTCCAGGCTGGACTGGACTGAACCACGCTGGGTGGGGGCTGGGCTGAGACTAGCAGTGGTCTGTGTTGGGCCGTGCTGGGTGGGGGGATCGGTGTTGGGATCCGTGCTGGGGGGAGGGTTGTGGCGGGCAGAGCTGGGTGGGGGGATCGGTGTTGGGGGGAGGGTTGTGGCGGGCAGAGCTGGGTGGGGGGATCGGTGTTGGGATCCGTGCTGGGGGAGGGTTGTGGCGGGCAGAGCTGGGTGGGGGGATCGGTGTTGGGATCCGTGCTGGGGGGAGGGCTGAGCTGGGGAGGGCTGGGCATGGGTGCATCCCAGGCTGTGCTGAGGCGGGCTGGACAGAGTGCTGTCTGTGCTGGGCAGAGTCAGGTGGGAGGCTGCGCTGGGGCCGAGCTGGAGGTCCATGCTGAGCTCAGCCAACGTAGGCGGGGTAAGAGGGCGGGTCTGTCCCATGCTGTGCTGAGCCGGGCTGGATGGCGGTGAGGTCTATGCTGCGATGGGCTGGAGGCCGGTAGGGTCTGTGCTGGGTTGTGCTAAGCGCTGGGCTCCCCCGGCAGGGCTCGGTGCTGCGCCAGGCTCTGACTATATTAAGCCAGGCTGAGCAAGGCTCGGTGCTGTACTGCGCCATGCTGGGTGGGGATCGGGGCGGGGCGGGAGTCCGTGTTGTGACGGGCCGGGAGACCTCCGAGCTGTCAGGGGCTGTCCCCGGCGCTCGCTCCTTGGGCATGGCCGGCTACCGCTAGGGGGCGCTGGCCACCTCCTCCACCCCCCGGGGTTGGGCCTCTGCTGCGGGGAGAGCGGCAGCCGGGCCGCGCATGCGCCGTGCGCGGAGCCAGGCGGCCGTGGCAGCGATGGCTCCGCAGTGACGGTTTGGCTCTAACGGTTGCTATTGACATTGCGGCGCGCAGCGGATCCTGCCGAGCGCCCAGCAGGGGAAACCATCGGCCCCGCGCAGGAGGCCGCGGTAGCGGCGCGGTGATGCGGCGGTGCTGAGGCCCGGTGCATCCGCCCCCCTCCCCCGCTGTTGGATCGGGAGCCGCGGCCCGGGCCGCCGCCGCCGCCGCCCTGCGCTGGGCTCGCGGTTCCTCCCCGCCCCGCGCCCCCATGCGGGGCCCCTGCTAAGCCGCCGGCGGGACGGGTGAGGGCGTGTGGCCGACAGGAGCAGGCCCGGCGGGCGGGCGGCCCGGCATGGCCCGCAGCCTGGAATAGCGCCGCCGCCGGGCCCGCTGCAGGCGGAGGAGGAGCCTCGCCGCCGCCGGACAAGCCAGGCCCCAGCCCCGTGACACTGCCGGAGAGGGCCGGGCGGGCCCTGCGGGGCGACGAGCGAGCCCGGCGCAGCGCGGCCCTTCGCCCCGCCCAGCCCGCGCCGGGCAGCGCCGCGGCCTCGGCGCCCGGCTCGGGCTGCCGCTCGGCTCCAGGGGCCCCGGACCCCCGCGGACTCTCGGCCGGCGCGGACTAGCCGCCGCCCTTTCTTCTCACCCCGGAGCCGAGGGCGTTGGAGCGGCTGCGATGAACCCGGTGAATGCTACTGCTCTCTACGTGTCAGCGAGCCGCCTGGTGCTCAACTACGACCCCGGCGACCCCCAGGCCTTCTCTGAGGTCACCAAGCTCCTGCCTTACTTCCGACAGTCCCTCTCCTGCTGTGTTTGCGGTGAGGAGCTTTCTATTGTTCGCTGCACAATGAATTCGGGGCCTTGTGCACCCTTGGGAACCAGCAGCGCTGAAGCCTGATTATTTTTACACCCACTTAAATGGGAAATAACACAAATCTTACCGTTGTTTAACGCCTTTCCAGGAGAGTGGGGCACATCTATAAGGTGTAACACCTTTTAGGAATCTGTATAGCTTTCAATGAAGTTAGATTTCCCCCCCCCCATTGCATATTTTCCAACAACTCCAAAATTGCTCACCTTGTGCCTCAACAAATTGGAGAAATGTAGAAAACATTCCAAGAATGTGCTGGGAACAAAATCCCTCTAATTTTTGAGATCTTATAAAATAGCCAATAAAGGATTTACCATGAAAGTTTCCAACTCCAGTGGAAAACATGCAGATATAGAAACCTTGCTAATTGAGTCCAAATTTTTTAAGTATAGCTTTCTGCAAAAAGATGCATTCAGTACCTCTGATTATTGTATATAGTAACTTGCAACCTTTGTGTCCTGTTACAGAGAAGCTGAATTAGAACCAAAATGTTTTGGCAACAGGCATTGGAATCAAAACATTTACACGTGGGTGTACTGTATTTCCCTATCTACTTCGTTTGCAAAGCGATAGATGTGGCAGTGAGTTCATGCAGTGGCTAGGTGCACTGAGTGAGGGGATAGGATGCTGTTGGTGGAAATAGAGCTGGTGGCATTCTTGTGTGGATAGATTGGGAGCATGTGCAAGTTGTTGTGGGTTTGTATTGCTAGCTGGGAATGGAGAGTACAATTCTCAGCTGCCTTAAAAGTTAGTTGCTCTTGACTATCTTTAAAAGATTTCTGGAAAGTGTGCAGTACTGGTCAAAAAAGAAAGCAGAACATTGGGATGCATAAAGACACTAATACAGAAAGCATGCTATTATAAAATCAAAGTATACTCCTCTCCTGAAATACTGTGGGTTAGTTATGGTCAGTCTACCTCACAAAGGATATAGCTGAAAAAGAAAGCACTCAGCAGTGAGTGATAAGAATGATTAGAAGTAGTGGGAAAACTTCCTTTGATAGAACAGGAAAAAAAAATTGGGACAGTTTTTTAGAAAGCAGATGAATAAGGTGGGGATGTAACAAAAGATACACAAAACACAATGGCATAAAGAAAGCAGACCAGGAACTTTTATTCTCCTTTTCTTATAATGGAAGAACAAAGGGACAGTCAGTTAAATAAAAAGGCAGCAAATTTAAAACTGACAAAAAATTTCACATAACAAATAATTACCCCATATAGTTCATTGCAATAAGATATCATTGTGGCCAAGAGCTTAACAGGATTCAAAAAAGGATTGGACATTCATATGGGTAACACAGACGTATAGAATTACAACAGTAAGGATTAAAATGGACAAAAAAAAATTCGGAAGGGATATAATCCCTCATGCTTTTGGACAGAAATCTAACTCTCACAGGTGGGGTTTAGAATAAAATGCTTCATGCAGATAGGTTATTCCATAACTTCCTGCCGTGTGGTTTCTTTAAAACATGAGATACTGGCTGTTATTGGAGACATGATACTGGTCTGATTCAGTATGTCAGTTCCTGTGTTATATTTTATGTTGCTGATTCAGACCCTTATCCTGCAAAGTTGTCTTATGCTTAACTTTATTACCATGAGTAGTCCCATTGAGCTACTCCTGGTAGTAAAGGTAAACGCATGAATGGGTAATTCAGTTTGATTTCAGTGAGACTACTCAGGATCAGGCCTTAGCTGATAAGTCTTCTCAGTCTCAGATGGTGCTTCTTATATAGGAGCTGCTGGTTGTTCCCGGGAGGGTATGTCTACAATACAGCACAGCTACAGTGCCATAGTGTAGACATTTTGTACATCGACAGAAGGGATTTTTTGTCAATGTATAGTTAAGCCAGCTCACTGAGAGGTGGTAGTTAGGTTGACAGAAGAATTCTTCTGTTGATCTAGCTGCATCTATGGAGAGGGTTCGGTCAACCTAACTACATTGCACATGGCATGAAACATTTCACAGCCCTGAGTAGTATAGCTAGGTCAAACTAATGTTTATATGTAGACTAGGCCTTAAAATCATATAAATTAGAGGTTAGGTCAGATTTACTACCGTCCCTACCCCTGCTTTCAACACGGAGGTAGGATTGTTTCTTATGGTACAGATACTGCTCCCATCTGTCTCAATGTTCTACTTAACCCTAGTCACTAACATAATATGATTCTTCTCCGCCCGATCGTTTGACTCTGTTCTCTATCTCATTGGTTCTCAACCAGGGATCTGGGGTCCCCCTGGGGTTCTGTGAGCAGATTTTAGGGGGTCTGCCAAGCAGGGCTGGAATTAGACTTGCTGGGGCCCAGGGCAGAAATCCAAAGCTGCACTGCATGGGGCTGAAGCCTGGGGCCCCGAACCCCGCGACCCGAAGTGAAGCCTAAGCAACTTAGCTTGGCGGGGCCCCCTGTGGGTGATGCCCCAGATAATTGCCCTGCTTGCTACCCTCCTAATGCCAGCCCTAGCTTTTATATACAGAAAAACCGTTGTTGTGGCACAGGTGGGCTGTGAAGTTTTTATAGCATGTTGGGGGGGGACATCAGAAAAAGGTTGAGAATCCCTGCTCTACCCCTTGACATCCCTTAATCCTTCTATCATCTTTCCTTGCTCATGCTTAATCTCTTTCATCAGGCCCCTTTACTTTTGTCTTCCCATATGCTATTTCTCTTATTTTAAAAAATCCATCCCTTAATACCTCCTCCTGTCTTTAACTACTGTCCCATTTCCCTCCTGCCCTTCTTAACCAAGCTGCTTCATTTATTTTCATTGCCTTGACTTTCTCTCTGCTAACTTTCTCCTTGGTCCTCTGTAGTCTTGTTTTCATGCTCCACTGAGATTGCTCTTTCTTAGGTCATCAGTGGTGAAGTTCAAGAGCTGTCTTTTCTTTTCCATCTTCTTCCTCCTTGTCTTTTCTGTCTCTTTCACTGTGGTAGACCAGCCCATCCTTTTCTGTTTGCTTTCCTCCATGGTTTCATCTCTCCATGGTTATTTTATCTCATAGACTGCTCCTTCAGTGTTTCCCTTGGCAATTCCACGTCCTCCCCCCCCCTTTTTTTTTTCTTGGGATTTCCACAGGCTTCTTCCCTTGGCTCCCTGTTCTCCCTCCACATATCTCCCTTGGATCAATTCATCTACTCTCTTGGCTTCATATACCTTATCTACAATTACGGTTTCTAAATCTCTCTACCCCTGACTTCTCCCACTTTTCTGTTCAGTCTCATTATTATTATTGTACTACAGTAGTGCATAGAGGCCCCAACATAGTTCAGACCCCACCCCCCATTTTGCTAAATGCTGTGTGTTCGTATAGTTCTTTTGTCACAAAGAGACTATAAAAGGCGCACCTTGACTCTACAGATACTTAAGCATGTGAGTAGTCCCATTGAGTAGGAAAGCATGCAATGTGGCACTCGCATTGTGTCAGTCATCAATTTAAACTCACTATGACAAAAAGCAGACCTTGCCGTCCCTTTTTCCCTACCTGCCGTTCAAGTCTTCACTCCCTCTCCCACTTTTCTATCATGGCAGAAAATGTGTGATCTGTTTCTTTGGCCCATCCAACTTTGGTTTAATTTTTCCTCATTTACTCCTTATATCCAGTTTGTTGCTAAAATCTATTACTCCTTTACAATATATCCAAAATCCGTGTGTTCCTTTCCATCCCTACTGTCACAGCCCTTGTCCATGCCTTAAAGGGGACCTAAAAAAGATTAAACAAAACAAAACTGGATTTGTGCTGTTTTTGCTGCTTTCTTGATGTGTAGGAATGGCCTGAATTCTCCCAACTGCTCCCAGCCCTTCCACCAAAAAAACCTTATTGTTTTTCAGAGTAGCAGACGTGTTAGTCTATTCGCAAAAAGAAAAGGAGTACTTGTGGCACCTTAGAGACTAATAAATTTATTTGAGCATAAGCTTTCATGAGCTACAGCTCACTTCATCGGATGCATTCAGTAGCTCATGAAAGCTTATGCTCAGATAAATTTGTTAATCTCTAAGGTGCCATAAGTACTCCTTTTCTTTTTGCTTATTCTTTTTGTTTTTTGTTTTTTAATTTAGAAATATCAGGAATGTCAAGTATGATTTTTCCCTGTTTTTTTTTTTTTTTTTTTTTCTGAAAGACCTCAGAGTGTTTCATGGATGTGTATTGTAAGCTCTCATTTCCTTACCGAAGAAGTGGAGGCAGGGACAGTTAATGAATCTTTAACAAAGGTGTACTTTCTCCAAATATTAGTCATTGAAGTTAAATAAGTATTAAAGATGACCTAAAAATAACTTTATAATTGGATTTGTTCCCTTTTTAGGCAATTTTAATGATTTTTAAAGTTTTATTGGCTTTTTAAATTAGAAATATCAGGAGAGTAAGTCTGGGATGAGAAATAATGAGAAAATATGAGGGCTGTGTTTGAGCTCTTGACTCTAATTAAATGGGCAATGGATGTTGGATCTTTAACATTTTGGATAAGGAAGCATTTGTTAGTAATTGCAGTTAAACAGGCATTAACAAAAACCAAAGAATTTTAAGCAGTCTGCCTTGTCTACATGCAGAGGTTGCTGAACCAGTTTCATTAAAATTAATTTTAAAACCCCATTTAATTTAGTTAAACCTGTGCAACTCCTGTATGGGCTCTGATGCAGGTTTAAAACTGACTTATGTAGAAATTAACTTATTCCTGATCTTGTGCTCCAGGCACCCTCTCTCCTTTAAGCCTTCCTCTAAACCCACATTGTTCCACAATCCTTCATTCAACTATAAAAACAAATTGATCATTTCATTTTAAAAAATGTAGCTACTAAAATAAGAAAATTAGTATGATTCATACTTTATCTCCAATCTGTTTTGTGGAGTCCGTGCTTTTTGTCTGCTTCCTTATCGCCAGTCCCTCTTTTGCCTCTGTGGTGGTGTTTTTAGATTCTGTGATGAGGTGGAGCTCTGTTCACTTAAGTGGGGTTTCGAGTGGATCCAATGTCCCCCTGCACAGAATGTGTTGCCAGATTATGGCCTTGTTCATAAAGTCTTCAACGTCAAAATTTATTTTACTGTGTCGGTAAAGTGGTGCAAACATTTTGGATGCAGCATACAAAATAAAGAACAGTATATTGTATAGTCTAGTAGTTTTAAAGTCCCAAGTGATAGGACTTCCCGCACTTCCCTTAGGAGATTATTCCACAGCTTAATATATCTCACCATCGGAGACTTTTCTTGACATGTAACTTAAGTTTCACCTTTTAAAATTTGTTCTGTTATTGCTAATTAATCTTCTGATACCACCCTAAAGATATCTCATTTACATTCTAGGTTCTTCCAAAACAGAAATCTGTAAAAGGGCAAGCATATACAGTGGCTGAAATCAGTTTTGAGGTATAGTACTTCCTTAAAGCAGAAGAAATCTACATTCTCTTGATGATACTTTTAAACTGTCTTAGGGCTTGTCTGCAGACTGGTCTATGGAGGTGTGAATTGCAGAGAGCTCTGAACACCCTGTGTAGACCCTGCTTGCACCAATTAAAAGGTATTTAGTGTGCACTAGGTATTACACACTATACCTTTTAGTTTGTGCCAGCAGGTTCCACACAGAGCGGAGTGCTACATGTTAGAGTGCTGTATACACCAGTCTTGGCAGAAGTTAGTTGTGGCATGACAGTTAAAACTCTTACACAGGCCTGGTTTGTTAGGAAAATTTTCACTGGTGTAAATATATTGATGAACTTGCACCAATGCAAAGCCCTAATGTAGATATGCTGCACCAATGTAAGTTACTAGAGTAAACTCTGCATCAGTGCATGGCTTCTACACTGTGGGTTTGCTACAGTGTAATTGCACTGATGAAGTTACACTGATGCACATCTGGAGTGTACTCATGACCGTACAGTGATATTTACTTTTACAGTGCTGTAGGTGTGCGTGATGCTTTTACAGACAAATGCAAGAAGACTCTTTTCCAAAGAGCTGGGTAATGTAGAAACAAACCACTCTAGGGTTTCTGTGAGACATTGGTGCATTCCTTAGATGTGTTTGGGGCATAAAAATTAAGCTTACTAATGCACACCCTCAGGTCTTCTTGCTGTTAAAGTATGGTTTGTTTAAAATTACAATTCATTCTAAAAACAAAGTTTTGTAACATTTATGCAGCATATTCTTCCACTATGGAAAAAGTAGTTCCTATTTGAAGGGAAAGGTTATAAGTGCTTTTTCTACTGCTTTTAATATACATTTTTTCTCACCTTGTTTCTAGATTCCCTAGATAATTTGGACCCCTTCAGGGCTTGTTCAGAAGTTCAGCTGACTTTTCAGCATCAGCTTGTCACTAAACAGACAATTGATAACTCTTACTCTTACAAAAACTAAATTTGGGAAAACTGGAACTTTCCCGGTTAAACTTTTATACTAGAAAGTGAGTTAGCTTAATGTGGCCACAAACTGCTACAGAAATACTAGCTTAGCACTTTGCAGGGAGAGGCGGTTCTAAAGATCCATGGTTTGTGGTGTCACTAGATATGGTGGTGGAAGAGTGTTTTGCTTGTTGATGAGGAAATAGAGGGTATATATTGGTAGGTGGCTTAACTGTTTCCTTGCTTTTGTGGGAGGTTTTTTGGTCAGGTGTGTATAGCAACTTTCATGGCATCACTGTGCATTAATTAAATAATGTATGAACAAACGAAAGGATGCGGTTGAATAGATGAAACAATCTTTGCTGCTCTAGGACGCTTACCTACTATATTATGTAGCTATTTTATATCACTGTCTGTTTTAGAATTACCCAGAAAAACTGTCACAGTACTGCCCTAGACTATTTGTACTTGTAGGGATCATTATAGGGGGGAAAAGTCATTTTCATTCAGTGTTTGTCTAAGTCAGTGTCTTTCAACCTTTCCAGACTACTGTACCCCTTTCAGGAGTCTGATTTGTCTTGCATATCTCAAGTTTCACCTCACTTAAAAAGTACTTGCTTACAAAATGAGACATAAACATACAAAAGTGTCACAGCATACTATTACTGAAAAATTGCTTACTTATTTTTACCACATATTTATGAAATAAGTTGAAATATAAATATTGTACTTACATTTCAGCATATAGTATATAGAGCAATATAAACTTGTCATTGAATGAAATTTTAGTTTGTATTGACTGCTGGTGATTTTTATGTTGCCTGTTGTAAAACTAGGCAAATATCTAGATGAGGTGATGTACCCCCTGGAAGACCTCTGTATACCCCCAGGTGTATGCATACCCCTGGTTGAGAACCACTGGTCTAAGTGGATTAAGCTGTGTGTTGAAACTTTTACACATTAGCTAGGATCCCAGATCATGTAGGGCTTAGGGATTATTTCACTAGGACTCAGGCAGCATTTCTATGTTAGTCTGGTACAGGGAATTGCTTTTTTCTGCATTTTTCTCTTGTTTCAGCATCCAGGGCTGAAGCTATCTTTTGGAGGGCAATTCTGCCATCCTTGTTTAGTTAGAACAGCTCAGTTCACCTTCCTAGGTGTACTGCTCACTAAACTTCCTCATGTAAAAATATGCAAGGTTCTCTTAGAGGAAAGGTTACGTATCGCTAACTGGAGTTCTTCAAGAGATCTATCTATAAAAGATCTATCTGGCTTTAAGATTCTACTCGATAAGTTTACGGAGGAGATGGTATGATGGGATAATGTGATTTGGTAATTAATTGATCTTTAAATATTCAGGGTAAATAGGCCTATCCCTGAGATGGGATATTAGATGGATGGGATCTGAGTTACCCAGGACAGAATTTTCTGTAGTATCTGGCTGGTGAATCTTGCCCATATGCTCAGGTTTAGCCTGATCGCCATATTTGGGGTCGGGAAGGAATTTTCCTCCAGGGCAGATTGGAGAGGCCCTGGAGGTTTTCGCCTTCCTCTGTAGCATGGGGCACAGGTTACTTGAGGGAGGATTCTCTGCTCCTTGAAGTCTTTAATCCACGATTTGAGGACTTCAATAGCTCAGACATAGGTGAGGTTTTTCATAGGAGTGGGTGGGTGAGAGTCTGTGGCCTGCGTTGTGCAGGAGGTCGGACTAGATGATCAGAATGGTCCCTTCTGACCTTGGTATCTATGAATCTAAGAGTGCTTGGAGTTCTGTGTTAATTCACTGAAGTCTAATTTTTAACTGAAAGGATGAAGGCAGTTGAGGCCATACAAACCCTTATATGTGCTCGCTTTGGCAGCACTTACACTAATAACCTCTGCTCTAAACTTTCAGGGTCATGAAAAGATGTTTATGTGGCTCCCAAATGGGTGTTACTTTCTAGAAAGTTCCAAGGCTCTCAGGAGCCTGGAAATGGAAGAGGGAGGTGTCCCACATGTGGGAATAGGGAGCAGCAACGCACGCAAAGAACTCCAGTTACTCATACATAACGTCAATTAGGTGAATACAAATATTGGGCTCTCCCTTATAGTTGTGGATGATTCCTCACAGAATAAAGACAATCCCTATTAAATAAAGGTGGTTAAGTGGAGTTCTAGAACTCTGCATCTATGAGCATTCTTCCTAGGTCAAGTGAAATGAAGGCTGAGTAGTCGATGAACCAGATCCAGTGTTTCCTTTCACATTTCAAAAGCAGCATGGATTGGTTCAGAGCTTGACAAATACTTTTCATTGACATAACATTTTTCTTTTTTTCCCTTCCATTTTCACTGATGGAAAATAGTGTTGTCTGGTTATCAAATACTGGCAGTTTTAAACGCATTTAACCATTCCTGCCCTTGAAAATGTACATGAGGAAATATCAAAATATACCTCTTTCAAAGTTGATGAATAATGTGACTTCTTTGGGCAGGTAGACCATCACCAGTGGGTTGAACAGGATACCTGCACATGGCCCTCCATTGCAATTGCCCTTCCTCCATTCCCCTGATGATCACCAGCATAATTTATAAAAATCCCCCAATGCAGAAATAAGGGAATGTTAAGTAGTTTTTTTTTTTAAAAAAGGAGAAAGTTATGATATTTGGAAAATGTACATATAGTTGCTATATGTGGGGGTACATGGGAAAGAGATGGCAGGGGGAGATGGAAGAGTTAACTTTTGTAGGGTTTAACCCCTTTCCAGAGGAACTCTTTTCCATAGAAGACCTTTTGCAGGAATTTTAGCTAAGGTTAGCCCTAGTCATGAAGTATCAACTCCTGGGCTTTACACCTGGGAAAACTCCTTTGTTTAGGGTTGCTTGCTGTATGTCACATAGGTCTTGATTACACAAGAAGTTATACCAGTTAGCTTAAATTGGTTCTAAACCAAAAAGTTCTTCCTTTGGCTTAGGATAAATTGAAAGGTAATCTGGAGGGAGGATTGACCATGCTTTTTCCAGCTAATATAAAATTAAGCATTTCTGCTGAAAAACTGTGTCTACAACTGGCTGAGGTCTGGTATGGAATTAAATGAACCTAATATTGATTTGTAGGTTATCCTCTTTCACCCCAGAGCTCCTTGCCGGGGTTCTCAGGTTCCTCCTTGGGGTGCTGAAGACACTGAGGCTGACCATGTCGGCTCACATCCATATCCACACAAGATAATTCTTCTTTTGGATTGACTCAGGAATTAATGCCTGCATAACAAATGTGTAGCTGTTGTAGGTGGTTGCTGCCTTAATCCATAGCTGGCCACATTTTGGTTCCTATATCTGAGATGAGACTGAAGTTTCATAATGTAGGATTGTACCATTGTAATGGACTCACCATTACATTCTACAGTTTGAGATTGAAGTATTTCTGTCCCATTGTAGAGATGGGAGCTGAAGAATCTGTTTTGAGGAAAGGGTTCTTTTTCTTCTAAAACAGCTAGAGCATAAACAATTATTTAAATCATACTTGGCCAGATATAGCAAAAGGACTACAGCCACCATTGTTCTAGTAATCTCTTTACTTGGTTCATCAGTAAAACCAGAGTAACCTGTGGGATTAAAGCCAGTTGGGGGTTACCGTATTGATTATCATTGTTAACCATCAACAACCGTCAATCATATTACCCTTTTTAAGATCTATGAAATCTAACCAATTCCATCAGTCTCCTGGCAGGTCACCAAAACAGATCATAATCTTCGTCTCCTCTGACTGTGTCACAGCACAGCATAACTTTTCTGAGTAGTGAACTGCCTAGCTAATCCAAGATGTCACACACCTTACAAGTTCTTGGCAATGAATTAATCTTTAAACCCCACACCTCTAGATTTCATTCTGCACTGTCTTCTTTGTCTATGAGTCCTGGATATTTTAACCTTCTAGTAATACTGAATTCCATCTCTCTCCTCTCATGGCATTTAGGAGAGAAGTTTATTGTTGTAATATTGTGGAGATAGCTATTTAATGTTGATGGAATCAGAACCCTTTTTGTTTTATGCAATTTCAGAGTACCCAGATAACGTGACACAACATTGATGCCTTAGGAGTCATTTTAAAGTATTTAATCTCAAAAGTATTTACTTTATAAAACATTCAGAACATGTTCTAGCTGTCAGTAAGATAACCATAAACATTCATTGAATGCATTAACTATGTATAGTGCTGTGCTTTGAAATCCATAACAAAAATAAATTAACGTTTCTAATTACAACAAATGTATGAATTTTCAAAGAGATTTAATAATACATAAAGAATGAAGAGGTAAACTGCTCTTGAGCAAAAGGGTGACAGACAAGTGAACACCAGATCAAGAAAGTAATTAATAACTTAAGTCAAAAACCGTGTGAATTTTCAAAATAATTTTCTCTTTTGTTATCAGAGTAAATCTGGCAAATTTTAAACTAATTTTGCCAACCCTAAAATCAATACTGAATGGCTTTCTAAAACCTAGAGCATGTGAGCTTGTTTGAGGAATCACTGGGTGAAATTCTGTGGTCTGTATTATGCAAGAGGGCAGGTTAGATGACCATAATGATCCCTTCCGGCTTTAAAAATCTATGAAAAAAGTTAAAGGAGTGAAAAATTAGGCTTTATAGTGGCAACTGATTGCAGTCTTAACTACAGGGACAGATTTACTTTGTTGGCAACAGAGAATATTTCTGCAAAGTATGAAGAGAATCAAATTTTACTTCTGTGATTGTAGTTTGTGACCACATGGGGTACGAAAACACCAGAATTTTTATATCCCTAAAAAGGAGACAAGCCAGAGACTTCATGAAGTCCATTAGGTACTTTGGTATTGCTAATCGATTTTATTTGGAAGGTGCTCAGATATTGGGTTGTTTTATTATCAAATCTTGAGACAGATTGATATCAGTGGAGTGGGGTTTTTTGGGGTTTTTTGCCATTGACTTCAATGGGAGCAGGCTAGGTTTTGTATTTGAATGATCATATTACCTGTTTGTTTGCAGCTTAGAAATAACATAGATCCTTCTATAGGTAATAGATATTTCTTTAGATCAAGCTGCATATGTTTATTTTGGAGCGTGGTATGTGTCCTGTCTCTCCAAGTTTGTGAGTAGTTGTTCCTCTATAGCTAATACTTTCATAGGGTCACAGAGTCTGGTCTGTGCCCCAGTCTGTAACCCGTCTCCTGGGAGTGACCCCTTTAGTGTGCCAGGCCCCAAGGACCCACATGGTTCCACAGGGGCAAACATGTGGCCTCCAAGATTCCAAGACTGGACTGTCGGCATCAGCAATCCCTGTCTCTCTCAATGATTCCCTGCAGAGAATCCAGCCAAGCCAGATCTCTTGCAGGAGGCTTATACTGTGCCCCTTCAGGGCATGTACACTTAAAATTCTGCATTGGCGCCATGTAATGCTTTAATGAAGCTCTAAGCAGATGGGGGAGAGCTCTCCCATTGGCTTAGTTAATCCACCTCTCTGAGAGGTGGTAGTACAGCTCTGGGAGAAGTGCTGACATAGCGCTGCCTACGCTGAGTGTTAGGTTACTATAACTACGTCACTCAAGGGTGTGAATTTTTTCACATCCTTGAGCAACGTAGTTATACTATATAGGTCTGTAGCCCAGATCTCAGTGAGTATTTACAGCAACACGGCAGCCTTTTCAAAACATCATAACCATTTATGCCACATAGGGTCTGAAAGTCTTAGATCAGCACAGAGAAATGAAGGTTAAAGCATAATCCGTTCTGGTTAACCCAGAGCTCCAGCCAAGCTGTAGTGAACCACATATTCAGGCTGTCTCTCTGTTTGACCTCTTTAGTTACCAGTGAGACAGCTCCCAGCTTCCTTCAGAAACCAGCCCTTTATCCCTCCCCTTCACACCTTCCATTCCTTTGTTTTCAAGCTGGAATCTTTGCTCAGCTTCCCTGCTGAGAGGTAGGGGAAATTCATCTCCCTCTGGGTCACTGGTTGCTAGGTGTCAATGTCCTGGTGATTGGGTTTCCCATTCTCTGCTCAGATTTACATTTTATATGGGGTTGGTATTGGCCAGTCCTTTTTAATGATGCAGTCTGGCTCAGATGCACACAACTGTAGTTCCTAGCTTGTCCTGAGAGCAAACTAGACCTCTTTTCCCCCACTGGGTAGCCATGCAAAATATAGGGAAACTGAGGCACACATAAACACCCCCCCCATTAGAACACCACAGAAAATTCCCACTTACAAATGCATGCAAGTTTTTATGATTGTCTCTCTGAGAGAAGATGCTGTGAAAGTTTTGAATAAACTGGATAAGAGCTTTTCAAGAATGAAATTCTTAAAACTGCACCTATTTGAATTTTTTATAACATGATTATCTAGTCTGACTTCCTCTATAACACCGGCCATAGAACTTCCCCAGAATAATTCCTAGAGCATCTTGTAGAAAAACATGCAATCTCAATTTTAAAATTCTCAGTGACGGAGAATCCACCACAACCCTTGGTAAATTGTTTCTGTGGTTAATTACTCTCACTGTTAAAAGTTTACATCTTCTTTCCAGTCTGAATTTATCTAGCTTCAACTTCCAGCTATTGGGTCATGTTGTCTCTGATAGATTGAGGAGCCCATTATTAAATATTTGTTCCTGTGATGATTTGCCACTTACCTCTCTCATGAGTACCTTCTGTCTGTTGGGTGTGAACCTGCACGCGCTCTCGGCTCCCAGCACCCCCTGTCAGCTGTTAAGCTCGTCAGGTGGGTCTTCAGTGACTCAGCCCTCCGGCTAAGTCACGCATGGTCTAACGCATGAAGGAACAAAACCCCTTCTGGGTGAAAGGTCCAACAGGGCCTGTCCCTGTGCCTTTGTTATTGTCTTTAACCCTGTCTCTGGGCTCAGTTTTCAGCCCCTTCCTATCTAGCTTTCAGTCTGTCCCTGCCTTGTTATAGAGCAGTGCCCCAGGGCCTTCTCCCTGGAGACTCTGAGTCCTGCCCTTCACTTGGGCCTCTAGACAGCACTTCTCCCAGGGACCCTACAAATAGCAGCCACATGCTGCTTCCTTTAATTTTGTTGCTGCTGCTATTTCTTGGGCCACTTCCCACATAGCCCTTTTCTCTTCACACCCTCGTGGCCATTCCTCCCCTAGGAACATGTCACCCCTTCCTGGATGCCATGAGGAGCCAGGTAGGGAGCCTGCCAGCCCCACACCAACCAGACTATAAACCGGACTTTCTGTGAGGATTAGAAATGCCAATTTATAAAGCTTTCCGGTTGGTACAGGGACAGATAACACAGCTTTTACTGTATATTGTTGGGTTATAGTTAGGTTGTGATCTACTGTAACTCCCAGATCCTTTTCTGCAATACTCCTTGCTAGGCAGTCTTTTCCCTTTTTGTATTGTGCAATTGATTATTCCTTTCCAGTATAATACTTTGCATTTGTCCTTACTGAATTTCGGCCTATGTAATTAAGACCATTTCTCTACTTTAAGATCATGTAGAATTCTAATCCTGTCTTCCAAAGTGGTTTCAGTCCCTCCAAGCTTGGCATCATCTGCGAACTTTATAAGAACTAGGTGAATCATTATCCAGATCATTTATGAAGATATTGAATAGAACCAGACCCAGGACAGATCCCTGCAGGACCCCACTTGTTATGTCCTTCCAGCTTCATTAACTAGTGATAATTGCTCTCTGAGTACGGTTTTCGAGCCAACTCTGCACCCACCTAATAGTAGGTTAATGTAGGTAATATTTTTAGTTTGTTTAGGCTAAGGACATGTGAGACAGTACCAAAGCCTTACTAAAGTTGAGATGTCTGACATCTACTACTTCATCCCCTATCCACATGACTTGTTATCTTGTTAAAGAAAGATATTAGTTTTTTTGACATAATTTGTTCTTGACAAATCCATGTTGGCTATTACTTATGACCTTATCTTCAAGTTGCTTGCAAATTGATGGTGTGATTATTTGCTCCGTTATCTTTCTGGGTACTGAAGTTAAGCTGACTGTTCTACAATTCTCTGGGTTGTCCTTATTTCCCTTTTTTAGGTAGTTATCATATTTGCCCTTTTCCAGTTCTCTGGTGTCTCTCCTGTCCTCCACAAGTTCTCAGAGGTAATTGCTAATGGCTCAGAGATCTCTTCTGCTAGTTCCTCAAATATTCTAGGATGTATTTTATCAGGCCCTGCTGACTTGAAGACATCTAACTTGTCTAAGTCATTCTTAACTTGTTCTTTTTTCTATTTTAGCCTCAGATCCTACCACATTTACACTGATGTTTTCTGTGTTAGTCGTCCAATCGCTATTAACTTCTTTGGTGAAAATTGAAACTGTTTAGTCAATGTTGCATTTTATGTCATTGTCTTTCCCTCCTCATTTAGTAATGGGCCTATTCTGACCCTGGTCTTCCTCTTGCTTCACATGTATTTATAAAATGTTTTCTTTTTACCCTTTAAATACCTGGCTAGTTTAACTTCGTTTTGTGTCTTGATCTTTCTAATTTTGTTCCTATGTGCTTGTTGTTGTTTTTTTATATTCATACTTTGTAAATTTACCTAGTTTCCTCTTCTTGTACGAATCTCTTTTTGAGTTTCACATAATTGAAGATCTGGTTAAGCCATAGTGACCTTGTCCCATATTTCCTATCTTTCCTATGTGTTGATATAGTTTGCTCTTCTGTCCTTATTAATGTCTCTTTAAAAAAATTGCCAACTCTCCCGAACTCTTTTCTCCCTTAGACTTGCTTCCCAATTCTGAATTTGCTGAAGTTTGCCTTCTTGATGTCCACTGCCCTTATTTTGCAGTTTTCCCTCCTACCATTCCTTAGAATCATGAACTTTATCATTTCATGATCACTTTCACCCAGGCTGCCTTCCCTCTTCAGCTTCTCAACTATTTCCTCCCTATTTGTCAGAACCAAATCCAAAATAGCCTCGTTGCTTTCTCCACTTTCTGTAGTAAAAAGTTGTCTCCAGTGTATTCGAAGGACATATTTGATGATCTGTACCCTAGTCTATTATTTTTCCAACAGATGCCTGGGTAGTTTAAATCCACAGTCACCAACAAGTCCTGTGTTTTGGATGATTTTGTTTAAAAAAAAACAAAACAAACTCATCAGCCCCCTCTTCCTGATTATATAGTTCATAGACCACTACCATGACATCATCCTTGTGTGTTACCCCTTTTATCCTTACCCAGAGACTTTCAATAGGTCTGCCTCCCACTGTCTTAACCTCAGTGTAAATGTATACATCTTTGATATACAAGACAACACCATCTCCTTGGAACAATCTGTGTTGGTGTCTTCAGAGCTCCTCAATGTCAACACTAACCTTAGCCATCAGATGCCAGGCTTCTGTTTGGTTCCAGAAGAAATCCCCTTGAATTGGAGAAGAGGGCTAGCTGCATCTTGAGATCTGCCTTATTCTTCTCAGAACCAAGTTGGAACCAGCCACCAATCTTTCTCCATCACCTCGTGGGTCATTGTCACCATTATCAGAGATGGGGATTGAGGACCAGACTTGGTTCTCCCAACCCAAAAATCTCCCTTACATTCTGATCTCCCATGCACATTAGCTCTATCCCTAATAAATGGAACCATGGACCTGCTTGGCAATGTGGGGTCCTCTGTCTTAGCATGACAGAGACCCATCCCAGACCACCTCAGAGAACTAGGTCATCCCTACCAGTCCGAGCCTTCTGACCACCAGAGGAGTATCTAGGGGAGCTATTTTATTTATGATGATCCCTTGCTCTCTCTGCTCCTCATAATGTCTCGTCCAGGCAAGGCAGTGGCCCAGAACCCAGCATCCCCATCTGACAACTTCAAGGCATTCCAGGAACTTTTGGCCAGTGTAACTGAGACCCTCAGTGCTGAACTGACAGAAGTGCAGGAAAAATTTTATAAACTATTCTGCATGCTCTTTTTCCCATAGCAAGGGAGCCTAGCCATGCCAATAAATGAGGGTATCCTTGAATGAATCAAGGACCTGTGGTTCACCGCAATTTCCTTCCCTCCAACATGGAAAGGGGAATACTGATACTATCAAGTGGTTCAGAAGTTGTTTAAATTGTGGAGGCTTTTTTCTGCAGGAAAGACTACTGCACCAATGTTCTGGAAATGAGCGTGGTCCTATTAGTACTAATACCTGGTATCCTAAAAAGTGGACTTGATTCAAATGGATGGTCAGGCCACCATGTTTTATATAAACAAGTAAAGTGGTTTTGCATTGTACTTTCAGTCAGTCAGCCCTGAAGGTTTGGCAGTGAGCTCCATCCCACAAACTTTCCTGCTTTCATACCTGGCAGGGTAGGGAAAAAAAATACCTCAGTTGGTTTATGCAAGGTCCTCACAAGTAGACCTTTGATCTGTTATTGATCTATCAAATCTTTCTCCAATGAGAGATGCCAGCAATTTATTTATTTGCTACCAACCTGAGTAGGTATCTGCCAACCATCAGCTCTTCACACTGAAAAAATATCAAGTTAGGAAGGAATGCCTGCTCCATTCATGTTGATGACTCCTGTACTTCCTATTCACGGGTATTTCTGATTGCAAAATTTCTGTTTTAACTCAGTAGCACAAACTCCCTTCCTCCTTAGAGCGTTTTTTTCCCCTCTCCCCCCAGGTTGTCCCTTACTTGAGTTAGCTGATTTCTTGAGCTTTTGATTGGTTTAAGCTTCATATTTCAGGAGGTATTCTTATTTCTCCTGTATGTGCATTTTTAAATGTCTCTGATTGTCTGTTTAATGTATTTAAAAAAACCTGTTGGGCATTGGCCTTATTTATTACTGCCTATAGTAGTATTTTTGTCTTGCTTGTTTTATTTTGAAACCTCAAGTGAGGTACTTGGTCTTAATCATTAATATTTGGAGGATTTTCTTGCCATGTTGTATTAGGAGGAGAACGTCACCAGACAGACACACACATTGTTTTATTCAACTTGAACAACAATTTTATGTATTCTGGATTTTTTTTCTTCAACAGCAAACAGAATATTTTAACAAAAAAAGCATATGAATTTGTGAATTTAAACATTCAAGTTTTTTTAAAATCAGGTTTGTTTTTGTTAAAATTGTTTTTAACCAGTATAGTTAAATTAAATGTTTTTGTTTTGTTTTTAAAAATTAAATCGACTATATCAGCCAGGTCAACATGAGAATCTTAAAATATTTGGTTCTGCAGCTAACTCAGTTGTCTTCACCTTCATTTTCCTGTTTGTTCATAATCTGGAAAAGAAAAACAAGCTTTCCTGCTTTTTCAGGTCCGAAACGATTTCTCAATTTGGAATGAATTAGTCCCAAGGAAGAAAATATTCTTTCTACACTGGCAGAAGAAGCTACTGCTGTTAAGTGAGATTATCACTTCAACAGTCTCTGAATCCAAGTGCTTAAGTGATTTCCACCAGTTCACTGGTGTGACTTTCTTTAAAACATCAGCAAACATATATTTCTTGAATGGTTCACCCTTAGCTCTGAAGTTTATTATAGTTGGCGTTATGGAGGGATGATTGTTGGTTGTCCATGTCATAGCCAACTCCTCTTCTTCAGCAGTTAAGTTTTGACCCTGGTACCGAGTATTGAGAATCTTTGTAAGAAAAAGAGCTGGAGATGGTGCTTGTCCCATTCGTTTTTTTAGTGCTTGTGATTTAACTCTGTCATTGCATATTTCTCTTCTTAAGATCTCACTCAGTTCGTTCCAGATTTCAACAGCATCTGCAATAAAACAGCTATTTTCCCTGCATTTTGTTCAAGGCTACAGAAATAGGCTTCAGGGTACTCAGCATGCGGTCAACATTTCTCTTAAGCCCAGTGTTGAGAACTTTGGCTGTGACAGTGCCATCTATTTCTTCACGATTTTGTTCACAAACTGTCATCAGATTAGGCCAGTTCTTGATACAGTGCTTAAAACAGTCCACTACTGAGTTCTATCGCATGTCTTGTGGGAGAGTTAGCTTGGTTCCTCCCACTTTTTTCAGAGCAGCTGCAGAGCAGTGGTTGTTACGGTATTTTGCAATTTCAACAACATTAGCTTTTATTACTGGAACACGGAAGTCTTTGGCTAGAAGGTGCATCAAATGAGCACTGCCATATGTTGTTAGCTTGGGACACTCTTCACTCTCCTAAATAATTTCTTCTCATCTTGGATACATTTGCAGCATGGTCTGTCATCAAGCTGCGCAGTAGATGTTTGAATTTTTTTCCCACAGTTTTATATTTTTTACTGCTACTTGTAAGTATTCTGCTGTGGTGCATTTCCTGATGCATCGATTGTTTCTGTAAGGAAGACATTCCCTTCTTCTGTTGTCACACAAGCACATACAACAGGATCATTGTGGACGTTGCTCCACCCATCAAGACTTGGGTTAACATTTCACCCTCTAGACCAGAGGTGGGCAAACTGTGGCCTGCAGGACCCTCCTGCCTGGCCCCTGAGTTCCTGGCCTGGGAGGCTAGCCCCAGCCCCCTCCCTGCTGTTCCCGTTTCCCTGCAGCCTCAGCTCACTGCACCACTGGCACAATGCTCTGGGTTGCGGGGCTGCAGACCCGCGGCCTGAACCGGTGCTGAGTGGTGGTGTGGCTGGCTCCAGCCGGGCGACGGGGCTGTAGCGCCGCCAGCCACCAGCGCTCCAGGCAGCGCAGTAAGGGGGCAGGGAGCCAGAGCGTGGGGAGTTGGATAGAGGGCAGGGGAGTTCGGAGTGGTGGTCAGGGGGTGTTGATGGGGTCGGGGAGGTCAAAGGGCAGGGAACAGGGGGGGTTGAATGGGGCAGGGGTCCCGGGAGGGCAGTCAGGAATGAGAGGAGGGGTTGGATGGGATGGCAGGGGGCAGTCAGGGGACAGGGAGGGTAGATGGAGCCAGGGTCCTGGGGACAGTGAACGAGGGGGTTGGATGGGGCTGGAGTCCCCGGGGGGCCGTTAGGGGGCAAGTAGCGGGGGGGTCTAGGGATTGGGGGCCAGGCCATGCCTGGCTGTTTGGGGAGGCACAGCCTGCCCTAACCAACCCTTCATACAATTTCGGAAACCCAATGTGGCCCTCAGGCCAAAAAGTTTGCCCGCCTCTGCTCTAGACCTTTTGCACACTACTCAATTTCTCTTTCATACACTTTATTCAGCAATTTGCCTGCAACAACTGCTCTGTTGGGTGGACTGTATCATGGTCTTAATGAATGAACTATGTTAATGAAGTGTGGGTTCTCAGTCATACAGAAAGGAGAGTTTGCTGCAGAAACAAACTAGACAATTTTTTCATCAATTACCTCTTGTAATCTGCTGGTTCTTATCGCAAACTTATCTCTGTTTCTGGATGATGGAGATGTTTTTTTTTCTTTTTGCTACAGGTGTTATACTGTGGCTATGTGACTGACACACTATCATTGGCAGATAACTCTGAAACTATAGAAAATTATGGTGATCTTGAAGGTGGATAGTCTTCTGAATCCTGTATGTTGATGATGGAGTCTCCTAAACAAAATAAGTCAATGCAGTTATTTAATTATTGTTACCATGCTGCTCATTTAGTATTACTCATTGCATTCACCGACACCCAGTACTTCTTTAAAGTTGAAATTGTAAAAGGAAGATCTGCTTATTTCAGCTATTTATTTTTTATCACAACTGCATCTAAAATGATAGTACAGTACCATAGAGTAACAACTATATTTTTTGCTCAAACATGAGAATTCAAGACTAGTCCAGAAGGAAGACAGGCAGTCCTTAAGCAAGAAGTATGAAATAAAAATGTTTACCAACCTGAAGATCCTGCATGTTCAGACATGTTCCTTTCACTATCTTCAAGGCAGCTTCCTCCTGAGAAGAAACACTTCTCATGATGACGTTTCATTTGGGTAACCAAGCCTTGCATTTCTTTGTTGCACTGTTTGCATTTTGCACGCATGCCCATCTTACCCAAAGGTAGAGGAACTTCATTAAAATATTCCCAAACTGGGTCTCTCTTAGGGCCTGCTGCCATTACAGGGTTTTCCTTCTAGTGAGAGAATGGTATGGTAGATCTCAAATCAATGAAGGCTACACTGAGATCTCAAGACTTCTGGAATATGCTGCTCAAACAGGTTTCAGAGTAGCAGCTGTGTGTTAGTCTGTATTCGCAAAAGAAAAGGAGTACTTGTGGCACCTTAGAGACTAACAAATTTATTTGAGCATAAGCTTTCGTGAGCTACAGCTCACTTCATTGGATGCACTGTATCGGAAAATACAGTGGGGAGATTTATATACACACACAGAGAACATGAAACAATGGGTTTATCAAACACACTGTAAGGAGAGTGATCACTTAAGATGAGCCATCACCAGCAGCAGGTGGGGAAAGGAGGAAAACTTTCATGGTGACAAGCAAGGTAGGCTATTTCCAGCAGTTAACAAGAACATCTGAGGAACAGTGGGGGGGGGGGGGGGCAGAAATAACATGGGGAAATAGTTTTACTTTGTGTCATGACTCATCCATTCCCAGTCTCTAGTCAAGCCTAAGTTAATTGTATCCAGTTTACAAATTAATTCCAATTCAGCAATCTCTCTCGTTGGAGTCTGTTTTTGAAGTTTTTTTGTTGAAGGATAACCACTCTCAGGTCTGTAATCGAGTGACCGGAGAGATTGAAGTGTTCTCCGACTGGTTTTTGAATGTTATCATTCTTGATGTCTGATTTGTGTCAATTTATTTTTTTACGTACAGACTGTAAGATAGAATTAGAGATGCTTCAGATTATGGTAAATTCAAGGAAATGATTTTAAAACAGTTTCAGATTACACCTGAAACATGTAGAGTAAAATGTAGAAGCCGTAAGAGGGGTGCTGGTGATAATGTGGCCTGTGTAAACCAGATGAAAGATTTGATGGAAAAGTGGGTAAAGGGAAAAACTGTTACAAGTTTTGAAGGAATGTGTGATCTTGTTGCTCAGGAACATTTCCTGAGTATATGTAGAGATGATGTGAAACAGTGTTTATGGGATAAAAAGGTGAAAACTGTTGATGAACTGTCTACTCTAGCTGATCAATTTGAGCAAACTCAAACATCTTTTGCAAACAAACCACAGAAAGAGGAGTTTAAACCTGGTGGGAAGCAGAGTTCCCATTTTACTCCTGGGAAGAAGGAGGGTAGAGGGGAGTCTGGGTGCTCACTTCCCCAAATCCATTCCTCTAGTCCTTGTCCCAAATCTCCTGTAAAAACAGAGGAGCCCAGAAGTCCTATCACTGTAATTCCACTGAGCACCTGAGGAATAAATGCCCTGTGCTGGGTGGTAACAGGCTGCAAGCAACTCATGGAAATGCTGCTACCCTGAGCACAGAGGCACCTCAGGCAATTGCCACTTATCATACAGATTTCAGAGTATCAGCTGTGTTAGTCTGTATCCGCAAAAAGAAAAGGAGGACTTGTGGCACCTTAAAGACTAACAAATTTATTTGAGCATAAGCTTTCGTGAGCTACAGCTCGCTTCATCGGATGTATTCAGCACGAAAGCTTATGCTCAAATAAATTTTGGTCTTTTAAGGTGCCACAAGTCCTCCTTTTCTTTTTATCATACAGAGTTTGTTAAAAGTAGCCTCTGTCCAGCCAGGCATCAAGCACATAAAGGCTGTCAGGATTAATGGCAGAGAACACCTGGGGTGGAAAGACACTGGGCAGAAATTTCTGTGGTTAGGAGGAAAGTTGTGCAGGAAAGTTACTGCCAGGGCAGATGGCAGAGCTTTTGTTAGTGGGAGGTTACAAAATCCTTGTGCCTTTGTCTAAAGTGAGGATTTGGAAGCTGTATTGGCTGTGGTAAATGATAACCCAATTGCTTTGTTGCTGGAGAATGATTTCTTCAATGTAACTTGGGATGTCAAGGAGAAATTTTATGCTGGAACTTCAGAGGTAAAGAGCGAAGTCTCAGGAACTGCTGGAGGAATGGTAGAGTGTCTCTTTAATTCCTCTGCACCAGTGGAAAACTATATGCTTCCAGAGGTGGGTGTGGTTGAGGCCAGCTCCTGCCACCTGGTAACCAAAGGCAGGGTCTCTTTTGGGGGGAACCCATCATAAACACCTCTCCTTTTTTCCTCCCCTGCCTGTCCTTCCTGAGCAAGATGTTCCCCTCTGTAGCAATATTCCAGTCATGTGTATTATCCCTCCAAGTCTCTGTGATGCCAGCTATGTCATAGTTGTGATTATTCACTAGTATTTATAGTTCTTCCTATTTATTCCCCATATTTTTTGCATTAGTATACAGATATCTAAGATACTTATTTGATTTTCACACTGTTCCCTCTTGTTTCTCCTTTGTCCTTGCTATAATTGCCACATGCTCCCTTCAGATTCAGACCCTTCACCCATGTCTCCATGTTTTTGACTTACCTATGAGCTTTTGTCTCGTGACCCTGTTGAATCTAGCTTAAAGCCTTCTTCACTAGCTTAGCCAGGGTGGAACAAGGAATTGGGAATAGAAGATTGTTGCAATATCAGTATCTCCTTTCTTTCACTGAGAGAAGAGGCAACAGGAACTATGTTAAGATCTTCCGTCTTCTGCTAAAGAGGTTTCTAGGAATCCCAGCATAACTGGATGGCACCATTGCCACAGTTCTCTCTTCCCTATTGGGAGGGTGAACTCTGGATAAATAGAAGTTTTGTCATTTCATAAAAAGTTTCTTTCAAGGGCCATATTGCCTCCTTAAGAGGAGAGGAATGCTCAACTTTTTTTGACATTGTCTGAAGGTGTAGGAATTTTTCAATTCTGGTAATTTTGAGGAGGTATCCATGGGGACATTTAGGTCAGATTTGTGTATTTTCAGTAGATATTGCTGCTATGTTTTCCGAAAGAGCTTGTTTGGAGGTCTAGCTTACCAGCACAAGTGTGCAGTGCATTTATTTGCCCTGTAGAGTAATTTGTCTGTCTGATCAGTAAACACACTTTTGAAGTCCAGAGGCCAACTGAGATGGACTTTTGTATTGATGCAGTACTTGGGGTTCATGAAGTATTATCTGTAACAGTCAGGCTGCAGTTACCTCAAAGGGAAATCAGAAATTTAACACCTTAAAAATGAGCAGTTGATTTAACTGATTGCGTACTGTGTTGTTGTACTATAAAACTATGTTGAGTAACGTCTTTTTTTAAAGCTTCTGATGTTCTGAACTTGATGGTCATTATGAGATGTATGCAGACTATGGTTACTAATTTGTGTATTTGCGCATATAGAAAACTATGCTCGTAATCTATGGAGCAGCTTCATCTGTATCTCCTATCTGATTGCTTCACCACTCTAATGTGAGATTATCTTCCAAACCAGTTGTTTTCACAAAACCAACTTAAAGTACCCATATATTGTCCAGCTCAGGAAAAGAAAATGATGGACCATTAGAGTTAATGGGGAGACATTGAGACATCCTGGCTAGAATTTACCTCACTCTGAATAATCATGAGTTATCATGCCAGGTGAGAGAGAGTTTAAAAAAAAAAAAAAAAAAAGGTGGGGGGGATCCTTTTTAAAAAGAAGCTTGAAACTGAAGTTGTCATCCAGAAACTGAGGGACAGCCTCTAGGAGGGAAGCTGTCCATGAATGTAGGATCCCCCATATAGCTAGGGGTATGCTGAGAAATTGCTGAAAGGCAATAAATAACTTGTATTTTATCTTCAGGTACCTATGCAGGGAGAAGATATCTGATAGTAGCAGGCTCCATAATCTAGCAGATAGAAACATAACAAGATCCAATGGCTGGAAGTTGAAGCTAGACAAATTCAAACGGCAATATATTTCAGTCTGAGTCCTTGTGGTTCTTCCCTGAACTCTTTCTGTTCTTCTTAGAGTGGTTGCAGACATGTATTCCATTCGTGTGCGTGCACCCAGCACACACAAGCCAGAGAACTTTGCCTAGGAGTACCTGTAGAGGTGGCACTTAACATAAGAACGGCCACACTGGGTCAGACCAAAGGTCCATCCAGCCCAGTATCCTGTCTTCCAACAGTGGCCAATGCCAGGTGCCCCAGAGGGAATGAACAGAACAGATAATCAAGTGATCCATCCCTGTTGCCCATCCCCATCTTCTGACAAACAGAGGCTAAGGACGCCATCCCTGCCCATCCTGAATAATAGCCATTGATGGACCTGTCTTCAATGAATTTATCTAGTTCTTTTTTGAACCCTGTTTTAGATTTGGCCTTCACAACATCCTCTGGCAAAGAGTTCCACTGGTTGACTGTGTGGAGTGAAGAAATACTTCCTTTTGTTTGTTTTAAACCTGCTGCCTATTAATTTCATTTGGTGACCCCCTACTTCTTGAGTAGTTTTGAATCATCCACAAATTTTGCCACCTTACAGTTTATCCCTTTTTCCAGATCGTTTATGAATTGAATTGTACTGGTTCCAGTACAGACCCTTGGGGGATGCCACTATTTCTCTCTCCATTCTGAAAACTGACCTTTTATTTCTACCCTTTGTTTCCTATTTTTTAACCAGTTTCTGATCCATGACAGGACCTTCCCTTTTATCCCATGACAGCTTACTTTGCTTAAGAGCCTTTGGTGATGGATTTTGTCAAAGGCTTTCTGAAAATCTAAGTACACTATATCGACTGGATCCCTCTTGTCCACATTCTAGTTGACCCCCTCAAAAAATTCTAGTAGTTGGGAGAGGCATGATTTCCCTTTACAAAATCATGTTGACTCTTCCACAACAAATTAACTTCCTTATACCCCCTTCATGTTTTCATTTGTCAGTGCTACTTCCCTCTGTACTGTTTCCATTTTGACTTCCCTAATTTTAATCTTTGATTTTCAATTTCTGTTTTAACCCGTCCCACTTTGTACAGATGTAGCTCTCTTGGTTAGTGCATTAGGGACATTGCATAGCGTGTCACCATGTTGAGATCAATGTGGTGTTGAAGGGGCAATGCTGATACTGTTTTGCTTGACACAGTGTTTTCTAAAGGCTGGGTTAATGGGCATCAGCAGATCAGATTGTTGAAATTTTTCTCTGCAATATAGAAAACTTTTAAACACAACATTGTTTTAGAACTGTGGGTACAGCAATTGTAATGAGTCTAAAATCTCAATTCATACTGTTTGCACACCTATGATTTTTCTCATGACCTTGTTCATCACTGAACACTATACGGGCAATTCATACCACTGTAAATAGGATGTTACCCTGACAGCCTATGCCAGTTGGTCTGCTCTAATAACCTTCTTTTCTTTTTCTTCTTAGGAAATTTGCTACAGGATCCTATTGCTCCCACCAACTCCACATGTCAGCATTATGTCTGCAAAACTTGTAAAGGCAAGAAGATGATGATGAAACCATCATGTAGTTGGTGCAAAGACTATGAACAGTTTGAGGAAAATAAACAGTTGAGCATTCTAGTGAACTGCTACAAAAAACTGTGTGAATACATAACACAGACTCCATTGGCACGAGATATAATACAAGCAGTTGACTGTTCTGCAGATCTTTTGGCTTTGCTCAAAGATGGATCACCACTCCATGAAGACACAGAAAAAACTTCTGATGCAGCCATGCCTTTGTGTTTGACACATTCTCCATTACCTTCAACCTCAGAACATGCTAATGATCCTCAAGCTAGTTTTTCTTCAATGCCTGAAAGCACACATAATATTGATATTAGAGGTTCTGTTATCAATGGGTTGCCCAATTGTAATGGGCTTTCAGTGGATAACTTGGAGTAAATATTCCTTCCCCTGAACATGCAAATACAATTGATGTGTGTAGTACTGGAGAGTACATAAAAACTGAGGATATCTCTAGCAGTCTTCAGCCTGTGTGTGACACAGTTTCTACTAGTGACTTGTGTACATCAGGCCTTGACATCTGCAGTTTCAACGAAGATATAAAACCTGGCTCGCTATTGCTTAGTGTTGAGGAAGTTCTCCGAAGCTTAGAAACTGTTTCAAGCACTGAAGTCTGTAGTTCTGATTTGCAGCCCAGCTTGGAAGCCACTGTATCCAATGGTCCTTTCCTGCAGCTTTCTCCCCCACCTCTTAGCCATAATGTTTTCATGTCCACAGGTGCTTCTCCTCATGGGATCTCATGTACAGCAGCAACACCTAAGGTAGTTAAGTTAAACCGAAAGCGATCTCGATCAGAAAGTGACAGCGAAAAGGTTCAGCCACTACCCATTTCCAGCATCATCTGTGGCCCAACGTTGGGAGCATCAGCTCCAGTAACAGTGAAACAGGAAAATAAGATGTCTTTGCAACCTGTAGCAACTGTACCCAATGGAGGCAGTACTCCTAAAATAAGTAAAACTGTACTTCTGCCTAATAAAAGCATGAAAAAGAATCTAGAACATGCCCCCAAGAAATCTCACCCGAAAGCCAAACCAGGAATACTGAAAACAAAAGACAAAGCAAAGGAAAAAGTTGCTAGCAGTAATGTTATGCCAGGAAGTCCGACAAAAACTGCATACAAAAAGCCACAAGAAAAGAAAGGGTGTAAATGTGGTCGCGCCACCCAAAATCCAAGTGTTCTTACATGCCGTGGCCAACGCTGCCCTTGCTACTCTAACCGTAAAGCCTGCTTAGACTGTATATGCCGTGGCTGCCAAAACTCATATATGGCTAATGGGGAGAAGAAGCTGGAAGCATTTGCAGTGCCAGAAAAGGCCTTGGAACAGACTAGGCTTACTTTGGGCATTAATGTGACAAGCATTGTGCGCAGTGCCAGCACAAGCACCAGTGTAATTAATGTGACAGGGTCACCAGTAACTACATTTTTAGCTGCCAGTACACATGATGATAAAAGTTTGGATGAAGCTATCGACATGAGATATGACTGTTAAATCATTTTTTTGTCTTTTCCCTGCCCTTAGTAGGGGAACTGCTACAGTTTTAAGGCAGATGGTTCTGTTAACTTGCCGAAGCTCCTGCCTATAGATCACTTGTATCAAGTGTTTTTCATTGCTATGTTATGTGTGTTAGAGTCTGGGAAATAGTTTGCAGATAATGGAGGAGTTACCCTAAAACTGTCTTTAGATCTCACAGCACCTCATAGTTTGAGATCAGATGCTGATGTAAATGGTTTTAATACAAGATGACCTTTGGCAAGGAACATATTAACCTCATTGTACCAGTTAATGCTTTGTGCTCAATTAGAACTCCTGATTAAATGTAAGGAAGTGGTAACTAGTCAGTCCATCAAAGTTATGCTAGTTTATGATGTGTGAAAATAACTACCAATGACACTGCCATAAGAGTCAGTGTTGCTAGCAAATCACATCCCATCCCATTCCTGTTGAAAGTACAGTATTAACTGAGGAATGTAATCTTTGAATGACACATCTTTTTTTGATTATGAGCGTTGGTTCTAGAGCATGGAACAGTTACAAATCAATTTCATGGAAAGAGAAGTTGTCCCTCATTGGAATTGGCTAAGAAGTAACTGCAATTAGCTGGAGTCAATTATAAAGTGGCTTTCCCTCCAGATCCTACTCAAGTCTCTCTGTAATCACTTCAGTCACTTTTTCTAAAAAGCCTGCAGGTAGGTGTGTGTCTGGTATATTTTATGCCCTGTGGCACTCATTCATCTTTGGCATGTTGCTGTTCACTTCATCCTGAGAGGGGAAACAACTAATAAACAAAGAAGGGCCAAACATCATGTATGTAAACTCATTGATTTCAGTGGGAGTTGTTGCATGTGGTATCTGAGAATTTGAGATTACAAATATAAAAAATAAATCTGGGCTGGGTTAAAATCTCTGTCCATTGGTTCTCCTTCCCCGCCCCCCAGTACATCGTGGTTTATACAGCCTTTACCCACCATTGGTTTCTCTTTTCTTCACTTAAAGATAGAAATGAGGTTAACCTTGTATTGTGATGCATTTGGGATCTATTTACCCTAGGAATATGGCCCATTGTTACTTGCTTCCCCTCAGTCAGGAAAGAGAACTGATGGGTAAACAGGATCAAGTTATTTTCAGTACTCATTAGGTAAAGTATGCTACATAGCTTATTCCACCAAGTGTTCAGCTTACTCTTCTACATTCGATATGCCCAGTTGGTTGATTTCCAGTTAATCCCTGAAAATAAGGAAATAGTTCAAAGAAGGCTTATTGCATTTTGCACAACATTACTACAGTTTTAAGATTTTTTTTTACGTCATTCCAAAGAAGTCCTCATGCAGAGATCTCATCTTTAAATGGTACAGCACAAATAAAAGATGGTATGACTAGTATACAAAGCATTATCCTTCTAATTTAAAAGACAGTTACTATTATAACAGCATGTCTAAAGAGAAACAGTGCTAGAATTTTTCAAATTCCATTTTTGGCAGCCATATTCTTAATTAAATGAAATCTCCAGTGAATTATGACATAATGTTGGATATATTTTGATTGTGCACAAAGCATGTACAACGATGGTTACCTGTCTAAGAAATAAGCAAAAACTTTTTGGACACAAATCAAATGACACCACCTTTTGTTTTTGTAGTGTACAATGGTGTCATTTTCTGTGAATGTGGTCAGATAATTTTTTTTGTTTTGTTTTGTATTCCCCCCCGTCTTTTTTGTGGGGTCGGGTAGGGTGGGGTGTTAAAGCCATAGGATGAAAAATGTGATGTATGTGTCCAGTCTGTACTATTTTGTTTTTGTTTTGCAAGAAGAGTTGAAAAATATTTTTGATAACGAGAGTAAATGGTGGAAAATGCTTCTTAGTATTCTTGTCTTTATTTGCCAATCCAAGTACCTGAATTCTCTGTTTTTAACCCTCATGAGGTTTAATGATGTCCTATTAAAACATATTTAGTTAAATTTGTATGTGATTTTGTGTGTTGACCAAGAGGATCCTACTATTTTCTACTTTGGTGGTTTGACTTTGACCTACTCATGTAAATCTGTGTTTATTATTCCACTACATGTAAGTAAAGTAATCAAGTGACAAACAGATTTTAGTGGAGTTTGAGTAACATGGGTAGTAGCTTCTGAACACTTCCGCAAAACTGTTAAGTTTTGCTGAGATTGTTGTTAGTACATTTATTTGTACTCTAAACTATATACTTCAGTACACATTCCTCGATGTAGGAGTAGTTTGGAATTATTTATTTTTTACTGTTGCATTAAGTGAAGTTCCAGTTGTTGGCGATTTAGGTAAAGTGTTTTTGGAACTATTGATAGGAGACCCCTGATCGTTAATGTAACATTGCTAAATGGTAAATTCAGGTTGTTTTAAAACCAAGTTTTCTTTTATGCTACCACGTTCTTGAAATGTGTATTAAAATGTAAATTGATTAATAAATGTTAGTTTTCTAATTCTATTTTGTAACTGCTGAGGGCATCAGTGTGGCATGTCTGAATGCTTTTTAGTTTTCAGAAGAAAATGATTTGTTTCTTCATAATTTAAAATTAGCTTTTGTTTCTTTTCATTTTCTGCCTCCCCTGTATGTTGAGAAGTAAATTAAGCAGTGGGAAAGGATTGAGTTTGGAGGAGAGAACTGCAGTGAAATAATTGCATTGGTCCTATCTCTTTAGGACCATTTAAAGCAACCTAAATAGTAGCTTAAATGGTCTTTACCTTCACGTTGGCTGTTTTTTGCCTCTCTACACTAGTGAGTACTACAGTTGCTATTACAAGTGGCGATGACCCCATGGAGTGGTGCAATAATGGGAAACCTTGAAGGCTGTGCTAGTGTAAATAGGACCACTTGGGGCTACCCTGCATTTGGTAAGTGTATGCTCTTTCTCTCTCTCCTCAGAGTTTCTGAAGTAATGCATTGCTCTTGCAAACTTTCTTCAAACTCTCTAATTTTAGAACTGCATCAGGAACAAAATGTAGCTGGTGAAGGATCCCTATCTTCACAGATATTTCTGATGTAAGCTGCTTCTTAGCTGAGAGCATGCAGCACAAATTGGAAGATCAAAAACTTTTTTTCAAAAATTGGATCAGTAACTTGTCTGTCCTTTTCTGGGATGTGTAATATTTCTCTTGGAAAGGTGCAGTTCATGTGATACAAAATGAATGTGGTGTTCACATCCATACCATCTGAATACAAGAGAGAATCCTTTGTCAAGGAATAGACACATTAAAACATTTTCCATGCATCAAACTACTATTTATATATAAACAAATTTGTCCAAGTTGCAAGCGCATCTAGTTTGGCTAGACTTTCAATTTATTATTTTTACCGTAACAAAAGTATGCTTCATGTACACTTCAAAAGTACGTTTAAAGAAACAAAGAAAAAAGACCGCAGTGGTCTTACATTTATCTAATTGTAGAAAGTTAGTCCCTGAAAATAAGGAAATAGAGGGAGGGAGAGAGGGAGAAAGACAAATAGGGTAGATGAAGTAATAAGTTGATATGCACAGGTGCAGTTTGGGCATTTGCACGTCATGAAATTCTGTTACGTATAAATAACTTCGGAGTGTTTTTTCACCTTGTAGCTGATATGGCAAAAGTGAGTTTTAAGAGGGATTAAAATGAGGCAAGGATGGCGGCTTGATAAGTGGACATTGTGAATATGTTCCACACTGGAAGGACAGTGTGCAGAAAAGAATGTATGGGATTAGGAGAACTGAGCTTGAATTGCAGGGGGAAGAAGGGGCTGGGTCTCATTATTTTTAGGGACTACCCAGTTTTTGATTTATTCAAAGGCTGGGGGGGGGTTGACCCCCTTCTCCCTTTGTGGCCAGCTGCAGGGTCAGAGCTACTGGAAGAACAGCAGCAGCAGGTGCTGCCACCCCATGGTTGGTGGAGCTGAAGTGCAGTAAGGGAAGAGTGCACAATCACAACTGGTCCTCTTGTCCAGACTTGGAACTTCACTGATGTATCCCAGGCTCCGACACCCCACTTTGGAGAAGCTCCTGCATCCTGTCAAGAAGTAATAGATGCTGTCTAGTGCCTTGGCCAGCTGCTTGACAGAGATCAGTTCCTGCCGTTTCTCCAGCAACAGGGCTGAGGGGAAGAGAAGGGAAAGGGGGTCAGAAATTGGGCGAGCTGGTGCCAGAGGGGAAGTTGTAGACTGGTTGAATTGGGAGGTGAGGGGACCTGGCATCTACAAGGGGAAAATTGGACAGAGAACTGGTAGTCGTGGGTAGAAGGTGTGCTGTGGTAGGTGCACAAGTGGAAGTTATGTGAGGGGAACAGGCAGGGCAGAAGGCGGTAATGGGTAGGGGAGATGAGGGTGTTAGAGGTAGGGGCAGAAGGTGGGGGATTATGCAATAAGGACAGGCGGAGAGGGCTGGAGAGGAGGAGGGTCAGAAAGTGTCAGTTAACAGGTAAAGGAAAAGGGGGCAGTTTAGGGGTAGGGCGGCATCGGGGCAGAAAGGGGAGTTGGGGCAGAGAGGAGAAGGCAGTCTCACTGCAGCTGAGTTCGGCTTTGCAGCACCAAGGTGCTAGCACAGGAGTCTGCCAGGGGATACTCTGGCACCTCAGTCCTGCTGCCTCCAGGGCCATCCATATTCATTAAGGGCCCCATTCATTATGGTCAACCCCTACTTTTCCCCCCAGAATTTGATCACTGGTGTTGAGGCTGATGACATTTTGACATTTGTGGATCAGTCAATGGTGGGGCAATGCCCCAGCAGACTGAGTCATGGATACAGATCAAGTTTCAAATGAGCAAGGTCCCTAAACATGTGAATGAGAAGTTTGACCTTGATGACCAGGGTAATGGGAAGAGTTACAGACTTAAAGGATGTGGGCAATGTGATCCGAATGACATTGAGGGAAAGGATTTTTGGACAACATGAGGGGAACATGTGATCAATAATCCCCATGCTATGACCCCTCAGTAGAATGAATTACTTTTAATTTGAAAAACAAACAAACCAATGCAAAGTAAAACAGCAAAGGTAAAACCCATGCTAGCACAAGCGATCTCCACGCTACCTCTTTGATGAATTTCAGAACCTTTGCTATTAAGTCTCTAATTCCTGCAAATATCATCTAATTATACATAAAAAGCAGGTTAAAATACATACAGATTAAATTGCAAGCATTGTTTAAATGTATAGTTCTTACAGTAATTTGTGTTCTTTATTGAAGCTCATTTTTGATTGCATGGATTTAAGATACTGTGATTTTAAAAACAGTATACTTTTGAAGTTGCCTGTACAAGTGGTACCCTCTGTACCGAGCAAGCATCGGAGACTGACATCTACAATGCCCACCATCATGGTACTACTGACTCCAGCTATGATGACCTCAGCTATGACATTGGTACTAGTGTCCTTTCCAGCACTGTAGGAGTTCCTGTACTTGAGGAACATCTCGGTGTTGGAAGAGCCAGAGTCCCCATTAT
Source organism: Dermochelys coriacea (assembly GCF_009764565.3). Taxonomy (NCBI): domain Eukaryota; kingdom Metazoa; phylum Chordata; order Testudines; family Dermochelyidae; genus Dermochelys; species Dermochelys coriacea. The sequence continues at coordinate 49,690,139 of NC_050076.1, forward strand.
CAGGTACCAAGCATCTTTTGGTACTGAAACCTCAGTCTCTGAGTAGCCATTCCATGTCACAGGACTTTCCTCCAATCTCCTTGGCTGCTCTCATGTGGAGGAAGAGGACTGCCAATCAGTCTCCTCAATTTCTGAGGTGTTCTTCTACATACCCCTTTGGGACTCCGCCTTTGTGCAGGAAGGACTTTGTAGGTCATTGAGGATGGTGGAACCAACCTTGTATGCCACACCTGCTTCCTTATGGACCCCACAGTGGCCATATTGGGACCCGTTGGCTGCCTATCAACAGCAATTTAACAGACCACCAGTACCATCCCTCAAAGAGACCAGGGTTTCACATTCTTCCTCCACCCATCCATGACAGGAGGAGACATTTCAAGAGCAGGAGGCTAGGGCATATGAGGAAGTCATTTCTGAGACTCCCATTTCATCATCACCAGATGAAGCAGTTATTTCTTCCACGGCCAACAACTTCAGGCAGTTTCAGAACCTCATTAGAAGGCTACCTAACATCCTCCAGATCCCTCTGGAGGAGGTCAAAAATCTGCAGCATAAGTTGCTAGATATTTTGAAATCAGCAACACACTCCAGAGTGGTGCTATCTATTTATGAGGCTCTCCTGGATCCAGCTAAGACGGTATGGTAGATGCCAGTCACTGTTCCACCAATGTGCAAAAGGGCAAATAAGTGTTGCATGATCCTTAAGGATTCTGACTTTTTATTTTCTTGTCCCAGACCTAACTCCATAGTCGTGAATGAAAAGGATAGGCAGCACATTTTGAGAACTACTCCCTATGACAAGGACCAAAAGCAACTGAATGCCTTTGGACGAAAATGTTACAAGTTCGGAACTGTGCAATTCCAGATCCATGATCAGGCTGTCATAGCCAAATATAAATTGTTGAGCCCAGGTCTACACTACCACTTAGTTCCCCATATCTTATGTCTGTGAATAAGCACCCTCACACACACACACACACACACACACACACACACACACCCACACACACACCACACACACACCACACACACACACACCCTGATCAACATATGTTTCACCGACCTAAGCACTGGTGTGGACAGTGCTGTGCCCCCAACATAGCTACCACCTCTTCTGGAGGTGGATTTATTATGCCAACAAGAGAGCTTTCTCCCATCAGCGTGGTGCGGTGGTGCGGCTGCACGACTTCACCAGTGGTGCGGCTGCACCGATGTTGGGCTTCTAGTGTAGACTAGTTCTAATTGAAATAATCTCATGGCTTTTATGGAGCAGCCACACAACTGCAGGAAGCAATTCCAGTTCATAGTTGCGGAAGGTCAGCTATTGGCCAAAACATCTCTCCAGGCATCCCTAACTGCTGTGGACACTGCTTCCAGATCCATCTCCGTGGTGGTAGCTGAGCTCTGGGCGTCTTGGCTTCAACTTTCAGGGTTTCTGAGAGAGAGATTCAGAACACTGTTGAGGACTTCCCCTTTGGTCTAAGCTTTTGTCAGAGACCATGAATGACTCCCTTCACACCCTGAAGGACTCCAGGGCTACCTTATGTTCCTTGGGCATTTACACACCTGTGAACAAGAAATGTTTCAGCATGTCACAGACTGCCCAGAGATCACACCTTGCTCAGTTCTTGGAGTACCACAGACATGCAGAAACCCTTGCAGAGAGAGACAGGTTTCAAAGGAAGAGAGCCACTCAACCACCCTCCATGACCACCCCTAAACAGCAGTTTTGATAGGTTGGTTGAGGCTGTGAATCCTTCAACTCCTCTGTCTTTACAGTTACATCCTTTAGCCTATCTCCCACCTTTTGGGGACCGCCTTGTCCATTTCCACCAGGCTTGAGAGCAGATCATCATGGACCAATGGGTCTTAAAGGTCATAACATCAGACTATACCATCCAGTTTATGTCACTCCCTCCCTTCCACCCTTGTTTCTCTTCAGGCACTCCTCTCACGAGTTTCTGCTGAGAGAAGAGATGGACTCTCTCCTCCTTGTAAGAGCAATAGAACTGGTTCCTTCCTCTTACAGGAATGGGGTTCTATTCAAAATACCTCCTAGTGCCAAAGAAGGATGGAAGTTGGAGGCTGATTTTTAGATCTAAGAGAGTTGAACAAGTTTGTGAAGCCTCAAAAGTTCAGGATGGTGACTCTAGCAATGATAATTCCTTCACTAGAGGAAAGGGATTGGTTTTCATCCCTCAATCTACATGACTCCTATTTCTATAATACTATATCATCACCAGGAAATACCTAGTTCACCATAGGCCAAGATCTTTTCCAGAACCAAGTGCTTTCCTTTGGTCTATCTTGGCCCAAAGAGTGTTTTCAAAGGTGCTAGCAGTAGTGGCGGCTTACCAGCGGCAGGAAGTTATTCCTGTCTTTCCACAGGTTGGCTGTTCCTTTTGAGACAATGTTATCAACCTAGAAGACCCTAGCTCTCTTCCAAGAGTTGGGCATACAGTTGAATGTAAAGAAATCCATACTTGTACTGGCACAAAGAATATGGGTTATAACTGTATTTGGACACAGTGACACCCAGAGCATATTTGTGACCCCATGAGGACTGGTAGGAACAATTCAGGGAAGCCCTTGGACCACAATAAAGAACTGTCTTCAACTTCTTGGCCATACGGAAGCTTGCACTTTTGTGACCAGTCATGCAAGGTTACACCTTTGCTGTTTCCAAGGTTGGTTGAAAACTGTCTATTCTCTGACCAGGGACACCTGGCACAGGTAGGTGGCAGTCCCCTTGCACATAAAGAACTCTCTAAACTGGTGGAAGGAGCAATTCCATGTCTGTGTGGGTGTCTCTTTCTGTCATCCAACCCCATCAGTGACTCTAACAACCGCCACATCCCTTTTAGGGTGGAGAGCCCACTTCAACACCCTGACAGTTCAGGTCAGGTCAGATGGACAGCTCATGAAACCAGTCTCCACATCAACCTGTTGGAGCTCAGGGCAATAAGGAATGCTTGCCTCGATTTCTTGCCTCTCATCAGGGACAAGATGATTAGCATCATGATGGATGACGTCCTGCATGTTTTACATCAACAAGCAGGGAGGAGCAAGATCCCCCTCCTTGTGCACCAAAGCAATAAAACTCTGGAACTGGTGTATAGCCCCCACATCCAGATTTCAGCAGTGTACTTCCCAGGCATCTGGAACACCACTGCCAATGCCCTCAGCAGACACTTGTCCACAACTGACATTCAGGTCCTCCAAAACATATTCCAGAGATTGATCTTTTTGCCACCTCTGAGAACAGCAAGAACCCTCTCTTCTGTTCAATGGGAGCCTGGGTCACTGCTCCCTTGGAGATGCTTTCCTTCTACTGTGGAAGAGTCTGTTCTATGCCTTTCCTCCAATGCTCATAATTCAAAGAGCAATGAAAAACATCAGGCAGGGGAAGGCGAGAGTTATCCTTGTAGAACATACCTGGCCAAGGCAAGCTTGGTACTCTTATCTGCTTCAACTCTGTGTCCAGCTACTGACCAAGATTCCTACCATCCTTCATATATGGGGGCTATTATTTCTGCTTAAAGGCTTTGAAATGGATATCGGGTTGTATCTCTCTACTAACTGTGGTATGTAACCAACCACTTAAATCAGCCTCTGTACTACATGACTGGAGGGTAGCTAATGTAACACTGATTTTTTTTTAAAAAAGGCTTCAGAGGGGATGCTGGCAGGCTGGTAAACCTAACTTCAGTACCAGGCAAATTGATTGAAACTATAATAAAGAACAGAATTATCAGACACATAGATTAATATGATTTGTTAGGGAAAGAGTCAACATGGCTTTTGTAAAGGGAAATCATGCCTCACCAATCTACTAGAATTAATTGAAGGGGTCAACAAATATGTCATCAAGAGTGATCCAGTGGATATAGCATATTTGGACTTTCCAAAAGCCTTTGACTAGGTTGGTCTCTAAAGGCTCTTAAGCTAAGTAAGCAGTCATGGGATAAGAGTGAAGGTCCTCTCATGCATCAGTAACTGGTAAAAAGCCAGGAAACAAAGAGTAGGAATAAATGGTCATTGTGGAGAGTTCTCTGAATACACCTGCTCTATGTGGAGCAGCAGTCCAAAAAGCTAACAATGTTAGAAACCATTAGGAAAGAGATAGATAATAAGACAGAAAATACCATGATGCCACTATATAAATCCATGATATACCCACACTTCGAATATTGCAGGCAGTTCTGGTTGCCCCATCTCAAAAAAGATATATTAGAAGTTGAAAAAGTAGAGAGACGGCCAACAAAAATTATTAGGGGTATGGAATAGCTTCCATATGAGGAGAGATCAAGAAGACTAGGACTGTTCCATTTAGAAAAGAGATGACGAATGCAGGATATGATATAGGTTTATAAAATCACGAATGGTGTAGAGAAAGCGAATAAGGAAGTGTTGTTTACCTCTTCACATAACATACAGAACCAGGGGTCACTCAATGAAATTTAATAGGCATCATGTTTAAAACAAACGTAAGAAAGTATTTCTTTACCCAACACGTAGTGAAGCTGTGGCCCCACTGATTATTTAGCAGGCTTCCTGCATCTGATGTGCTTAAAACAATTTTTGCTATTAGTTTTTGGGTTTTTTGCTAGGTGCTCTTTGAATTCTTTTTTGGCCTGCCTAATTATACTTTGCCAGAATTTATGCTAGTTTCTATTTTCCTTAGTAGGATTTGACTTCCAATTTTTAAAGGATGCCTTTTTGTCTCTAGCCACCTCTTTTACTTTGCTGTTTAGCCATGGTGGCAATTTTTTGGTCCTCTTACTTTTTTTTTTTTTTGGTGACATACATATAGTTTGAGCCTCTTTTATGGTGATTTTAAATAGTTTTCATGAAGTTTACAGGCTTTTCACCCTTGTGACTGTTCCTTTTAATTTCCATTTAACTTGCCGCCTCAGTTTTGTGTAGTTAAATGCTGCTGTGGTGGGGTTTTGTTTGGTATTTTCCCCCTTACGAGGATGTGAAATGTAATTACTTTATGGTCGCTATTACTGAGCAGTTCAGCTGTATTCACCTCTTGGACCAGATCCTATGGGATAGAGCTCTGCGTGGGATTATTTTTAATGCCGCTCCCACTATTATTGCAGCGGGTCCTGCAGGACTTGTGGGATCCTGGTCCCGCTGCAGGGCTCTGTGTGCCACTTAGCATGAAGTAAAAAATCTTGCCTCTCAGTCTCACCTGTGTCCTGTTCTTTGTTGGGTCATGCATGGCTACTCGGTTCCTTTCATGTTTCTGATAATGAGGGCAGATATGTTGCCAGCATCATGGGGTTCTGGGGTTCTTGTTGGAGGCAGGAGATGGTTACTATGCTTATACAAATAGAAGGGAAAATAGTGGCCAGCCTAGTGGATTTGGGATGTGCCTAGCTGGCTGCAGGAAACTTGGTGGGATTTGAGTGCCTTTGCCTGTGCAGAGAGGACTTCTGCATGATAGCTCTCCAGACCCATTTTTGTGCAGTGAAACTGGGTTTCTCCTGAGGGCACCTAGGAGAATCAGGCAGGTGCATGGCTTCAGAACAGGAGATTCTGGAAATGCCATGTGGGTCCTGGGGAGCTGAAAGGGTTGCGCAGAGAGAAGGCAACAAACAGCATGTCCTGGACATGGTTCTCTGCCAGTCTGATACATACTTCCCCAATGTGCACCTAAAAGTCCCCTCACCCTTTTTGCAAGTTTTGAGCCTGCTGGGAAATGCTTGCTGCCTTCTTGAGGCATGTGATGATGTCCCACCTGCTCATAAGGGTGGTGGGAATGGCTCTCTGAGCTCACAAAAGAACCCTGGGAAAAGCCACACCCAGGAAGGTTGGAGGTGAAATTTTTTCTTGCTCTGTTGGTTATCTGTATTGTGGTAGCACCCAAGGGACCCCCATTTAGGGATCAAGGCTCTTCTGCGGTAGGCTAAGTCATCCCCCAAGAATTGTGCAATTGTGGACTCTACATGGCATATGGACTGTGCTTTCAGAACAGCTTGGGAAAGGTGGCTGCTTACTGAGGGTTGTCTGATTTCAGGTTTGTTAAACTCCCATACTTGTGAACACGTTTTCACAAGTGCACTGATAATACTTCAAATGTTGATACTTCTTCACTTTACCTTCTATGAAAAGCAGGCTATTTTAAAGGGGATATTAGATTTTTTTCTGTTGTTTGAGCCTCAATGTTGCAAGTCAAGTAAGCTTTGTAATTGTTTTCTTGCCTCAGTAAGTTGGAGAGAGAAACTCCAAACACTACTATCTGTGTTGTTGGGAAAGCCCAAAGCACCTGTAGAAGGAATTCCGCATCTTCTGACCTAGGTTTTCATGTAGCAATATTTCATCTGCTTCACTTAATATTTCATTTAATGTGAAAGTTCAGCCACTAACTACTGTGCATTTTCTAGGAAAGACTGGTGCTTGACTGATGAAAAAGTTCTACACCAGCTTCCCTGTTGGCACTTGATAAATGTTAACAGTCCATTGTCTTGTTTCATTAGTGTTTTAAAACATTATTTCAATCTAAAATGTGTCTTCCCCTTCAGCCAGAGAAAGGGGAAAACATGACAGAAGCAGTAAGCTGAAAATGAACTAGTGCATGTCTTCCCATCACTAAAGAAGAAAAGGAGTACTTGTGGCACCTTAGAGACCAACAAATTTATTTGAGCATAAGCTTTCGTGAGCTACAGCTCACTTCAAAGTGAGCTGTAGCTCACAAAAGCTTACGCTCAAATAAATTTGTTGGTCTCTAAGGTGCCACAAGTACTCCTTTTCTTTTTTGCGAATACAGACTAACACGGTTGCTACTCTGAAACCCATCACTAAAGAGACATTGAGTCTAATGGTTGTAAACACAGGGCTGGGAACTGGGAATTTTAATCTAGGTCCTGATACTGATGTAAGTAGGGTCTGAATGAGTTCTCCCCTGACAGCTAGTTGAGGAGGGGAAAAGGCTTCAGGACCACACTGTATTTACCTGAACACACCCACGTTGCCTAGGTATCCAGCAGACAGAGCTGTGTTGCCAAAGTGATCAACTTTGGCTGGTGTTGGGTTACAAATCACTTTAGTGCTGAATGCAGGGGTAACGAAATAAGAAAAGGAGTACTTGTGGCACCTTAGAGACTAACAAATTTATTAGAGCATAAGCTTTCCTGAGCTTTTGGATGAAGTGAGCTGTAGCTCACGAAAGCTTATGCTCTAATAAATTTGTTAGTCTCTAAGGTGCCACAAGTATTCCTTTTCTTTTTGCGAATACAGACTAACACGGCTGCTACTCTGAAACCTGTCATTATGCGGGGTAATGAAATGTTATCCTTACTGTCTGAGTAAAGGGCAGCTGAACTGTGCTTAGCTGGTCCTGATGGAGGAAGTCACCCTCTGATGCCACATCCCTGTGAAGGGTAAGAGGGGGTGGGGACAGGTGCCCCTGCCAGGAGGTGGGGCTCTACTAAGTGTGGTTTAATCTGCCCCTCCCCACTGTTCAAAGATAGAGCTAATTAAGGCTCCATTGGGAGTATTTTGTTTTGTTAAGTGATCACTAGACTAGAAATCACTTGTGGGACAGCATTTCTGGGCAGCCTGCTTCAGCAATGAAGTTCCCCAACTAAGAGCTGAGCAGCACCTCAGCATCTGTGAAAGCAAACCCCCAAAACAATAACAATATGTGCTGGTGGTGAGAGTGAAATTAACCAGTCAACTGCTGCTTGCAATGGTGCTCTTGGTGGCCACGCTAGCTTTCAGCTTATTAATATAGTGCTGTAATTTGTGTGTGTTCAGCATTCATTGCTTTGGCCCTGTGGAAGGTAACAGAGCAAAGGAGCAGGAAATTTTAGAAACCAAAAGTAAACTGAAAAATGTGTGATAGATTGAAATGGCCAAAGGAAGTGAATTCAGGGCTGGTAACTTGCATGCACGTGTCATTTGTAGGTTTGCAGGGGAGCCATTCATGACATTGGTGCTTATTTCTGGTTCCCTACTTGCTTTCAGTCAGGGAACAGGGTGAAATTGTCTAATTGCTTGGAAAGTAGAGCTCTGAAAATCCATGGATATCCACAGCCCATTTTTGTGGATTGTGGATGGAGACAGACCCAAATTTTAATCTCAAGAGACTGACCTGCAGAGATTACAGTAGAGAAGCAGAAGGTGACAGAATGCAGCAGAGTGGCTGGCAGGGAGCCAGCGGAGTGGAACGGTGGCCAACGGCCTGGCAGGCTGGTGGAATTTTGTATTTAAAGCAAGGATTCAATTTTGTGCGTGTAAAAAGTGTGTAAGCAGAGTTTGAATGAGCTCTCCCCCTGACATCTAGTGATGAGCTGTTGAAGAGGACTACAGGAGCTGATCTCACTTGCATGGGCACACCCACCCTGCCTCGGTGCTCAGCGTGAAGGGATTGCTTGCCCAAATGGCCACCTTGGCTGGTGTTGGATTCCCAGTCTCCTTGTTATAGGGGAGGAGTAATAAAGGGTTGTTATCCTTGTTGTGTGCATCCAGGACAGCAGAACTGTACTTGGCATTTCCTGATTGAGGGACTCACCCTCAACTAAACAGTACTGGCTAGGCAGGGGACATGGGTTCCAAAGCCCAGTGAGTTGAGAGAGGGTGGGAACAGGTATTGGTGGTGTGGGCTTTACCTAAGGGCCCCAGACACCATTTGACCCTTCCTCTCTCCACTGTGTAATAGAGCTAATTTAGATTCAACTGAGAGTCTTGTTACATACCACAGAGCTGCAATCACTAATACACAGGTCTAAGGGCATATCTACACTACGAAATTAGGTTGATTTTATAGAAGTCTATCTTTAGCAACTGATTTTATACAGTCAATCATGCATGTCCCCACTAAGCGCATTAGGTTGGTGGAGTGCATCCTCAAAACCGTGGCTAGCATCGACTCAGAATGGTGCACTGTGGGTAGCTATCCCATAGTCCCTGCTGTCCATTAGAATTCTGGGTTAAACTCCCAATGCCCAATGGGGCAAAAACATTGTCACGGGTGGTTTTGGGTACATATCGTTAGTCTCCCCTCCTCCCTCCCTCCTTGGAAGCAAGGGCAAACAATCATTTCATGCCTTTTTTCCTGGGTTATCCATGCAGATGCCATAGCATAGCAAGCATGGAGCCCGCTCCGCTGTACACTGCTTTTGTGAGCATTGCAAACACCTCACGCATTATCCTGTCATATGTGCAGAGCCTAGCTAGAAGCCGCCAGCATGAGGAAGATTGTGAGGAGGACATGGACAGACATTCCTGAAGCATGAGATGTAGCATTGGGATATCATTGTGGCATGTTGATACAGTGGAACGCCAATTCTGGGCCCGGCAAACAAGCACAGACTGGTGAGACCACATAGCGTTGCAGGTATGGGATGATTCCCAGTTGCTGCAAAACTTTTGCATGTGTAAGGCCACTTTCATGGAACTTTGTGAGTTGCTTTCCCCTGCCCTGAAGCGCAGAAATATCAAGATGAGACCTGCCTTGACAGTTGAGAAGCAAGTGGCGATAGCCCTGTGGAAGCTTGCAACGCCTGTTACTGGTCAGTCCGGGAATCAATTTGGAGTGGGCAAATCTACCATGGGGGCTGCTGTGATCATTAGCAAGGGCAATCAATACCCTTCTGCTAAAAAGGGTAGTGATTCTGGGAAATGTGCAGGGCATAGTGGATGGCTTTGCTGCAATGGGGTTCCCTAACAGTGGTGGAGCAATAGACAGAATCTATCTCTATCTTGGCACCAGACTACCTTGCCAAAGAGTACATAAACCGCAAAGGATACTTTTCAATGGTGTAGCAAGCACTGGTGGATCACAAGGGCCGTTTCACCGACATCAACGTGGATGGTCGGGAAGGTGCATGATGCTCGCATCTTTCGGAACTCCGGGCTATTCAGAAAGCATCAGAGAGGCTTTGAAAAACAGTTTAATGACTGACCTGGCTATGGTGTGACCATTGTGTGTTTTCTCCTTGATGCAAACTCCCCCCCTTTGGTTGAATGTACTTCCTTGTAAGTCAATCTCCCTCCCACCTTCGACCACAGCTGGCAAAGGAAATAAAACCCCTATTGTTCTGAAGCCACTCATTGTTTCTTTATTAAAAAATACCTTGAAGTCACTGGCAACACTGATTAATAAAAGGAGGCTTGGGCGTAAAAGGGTTTGATAACAGAGTGGGGATGGGGAGGAGGGAAGGACAGGCCACTTTGCTTATTGTAGCCGCGCTACACATCAAAGCTGTTCGAATGACCGCCTTCTGTTGCTTGGACCATCCCCTGGAGTGGAGTGGCAGGGTGCCTGGAGACTTCCCACCCTGTGTTCTTGGGCGTCTGGGTGAGGCAGATATGGAACTTGGCGAGGAGGGCAGGCGGTTACACAGTGGCTGCAGCGGGGGTCTGTAGTCTAGTTGCCTTTTCTGCAGCTCCACCAGATGCCTCCTCATGTCCATTTGCTCCCCCATTAGCCTCAGCATCTTCTGCGTGTTATGATCACGGGTCACTGTATGCTTTCCTGGCCTCTGCCACCGAATGTCTCCATGCATTCAGCTGCGCCCTATCACGCGAGGAGGACTGCATGAGCTCTGAAAACATGTCAGCAGGAGTGCGGTTTTTTTCGCCTTCTAATCTGTGTAACCTCAGGGACGGAGTTGATGTGAGGAGCATAGAAACATTTGCAACTGCAGGGGGAAAAAGAAGAGTTCACTTTTTACAGAAGATACATTTCTGAGAACAAAAGGGAGATTTTTCACAGTGAATAAAGCAATTCACAGCAGACAGCACATATGTTTTAGGTACAAGGTCGCATTTTGTCTTGAGCGCCTGCCAGTATGGTGACACATGACACACAGCTAGGCAACAGAATTTGGTTTGCAGGCAGCCATTGGATAAGCAAAAGCGTACATGGGGTTGACTTCTTCTGTGTTCATAACATGTGGGAATGGTTTCAAACCGCAGCGCCCTCCTTTCCCATACCATCCAATGCTGGTTGTGTGTGCCATTTAAAAGAAAGGGTTGCGTTTAAAAAGAGGGGCTGTGGTTGCCATTTAAAAGGGTGGCTGTGGCTTTGGGGTGGATGTGCAGCACACCCCTGCCCCCAGTGTGGCTATTCTCCAGGATGATCCCTTTTAGCCAAGTGCAAACAGCCCAGCATTCCCAGCGTCTAATGTGTCAGGGATCACCAAACAGAGGGGATTACAGTTCCTTTACAAAACTTCCCCTACTTCAACCAGGTGACCATGAATGATATCACTCTCCTGAGGCTGACACAGAAAGATAAAGACCGAATGTTGCATGAATGTGACCAAAACCCAGGACCAGTTGCTGCCGTGCTTTGTGCTGCAATGATTCCAGACCACTAGCTACTGGCTTGGCGTGGTAAAGTGTCCTACAGTGGAGGACAAAATAAGACAGCCCTCCCCAGAAACCTTCTGCAAAGGCTTTCAAAGTACCTCCAGGAGAGCTTCATGGAGATGTCCCTGGAGGATTCCTGCTCCATCCCCAGACAATAAACAGACTTTTCCATTAGCTGTACTGGCTGCGAATGCATCCCAATTGTTCAGGGCAAATCAAACATTAAACACAATTGCTTTTAACCCCTAAAGTGTTGTTACCAATGTGCACTCACCAGAGGTGCCTTCTCCGCCATCAGGGTCCAGGAACAATAGGCCCTGGCAGACTATTGGCTCCAAGGTTCTGGCTGCTGGGGAGAACAGATTCTCCACTTGTCTGCTGTGCATTCTCCTCCTCCTCTTCCTCAGCCACAAAATCTTTGTCCATGTTGCGTGAGGCTGCCACCTTGCTGAAATCACTGAGAGCTGTGTTAAGTGGAGGGTCCTGAAGACATCTTGGCAAGTGGCCAGCAGGGTGGCTGGGGGAGAGTGCCAGAGCAGAGCGCCACAGAGAGGGGTGGCAAGTGAGTGCCTGAGCAGCAGAGCGAGTAAGACACCTCCTTACCTCTCCCGCCCCATCCAGGGTGGGAAGTGAACTCTGCAGATACACCTCTGAACGCTGGTCTGCACTGTCCAAGGACAGCAACTGTGAGTAGGGTGCAGAGGAGGGATGGGCACATTAAAGGGACTTTTGGGTTGCTGGACTTAAGAAACTAATAGGAAGAGGACACTGCCCAACTTACTTGGTGGTGGGTCTTTTGCTCATGGTTTATTTTTATAAACTCTGTTTGTGGTGTTTTACCCAAATTAATCCTGTGTTATTTCCCTCCTTTTATTAATTTTTTTTTTTTGCTACGCTCAGACTCTGCTTGCGAGAGGGGAAGTATTGCCTCTTAGAGGTGCCCAGATCACTGGTGGCTCGAGTTGGTTTTGTGTTATATTGTTGAAAAGGAACCCCTAGATACTGAACGTGGCCCTTGTTACTGCCAACTCTGACTGGCAGAAGGGTTACAATTGCAATGTGTATATCCTCCCCCAGAATTACAGGATTTACTTTTGTGGCATCAAATGAATTTTCAGAGAACTGACAAATAAGTCATTTATTAGTATGAGTTGAAAGACTCCTTTTTAATTAAGAAATTTAGCACCCTGTGCCAGATCTCTCTTTTGTCCTGATAATCTCAGCATAGGCATTATCTGCACAGAAATTGGCAGAGAAGTAAATTCCGTGTAGCTCTTGTGCAAAGGGCTGTTTTTGAAAATGGATATTCAGGATTAACCATAATTTTTTTCTGTTTCTCTTCACAGCTGAAAGTTTCTCCTTCAGCCATCTCCTTTTGTTAGTGTCTGTGATCCCAAATTATTGATTTTTAAGGACACTAGATTTTTAAAAATATTTCCCCCCTTATGTTACAGGGCAGAGTTAAGATTGTTTGGGTGCCTTTACTGTGTAGTCCCATTCATTAATAGGGTTGGATTTATTTTTAAATTCAAATTTTCTCCAAATTTCAAGTTTACAACATTTAATTTTGGGCTAATTATAACATCCCTTTACAGGCTTTTACTTTAAATTAGCAGAGTATGTTCTTAACCTGAACGCCATTTAATGCATGTTTGTCTGGGAATTTCCTTAAAAAAAGTCTTACATAAATGGTAAAAAAAAGAAACAGAAAGAGAATGGTTCCATTTATTATCTTTAAGGCTGTGAGTTTGTCATGGAGGTCACGGATTCCGTGACCTGCCCGACTTTTGCAGTAGCCAATGCGACTGGCTCAGGGGCAGCCCCTGCGCCAGTCACACCAGCTGCTGCGGGGGTAGTCTCCCACTCCCCCAGCAATAGAGTTTGGGTGTGGGAGGAGGCAGGGGAGGGGCACAAGACAGAGTGAGGTGGGCTCTGAGCAGTGCTTATCTGGGGGGCTCCCCAGACGTGGCGACATACCCCCTTGCTCAGCTCCTAGGCAGAGGCATGGCCAGGCAGCTGTGTGTGCTGCCTCTGCTTGCAGGCACTGCCCCCGCAGATCCCATTGACCGCAGTTTTCAGCCAATGGGAGCTGCAAAGCCACCGCTCTGGGTGGAGCAGCACTCAGAGCTGCCTGGTCTTGCTTTCCACTAGGAGCTGAGTGAAGGGGATGTCGCTGATTTCAGGGAGACCCCCAGGTAAGCATTGACCAGAACCCACCTCACCCTGTCCTGTGCTCCAACCACCTGCCCCCTCCCACACCCAAACTTTGCTGCAGCTGGGGAGGGGGAGGTGCGGAGCCAGGGAGGGAGACTGCCAGCCCTGTCAACTCCCCCCCCCCAGCACCAGCAGGGTACTTGGGCCATGTGCTGCTGCCTGCACCCCCTCCAGCACCTGGGCTGCCCTTCCCCAGTGTCCCTGGGCAGTCCTCCCCCCTGCAAGATTTAGTCAGGGGTATATAGTAAAAGTCATGGACAGGTCATGGGCTGTGAATTTTTGTTCACTGCCTGTGACCTGTCCGTGACTTTTATTAAAAATACCCATAACTAAAACGTAGCCTTAATTATCATCAAATAGTTCCGAGTGATTTGAAGATATGCAGTATCAATCTTTTCTAAAATTTGAACTTACCAGGGCTTCATTGGAACACTGTGGCTGCTTCATGCTGCTGTGGACCAGTTCAAAGCACCCAGGGCATTCTGGCATTAGCTGACAGCAGCTTTGTATCTTCTCAGCAGCACAAAGCAGCCAGAGTGTACACCTCAGTATTCCCCTCCCATCTGTGCTTCACATGGTCCCCCTACCCAGACCTAGTGTTCCATCCTGCCCTATCCCTTTTGCGCAGTTTTTCCTTCTTCCTTATCTCCCAACGTTCCTCTGTGTACACACAGTCTCATTTCCCTCTCCCTCCTTTTGCCCTGTTGAATAGATCTGGTAAGAGGCAATTTTTGAAAATAACTATTCAGGATTAAGGCTAATTTTTTTTAACCATAATTCTGCATAACTGAGATTTTTTTTCTTCAGCAGTGATTGGTGTATCAAATCTTCTTTACCTGAAAAGAGACTCAAGCAGTGCTTAATTTGTGTAAGGGCTAAACTCAGCAGTTCATGGTCCTGTCACCTCTGGGCTTCCCGTGTCAGTTTTGAAAATAAAAAAAAAATTGCTTGAGCCCCAGCTCCTAACTGCTTGAGCCCTGGCATCTCTTTCATTACAAGTTAAGCACAGCTCTCAAGAAGTTTCCCTCTTCTCAAATGGCCACCGTTCCCCATTGCTCCCAATGGGACTAAGGCCACACCTGTACTTAGCAGAGAGGGCTACTGTCTTCTGTTTGTCCCAGTAGGAATGAAGACAAATTGTCCATAGGAAATATGGTGTCCCTATGCTATCAGGAGGTAGAGAGGAGCCGATGAATGAAGATGATGGTAATCTTTGGTAAGGGGAGATGTGGCCTCAGTTCCGTGAGAAGATACGTTACTAATAAATTCATGATTGTTGCACAGTATCGCTAGAGGGCAGAGTTAAGGTTGTTTAGGTACCTTTACTGTACATTTCCATACTTTAATATGTTTGGATATTTTGAGGTTATCCTTAACTCTGAATTTCTTCAGGTTGTAATGCATGCTCTGCAATGTTTTAACCCTAAATTACTCATGTACACTCAATCTTATTATTATTTATTAATTATAGGCATTGCAGTAGTACCTAAAGGCCTGGGCCTCATTGAGCTAGACACTTGAAGGGCAGTGACAGATTTTGCCATATGTCTGTAGTTTACAATATAAGTCTAAGATTATAGATAACACTTGAATAAAACAGATGGGGGGGAGCATTAGGAAATGGAGATAATTTACATCAGCATGAGAAGCAGCACTCCATAGCACATCAGTTCCCTAATCATTCTTGAGTTTTTTGTAGGCATCTCAGCAGAGAAGAGTTTCAAGGAGGACAGTACGGTAGCATTGTTGGTATTTGCAGGGAGTTCCTCCTATCCATGAGAGAAAGTGCAAAGGTAGGTGCTAAACCTGAATTCTGTCTTAATGTTTTTTTTTTTGTCTGAGGACATTGCCCTATACAGTGAGTAAAATATGCTTAACAAATAAGTCTTTGAAGAGCTTACAGTGTAAAGCACAGAGGGCACCTTAATTTATGTGTTGTGTTTGGGGATATTTTCTGTTTCCAGAATGAACAGGACATTTTGACACTTTAAAAAAGAGAAAACTTAGTAGATGAGGCTTGATGGAACTCTTTACACGTTCATTTCAACTGAGTTAATTTGTCAGCCTAGTAAAGTTAAGGGGTACAGAATAACTAATACAGAAATGACTGCCTTGAATTAATTTGGTAATGACTACTGTGTAAGTTGCATGCAGTTTTATTATGTTTAAACATTAGATGTTAGACTATTATTGCACATGGAGACTTCATAGAATTTGTATGGCAAGACAAGAAGGAAACAAAGTGCAGTCACCATATTTAATGAGCATGCACAATAACAATTTGCAAAAAGCCTTTTTATAGAAATTACCTTCTTGCAGTTACACATATGAAGAAAAAAGGGATCTTGAATTACAGTGCATAAAATAAAGCACTTTGCTTCAAGGAAGGATTTTTAAAAAAATCCCCAAGTGTCTAAGAACCGACCACTCCTCACTTAAATATTGACAGATACTAGTTACGTGTCTTCCATTTTTCTATGATGAAAGGTCTGAGATAACCAGTTTGTCCAACTTGTCTCCAGTTTCAGGGGGAGTTAAAAGTTCGTCTGTTTCATAGTCCTCTTCAAATGATCTGCAATGAGAGAACAATGATACTGTCAAAAAATGTTTCTACATGTTTACTTTGGTTATAAAAATCTAATGTTTTCAGATACAAAAGTATCTGAACTTTTATGTTGCATTTTAATTGCTATCTGCAGTTCTATTACTTAAACTTTTACAGTTGATACTGTTGATTTTTGCAATTCCACCCACCAAGAGGTCAAAATTTGAAAATAAAGATGCAATAGCACAGAGGGATGTTTGGGAAGATTTAAATATGAACCCATTTTTCTTGTTAAAATCAAGTGATGTCCTTTAAATTGCAGTACAGGAAAATTGTGACTATGGTTCTCCTGTGTGTGTGTCTACACAGAGCACTGCTGTCAGTTATGTGCTTGTGGTCAGAGAATCTTATTTTTTAGTGGCAATAGTTGGGAACATGTGCCTGACATTCCACTCCTCTTCACCCTAAAGCCAAGTTTTGGAATAATCTCGCCCTCTCTAGCAGTCCTCTGCTGAAGCAGTGAGGAACCCTCCTCCGTGTGAAGATTTCTATTTTGTGAAACAGAATTTAGTTTTAAGATTTTTATTTAATTAAAAACACTTCTGTTCTAATGTAGTTACTTTTTCAGTGCTCCTATTCTGGTTTCAACAGGTGTGCTCCTCTTGGTGCTGATGATGATAGGGTTCACTTGCCTTCAAGATATAGGGAAATTTATCTGGCTGTGTAAGACTATCTGGCCAGGCTACGGACCCTTCTTATGGAGGAGGTCTTGGCTTTGACTCACTCAGAAACTCCCCCATGCCTCTGGAGAGTCTTGGCTTAAGTGATGCTTTGAGGCCCACTAAAATGCTGAGATCTGAGACAATTTTCTCAACCAAAACACACCATCATGTTGCATTTCAAACAGTTGGAAGCCTCAGCATCCAGCTCCTAGTATTAAAGCTCAGTGGCTCTGAAAAGTCCCTTAGTTCTAAAAGGAGGCACTATGGTAGACCTGCTTCATGGTCTGGCTGGTCGATATCACTGTTAGCAGGGGGAGTGCCATCAGACCTTCCTAGTCCTACCCATAAGGAGACTCCTTTGCGTCCTTGGAGGTTCTGCCTGAAGTTTCTGCATCCTCTTTAAAACAGCCCAGGGTGCCATGCAGTTTAAATTCTCCCCATGTCATGGATCTCTTCAGTGACAGAAGCAATCCCTGACACCGAGGAAATTTGAGAACAGGATCTTTTGGCAGAAACCACATGGCTGCCTGCGTGTTGTTCCACACTGTGTATAGCACCACCGGATCGTGCCTTCGTGTCAAGCTTGATGGCATGGAGCTAAGAGGATGGCATTCAGCACTTCCTATGCTGATCATCCCATTAGTAACTCAGCCAGCACAGGAACCCCATGGGAGTCGCATGCGCCTGTCAGCCTCTTATAGCTACCAACCCTGCCCCATGTGCCTTCACTGGGGTTACTGGTCCTATCTCACACTTGGCTGAATTGTCTGCAAAGGATAGGAAAAAGAGTAAGATCTCCAAGGGGAACATCCAAATCTTCTAAAACACAACAAGGGAAAGTGCCTGCTAAGTACTTTGGCCTTCCTTTCTGGATTCCCCAGTTTCCCCTGCACTTGCTGGGAGAGGGATGAAGAGGATGGAAAAACTTCAGTCCCTGCCCTTCTCCGAGCTGACAAAAGCCTAGCCTCTTTTCCTTCCCTTGCATGTTTTGGGAGATAATCATCAGGAGGGCAACATGCTCGGCTGCCTTCCCAAAAATGTCTCATAAGCTCTGCTGTCTGAGAAATTCAAAAGATCAGAGCTGTCCTTCCAGTATGCGAGGGCTCACTGGAGCCTGCCTTGGTTGTGTCTGGAAGTTCTGCTAAAGCCCAGGCCAAGGCTCTGGCTGGCCACTGTAAGGGGTCTGACCTTTTTAATTCACAAGCAGATGAGGTATTCGAGGAGCTGATTGTGGCACACACAACAGCTTAGGCTGCTTGCTCTAGGCCCATCATCTACTTAGAAACAGCCCAGCTTCATGTTGGCCCTCAGTCATCCTCTGATTGAGATAGGAAGTTGAGGTCATCAGGGAAATAATGTAGATCGCAGCAGGGTTCTTCCTCCAGTTCAGCTGCTTTGACCTCTGGAGGAAGGCCTCAAAGAACAACACTGGAAGGTATGCCTTCTCAAACTGATTGTACCACCATTTCCAAGCATGGCAGGCTATCTTCTTGGACCAATGGGTTATAGTGATTTCCAAACTGTTCTAAGCTTTGCAGTTCAGGGCCAAGACAAAACCCAATCTCCCTTCCACCTCCCCTTTTTCAGGGATCTTTCTTAGGGAGACTGGTGAAAGAGGTGGTTTTGACTTTACCAGAACTACCTGTGCAACTGTCTAAACCCCAAGAAAAATGCTGGCCCACACCCCACTCTGGATCACTACAAATGAAACATAAAGTGTAAAATTGTGCATGATGTCCCTAAGGAATCTATTTTTCACTCTAAACCATTGGGCCTGATTCACAGCACTTCCCCTGTGAGATGCACACTGCCACATCTTGACCAGGCAGAAGCAGAGGAAGTACCTCAGGTTCATGCTGGACAGCAACCATCCCCGTACAAGATGCTGCCCCCGGGGGTTCAAGTTATTATTATTTAGCATTTAGGAGCCCTAGTCATGGACCAGGAGCCCCAGTGTGCGAGACGCTGTAAAAACACAGAGCACAAAGACAGTCCCTGCCCCAAAGAGCTTACAAGCTAACAACGTGGCAGTGGTTATAACTCACTTGCTTTATCCCTGCCTACACAGCTCACTGAGCCTCATCTTCAGAGAAGACAATGCACATCTTCCAGCAGACATCTGACCTCTTCCAAACTTTGGTTGAGGATCAGCGAAGAGAAATCTACTCTCTAGTCTATGTATGTCTTAAGCCTGATAGAATAGCTGGCACCTTTTGGGAGCTGATTTCTGTCTCTCAAAAGACAGGAGGATGGTCCTTTGTCCAGGGGTGGGTAAACTATGGCCTGCAGGCCACATCTGGCCCACCAATCCAGCTCTCAAGCTCCAGCTGGGGAGCGGGGTCTGGGGCTTGCCCTGCTGTGATGCTTCACCCAGGGAACTGGATTGAGGGCTGCTCCGTGTGGCTCCTGGAAGCAGCACCATGGTCCCCCACTCTGGCTCCTATGCATAGGGGCAGCCAGGGGGCTCCACTCTGCACACTGCCCTTGCCGCTCCCATTGGCCAGAAACCATGACTAATGGGAGCTGAAGGGGCAGCACCTGGGGCCAGGGCAGTGTGCAGAGATGCCTGGCTGCACCTCTATGTAGGAGCCAGAGGGGGGACATGCTGCTGCTTCCAGGAGCTGCTTGAGGTAAACACTGCCCGGAGCCTGCACCCCTGAGCTACCACCTTGTGCCCCTGCCCCGATGCCCCTTCTGCACCCCAAACCTCTCATCCCCAGCCCCAGCCAAAGCCCCCTTCTGCACCCTGAACTCCTCATTTCTGGCCCCACCTGGAAGACACCCTCTCTTGCACCCCAACCCCAATTTCTTGAGCATTCATGGTCTGCCATACAATTTCTATACCCAGATGTGGCCCTCAGGCCAAAAAGTTTGCCCACCCCGCCTTAGTCGGTGTTTCTTGCTATGTAAAAGGAACTAGCCAAGGAATGCCCTTTCTCAGGGTTCTGGGGCTAATAGCAACATGTTCCTTTGTCACGCCATAAACAAAGCTCAGGAGGAGACCCTGTCAGAGTTAATGGGATCATGTGTATAAACAGTCTGAGATTCTCTGGGCATGCTAGTATGACCTCCACTAGACATCTGTGGAGTGTGACTTTACTTGAGGTCTCTAGGGCAACTACATGGAGCTAGGTCCCTACTTTTAGTCACTACTTTCTTAAGCCACCTTCTAGAGCAGTGTTTCCCAAACGGGGGGTGCTGCTTGTCCAGGCCCATTTGTTTACCTGCTGCGTCCACAGGTTCAGCTGATTGCAGCTCCCACTGGCTGTGGTTCGCCACCCTCAGCCAATGGGAGCTGCAGGAAGCGGCGCAGGCCGAGGGATATGCTGGCTGCTGCTTCCCACAGCCCCCATTGGCCTGGAGCGGTGAACTGAGGCCACTGGGAGCTGCGATCGGCCAAACCTACAGATGCGGCAGATAAACCGGCCTGGCCCGCCAGGGGCTTTCCCTGAACAAGTGGTGTCCCTAATTTGGGAACCACTGTTCTAGAGTGAGCTGAGTTTGGGCAATTTGATGTTCTAAACATTTATATAACACAGTTCCTCACCCATCCTGCTTTTGGAAGGCATTACCAGCTAGTCTGCTACAGTGGGGCTCCATGGAGGCATTCTCATGAAGGAGAAAAAGGGGGCAGGTTACTTTTTACCACTTCTATTCTCCAAATATTGGGCAGCTATATCTTCTATCTACAGCAGAGGTGGGTAAACTACTGCCCGCGGGCCACATCCGGCCTGGCCCAGGAGGCTAGCCCCAGGCCCCAGCTGTTCCCCCCTCTCCCTCAGCATCAGTGCACTGCTCTGGGTGGCCGGGCAGCGCAGCTGTAGCGCCACCAGCCACCGGTGTTCCAGGCAGCGAGGTAACAGGACAGGGGGGGTTGGATAGAGGGCAGGGGAGTTCGAGGGTGGGTCAGGGGTGTGAATGGGGTCAGGGAGGTCAGAGGGCAGGGGTCCCAGGGGGCAGTCAGGAATGGGAGGGTTGGGTGCGGGGTGTGGGGGTGGTCAGGGACAGGGGATAGTGGCTGGGGCAACATCAGGGAACAGGGGGGTTGGGTGGAGCAGGAGTCCTGGGGGAGCCAACAGCGGGCGAGAAGCGGGGGTTGTATAGGAGGCGGGGGCTGGGCCATGCATGGCTGTTGGAGACAGCCTCCCCTAACCGACCCTCCATACAATTTTGGAAACCCGATATGGCCCTCCGGCCAAGAAGTTTGCCTACCCCTGATCTACAGCATTGGTTTGAGCCGAGATCACATTAGTAAGGATGACCTTTCAGAGCCTAGGAATGATGGAGTAGATGATGTATAGTAGTGTGCCTCACCCTGCCAATGACTGCATGAGTTGGTCTGTGTCCTGATGATTCAGTGACAAACAGCAATATTTCACCTCAAGGGTACTATTTCCAGTTGCAGGAGCTGTTAGGACAGATGGCTGGATCTAGGAGTAACCACTCTGCTAGAGAATTCAGTCTTGGACATCTATGCGTCTAAGCAGAAAGACAGAATTTCCCTCCAGTTGACAAAGAACTTGACCTGGCTTGACTCTGGAATCAATCCCTTTGTTGAGGGGATGTGAACGCAACCATAAAACAAACAAAAAATCACCTCTCAACCACCTTACCCACACACACACAACAAATGGAAAAATGAGGAAGCTGATAGCAGTGAATGTAAATCAGAAAGTAGGAATTGTAGAAAATTGATAAGGGAAGAAAAAGGACACTATGGAGAGCAGAGTTCAGGACAATAAGTATTTCAAGTATATAAGGAACAAAATTGGTCCATTACTAGATGAAAATGGTAGAATTGTCACTAATAATGTAGAAAAGGCTGAAGTGTTCAATAAACATTTGTTCTATATTTGGGAAAAAACTGATGATGAAATACTTAGCAAGTCCAAAAGTAACTCAATAGGATGTTAAACAGCAGTAATTAAAGATAGATATTTTTAAATTAGCAGGTCCATATAACTTGCATAAAGAGTTTTAAAGAGCTGTCCAATGCACACTTGGCGCTATTCTATTCCTTTTCAATACATCTTGGAACACTGGAGAAGTTCCAGAGGCCTGGAAGAAAGCTAATGTACCATAATTTAAAAAGGGTAGATGGGATGATCCAGATAACCATAGGCCTGTCAGCATGATTTGTACCTGGGCAAGATGCTGACTTGGTATCACGTGACATTTTGATTAAAAAATTAGATGGATATAAAATGAATAGGGCACACATTATATGGATTAAAAACTGGCTAACTGACAGGTCTCAAAATGTAATTGTAAAAGAGGAATCA
The DNA here is from genome assembly GCF_009764565.3 of Dermochelys coriacea. Classification (NCBI taxonomy): domain Eukaryota; kingdom Metazoa; phylum Chordata; order Testudines; family Dermochelyidae; genus Dermochelys; species Dermochelys coriacea. The sequence goes on from NC_050076.1 coordinate 49,712,227, forward strand.
TCATCGAGCATGTGTATTTCTAGTGGAGTCCGTCAGGGATTGGTTGTTGGCCCTATACTATTTAATATTTTTTATCAATGACCTAGGAAGAAAACACAATCATCACTGATAAAGTCAGGAGATGAGAGACAGATGGTGGGAGTGGTAAATAATGAAAAGGACAGGTTACTGATGCAGAAAGAGCTGGATTATTTGGAAAACTTCTGGTCTATAAGGTTCCATTGTTGAAGGTGATCACAGTATCCAGGAAGTTGATGCTAGTGTGGGAGTGCTCCAGAGAGAGTTTAATGGATGGCTGGTGGTTGCTGAAGTTGTGGTGGAAATCTATGAGGGAGTTTAAGCCATGTGTCAAGAGGATGAAAATATCATCGAAGTATCACAGGTATACCATTGATTTTGTGGTGCATTTGTCCAGAAATTCTTCCTCAAGGTGGCCCAGGAAGAGTTAGGCATAATTGGGGAGCCATCCTAGTACCCATGGCTATTCCCATGGTTTGGACAAAGTATTTGTTGTTGAGTGTTAAATTGTTATGGGTGAGGATGAAATGAATGAGTATATAATGTATTTGAGGTGGATATCTGAGTGCTGTCCATTGTCTTGTCGATATTTGAGGCAAGCAGCTATGCCATCATGGTGAAGGATGTTAGTGTACAGAGAAATGACGTCCATGGTGGAAAGGATGATGATCTGAAAGAGTTGTTAATGTGGCAGAGTTTCTGGATAAAGTCAGTTGTCTTAGAGGAAGCTGGCCCTGTGTATGGTGAGTGATTTGAGGATGATTTCTCTAAGACCTGATATTCTTTCAATAAGTGTGCCATGGCCAGATACGGTAAGTCTGTCTAGGTTTCCTTGTTTGTATATCTTGGGAAGCATGTAGCAGGTCCCTGGGGTGGGTTCTTTGGGGATGGGGTTGTAGTGTTTCCCTTGAAGTTATTTGGGGAAGGATTTGATGATATCCTTACATTTCTGGGTGTGAGGTCTTCTTTGAATTCTTTACAGTAAGCAGTGTCAGCAAGTTGTCAGTTGGCCTCGTTAATGTAGTTGTTACATGCTAAGCACTACGATGGCACCCACTTTGTTTGTTTGATCACTATCTAGTGGTTAAGTATCAGGAAGTGTATAGCTGTCCTCTCCGCAGTGGAGCACTTGTGGTGGATGTGATGATTAAGGATTTCACAGTCAATATTTTCCCCCAAAGCAATCAATGCAATGATCAAGTGTGTGATTTCATCCACTGTGATCTCCAGTCATATGGTTCTTTTTTCTTATGACAGACAGTGATAGTTGTGGAGGGTGGTGTTATTATTGTGAAAGAATTCTTTGTCCTCATCCTTAAAGGAAAACTGCACAACGTCTTCAAAAGATGAGCCTGGGAGCTTAAATTCATAACTTTGCTAGACACTAAAAATCATGGTCTTAATAAAGACCCTGGATTTATGGTTTATTATAACAGTCTGTAACCCACTAACCCCCCCCTTTTTGTCCTATGACTACAGAGGTGTTAATTGGCTACTTCACCTTGAATGGGTCTCTTACAACAGTGGTTCTCAACCAGCAGCATGTGGAGGTCTTCTGTGGGGGTGGGTACATCAACTAATCCAGATATTTGCCTAGTTTTACAACAGGCTACATAAAAAGTGAAGTCAGTACAAACTAAAATTTCATACAGTGACTTGTTTATACTGCTCTATATACTATACGCTGAAATGTGGTAAACTATTTATATTCCAATTGATCTTTTTTATAATTATATAGTAAAAAGGAGAGAGTAAGCAATTTTTCAGTAAGTGTGCTGTGACACTTTTGTATTTTTATGTCTGATTTTGTAGGTGAGGTAAAACTTGGGGGTACGCAAGACAAATCAGACTCCTGAAAGAGATACAATAGCCTGGAAAGGTTGAGAGCCAATGTCTTATAATATTTGTTAACTATGTATGCTAAACAATCTGTTCCACCTTGTATTTAGCTGTGACACTTGAGTACATTTCCCGGGCCTGAAGAAGAGCTCTTTAGAAGCTCAAAAGCTTGTCTCTTTCACCTACAGAAGTTGGTCCAATAAAATATATTCTCTCATCGACCCTGTTACTCATCTAGACTGACATTCCACTTTTGACAATCATCCTGCTGGTTTTGATTACACCCTTTAGATCATTAGTGCCATCTTCTAGCAATATTCCAAGGTCTCATTTTCTATCTGCCTTGCATTTCTATACTACCACTGTAATACATATATACTCTTATTCTGAAACAAACAATGAAGATTATCTACATTTTTTTACCTTCTAGCATTTGCTGTAAGTATCTGCCTGTTGATCTGAAGTAGGCAAATGCTCCCCTTCTCTCCCTCTGTGGCCTAGTTTCAGGCAGTTTTTTATATACAAAATGTGTGGGATTATTGCATTTAAGATAGCTGCACAAATGTCAACACCTACCCTTCTTGTAACTGCTCATTTCCAGATTCTTCAGCAACAAGAAGCTCGTACTCCTCTGCAGCATATCTGTCCCAGTCAGAGGGCTCCGGTCCATCATTTTCAACATCCTAAACACATCAGAAAAGCAAATTAAATAGAATGTTCTTACTGATCAACAAACTTGTTTTGCAAAAGCTTCTCACCTATCTACAACCATGTGCATTTCTGCAACACTGTTGGGGTTTGAAAATGCCTTAAGGAAAACAACTCAATCCAAGATTAGTCGCTTAAAGAAAAACCATTTAAATTATGGACTGGTCAAGTTCTTTAAACAAAGGCCTAAGTAAACAAATATGTTTTCCATTAGGCTTTAAAACTTGGACACAGGTGGAGTACTTTGCCAACTATCTTGAATAATGACATTCCAAAAATGTCAAGCAATAATAACTGCAAATCTGAACTGCTCTGGCAGGACATACTGTTAGAGCAAGGGAACTCTGCCTAGTGACTGGTTCTCAGATAATTGCAGGACACCCCTTTGAATTGCACCCACAACCAAGCATGCAGGTTTTTCAGAACTTTGTGCACAAGAGCAATATGCTCAGAGAACTCCTTTCCATGTATGAGTTGGGCCATGCCTTTCACCCCAGCTGAGCTTTTCAAGAAACATACAATGCTAGCCCCAAGTAACAATGCAGCAGTGGGCCCTGGAAGTAACAAAGTCCTGGGTCACTATAAGAAAAGGAGTACTTGTGGCACCTTAGAGACTAACAAATTTATTAGAGCATAAGCTTTCGTGAGCTACAGCTCACTTCATCGGATGCATTTGGTGGAAAAAACAGAGGAGAGATTTATATACACACACACAGAGAACATGAAACAATGGGTTTATCATACACACTGTAAAGAGAGTGATCACTTAAGATAAGTCATCACCAACAGCAGGGGGGGGAAGGAGGAAAACCTTTCATGGTGACAAGCAAGGTAGGCTAATTCCAGCAGTTAACAAGAATATCAGAGGAACAGTGGGGGGTGGGGTGGGAGGGAGAAATACCATGGGGAAATAGTTTTACTTTGTGTAATGACTCATCCATTCCCAGTCTCTATTCAAGCCTAAGTTAATTGTATCCAGTTTGCAAATTAATTCCAATTCAGCAGTCTCTCGTTGGAGTCTGTTTTTGAAGCTTTTTTGTTGAAGTATAGCCACTCTTAGGTCTGTGATCGAGTGACCAGAGAGATTGAAGTGTTCTCCAACTGGTTTTTGAATGTTATAATTCTTGACGTCTGATTTGTGTCCATTCATTCTTTTACGTAGAGACTGTCCAGTTTGGCCAATGTACATGGCAGAGGGGCATTGCTGGCACATGATGGCATATATCACATTGGTAGATGCGCAGGTGAACGAGCCTCTGATAGTGTGGCTGATGTGATTAGGCCCTATGATGGTATCCCCTGAATAGATATGTGGACAGAGTTGGCAACGGGCTTTGTTGCAAGGATAGGTTCCTGGGTTAGTGGTTCTGTTGTGTGGTGTGTGGTTGCTGGTGAGTATTTGCTTCAGATTGGGGGGCTGTCTGTAAGCAAGGACTGGTCTATCCGTTGCCAACTCTGTCCACATATCTATTCAGGGGATACCATCATAGGGCCTAATCACATCAGCCACACTATCAGAGGCTCGTTCACCTGCGCATCTACCAATGTGATATATGCCATCATGTGCCAGCAATGCCCCTCTGCCATGTACATTGGCCAAACTGGACAGTCTCTACGTAAAAGAATGAATGGACACAAATCAGACGTCAAGAATTATAACATTCAAAAACCAGTTGGAGAACACTTCAATCTCTCTGGTCACTCGATCACAGACCTAAGAGTGGCTATACTTCAACAAAAAAGCTTCAAAAACAGACTCCAAAGAGAGACTGCTGAATTGGAATTAATTTGCAAACTGGATACAATTAACTTAGGCTTGAATAGAGACTGGGAATGGATGAGTCATTACACAAAGTAAAACTATTTCCCCATGGTATTTCTCCCCCCCACCCCACCCCCCACTGTTCCTCTGATATTCTTGTTAACTGCTGGAATTAGCCTACCTGCTTGTCACCATGGAAGGTTTTCCTCCTTTCCCCCCCCTGCTGTGGGTGATGGCTTATCTTAAGTGATCACTCTCCTTACAGTGTGTATGATAAACCCATTGTTTCATGTTCTCTGTGTGTGTGTATATAAATCTCTCCTCTGTTTTTTCCACCAAATGCATCCGATGAAGTGAGCTGTAGCTCACGAAAGCTTATGCTCTAATAAATTTGTTAGTCTCTAAGGTGCCACAAGTACTCCTTTTCTTTTTGCGAATACAGACTAACACGGCTGCTACTCTGAAACCTGGGTCACTATGGCACAATTCCTCTCCCTCCTGGGTATGCACTGCCTTCAGATGTTGTGCGAGGTGCTGTGCAAACACACAACAAGAGCCAACACAGATGGGAAAGAATTAAGACAGTCTTACGGGTAAGGACATGCCCAAAACAGACACTTGCATTAGATTAGAGGAAGGATCAGCTCTATCGTAGTTAAGGTTAGAAAGCCCTTTCTGTTTATAGGACAACTCTAAGTGACCTAAACTCTGCACAGCTACTTGGCTTGCCTTGACAGTTGGAGTGCACCTAGGGTGTATGTGATGGGGTTATTATTAGGACTGTCAAACGATTAAAAAAAATTGCAATTAATTAGAAGATTAAAATAATTAGTTGCAAATAATCAGTTTTAATCGCACTGTTACACAATATTAGAATACCAATTTAAATGTATTTATAAATATTTTTGGATGTTTTGTTTTCGATTATAACAGAATCAATGTGTACAGTGCTCACTTTATATTTTTTATTACCAATATCTGCATTGTAAAAAAGTAAACAAAAGAAATAGTATTTTTCAGTTCACCACATACAAGTACTGTAGTGCAATCTCTTTATGGTGAAAGTGCAACTTACAAATGTAGAATTAATATTTTTGTTACATAACTACATAAAAAGAAAACAATGTAAAACTTTAGATCCTACAAGTCAACTCAGTCCTATTTCTTGTTCAGTCAATCGCTAAGACAAACAAGTTTGTTTATATTTATGGGAGGTAATCCTGCCTGCTTCTTATTTACAATGTCACCTGAAAGTGAGAGTAAGTGTTCGCATGGCACTGTTGTACTAAGTGTACAGGACTGACTTTATAGTATTCTGTTGTTGTAATTGAAATCAATATATTTGAAAAAGTAGAAAAACATCCAAAAACATTTATAATTTAAAGTGCTATTCTATTGTTTAACAGTGCAATTAAAACTGATTAATCATGACTATTTTTAAAATCTAGTTCATTAGCTTTCCGTTAATCGCTTGAGTTATCGGCGATTAATTGAAAACCTAGTTTTTATGGATCCAAATTTAGGGTTATTTGACCAATGGGTTACCAAGATACAAGACTCCCTCCTATCTCCCCTCCAAAAACATTTTTTCTTAAGGTTGACAATTTCTACCAATGATCTACACCAAGACACTGTAAATTGAAACCCAACCCAGGGCAGAAATCTGAAAATGAACTGTTAGGCATGTTGCTACAATCTTGTTTCACTTGTTTCAGTTCTCCACCCCACCCCTTTCCATATCTGCTGCTTTTCTCTACAACAAGCCAAACTTCACTGTCCCTAAAAATAGTTTTGGGGTAGCAATGTTTGGAGACCCTGCTTTATACCTTCTGTATTGCAAAGGGATCCCGCTGTTCATTGTCCAGGTACTTTTCTAAGTTAAAGAAGGTGTTGTAGAATACATGAGCCATTCTGCATCTCTTCAAGTCCCGCAGCGTCACCCTTCCTGTAGAAAGAGCATGCGTTATTTTAGTAGCACATTCTTAATTAGTGAGTAGTAGGACCCATTTAGCACAGGTCTTTTCTAATTTAGGATAATACCACTAGGGTGTGTGTTTTTTCATGCTGCCAATGCCCATTTATTAGCCAAGCAAATAGATCTGTGTCTAGCTTGGACCAAGGATGAGGAGGCATCTCATCTGGCTTCCGTGGTTGTTTTGCATTCTGCTTCCTATATGCAGATTTCACACACCATTCATGCCTGTCTAAAAGAGCACATCTTGGACTGTGTTCTTACGTTACTCAATAGCCAGAGAGGTGCTAAGTAATAAATGGTTAGCACTACAGTCCTCATACTGCATGACACACTGGCCATTGTAGAGCATGCCAGCATGTGCAGCAATTTAATTTCATAGGTCCTAATATGGTTTTATGATTAGAGGTATCTGGGTTCTTCCAGTAGAATTATTGCCTCAGGCTGTTGTATGATTGGGCTATTTTTGTGTTTCCTGTGGCCGCTTATCAGATAGTGTCAATAATGGGTAGTACTTGAGTCATATTTATTGACAAGCTATTGCTGTAAACTGCTCCTTACTAGGCCTATATTTCCCATTTACTGACTTTTGCAATTCCAAGATAATTTGCTGAAGTTCAGATGGTGCTTTGTAGTCTGGTTTTTGTGCTATGGCTTCCTACAGGTTCTACCTTCACAAATTTTTGCTCATACAGATACTCATGAAACTCAACCCAACCCAAAACAATGGCCAGCATTGCTATTTCAATCTAAGCACAGTTCTGTTGCGTTTTAGTCAGTGCTTTAGAAACACATGTTGCTGGGCAATCATCTTGCAGAAGGACATTATCCAGTCCCCTCAATGTATGTGGCTTCTGCACTGCTGTTTGGTGTAAGGTTCTTTTCTTTGGCATGGTCCAAAATGTTACACATTGTTCCTCTCATTGTGTTGATTAAAATCAGGAGATCATCATTGTTACCTCATCCAGATCCCTCCATTGCAGGACAAGCTGCTGAGGGAATCCTGAACAGAAGCTACTTCAACTGTAAAGGTGATTTGAAGGTGCAGTTTTGCAGTGAACCTCCCAATACAGGCTACACTTTTGATTTCCATCTTAACCTACAACGGAGCTTTTTAATTCACCCTCCACCCCACCGTTAAGCAAGACTGAATCTAAATAATATTTAAAATATATATTACAACCACCAGGTAATCCATCATTTAATTGGATGTGTGTGTGTGGGGGGGGGAATCCTCCATTACTTGAAATCTTTAAATGAAGATTAAATGCCTCTTTCTAAAAGAGAGAACATCCAGCTGAGCTAGAGTCCAGGAGCCTGGTGACATACCATGGCTCATGCAATGCAGGAGGTCAGATTTGATGATCATAATGTTCCCTTCAAGCCATAAAACCTATGAACTCAAGAATTTACACTAGGTCTTGGATTGTAGCGCTGAACCTAAACTTTCTCTTGGGGTGTGTTTTTGCTCATCACCCAGGCCTACAGTAGCACAAGTCATCCATGAGGTCAACAAAAGTAAGTTAACCCATTTGCTAATGGGTTAATGGAGATTGGTAGGGAACAGTTCACCACCTACAGGGCTTAGCAAATGGGTTAAACTGCTTCTTTTGAACTCATGGCTGACTTTTCCACCCCTCCCAGAGAGAGGTTTTGCACACAGGCAATTTGTGAGACTTTTTAGCTGGGCTAAGGAAAAGGAGAGATTACTCACTTCACACAGTAACTGGAATTGTTTGAGATGTTTTGTTTCTATGGGTGCTCCATGTTAGGTGGCTGCAGACCAGTTTGCCTTTTACTGGAAACTTTTCTTCAGCTGTGTCTGCAGGTCCAGACCAAGGGTCTATAGGGTGGGGCAGACCTTCTGCTGGTCAAGTTCCTCCTCAACAATGATGTACAAAGTACTCTGAGGTGGAGGGGAAAGAAGGTGGGTAGTGGAGCACCCAGAGAAGGACGCATCTTGAAGAACTCCAGTTACTGTACAAAGTTAGTTACCTCCCCTTCTTTGTGTTTTTGCCCCTATGGGTGCTCCACGTTAGGTGACTCCCAAGCAGTACCTTGATTATGGAGAAGAGTGCTGAGGAGATGAGTTCAGAGAACAGCCTCACCTAAGACTGTATTTGAGTTGGAGATATAAATGACGTGGAAAAGTGTGCACAGAAGACCAAATGGCAGCTTTACAAATGTCTGTAATGGGTATGTTTTTTAAGCAGTGCTACTGAAATGGATTTAGCTCTGGTGGAATGGGCCAATGCCCTAGGATGAGGGTGCACTCCAGAAGCCTTGTAACATTCTAAGATGCAGCCTGAGACCCATTTTAGATAGTCGGTGTGTTTGGAGAGAGAAAATCCCTTCATTCTTTTGTCTGTCTCTCTGTGATGGGGGCTTGAAATTGGTACTTCTGGTCCTGTGGTTGATGGTCAATAAATTGTGCAAATTTGGTGTAATTGGTGTAATAGTACTTTGTCAACAAGGCACGATAGTTGGTGACACTGAACTGTACTGCAGCCAAGAAATAGCTCTTGCTGCCAAGAAGATCAACGCACTTGAGCTCTTCATCATGAGGAGCTGATCTTGCCTGGTGGTGTCTGCTCCTTTCATTGACCACACGTCGACCACAAGAAAAAGGATATTCAGAGCCCTTGGCTGGAATATAGTATTTTTTGTGAGCCCTGTTGCACCTGGGTGGGATGGTGACAGGTGTCACCAGGCCATAACATCTGGCAGACAAGAGGGTGTCATGAATAGACAGCACTAGTTTGCCTTGAGATGTGGTGTGGAGAGTATCCGCCAGAGTGTGTTAGAGCTCTTGTATCTCTTCCAGGGTAATCTATAGTCTTGGTCACCCTTTTTATCACGTCCTGGAACAATCTAAAATAATCCACATAGGATGATGGAGGGGGCATAACTGCTTCATACAGAAATGATGAGGATTATTTGTTGGAAGGAGGTACTTCCTCCTCTGCTCTTAACTCCTGGTCCTCCTTGAAGTCTCCCTGAGGATGTTTGGGATGCTTCATAGTGAAGGGCTCCCTAGGTACTGAAGACTGCTCCTGCTCATGGGTCCTTGTATGTTAGGGCATGCTGTCGAACTGGAGAGGGCCCAAGGATTCCAGAAAGCTTGTGGTTGGGGTATGGAAAGGGAGTGGGACTCCAAGCATGCTCCTGCAAAGATTGGTGGGTCTCGTTTCCAGATCATCATCACCAGGTACACCTGCCAGGGAGGGAGACTGGAAAGAAAAGGTGGCTGAATCTTGGATGGAGATGTCATATTCTGAAGATGTATCAACCCCCCTGTCCAATAGACAGGCTAGGGATGTTGGTACCTGTGTCTGAGTAGGTGCTGGTATCCAAGTCAGTACCAGTGGCCGAGCTTTTGTGGGAGGATGCACCGATACTGACTGGTAGGTTGTACAGGTAATACTGACAGTGACATCCTCCCCTAATCTCTTAGTCCTGGTCTACACTACAAGTTTAGGTCGAATTTAGCAGCGTTAGATCGATTTAACCCTGCACCCGTCCACATGATGAAGCCATTTTTGTTGACTTAAAGGGCTCTTAAAATCTATTTCTGTGCTCCGGGTCGAATTTGGGGTAGTGTGGACACAATTTGATGGTATTGGCCTCCGGGAGCTATCCCAGAGTGCTCCATTGTGACTGCTCTGGACAGCATTTTGAACTCAGATGCACTAGCCAGGTACACAGGAAAAGCACCAGGAACTTTGGCCAGCATGGCGAACTCAGCAGCATTTGGAGCACAGGTGACCATGCAGTCCCCCCAGAATCATAGAGCGTAGAATGTTTCTATGCTCCCCCTATCAACTTCGTCCCTGAGGTTATCGCAGATTAGAAGGCGAAAAGAATGCACTCGTGATGACATGTTTTCTGAGCTCATGCAGTCTTTCTGCACTGATAGGGCACAGCTTAATGCATGGAGGCATTCAGTGGCAGAGGCCAGGAAAGAATTGCTGTGTTTGCTTAACAGCAAAAGTATCATAGATTCATAGTTACTAAGGTCAGAAGGGACCACTATGTCATCTAGTCTGACCTCCTGCACAATGCAGGCCACCCACTCCTGCAAAAAACCTCTCACCTATGTCTGAGCTATTGAAGTCCTCAAATCGTGGTTTAAAGACTTCAAGGAGCAGAAAATCCTCCAGCAAGTGACCTGTGCCCCACGCTACAGAGGAAGGTGAAAAACCTCCAGGGCCTCTTCCAATCTGCCCTGGAGGAAAATTCCTTCCCGACCCCAAATATGGCGATCAGCTAAACCCTGAGCATATGGGCAAGATTCACCAGCCAGATACCCAGGAAAGAATTTTCTGTAGTAACTCAGATCCCACTCCATCTAACATCCCATCACAGGCCATTGGGCCTATTTACCATGAATATTTAAAGATCAATTAATTACCAAAATCATGTTATCCCATCATACCATCTCCTCCATAAACTTATCGAGTTTAATCTTAAAGCCAGATAGGTCTTTTGCCCCCACTGCTTCCCTTGGAAGGCTATTCCAAAACTTCACTCCTCTGATGGTTAGAAACCTTCATCTAATTTCATGCCTCGCTAGTGATCCTGCCTGAGCCAGGTCACTGTGTCACATGCACTCCACGCTGTGGCAGCCTTGGGCGGGGGCATGACCACTTTGTGAACAGGAAGGCCATAGTGGTTGTCACATTCACCTAACACATGAAAGGTCCCTGGTTTGAAACAGGTCACTGTTCCTTTTTATGACTCCCCTCCTGCATTTTTAGTCTTAGAACAAACCACACTGTGAAATTTTACTTTGAATTATATCAATTATGAGTTAAATAATATGGAAGCTCTCTCTCAATTATAGTCCCGGGTTCCTTACCTTTCAGCTGGTCTGATAAATTCACATTTTTGTTAGGGGTGGGGGAAAATTTTCATTAAGCCTTTTATAGGGACTAAATGCTATCTAGGACTCTGATTTAATCTTAACGTGGCCCAGAGAGTGCAATCCTTCGTTCTGGATTTGTCATTCCACAAGTTGAACTGCTCCTTACTACTGTCCAGGCTTCATGAGCCATGGGAGCAAGGGGTAGGCTGAGGTAGATGCGACTGCACGGTGCTGCTGGCTGGGAGAGCAGCCTGAGGCAGAAGCCTCCAGCTCGCATGATATTCCAGGCAGGACTGAATCTCCATGAGATGAAACTTAAAGAAGAGAATGATTTGGAGTCACTCCCATTCGATGCTCTAAGAAGAGAATAGCCATGTCTGTCCAGGCACCCCATATCAACCTCACCGAGGGCTGCCAGGAGCACCCAGGAGACGTTAAACAGCTATCAGTCCTACTATACCGTCTGCTGCGAAGGCAAGGAGCTGCTGCTGTGTAGCAATGAGGTGCTGCATCTGCCAGCAGCACCCAGGAGACGTATGGTGACAGTGAGCTGAGCAGGCTGCATGCTTGCCATGGTATGAGCGGGGCCGGTGTCCAGGACCCCGGCTGGCAGGAGCCGGCGGCCGGAGCCCCAGACCGGCAGCGGCCTGAGCTGTTCAGCCCACTGCCGGTCTGGGGCTCTATCTGCCAGCCCCGCTCAGCCCGCTGCCTGCCTGGGGTTCTGATCATCCAGGCAGGCAGCGGGCTGAGCGGGGCTGGAGGATGGGACCCTGGAAAAAAGGCGCGAAATGATAGGCTGCCATTGCTTTCACAGCGGGGGGCCCTGACGACATGTACCTAAAACCACCCACGACAAAGTTTTTGCCCTATCAGGCATTGGGAGCTTAACCCAGAATTCCAATGGGCAGCGGAGACGGCAGGAACTGTGGGATAGCTACCCACAGTGCACCGCTCTGTATGTCGACGCTAGCCACGGTAGTGAGGATGCACTCCTCAGCTTGGTACCACTTGATTCACCAGGGCACTCCGCCGACTTAATGCGCTTAGTGTGGACATATGCAATCAACTGTACAAAATCAAATTCTAAACATCGACATCTATAAAATCGACCTAATTTCATAGTGTAGACATACACAATTAGTAGAGGGGATTCATGCTCCTCTGTCACACAGAGGTCTTTGTGAGACGAAAGAGGATAGAACCGGTGATCCAGGGCAGTAGTCCTTGAGTCAAGTGGTACCAGAGACCTAATGGATGTGTGGTCCACATGCTCCTTATGGCTATTTCCCACAGAGGATGCCAAAGTTGGGGCCGGTGCTTTGAGGAGTCCCTGTGTTTGGAGGGCTCTAAAGCTACAGAGGCCAGTGCTGAGTGGGGTTGCTTGCCAAGAGACTTCTCGGTATGTGAGGTGCTTGGTAGACCTTTCTGATGGAGCCAGAAGAAGCAGAAGCCTCAGCAGTACCCGGAGCGGGATGTGAGATCTCCTCAGTACCTGGTCTCTGGGGTGAATTTCCCTGTGCTTAGACTGTTTATCAGGAGACTGAGATCTCTTCTGCTTAGAATGTCTGGAGGCTTCAGAAGTTGTCCCTTGGTCTTTGATGGCTGGAACTGAAGTTGTCACCGGAGCACTGAGAGGCTGAGGCCTATGTATGGGGGGAATCAGACCCCGTGGTCTCAGGGAACACTCCATGAAGAACAGTTTAAATCTGTCCTCCTTCAGCTTCTTTGATCTGCTCTTTAATCTGAAGCAAACCTTACAGTTTGACGGGACATGGAACTCTCTGAGGCAGTAAAGGCAGCTGGAATGCCCTTTGCTGAGTGGGAAAGACCTGTGAAAGGTCTGGAAGGGTTTGAAGCCCAGAGTTTTGGGCACAACCTGCAGAAGGGAGGCTATGGGCAAAAAGGCCAAGGGTAGCATAGGCCCTACCACTGCCAATGAAGAAAAGGAAGGGGTGGAGCCCAAGGCAGTTCCAGGCAGTGCCATGTCTGAGTGGTGACAGAGTGAGAGTGTGTAGGCAGTGTGCACCACATGCAGAGCTCATAGCTCAGCTCTGCACAGGCCTTTGTGTGGGTGAGGATAGTGCCAGAAGAGCCTGGGGGTGGCGGATGGCACTAGTGTTGCATAGTAGCCCAGAATGGCTGCATAGGTGCCCTCCAGCCTGGCTAGGGCGATCCCCTGTCTGTAGAGCCAGGTGCACAGGCCCTGCCCAGAACCTGGCCTTTGGCAGGAGCTGTAGACACTCAGCCACCAGGCCTAACTCATTTAGTACAAAGCTTATGAAATGTCAGCATGCCTTTCTACCTCTCCTGCCTAATGGACTATTTCATTGCAGGGTTAATGGGCTGCCATACTTCTCTCAGCAGTGTCAGAGAAGAGGAGAATTTCTGTTGGGCAAAGTGGTTTTTTTGCTCTCTCTATTATGTGTTTGCCCTACTCTATGATACATGGAATGGTATGACATGAGCAGGCTGTAGCCCATCTCCTCCTTGTTATAAATCAGAAATTAAAAAACTAGTGATGTTAATCTAGCAAGAATTAGTCACTATAAACCCCTTACTCCTTGTGTCTTGATTGTTACTATTTGTGCAGGGATGTGCAAGCAACCTCCTCCTCCCCCATGTCCAACCACTTAGCATGGACATGGACCATGTAGGCGTAGTGGAGAGAGAACCCAAATGAGCTCTTAAAATAAAAACAGAGTGAGCATAGGTGGGAACTTGGCCTCACTAAACACCTCCAACAGGATGGGTTTTACAGCAGCTCTTACCATCCCCATCTGGCTTCACCAGGTCGAGCATTTGGCACAGTAAGTCATGGAATGGCAATGGCTCAATGCCCATCGCTTCCATCCTCTCACACTGTTCCTCGTAAAAATACTCCAGTTCATACATGGACAGCACGCCATCTCCATCCAAATCCAGGCAGCGGAACCAGTATTCGATACTAAGGAAGAAGAAGAGAATTAGTCTTTTCATGTTGGCAGCAGTGCAGAAACCAGCAATATTATCTTATCCACCAGAGATCGGAGCAGTGCAAAGTCCTCTGTCCTGTATCAATCCACCATGACTGACAGCTAGAATTGCAGAGTAAAAGCAGAGTCTGACAATACCCTCAATTACTCAAGGGTAGGCATTTCCCTATTCTACAACTGGCCTTCAGTGCTGACCATGGGAGGGGGCTGGAGCAGCTCCTAGGGGTTTGGGCAGCACTAACCAAGCACCAATTAAAGTAACCTCTCTCTATAAGTCAGCTAGAGGCAGATCCTGCTGCTTCTGCCCTGAGCACTACAGGGGTCAGTTTACTCAGTAGCTTTGGTGTCTGCACAATGGAGGGGAAGCACAGTAACTGGTATTAATGAATGTACTTGGGCCTACGTTTCTCAGCAAAGGCCCAGTATTCTGTGTTTGCTGTGTCCTGGGGTATGGGAACTGCGCCCTAGTCAAAGGTGGGGTTGCCCAAACAGGCTAATTGCCTGCAGTTATCCCTACACTTGGGCTATTGACTATCTCTGGGAAACCCCTGGCAGGAGCTAAAGCAGGCCTGGGATGTTTAAAATAGTTCCCCGTGCTCTTTTATGCAAAAGGCAAAGCTCTCAAATAACTGCTGTGGCTTTAGCTACGGCCAGGCCAGGGGCAGGACTGATGGGACTCCAGTTTTCACTCTCCCTTGCCATTCACTGTCCTAAACAACTCAAGTGATTCTGTGTGAGTGGCAAGCCACTGGAGAGGAGAATGCAAGGAGAGGCTGTGTAGTATTCTCCCACACCCACTAGTTCACACATCTGCTAAGTAAATGGAATCAATGGACCACTGGATTGCAATTTTTGTCATTCTCCCCTCAGCCATTCACCACAGTCCGTAATCCCAGTTCTGAAAGGCATGTCCCATACCCTCATTGGTTCTATAACTGAGTCAGTACTAGGCAAGTATCTGGCAGGAGGGCAGTGGAGTGGCGGCAGTCAGGAAAACTGTTCTGTTCTAGCAGCATCCTACTGAGTCTCCCTCTTTGTTACCACCTCCTTCCCAGTCACTGATCTATACTAACAGTGTACAGATCACTGCAGGAAACACCTCTCTGATAAACAGCATCCCTAAAAAATCAACATACTTCAGAACCCCAAAAGTCAGGGTCCTCTGCTCAGTGGAAAAATCACTGAGACAGCAACAATGTTCCTTAGATTTGTAAAAAGAAAAGGAGTACTTGCAGCACCTTAGAGACTAACAAATTTATTTGAGCATAAGCTTTCGTGAGCTACAGCTCACTTCATCGGATGCATTCCTTAGATTAGTGCAGCTCTTTAACACCACATTGACAATGTTCGCATAACAATCTGGGATGGAGCTATGCCCCATTCTCGGCCTGTGCTTTCCTGCCACCACCTCTTCCCTGGGGTGTGGCAAGAACAGGAGGAGCACTCGATCCCGCGAAAGAGGCAGATGCATTATTGGACGAGGGTGTCCAGAACACACTGGTTGCCAAAGCCCTCAAGCTCATTCACTTCACAGCCAGAGGGATGGATTGTGGTTGGCAGCCCCCTGGGAGGGCAAAGTGGCCTCCTGCCAGGCACTGCTGCCATCAGCTGGATGCTGACCTGGCAGCAGCAGAAGGCTGGCATCCAGAGCAAGCTGTGATCCTTATACGACATCAGGAGGGGGCTCTAGTGAGAGGGGCTTTTCAGGGGTGATACAGGCATGTAGGGGCTGGACAGTCATGTGGGGGAGCAAAATGGTTTGCTGGTGCCCAGGTCCTCCACCCCATCCTGCACAGCAGCCTCCTCTGCCTGCCTCCCTGCAACTTGGGGGCTCTATGATGGCTGGAGGCCCCATGCCTGCTGGCAGCGTTTGCACACAGTCCTCCATGCAAGCAAGGTGAGGAGGTAATCTTCCTCACCACACCCTTTCTAAAAGTCCTACCTTGTAGGGCTCCTTTTGTCTTCCTCAGCAATGAGGAGCCACACGAAATCTGCATAGCTCAGCCGTCCCTCCTTCTGTGCTTCGTTGCCTCTGAAAGACCCAAAGCACCTTCTAAATTATAACATAAACACGCAGCCAAAAGCACACTTAAAACACCTTCTGGGGCATGAGTTGGGAATTTTCATACACCTGGAAAACACCCATGCTTGTTCTTTTAGGCCAGTAGGAGTGTGTTAGTATTGGTCGGCCCCTCTCATACTGAACTTGCTCAGAGAGAAGTGCTCCTGAGAGCAGATACTGCATTCACAGCCCTACTGTCACTGCAAAGATGAAGTTGCTTTTGAAGTACTCCTCACCCTCGCAAACAGTTAGGAGCTTTTATTTTAAAGGAGCTTTTGCAATTGTGCCCTCCAGCTGCCTGACACTGCCACTGCTGTAGGACTAGGACACACACATATATATGAAGTATACGCACCTGTCCCCTCTCCTGTGGCACACAGCGATGCGTTTAGAAACTGTGCTAATTTGACAGGGTTTTATTTATTTTTAAAATCACCCACCGGTCCCTCTCTTCCTTTTCAAACTGGCCCTAGCCTGTGACGGAAACGCTAGCACCTTGCCCTCTCAATGGGGTGGGGAATGTATGAGAATACCTTGCATTTCTACTTAAGGCTGACAGGATTCCTGTTCTAGTTTTTGCTTCCTTCCAGTTCTCCATTTAATTCTCCAGCCAGGGTGCTATACCTTACCTCACCACTGCTCCACTGAATATCCTCTCAATAATCCTGGTTGATAAAGCTGGAAATGAAGAAAATGAAGCATCAATACATAGGCACAGTTAGCCTCCTGGTCTATCAGAGCTCTGTGTGTGTGTGTGTGTGTGTGTGGTCAATCTGTATGAAGTCATTATCCCACAGCTAAAAGGACAGGCAATGAACACAGCCTGCACGGCCATTTTAGTACAGCCCAAACTTTAATAGCTTTGCAAACAGTAGCAATTAACCATCGAAGTCTCTTTCCCTCTCTATCACTTCCTGTGCCTAGCCTGGCAACAAAACTATTGTCCCCCTAGAATGTGGCAGCTCCAGATTATCCAGCTATAAGACCTTGGAAACATGTCCTATTAGTGCTAATAGTGCCACTGGGACTTGTCCCATGATCAAGGGCTGCCAGAATGGGGTGAGCACTTGTGGCATGAGAGCATGAAGGTTAGCTCAGCATGTTTAGCTCAACAAAAGAAACTCAGCATCTTTACCATTATGGTGGAACATTGAAACCCTGCACCCCCATAACAAGAGCTAGGTGAATACTGGTGTTTTTGATTTGCTGGCAATGCTGAAAAATTGGAAAAATATTTCATTTTGGGTGGAAATTTTCAGTGAACCGAAAAGTCTGAGCTGGGTCAAAACACGCTATGCAGTTGAGCCATTTCTAAAACATGTCAATCTTTGTCAGTTCAATGAAACACTTCAGTGAACTTGACATAAATTTGCAAATATGGTTGGGTCATCTGAAACTACATTTTTCCCCCAGCAAATTCATTATTTGCTGAAAAAAAACACCGAGCTCCACGCACAGCCCTGCCAGGGACTGGCTGTCTCTCCCCACCATCCTGCCACAATTTAACAGTAGCAGCTGTCAGGATTTACCAGGTTACTGTGATTATTTTTACATTTAATGCAGAACCCTTTCTAGCACATAGTGAAGTACTTGCCTAAATAACTGGCCCTCACCTACAGCTCTCACAGTATGCCAGCACAGTCCATTGGGGCAGTAGTATCTTTTATTCACGTGGGGTGGCTTCAGAACACTGCTGAAGGACTAGCACTGCTTAGACAGCCCAAATTCAACAGCTGCTCTTGGCTCTGCCGTAAGATGGCAGGGCCTGAAAAGCAGGCTGGTTGCAGAGAGGAGTGCAGGCTGCAGCCTATGGGTAGCTGGTATAAGCGCTTTGGGGAGGCTAAGAAATGTTGGAGTTGGCACACCTCCCTTTGGAGGCACGCTGGCTCATCGTCAGAAGCTCCCGAGAAGTATGTGGGTGTGGGGGGCCACCATTGCCCTGACCATGGCTCTTCCTGCACTACCACTTGGCCTTTTCCCCCATATCCATGCCCACACTCTGCCCTGAGGCCCTGCTCCCACTCGGCCTCTTCCCCCTGAAGCCTCACCCTTGCTTCGCCTCTTCTGCCCCTGCTCCACCTCTTCCCTTGAGGCCTCCTTGCCCGCCGCTTACTCCTATCTGCCCTCTCCCCCACAATCGCCCACCTTTATGGCAAGACAGGGCAGAAAGGAGTGAGAGGTGAAGGGAGCTTGTGCGAGGGGGTGGAGAGGTGGGAGGGGCAAGTGGGAGGCCTTGGGGAAAGAGGCAGGGGGGCGGAGCCTCAGTAAGAGGAGAGGCTGAGCTGGAGCAGGGCCTCTGGGGAAGCAGGGGTGAAGTGTGGATGGGGCCTCACGGGGAGAAGGCTAAGCTGGGGCAGGGTCTTGGGGTGGAGCAGGGGCCATGGTCCAGGCACTTGTGCCCAACCTCCCCAAACACATACATATAGTGTACTTAGATTTTCAGAAAGCCTTTGACAAAGTCTCTCACCAAAGGCTCTTAAGCAAAGTATGCTATCATGGGCTAAGAGGGAAGGTCCTTTCATGGATCAGTAACTGGTTAAAAGATAGGAAACAAAGGGTAGAAATAAATGGTCAGTTTTCAGAATGGAGAGAGGTAAATAGTGGTGCCCCCAAGGGTCTGTACTGGGACCATTCCTATTCAACATATTCATATATGATCTGGAAAAAGGGGTAAACAGTGAGGTGGCAAAATTTTCAGATGATACAAAACTAGTCAAGATACTTAACTCCCAAGCAGACTGTGAAGACCTACAAAAGAATCTCACAAAACTGGGTGACTGGGCAACAGAATGGCAGATGAAATTCAATGTTGATAAATGCAAAATAATGCACATTGGAAAACATAATCCCAACTATAGATATAAAAATGATGGGGTCTACATTAGCTGTTACCACTCAGGAAAGAGATCTTGGAATCATAGTGGATAGTTCTCTGAAAACATCCACTCAACATGCAGCTAGAGTCAAAAAAGCAAACAGAATGCTGGGAATCATTAACAGAAAATATCATATTGCCTCTATATAACTCCATGGTATGCCCACATCTTGCATACTGCATGCAGATGTAGTCGCCCCATCTCAAAAGAGATATATTGGAATTGGAAAAGGTTCTGAAAAGGGCAACAAAAATGATTAGGTAGGACTGGGACTTTTCAGCTTGGAAGAGAGATGACTAAGGGGGGATATGATAGAGGTCTATAAAATAATGACTGGTGTGGAGAAAGTAAATAAGGAATGTTATTTACTCCTCATAACACAAGAAATAGGGGTCACCAAATGAAATTAATAGGCAGTAGGTTTAAAACAAACAAAAAGAAGTATTTTTTTCACACAACGCACAGTCAACTTGTGGAACTCTTGCCAGAGGATGTTGTGAAGGCCAAGACTATAACAGGTTTTAAAAAAGAACTAGATAAGTACATGGAGGATAAGGCCAACAATGGCTATTAGCCAGGATGGGCAGGGATGGTGTGCCTAGCCACTTGATGATTACTGTTCATTCTCTCTGGGGAACCTGGCATTGGCCATTGTCGGAAGACAGGACATTAGGCAAGATGGATATTTGGTCTGACCCAGTATGGCCATTCTTATGTTCTTAATGAGTTGGGGAGGCAGGGAGTGCTCCCACCAGTCCTGGTTAAATTACAGGCTTCACAGCCTTACACACTGAGAAGCTGTAGTAGTGGAGAAGGGGAAGTGCAGACTGGACAAGGCCCCTCTGTCACAAAACCAGATGGGATTCCTCCTCTGGAGCCACAAGGCCCATAACAGTCTTTCCCCTCTTCCAGCCAAGAGAGAACGTGCCACAATGCACCTTCCCAGAATAGGCCTGGACCCCAGCCAGGCACCTGGGCTAGCACTGGAGACAGCTCAGGGAGAGGAGCCAAGGAGTGAGGCTGGAGGTCACTGGCTGAATGAATAAGGGAGGTGGGCGACTAGTGCAATGACCTCTAGCCTCACTCCTTGGCTCCTCTCCCTGAGCTGTCTCCAGTGCTAGCCCAGGTACTGGAAGGGGAAAAATCTGAGGATTAAATGCATTTAAAATGTGAATGTGTGGCAAGGTAAAGAAAGGGTTGGGCAGGATTTGGAGGGGATGGGTTATGTACAGAGATATTTAAACTGGCTCCTTCTGCTGGGGCCATAGGTTACACAGCCTCCCATTGGGAGATGCCTTCGGCATGAGAACTAAGGCCCACTCCTGGCTCCACATCGCTGGGGGAGAAGGCTCCTCCCACCCCTAGACTGAGCGCTTGACTCCTGAATCTTGTGTTCAGCCTGAGCTTTCTTATGGGTGCCTTTCCTTTGGTCTAATTGTAAGCTGGTGTTGTTTCCACAAGCGGAGAGGCAAGATGGGGCACCTGTTGCTTTGTCCAGAACACTGCCCCCGCACTTTAGTGCTCCCGCTGGGTATATGGAGGATGTGTGAGTTGCAGCTGGTGCTGTTGTTGGGTTTATGGAGGATCACCAAGGAGACTGGGATCTTGAGCTTGCATAAGAAAATGTAGCGGCTCCCACGCCAACTGCCCCCACCCCTGCGCTGGGACATGGCTGAGTTGCCCTCACCCCAGGGACCTCCATGTGCTCTTGGGAACCTGTTTCCAGGTACAAAGCTTCTTCAGGGCCTTTTCCAACTCCCCACTCTCAACTATCACTTGAGTCTCTCACCTCGCGCTCCACAGCAAAGTATAGATTCAGCTTCTTGTCCCTCTTGCTATTTTCTAAGCTGTACCTCCTCTGCTGAAGTGCATTGTCCACCTGTGGCCAGAGGGCAGCTGAGCTGGAGGCAGCCAGTCGATGGCTGCAAGGGGATTTAGCATCATTACAGACCCCATTATGTAGAAGACCTTATTGTCTATTGCAGCTCCCCTTCCCCCCAGCCCTAAAAATGACTCTGTCAATTAGCACTAAGTGAAGTCCAGCACAGCCCCCAGTTACATTGCTGTGGCACCAAATTTTCCATTTAAAATATAACTTCCCAGCAAGGCAAGGCTTACCTTTTCCCGCAACTTTTACAGGTTTCTGTTACCACCATCCTCAGCACATGTCCCAGCCTGGGGGATCAACTCACCTTGATCATTGTATCTAGCCAGATCCTTCTGGCTGATGTAGAGGTCGTGGTCAGTGTCCAGCTCCCAGAATTTACAGTAGATAACATAGAAGTGCTCATAGGAGAAGTAATCTGTGATTTGGTTTATGTCATCCTCTTCTTCCAAGAGGGCAAGAGTCTGAAATGGTACAAGTTGGATGGAAAGTTAATTCTAGACTAAATAGGGAGATGCTTCAGCAATTGTCTGGGTACCAAGGCGCTGGCACGGAGGCGAATTACACATTGTGAACTAATCCACCTCTGAAATGTAACCCTTTTCCATTTGCCAGCTGTCATATGCAAATGCATTCATCATTTATCAAGGGAATGAGCAAGGAGGCACAGTGAATGACAGATACCCTTGTTCAGTAATGGATCTCCTGGCATGCGAGTATGGATGTCTGCATAAACAATGCTCATCCCCAGAGCATCCTATAAACACCACCACTTTCATGTGAAAGTTCAGGAATAATGAACACAAGCAGGGCGGAGTAGAGGGGGCACCAAACAGCCATCTAGAATTGGCTCCAATGTCTGCATACGCTGCCTTCAATCAGCCTGCGACACTCAGTGACATTCGCCACTATGAGGCCTCAAATCTCAGTAGGAACTGGGTCACATCCCTTGTCAAAAAACAATGTGCCCTGGAGCAACGTCATCCTCGTACAGTACACTTTTCTTCCACATCCCTTTCCTGTCTCTCTTCCTTCCCTTCTCACCAATCACCTTTCTCCCTCTCCTCTCAAGGCTTTGTGGTCTCAGCACCTCCCCACATTTGCATATTGGGATCACACCAGGGCTTTACCAATTTAGCTTCCTAGCTTCCAATCCCTGGTTTCAGTGCCAGTAAGAGGCAAGATGGCCACTTCAGTCTGATAAAGTATGGCCTTAAAGAAAATGAAAAGGCCAGGGGATCTAGGGACTGCTTTTCTTTTTCTTTCTTGCCAGCCCTATACCCCTTTGAGTTTAAGAGTTTTAGATTCTCTAAGATGGAGTCTGAGAATCCGGGGCAGTCAGGGGTTTGTGTTTCTAGACAGTTTCATGACACAGTAGACAGGTTGGACTGGTAGGCCTCCTCAGCTTCAGAGTCAAATGCAAGTTACTCCCAAGGTCAGCACACAGGCCATTTTAGAAATCCAGAGTTATTCCCTTTATTCAGAGGAACCCAACCGAGTTGCACGTTACTTAGACAAAGGACTCTAAAAGCTGGGAGCAGTCTCTCTTTTGCCACGGCCTCCCTAGTCGGTGCATTTCCACCATCCCTCTCCCTCAGTCATTCAATGCCTCCCAGACTTCTGAGGAGTCTTTTGAACAGTTAAACTTTTGATTGTGCCCCACCTAAGTGTAATTCATCCTGCCCCTTCCCTGCTGCCCAGCACCATGGACACCATGTGCATGGAAGGAAAAGTTACTTACCTTGTACAGGTTTCAGAGTGTTAGTCTGTGTCAGCAAAAAGAACAAGGAGTACTTGTTTGTTAGTCTCTAAGGTGTCACAAGTACTCCTCATTCTTTTTACCTTGTACAGTCACTGGAGTTCTTCAGGATGTTTCTCCCTATGGGGCTCCACTTCAGGTGCGCATGTGCCCCATGTTGTCTTCAACCAGACGTTTGGAAGCAGTGCCTGTTTAGTCCACACGTGTCCTAGAAAACCTGGTGCCTAAACCTGAGGGTACATAGGCCATGTCAGACAAACCGCCTTCAGTTCCTTCTCTGCCACAAAGGCAAAGACTCCAAGGCAGAGAAGAAGTAGGGTGGTTAACAGAGGAACTCGAGTTCCTGTACTGTATAGGAAAAGTAACCTCTCCTTCTTCAAGTAGTGACCCTCTGGGTGCACCATTTCAGGTGACTTCCTGCTACAGGAAGTGGGTGCTTCGGACCCCGGTCTCAGACTGTTGGAAGAATAGCAGTACCAAAAGCAGTGTTTGCTCTATCAGTGTTCGCTAGTGTGCAATGTTTCAGAAAGGTGTGAACTGAAAAGCAGCTTTGAAGATTTTTTCATTGGAAACTTTCTTCAACCAGAGCTACATTCATAGATTGGGCTATAACACAAGGAGGAGACTGAATATTAGTGGCCTCAAGGAAGAGGGCATGCAACCAGAAAGCCACTTGGTGAGTCCATGGGTTGGGATAGGGGCCCCTTTAACTTTGTGTGCAAAAGAGACAAACAATTTGGGGGAGGCCCTAGGGAGTTTAGTTCTGTCCAAGTAGAAAACCAACACTCTCCCGACAACCAAGGTGAGAGGGGAGGCTTCTTTTCAAGTCTGGTGAGGTTTAGAGTAAAAAAATGGAAATTGAATGTCCTGATTGATTTGAAAGTCTGAGGTTACCTTGGCAAAAACCAAAGGTGTGGTCAGAGGGATACTTTCTCCCTCTAAAAATGATATGGGTGGGGGGGGTTCAGCCATTAGAACCCCTAACTTGCCGATTCCTCTAGCTGAGGTGACGGCAACTAAAATGCAGTCTGCATGGATAAGAGAAGCAAGAAACATTTAGCCAGTAGCTCAAAGGGAGATGGCTTCATCACAAATTGAGGATGAGATTCAGGTCCCATCCTGGGGCAGATTGCCTGATATGTGGAAAGAGATTCATTAAACGTTTAATGAATCGATATGTGGTGGGGTGAGCAAACACCGAAAACTGCTCAACAGGGAAATGGATGCTGTGATAGCTGCTAAATTGACTTTAACAGAATTCAGAGGCAGTTCTTTAGGACTAAAAGGTAAACCAGAATGTGAGCTGGGGAAAATCAATATGGGACAGACCCTGTTGGGTACACCACTGGTGGAATCTCTCCCATTTCTGTTGTTATGTTTTCCTCATGGATGCTTTTCTACGTGCAGTAACACCTCTTTCAAACAGTCCATCTGGGGAGACAGCTAGCAGTCAAGCCTTGAGATGCAGTGCTCCAAAGTTGGGGTGAAAAATCTTCCTTGAGTCCTGGATCAGTAGGTCTGGTACTAGTGGTAACCATAGAGCAGGACAAGAAGAGAGGCAAACCAAGTATGAGAATCATATTTGTCATGGCCAAGCCTGTGCAATTAGAGTGACTCTGGCTTTGGCCTGATTGATTTTGTTCAGGCCTCTGAGAAGCAATAGCATCAGGGGATAGACATAGAGGATGGATTTCTTCTCCAACAAAAAATGAGGAAGGCATGTCCCAGAGAATGACAATTCAGACCTCTCTTAAGCAGAATGTCCAGCACTTTTTGTTGGTGGCAGTAGCAAAGACATTTACTTCCAGAACCCTCCAGCGAAGGAATATCTCCTTGAGAATCGCTGAGTTCCCACTCAAGATCCTGGCAGAAGTGCCTGCTAAGGTTGCTGGCTAAGGTGTTCTAGGGACCTGGTAAGTTTGTGGCTGAGATGAAGATCTGATGGAACAGGCAACAGTTCCACAGCTTCAGTGCTTCTGCACAAAGGGAGGGAGACTTCACTCCTCCCAGGTTATATATATAAGACATGCTGACCCGGTTGTACATCCTGACTCTGATGAATTGGTCTTTGATCATAGTCATTCGGACCACTCTGAGCTTCAGCAGGCTGGTGTGGAGAATCTATTCTTGAGCAGCCATTTGCCTCGAATGGTCTGACTTTGAAGATAAGCTCCCCACCCTACTAGAGATATGTCTGTTTCTATTGTTGCAGAGTGAAGGGGATTCCTATACACATTTGTCAAGGTCTTTCCACCAATTGATTAAGTTCAGAACCTCTCACTAACTTGCCCAGACTGTGTTTGTTGGGAGTATAAATGGTTTTCAAGCTAGCTTGGTAGCAGCAAAGATATAACCTGGCATGTAGTGTCAGAAAGGTGCAGGCAGCCATAATCCAAGCCTTGTAAACAAATCCTGGTCATTGCCTCCGGGTTCATTTGAGCCTGAGAAATTAGGCTTGTCAGTGTGATAAATCTGTCTACAGGTAGGTAATCTCTGGACATTGTGGTGTCCAAGGTGGCTCCTATATTCGCTGTTCAATAAATTGGTGTCAAAGTGGACATTTCTCTGTTGAGCTGAAGTCCCAGCACATCAAATGGGCTTATGGTCTTTGTGACTGCAGAGTGAACTTGACTGTAAGAGCGGCCCTTGAGGAGCCACCTGCTGAGATGGGGGAAGACGACCATTATGACTGTGCTGCCACCACTGCCTGAACCTTCATAAAGACCCTGGGGGCAGCAGAGAGTCCGAAGGGGAGCACTCAATATTGAAAGTGATGCTGATGGATCATGGATTGCAGGAATTGCTTGTGAGCCAGGCGTATCACAATAAGAAAGTACACATCCTAGAAGCTGAGGGCTGCAAATCGGTCCTCCAGATCTATAGATGGTTTTATTGCTGTCACCATCCTGAGTTTTTGTCCCTGGATGAAGTTCTTCACCACTCTGAGACCAAAGATTGGTCTCTACCTGCCCTTCTTTTTGGGAACTAGAGAGTACTTGAAGTAGAACTCCTTTCCTCTGATGGCTCGAATGGCTCCTACGTGAAGAAGGGATTGAACTTCTTGTCTCAGAAGACATTTATGAGATGGGTCTCTGAAAAGGGATGGGGAAAGGGAGAAGGAATGGAGATGAAATTGATGGGAGTAGCCTGACGTTACAAACTCCAACACCATCTGTTCCCAAGATCTTTGAAAACGAAAGAGACAATTCCCAAAGGATTGGGCAGGGGGAGGATAGAAGGACATAGCCATAGATCTGAGGGATAGGGTGCTTCCCAACCCATGACCAAGGCATTGAAATGGATGCTTGCCTGCTAAGCAGGGCTATGGTGTTGTCATGGCAGAGGTTAAGCTCTTCTCTTTTGAAACCTAGTTTTTTTCTTAGGTGGTTCTGATGGTCAACGGTACACCAGGAACTGAATGGGGTGAGACCTCTGTACTCAGATTCATAGATTTTAAGATCAGAAAGAACCATCATGATCATCTGGTCTGACCTCCTGCAAATTGCAGGCCACAGAACCTCACCCCCACTCCTGTGATAGACCCCCGAACCTCTGAGTGAGTTACTGAAGTTCTCAAATCATGATTTAAATACTTCAAGTTACAGAGAATCCACCATTTAC
Source organism: Dermochelys coriacea (assembly GCF_009764565.3). Taxonomy (NCBI): domain Eukaryota; kingdom Metazoa; phylum Chordata; order Testudines; family Dermochelyidae; genus Dermochelys; species Dermochelys coriacea. The sequence continues at coordinate 49,738,565 of NC_050076.1, forward strand.
ACTAGTTTAAACTTGCAAGTGGCCCATTCCCCATGCTTCAGAGGAAGGTGACACCCCCCCCCCGGATCTCTGCCAATCTGACCCAGGGGAAAATTCCTTCCTGATCCCAAATATTGCTATCAGTTAAACCCTGAGCATGTGAGCAAGACCCAGCAGCCACACCTGGGAAAGAATTCACAGTAGTAACTCAGAGTCCTCTCCATCTAGTGTCCGATCTCTGGCCACTAGTGATATTTGCTGCTAGCAATTGCAGATCGGCTACATGCCATTGTAGGCAGTCTTATCATACTATTCCCTGCATAAACTTATCAAGCTCAGTTTTGAAGCCCGTTAGGTTTTTTCCCCCCACTGCTCCCCTTGGAAGGCTGTTCCAGAACTTCACTCCTTTGATGGTTAGAAACATTCACCTAATTTCAAGCCTAAACTTGTTGATGGTCAGTTTATATCAATTTGTTCTTCTGTCCACATTAATGCTTAACCTAAATAACTCCTCTCTCTCCCTGATATTTATCCCTCTGCTGTATTTATAGAGAGCAATCATATCTCCCCTCCACCTTCTTTTGGTTAGACTCCTCCCGTAAGGTTTCCATTCCTCGGATCATCCTAGTAACCCTTCTCTGCACCTGTTCCAGCTTGAATTCATCTTTCTTGAGCATGGGAGACCAGAACTGCACACAACAGCATTACAGATGAGGTCTCACCAGTGCCTTGCATAATGGGACTAACACTTCCCTGCCTCTACTGGAAATACCTCACCTGATGTATCCTAGGACTGCATTGGCTTTTTTCACTGAATCATATTGGTGGCTCATAGTCATCATGTGACCAATCAATACACCCAGGTCTTTCTCCTCTGTCACTTCCAATTGATACGTCCCCAGATTATAGCAAAAATTCTTGTTGTTAGTCCCTAAATGCATGACCTTGCACTTTGCACTATTAAATTTCATCCCATTTCTATTACTCCAGTTTACAAGGTTGTCCAGATCTTCTTGTATGATATTCCAGTCCTGCTCCGTCTTGGTAATACTTCCCAACTTTGTGTCATCCACAAATTTTATTAGTACACTTCCATTTTTTGTGCCAAGATCAGTTAAAAAAAAAAAAGTTAAGTTTTAGTCCCAAAACCAATCTCTGAGGAACTCAACTAGTAACCTCCCTCCAACCTGACAGTTCACCTTTCAGTATGACCCATTGTAGTATCCCCTTTAACCAGTTCCTTATCCCCTTTCAAATCTCATATTAATCCCCATCTTCTCCAATTTAACTAACAATTTCCCACGTGGCACTGTATCAAATGCCTTACTGAAAGCCAGGTAGATTAGATCTACTGCATTTCCTTGGAGATTAGTTGGTCTGGCATGATCTACCTTTTGTAAAAACCATGTTGTATTTTATCCCAATTATCATTAACCTTTATGTCCTTAACTACTTTCTCTTTCAAAATTTGTTCTAAGACCTTGCATACAACTGAGGTCAAACTAACAGGCCTGTTGTTTCTCGGTTCACTTTTTTTCCTTTTCTTAAAAATAGGAACTTTATTAGCAATTCTCCTGTCAGAGGATACGACCCCCAAGTTTACAGATTCATTAAAAATCCTTGCTATTGGACTTGCAATTTCATGTGCCAGTTCCTTTAATATTCTTGGATGGAAATTATCTGGGCCCACTTATTTCGTCCCATTAGGCTGTTTGAGTTTGACTTCCACCTCAGATGTGGTAATTTCTACCTCCATATCCTCATTCCTATTAACCACGCTGCCAATACCCCTAAGCTCTTCATTAGCCATATTATTAAGAATTGAGGTAAGTATTTGTTTAGGTGTTGGGCCATGCCTAGATTATCTTTAATTTCCACTCCATCCCCAGTGCTTAGCAGTCCCACTTCTTTCCTTGTTTTCTTTTTATTTATATGGCTATAGAACCTTTTACTATTGGTTTTAATTCCCTTTGCAAGGTCCAATTCTGTGTGGCTTTTGGAAGTTCTCACTTTATTCTTATACTTTCTGACCTCCAAGAGGTAATTTTCTTTCCTGATCCCTCTCATCTTCCATTCCTTGTAGGCTTTCTGCTTTCTCTTAATCACCTGAGATGTTTGCTCATCCATCTTGATCTGCAACCCCTCCCTATGATTTTTCCCCTTGCTTGGGATGCAGGCTTCAGATTGTTTCTGCAACTTTGACTTAAAGAAATTCCAAGCCTCCTCCACATTCACAATCTCGAGTTCTTCAGTCCAGTCCACTTCCCTAACTAATTCCCTTAAATTTTTTTTAAGTTAGCCCTTTTGAAATCAAGGACCCTTTTTGCAGATCTAGTTTTGTTTAGCCTGCCATTTAGTTTAAACTGAATTAGCTCACAATCACTTGAACCAGGGTTGTCCCTTACAATCAGTTCTTCTATGAGGTCCTCAGTACTCACCAATACCAAATCTAAAACGACATCACTACTTGTTGGTTCAGTGACTATTTGATGAAGAACTCTGTTAGCTATCACACGCAGGAAAATCTAGGCCCTACTATTATTAGCAGCACTTGTCCTCCAATCTATATCTGGGAAGTTAAAGTCTCCTGTAATCACACAATCTCCAGTAGTATTTATTTCATTAAAACATTAAAAAGGTTTCTATCCCTATCCAAATCGGATCCGGCGGGTCTGTAGCACACCCCAAGCACTAGCTTTCTTCCCTAAAGTGATTTTGGCCCAAACAGACTCTGTCTCATCCATTTCATAACTTCTAATTTCTTTACAGTCTACCTCATCACTAAAGCTGTGACCTGCTGAATTTTTTTTTATTTGCATGATGTATATACTGACAGAGCAGAGGGTAGCTCTTGAATCCTTCAAAGAATGTAAGGACTTGTCAGCTGACTTGGCGAACAGGTTTAAATGATATAATGGGAGATCCTCAGTGGTGCTCTGGACCTCTCTCAGGATCCCTGATGATTACAATCAAAATGCATGGTGCATAACAATCGCTGTAGATACAGAGTGAGCCATCATGTCAGCTGCACCAGGAAGGCTTGCAATGATGTCCTAGCTAGCAATTGTACCTCTGAGATTGCTCTCACTGTTCTTAAGGTAGCTGGTCAACGAAGGCATTTCTCTTCCCAAAATTGGTGTAATTATGTTTCATGAATTGGTAACTCTAAATTGTAACAAACAGATGTAGATGAATAACTTTTGCCGCTGAACAAGCGTAATTGTCATTGATCATTGTCATGTGAAGTGGATCTAAAGTGGTGTTGCCTGTTCCCCTTGTTCACAGCACCACTAGTGAGTTCAGGGCTGGGTGCATGAACATGAACTCAGAACCCTTAGCAGGAACATAATACTTCTTATCTGCCCTGGTGGGGATATAGTAGCAAATTGTTTTAGGCAATGGAGGAGGCAGCATGAAAAATGTCTCTTAGTGTCCGTTAGGTCTCATGGATCTCTTCCAAAGGCATTTAGAGGGAATCAGCAATTCTTTTAATGAGTTCCTGGAATTGCTTGAAGTCATCCGCATACACAGAGGAAGAGGCATGACAGCCTCCTCAGGTGAGGAGAAAGAGCTGTTGGTCTGAGACCTAAGCTTCTTAATCAACCTTCTTCTCCCCTTCTCCTCAGAGGATTCCTCCTGAGGAGAGGACTGAAGTAGAGGGTCTGAAGGAATGGAAGGGTTTCTTCTCTGATTCTCCTTGAGAGTGTAACTGGAGGCCCTAGAGAACTGCTCCCTATCGGCTGCCCACAGATCAACACGATCACTGAGGAGAGGACTCAGTGTTCCTCTTTTTCAAAGATTTAGAGGTACCTTTTGAGAAGACCTTCTGGATGAGCGAAGGGCAGTGGCTGAAGTCGACGGCACACTCTGCATATCAGAGCCCCAGTGCACAGGGGGATGTCATAGCCCGGGTCTGACGAAGCCTGCAAGGAGCACTCCATGAGGAGTAGTCGGAGTTCAATCTCCCTGTTCTTTCTTGACCTATTCTCAAAGTCAATGCAGACTGTACACCTGGAAAGGATGTTGGTGTCCCGAAGGCAGCAAAGGCAGCTAGGATGCCATCACTAATGGGGATAGCACTGGAAAGTTAGGCAGGGATTAAACCCAAGAGATCTTGGCATATCCTGAGAAAATAAACAAAAAAACTTCTACAGAGAGAAGTCCCCTCAGAAACGGTGTGGGGAATGAGGCAGTCTCACAATAAAGAACTGCCAACTATGTATCAGTTACAAAATACTATAACTAACTGCTAAACTAACTATTAAACTGTAACAACACTAAATATTTACAAAAGACCTAAAATTAAGCTAAGGCACTGCAAGTCATGCTCGCTCTCAGGCCAAGGGCAGTTCAGAAGGAACTGAAAGCGGTTCATCCGACACTGCCTTATACACTCTTGGTAAAGGACAGGAATTTAGCTACGACATACATGTGAACTGAACAGGCACTAGTCCCAAAGGTGCATGGAGGCCATGCACACTGGAAGTACAGCGCTCAAAGGGACATTACTCAACAAATGAATAAATGGGTTCCCAGGAACAATTTATAATCCCTAAATATAGCCTCCCTCACTGAAGAAGGTGAAGGCAGAGTGGGGTTAGCATGGTTATGTGCACCTGAGCAGCCTTAACTAGTTTTCAACCTAGTACTTTGCTGTACTGAATACAGAAAGAAGTGGGCTCATCCTTTCAGAAAGAAGCAAGATCTAAATTTTTGTCCTCAATGCAGCGCTAGTGAAGATGTGTTACAGGGATCCTACCCTGGGCTAGGCCCTCACTAACCTCCTGCAGTCTCTCTCCAGAACTGGAGTCTCTAGAGGGGCTATAGCCACACAACTATTTTAGAATATATACTCTTTTCATATAAAGCCAAGAAAATGACATACTTGCAAAAAGTTGCTTTTCCTCATCTCCATTAGGGTGATTTTCCCAGACCAGGATCTATTGACCATGTAGAATATTCTCTGTATAACCTACAAAAAGCAAACAAATGAATAATTATCTTAAAGACATGCACTGCCTAAATTACACTAGTTTGTAAATCTGAAGTGAACTTATTCATTTGGTTTAGTCAATGATTAAAAGAAAATTTTAATTTACAATTTTGATTTACAAGACGATGGACAACCCTCAGATATCCACCCCAAATGCATCGCCAAAGTCATCCACTTCATCCTCACCCATAATAATAAGAACAAACACTTTGTCCAAATCATGGGAACAGCCTTGGATACTAGGATGGCTCTCCAAAATGCCATCTTCTTCATGGGCCAACTTGAAAAAAGAATTTTTGGACAAATGCACCAAAAAACCAATGATATACCTGAGATAAATTGATGATATTTTCATCTTCTGGACAGACAACTTAAACTTCCTCATAGATCTCCACCACAACTTCAACATTCAACTCTCTCTGGAACACTCTGACACGAGCATCGATTTTATGGACACCACAATCAGCTTCAACAATGAAACCCTACAGATCATTATACCTACCTTCATAGATCCAGTAACCACCTCAAATACACCAAGGAATCTGTTATCTACAGACAGGCACCTCAGATACTACAGAATATGCTCCAGGGAGAAAGTCCAGGATGTACACCTTAATACACTCAAAGCAACCTTCAAACAAGGACACTTACTCAGAGAACCTGCTTTAATACAGAAATAAGCCCCCCTCTGACCATGCACCCCTATTTGTCACCTTCTACCCCGCACCGGAACTCATAGGGGGTTATCACCAAACAACTACAACTCATACTGGATGGGGACCACATACTGAAATAATTTTTTCCTGAATCCCCTCTTCTGGCCTTCTAACAACCACCCAACCTCTCCAAGCTCATCATCAGAAGCAAGCTCCCGACAGGCCTTTTGATAATAAACTGCTGATGCACAGCAAGCAGGGGGTGCACAAGTGAAAAGCATTCTGGGTACACCATATCATATGTTAACAATGGACATAGTAGAGACAGATTATCTGGCTGGATTTGGCATAGGCCATTGGTCATCTGTATATGTCATTCAGTCCCCACTCTGACCTCTAGTAATCTGGAGGATGAATGACATGGAGGAGGACAGAAATACCTGTTAAGTGAGCACAAACAAGAGGTAGTACTTAGATAGTATCGTGCTGAGGTCATGTAAACACCCATCCTATTCTCACTCCCTTCAGCATGGAATAGCCATTCTACTAAAACTTCACATGGTGATGAGCATTATTGCCAAAATGTGATTAACGGGACACAAGGCCAAGCTTAATAACAGTAGAAACAAGAGCAAAGAGAGACAATTAATAAGTGTGTTCCTAGAAGTTATAGAAGATTACTATTGTGTATAAACCTATTGAACAGGGTGGACGAGCTCTTCCACATATTCTCTGGTCCTACCAAGACAAACAGCTCAAACCAATAGTAGATTGGGGGCTCTCTAACCCAGCCAAATACTGGATCTTTATAGAACAAGAAAATAATGGCAGTGTCAATGGTGCTGGCGTAATAAAAAACCATGCCCTCCAGAAACATATACACATCCTTCAGCAAAGGCTACTGTATGGGTTTGGGATAGAACCAGAAATAAAATAAAATGTTTTACTTTGCAAATAATCCAGATTTTAACCCAAATCACAAACTGAAGAGGTTTAAAGATTGGGGGAGCCATGGAATACATATGGTTGGCCAGCTCCTCAGTAAAGAAACTTTTTTAACTTATTTGGAAATAAAAAACTAGCTTTAATTGGACCACTCTCCTATGTACCAATACCTTAAGAAACATAGTGCATAATTTGAACTTTTTGGAAAAGCTGTTTTAAGCTAACTTTAGGAGGAGTGATGGAGTCTGGGCAATCAGGAAACAAACAAAAAAAGTTAATTTGTAGCATGATAAAAAAAAAGTTTATTTAAGATAGTGCTTCAACGGTATTTCACACCAGTGAGGTTATGAGAAAGAAAGAGAGATTGAATAGGGAGAAATGTGGAGAAATTGTAGTGAAAGAGAAGTGTGATGGGGTAAAACCCCATTCTGGCCAGGAAAGGGCTAAAGTCCACATAGGCACATTCGCTCCACCTAAACGGTAATTATATAATTACTTCTCAGCTAGAGAGGGTGAGACTAAAGAAGGATTAGGTGATAACACAGCAGACATTTGAGCCTTATAAATAGGCTGAGAGAGAAGTCATTCTGGGGCGAGAAGCTGTAAAGATCAGACATGCCCATTATCCTGTCTTCTGAGAGCAGCCAGTGCCAGATGCTTCCGAGGGAATGAACAAAATAGGGTAATTTTGAGTCATCCATCACCTGCCATCCAGTTCCCTCTTCTGGCAGTTGAAGGTTTAGGGACTCCCTGGGGCATTCGGTTGCAAACCTGAACATCTAATTGCCATTGATGGACCTATCCTTCAAGAACTTATCTAATTCTTTTTTGTACCCATTTGTACTTTTGGCCTTCATATTATCCCCCGGCAATGAGTTCAATAGATTGACTGCACTGTGTGAAGAAATACTTCCTTATATTTATTTTAAGCCTGCAGCCTTTTAATTTCAGCAGGTGACCCCTAGTATTTGTGTTACATAAATGGTTAACACCACTTCCTCATTCACATTCTCCACACCATTCATGATTTTATAGACCTCAATCATATTGCTTCTTAGTCATCTCTTCTCTAAGCAGAATTGTCCCACTCATTTACATTTTTCCTTGTTTGGATGCTATTCCATATCCCTAAACATTTTTGTTGCCCATCGCTGTAGCTTTTCCCATTCTAATATATCTTTTTTGAGATGGGGCAACCAGAACTGCACACAGTATTCAGGGTAGGGTGTTCCATGGATCTGTATAGTGGTATTATGGTATTTTCTATCTTATTATCTATCCCTTTCCTAATGGTTCTTAACATTCTGCTAGCTTTTTTGACAGCTGCTGCACATTGAATAGATGTTTTCAGAATCATTCACAATGACTTCAAGGTCTGTTTCTTGAGTGGTAACAGAGGATTTAGATCCCATCATTTGTGTGTGTGGTTGGAATTATTTTTTCCAATGTGCATTACTTTGCACTTATCAACATTGAACTTTATCTGCCATTTTGTTGCCAAATCACCCAGTTTGGTGAGATTCCTTTGTAGCTGTTAACAGTCAGCTTTGGCCTTTGCTATTTTGGGTAATTTTGTATCATCTGCAATTTTTCTGTTAAAACTGTTAGTGAAGCATGATTTCTCTTTACAAAAGCAGTGTTGACTCTTCCCCAACATACTGGGTTTATCTGTGTGGCCGTGCCTATGCATCTATGTATTTATCTATGTTATCCAGATTCTGTGCTCCACTTAGGACTAAATCAAGAATTGGCTCTCCCTTTGTAGGTACCAGGACTAGCTGCTCCAAGCCGCAGTCACGTATGATGTCTAGAAATTTTCTCTCTTCATCCCTCTCTGAGGGGACGTATACCCAGTCAATATGAAGTCAGTAGAAATCCCTCATTATTATTGTGGTTTTTGCCTTTATAGCCTTTCTAATCTCTCTGAGTGTTTCACAATCACCATCTTGGTCAGGAGGTCGGTAATATATTCCTACTGCTATACTCTATTATTCAAGCTGGAATTTCTATCCATAGAGATCTAGTGTACACCTTGATTCATTTAAAATTTTGACTTCATTTGACTCTGTGCTTTTTTTCAGATAGAGTGCCACCCCCATCAGCATGACCTACTGTCATTCCTTTATGTTTTGTATCCTGTGTGACGGAATATACCCCTGTATTCACACCCTACAAACTACTGTAAAAAACTTTGTACAAATTACACCTTGTAAGATATCATTTGGAAACTGATAATTTGCTTGTCAATATTGTCCCAATAAAATATGCGTGTCAACATTGTATGTGAAGTTATAAGATTTCCCTGTATCGTATTATTAACACACATTGCAAACCTCACAGCCCTGCCTAGGCAGAAGTCTGCAAACAGGTCTGTTGTAAACAAAGAAATGTGTGCTTGCCTTAATTTACATTTAAGCATAAACAGAGTCATCAGCCAGGAAGGGAAAAGAAAGGAAGCTCAAACAGGTGAAAAAAACCCAGCAGAGAACATCCTTCCACATAGATACTTTGTCTCTCAGCTGGAAATATTTTTTAAAGAGGGGCGGAGGAAAAGACTGAAACTATAAAAAGGATGGACAAACACCCCAAAACACACACAACCCTCTCTCTCCCTGCCCATTGCATTCACTGCACCTGAAAAAACAAAGGAAACAGCCATTGGACTCTGGGGGAGGGGTCCTGACCTGAAGAATTTGGTCAATAATCTTGCTGGAAGCACGTGTTAAGAAACTGCTTGAATCTAATATAGTCTGTTAAGTTAAACACTAGAAAGCATTTTATCTTTTATCTTTTTTCATCTTTATTTTTCTTGCAACCATTTCTGACTTTTACACCTCATTACTTGTTCTTACTTAAAGTCTCTCTCTCTTTGTAGTTAATAAACTTATTTTCTTGTTTTATCTAATCCAGTGTTTTCAAGCTGAAGTATCTGGGTAACTCCATTTAAGGTAATAAAATTCTATATTATTCCCTTAAAGGAATAACAGATTTAATATATTTGGACTGTCCAGGGGAGGGCTGGGAAGTACAAGACATACATTTCTGGAGGGAAATCTGGGACTGGGAATTCATTGGGGTCACCATGCAGTGTAACCAAGGCTGGTTACAGCCAGGGTGCAATTAGCAGGCTGCAGTTACACAAACATGCCTGGGAATGACCTGCATGCTGGTGGCTAGTTGTGAGCAGTCCAGGTTGGAGGCTACAGCAGCAAGGCATTGCAAGGTACCCCAGGTAACAGGGCAGGGGTGATACAGCCTCCGGCTGGTCTGGATTGTATGGTCAGTATGTCACAGCCTGCTATTACCATGTCCCATTGATTATCCTCATTCCACTAAGTTTCTGCAATGCCTATTATATCAATATCCTCATTTATTGCCAGGTACTCTAGTTCACCCATCTTAGTATTTAGACTTCTAATATTTATATATAAGCACTTGTACATTTTGTTAATATTCAGTTTCTTGCCTTCATGTGTTATATTATATTTTACATTTGACTGTTTCTTACTAGTGCAGAGCTGTACTTTACCAACTTCTTTCCTTTCCTCTTTACTAGGATATAGAGTTCCCCCTTTAATAAATTAATCCCTAAGGTATGTGTCCACCCAAACCATGTGCTCCACCACACCTGTCGGTTTTCTCCTAGCCCTTAATTTAACGCATTCTCTACCTTTTTAATTTTCACATGCCAGCAATCTGATTTCATTTTGGTTTAGGTGGAGCCCATCCTTCTTGTATAGGCTTCTCCTTTTACAAAATTTTCCCCAGTTCCTAATAAACCTGAACCCCTCCTCCCTACGCTATCATCTCATCCACACACTTAGCCCCTGCAGATCTACCTGCCCTTCTGGCCCTGGACTTTCTACTCCTGGCTCTGCTACGTGTCTGCTGGATGACTTTGGGCATGAGGTACTAGGCCAAAGAGTGTGGGAATGACTCTGTGGTCCAGTGGTTAGGGCAGCACATGGGAGACCGAGAGTCCAGGTCCCTTGCTCCAGTCACTCTAAGTATGTACATAAAGTGGAACAGCTTCAACAGGTCAGACAGAGAGGCACCTGACCCCACATTAGAATATCCCATAGCTCAGTGGTTAGAGGACTTCTCTGAGAGGTGAGAGACCCCTGTTCAAATCCTTTCACCCCTATGACAGAGGCAGGGAAACTGAACCCAGGTCTCACCCATCTGATGGCTCTAACTTCTGGGCTAAAAGTTTACACAGCAAGAGTGGATGGGGTGGAGTGATGTACAATCAGTGGCTGGAAGTTAAAGCTAGACAAATTCAAAAAGGAAATAACGTGCACATTTTAAAGACTGATGGTGATCAGCTATTGGCCCAGCACACTAAGGGATGCAATGGACTCTCTATCACTTGAAATATTTAAATCAAGAAGGGATGTCTTTGTAAAGTTACATTTCAGCTCAGATACAAGATGCTGTGTTTGATGCAGGAATTACTGGGTTCTCCTGACACACAGTGTCATCCTGGTCTACATTTTCCTTAGTAATAGTGACATTGACCCTCGCTTCCAGCAGCAAAGCTTGCAGAGCAGCTCTAAACTTAAGGTTTTAACAACTACCATAGAGTTTCCCAGTTTGTCTCGCATGCTTGGATTGCACCAGTTCACCTTACAGAAAGGGCCATTATCAAACTTGCCAACTCTACAGGGTTTCAGACTATAGGTCTCAGTCCCTCCAGCAATCTATAGGAAAAAAATCTTTTGACTGGCTGCCTTCTCCATTCCCAGATCTCCTGGGCAGCCAATCAAAGCCACTGAAACATGCCACCAATCAGCATATGTAGCAGCCAGCAACTGCATTCCTCCCCGCCCCCACCCCTGCTAAAGAAGGGCATCTTCTCCATGCTTCCTTTCTTCCCCCGCTGTAAAACTGAGGGATATGGAAGGAAAGCATGAAAGGCTGGGATTTCTCTCCATTTCCATTCTCTCTCCCTCCCTCAGTCACTCTAGAGCTATTCAAATTTATGCAAATCTGCAGTTTACCCAATTCTGCTTTGAAGGATAGTTGCCCAGGTGCTTTACCCTGCAAACTTCCTCTCCTTCCTTTGTTCTAGGTTATAAAACCAATCAGAAGCAGGGGGTGCACATGAGTGGGGCCTGAGCTGTAGTGCAGCTCAAAGCATTTGGGCCCTGGCCCCACTCCCCGTTCTTACTGTGCAGTCACTCCCAGTAACATCCTTGCCATCACGTCTCTCAGAGAGGGCTTCAGTAGCAAAACTGCACTTGCACTCTCAGTTTAGGAATGCTGTGAACTGCTGCCAGGACTAATCCTGCTGTAAACACCTCTGAGGAGCTTTTGGTTTCTGTCTCTTGCTGATCCTGAAAGCCACACCTCTTCCTATTGTCTCCTTGGCTCAGTTTTCTGCAGCACTGCAGATTATCAGCTTTGAACTTTGTATGCAAATTCTGTAATGAGAGGCCACTGCCTGGGTCCTTTCCCATGCCCCATGCCTCTCAATAAGGCCCAGCTCTAGCTCTAGGACACTGGCAGGGCAGTTCCAGGCCCTCTCCCCACCCTTTCCTTGGAACAACTCACACTACTTCACTTCTGGAAAAACAAAGTTTTATTAAGGCAATTGGGCTTCCCTCCCTGCATTCTCCCCTTCACATCACCAGAACTGTTCAGTTTTTTCCATCCACATCTGGCAGCACCTCATAACCCAACGTACTTTTCAACAGACAATATATTTTGCCAGTAGGGTCTTTTACTGATGCTTCCTTGGCTTAGATTTTTGCTATCACTGAAGAGCACTAGCTCTGGGAGGATAAGCCACGCTGTGGAATGGTTTTACTGGTAAGTGATTCCCCATGTGATGTGCTACACCATCATTTCTGGACTTAGGGCTGGGGACCTGTTGAAAGAAATACAAAGAGTTTAGTATACCAACATCATACAATGGGTCGGAAATACTGATAGGTCAAATGCAGCCTACAGAGTCCTATTGTATCTCTAAGGGAGACAGAGGGAGACAGGGGGCATTAAAAATGTGCATACACAGCTTAGTTATCCTACACTGTTAACTTACTCTATGGGCATCTTCTCTCCAATGGTAACACATTCAGCAATGAACACAGCAGCTGCTGTCGACTTAGATTCAACATCTGCAATGCAAACATAATACGTGGGTTCATGCACATGCAGTATGTATAGCATATTGTGTTTATGAAGTGTACGTAGGGCACTCTACCTTGGAGGGATTGATGGGATCCAGGTTTTCAACAGCCACAGACATGGGTATCTCCTTTGTTATTATCTCCTGATGGAAATAACGTGTTTCATAATACCAAAGGAAAAAAATCCAACTCAACAGCACATAAAAGGATATGTAAAAATTACATCAGTCCGTACAAAGTTAAAACCAGCCTTACGCTACTGAGCGAGGAAACCAGAACGTCCACTGCCTGCCTGCAACTGCAAGGTGATCACAGCCCCTGAGCTGACCCTCCACACAGCTAGCCCTGCACAAGAGTCATCTGCACTGCTGGAATCACTGATGAATGGGAGTCTTGGTTCTGTCCCACCCAGCACTCCAGCCATGCCAACCAGCCCTGAGAGTGGGGAGCAACACAGCCTGCTGGAGTCTCAGCCAGGCCAGCAATCAGAAGTGCACTACCCCACAAAGCTCTGCGCGGCTGGGGCAGCTGCAGAGTCAACCTCCCCAACCTGCCATATGCGACATGAGGAGGATGGGGAAGATAGAGCTGACTAGGAGTCTCAGCTTCACCCTATTCAGCTTAGCCACCAATAAAACCAGCGACTGGCCTCCTGGGGCAGCAGCAGCCTAAAGTGGACTCTACTTCCTGAAGAACTGTGAGCAAAGTGAGTCAAATGGCTCAAGATGAAGTACAATAGAAGACAGAGGGAATATAGTGAAGGGGAGCAAAGTGCAGCATCCAGCACACATTAACACAGTGTCCTCACTAGCTAGAATCACAGACAGTGAGTTGCAAAAGGAAAAGGGCCCTCTCTTTGCAGTAACATCTAGAAGAACTGAAGTTACTCTTTCTCCTCCTTTGAGTGACTGTCCCTATGTGCAGTGCACTTCAGGTGATTCACAAGCCGTGCTTATTTAAAGGAGGTGGGTGTCTGGAGTCCTATGATACAAAGAGACTGCAGAGCTGCCCTGCCTAGATAGGCATCAGAAGCAGCTGTTTGCACCAGTGCTTCATGTCTAATGCAGGTGTGAATGGAACTCCAAGTTGCTGCCCTGCAGGTGTCAGTAACAGGGATGTGACTCAGGGAAGTTATTGAAGCGGCTTCAGCTCTAGTTGACTGTGCTCTCACGCTGCCCTCAAGAGAGACGTTCATCTTGTAGCAAAGTAGGACGTACCAAAAGATCCACTTTGGCAGTCTTTGGGAGGAGATGGCCTCTCTTTTCATAAGTTTTGTGAATGGTACAAAAAGTCTAGGAGACTTTCAAGACGGTTTTGCCTCTGCAGGTAAAAGACAAGAACCCTACACACATCCAATGAGTGCCACAACACCTCTGCCCTGCTAGAGTGAGGGTTAGGGTAAAACACAGGTAATGTGAAAATCTGACACCACCTTAGGAATGAAATCTTTGTCCTTATGGAAAACTGGGGGTGGGGGGAGGCTCAGCCAGACTCTTCTGGATGACATAATAGCAACCAAAAATGCTACCTTCATAGAGAGATGTAGTAGAGAGCAGGATGCAGGGGCCTGAACAATAACTTACTAAGGGTTGATAAAACAAGGTTTGAATCCCAGGATGATACAGATTTTGCCATTGGATGGAAGACTTAAATCACACTCCTCATGAAACGATTCACTCTAATACATTGATGTGAAGCATAGACTCCTGAGAGGACCATCTTCCTTGAGCAACCTGTCCCTTCATGTCCCTCCCCAACCTAAGAGAGATTAATGTATTGTTATAGTCTTTGTTGGAAGTGGACAGTTGAACGGCACCCCCCCCCCCACATATCTTTCCTCTGTCCCCACACCAAGTAACAGAGACTAAAACCCTTTGAGGAACCATGACTAGCAAGTTGAGACTGTGCTTGCCCGATATGTACACAGTCTACAACCAGACTTGTAGACATTGGAGATGAAGCCTTGTGACTGGGGTCATATAAAGTACTTGTGGATGAGTGGAAAAAGGCTAATGTAGTGCCCATCTTTAAAAAAGGGAAGAAAGAGGATCTGGGGAACTACAGGCCAATCAGCCTCACTTCAGTCCCTAGAAAAATCATGGAGCAGGTCCTCAAGGAATCAATTCTGAAGCACTTAGAGGAGAGGAAAGTGATCAGGAACAGTAAGCATGGATTCAACAAGGGCAAGTCATGCCTGACTAAGCTAACGCCTTCTATGACAAAATAACTGTCTCTGTGGATGAGGGAAAAGCAGTGAATGTGTTGTTCCTTGACTTTAGCAAAGCTTTTGATACAGTCTCCCACAGTATTCTTGCCAGCAAGTTAAAGAAGTATGGGCTGGATGAATTGACTATAAAGGTGGATAGAAATCTGGCTAGATCATTGGGCTCCACAGGTAGTGATCAATGGCTCCATGTCTAGTTGGCAGCTGGTATCAAGTGGAGTGCCCAAAGGGTTGGTCCTGGGGCTGGTTTTGATCAATATCTTCATTAATGATCTGAAGGATGAAATGGATTGGACCCTCAGCAAGTTTGCAGATGACACTAAACTGGGAGGAGTGGTAGATACACTGGAGGGTAGGGACAGGATACAGAGGGACCTAGACAAATTAGAGGATTGGGTCAAAAGAAATCTGATGAGGTTCAACAAGGACAAGTGCAGAGTCCTGCACTTAGGATGGAAGAATCCCATGCACGGCTACAGACTAGGGACTGAGTTGCTAGGCAGGAGTTCTGCACAAAAGGACCTAGGGGTTACAGTGGACGAGAAGCTGGATATGAGTCAACAGTGTGCCCTTGTTGCCAAGAAGGCTAACGGCATTTTGGGCTGTATAAGTAGGAGCATTGCCAGCAGATCGAGGGACATGATCATTCCCCTCTATTTGGCATTGATGAGGCCTCATCTAGAGTATTGTGTCCACTTTTGGGCCCCACACTACAAGAAGGGTGTGGAAAAATTGGAAAGAGTCCAATGGAGGGCAACAAAAATGATTAGGAGGCTGGAGCACATGATTTATGAGGAGAGGCTGAGGGAACTGGGATTAGTTAGTCTGCAGAAGAGAAGAATGAGGGGGGATTTGATAGCTGCTTTCAACTACCTGAAAGGGGGTTCCAAAGAGGATGGATCTAGACTGTTCTCAGTGGTACCAGATGACAGAACAAGGAGTAATAGTCTCAAGTTGCAGTGGGGGAGGTTTAGGTTGGCTATTAGGAAAAATTTTTTCACTAGGAGGATAGTGAAGCACTGGAATGGGTTACCTAGAGAGGTGGTGGAATCTCCTTTCTTAGAGGTTTTTAAGGTCAGGCTTGACAAAACTCTGGCTGGGATGATTTAGTTGGGAACTGGCCCTGCTTTGAGCAGGGGTTGGACTAGATGACCTCCTGAGGTCCCTTCCAACCCTGAGATTCTATGATACCTGCTCATCACCATGGGCCACCACAGCACTGCCACCAGCCTGGCCCTGGGCTGGATGAGATCAGCTCACGAAGGACAACAGCTGGCTGAAGCTGAACCCGAGCAAGGCAGAGTGATGCTGCTGGGCAGAGGAAGGTACTTGGAGGACTTTGCAGCTATAGGGCATTCTCCTTTGGCTGAAGGGTCACACCCACAACTGGTCAATACAGTCCATGGTCTAGGAGTGCTCCTGGTTCCCTTGCTGATGCTGAGCTCTCACATGGCAGCACCCATGAGTAACCCGTTCTACTAGCTCCAGTTGGCTAGGAGACTCCATCCCATCCTGGCGGACAAAGAGCTGGCCTCAGTTACTCATGCCTTCATCACTTCCCGTCTGGCATATGGCAATGGGATATACCTGGGCAGGAGGCTTTCAGCACTTAGGAAATTCCAACTAGTATGGCCCGTTACAGTGTGTCTCCTCAACAACACAGGCTACTAGGAGCACATCAAACCTGTTCTCTACGCCCCACATCGGCTTCCCAAAGAATAGAGTCAATTTCCAAGTCTCAGTCCTTATCTTCAAGGGACTCTACGGCTTGGGCCCAGGGCACCTAAAAGTGTCTAGTGATCTGGGATGTAGACTAATCAACAACTCCACTCCTCACTCTTTTGTGCCATATGGGTAGAGCTCATCTCTGCCAAAGACAGACTTTCCCAGGGCCCAGTCCCATACTGTGGGACAAACTCTCCCATGGGAGTAAGGACCATCCCAAACTTCCCCACTTGCCCCTCCAAGGACAAGGAGCACTCCTTTGTCCTGCCTTCTCTAATGCAAAACCAGCAGCATGGACATAACAAAAAACAAACACACACCCTACGAAATCACAACCCTCCTCTGCACAACAGGTCTCCCCCAGGGGAAGGTGAGAGAGAGAAAACAAACCACACATGACAGATGTTAAGACACTTTGCTTAATGCTCATATACTACGGTGTGGAGTGTGGTATAAGAACCTATACAGAACAGGCCCCCAGCCTCCCTTCAGTACCAGTGCCCCCCTACCTTCCAGCACTCACGCCTCTGCCTACCCCAGACACCCTAGTACCCCCCCAACACCCAGACATCTACACACCATAGACACCTACCGGCACCCCGACACTCATGCACCTGAGCAGCTCCCCAGACTCTCTCCCACCTAACCCCAGTCACAGCTGCCATGTTTTGTGAAGTTCCACATCCTGCTGCCCATGGCATGGTGTGTCGCCTACAAGCTGGAGTTTATGGTCACATGCAAATGATTTGCAAATATGCAAAATCATCTGCATATAATATCACCCGTGGAACTTAAAACTTGGCAGCTATGTAACTTGGGAGCTTAACTTAGGCAGAAGCCCACAGCAGCCTGGAAAAATTTCTGTTCAACCTAGACAAAGATTTCTCCTGACAATGGGAGTTGCATTGTTAAGAAGTTGCTGTAACTTACATTTATTTCAATTTTACAAGGCTTAAAAAGATGTCTCTTTTTCCTATATTTTAATGCTCCTGAGTTGTTTCTGTCTCATTCCCTTTACAGTTCCCGAGTCTATGACCCAAAGTTCACAATTTTTGGCACAGTGTGTGTCAACATCCCACCATGAGTATAATACAGCAGTGCTGTGTTCTCTGCACCAGCTCCCAAGCTGGCTTGTGAATGGAGTTGAAGGTGTTGGTTTTGACCTATGAAGCCCTAAATGACGTGGGACCAACCTACCTGGGTCACTCTGCTCTCCTCATGCCATACTGCCACAGCTGCAGTCAGTGGAAAAGCCTGAACTGGAGCCCCTATGTAGAGTCTCCAAGGAGAGAGAATGCAGCTGGCAAGGGCATTCTCTGTGAAGGCTCCTAGACTTTGTTTTTTGCTCCCCTAACCTTGGTCTGAAATTACCCAAACTAACTGACTGCAAAGCCCATCTACTTTCCCTGACTTTTGGGGGAAGAGCAGAGAGGGTGGTGTGGTTTAACGTTAAGTCTTCTTTTCTCTTGCTTGTAGGAGTTGTTAATTATAATAACCGAATATTTAAAAGTTGTCAAGGGCATTCTTTCACATATTGTTATGATTTTGTAGTGAGATATTAAGGTTGTATCGTAAGTTTCTGTTTTACAGGGTCTGTACCTTAGTGTCTCACCTTTCTTCTGAATCCTTTTTGGTAAACATGCCATGGGGAACTGGAACCAAATTTCAGCTATTAATTAAATGTGTGTGTGGAATGATCTCCAATGTGTATTTTGCGTTTATATGTTTTGGGGGTTTTTTTTTAGGAAAGTTGGGTAACTGGAACAGCAGAAGAGTTTGGATTTTCCACACAACATGCATTTGCTGCTCCTGGCTGCTGCCTGAGCAGTAACACTATGATATCAGAGATAATCAGAAACTCAGCACACATGCCCTCTAGTTCATTAGCATATGTGTGGGAGCGACTAGTGCCTTGGTTGTCATAGCAACAGATACCTTTGATAATTGATTGACCTCAGACAACCGTAACATTATTTCAGAGCAGCGTCCCAGGAGGAACGGCAAAGACAGCAGACTGGGTTTGGACAAGTTCCTTTGGGCTTCAGATAAGTTACACTGTTTCTTTTCACAGGGGAATTGTTTGTTCCTTTCCTCAGAAATGGTTACATGAAAATAAGACACAAAATTACTGTAACAATGTCAGAATTAGAACACGGGTCAGCAGAGCCTGGGGTAGCTGACATTCCCACGGTGACACCAGCAACACTCCAGAGAATAGGTGCCACAGGAAGTACCACTCAAGGAATCCAGAATGACAGTACCCTGCATCCCTCTGACTGGCGAGCCACCCTATTTAACCCTGGAGGGCACCCCAGGAAGTTGTCTGGGCAGCCACACAGACTTTCAGGTGTGCTGCAATTCCGGACCTTGATCTCCGGTCTCCAATCCCAGCCTGAGTCTGAGCCTGACTCTTGTTCTCCTGCCTTCAGACTGGTCATACCTCTGATCTCTGGCCTCCGACCCTGACTCTTGCTTATTGAACCTGGCTCTAGCACAGAGGTCTCAAGTCCCGGCCCGCGGGCCATCTGCGACCTGAGAACATCCCCACTGCGGCCCGCAAAGGAGAGACACATGCAGCCACGCTGCCGGCAATGTCTGCTGCAGGCGCCACCCCCGGCAGCTCCAATTGGCTGGAGGAGAGGGACAGAGATACCATTACTAGTCTCCAGGCAGAGTCAACCACAGAGGCAGCGTCACTTTTTTCCACAATAAATATAAACAAGTCAAAATACTGAACACAACGATCTGATATCCACCTGGCTGCAATCCTGAAGGTTTCAACTGCTCAGTCACTGAGGCCAAACATCAACAAACTGACAGAACTGAAGTGTTGCCAGGTGTTTGGCAAACACTAAACCACCTTGATTGCACTTGCCTCATTAGCACTACAAAAGTGATTTTTCCCTCCCTTGGTATTCACCCCTTCTTGTCAGCGGTTGAGAATACGCCACTTCCACCTTAACTGAATTGGCTTGTTAGCACTGACCCCCCACTTGGTAAGGCAACTCCCATCTTTTCATGTGCAGTGTATTTAGACTGTATTTTCCACTCCATGCATCTGATGAAGTGGGTTTTAGCCCATGAAAGCTTATGCCCAAATACATGTGTTAGTCTCTAAGGTGCCATAAGGACTCCTCGTTGTGTTTCCTGATACAGACTAACACACCTACAGAAATTAAAAACTCTCTGGCAGGCGAAGAATTGTATAAAGTTGTATGACAGTTTTATTATTTCTAAGAAATTCGAAATAAAAAATACAATATAAATGTTTTCTTTTCTGAACACCAGCTTCAGTGACATTATTGGCCTGCTGGGAGGATTTGAGGACTGGCCCTGGCCCTAAGGTAAACTGAGTTTGAGACCCTTGCTCTAGTGATTCTTTCAGTCCATGCTCACAAATATCAACCCTGACGTGTGGGCCCCAGCTCTGCTGTAACCAGCAGGCCAGAATGCCTACACATTTGTCCCTTATAATTACAGATCCTCTCCTGTAGATTATCTGCTTCTTAGAAATTGGAGGCTAGGAGTTTAAAAGGCAAATATTCACAAAGAAAGTGCGAAATTATAGATGTGTGAGTCCCAGGTCAGTTTTCCGTTACACAATTTTAAAAAAATGTCACGTGGAATCATAAGTTGAAGTAAAACTGAAGTTACATTAAAAAAGAAACATGTTTTGTTTGCATACAGTTTAATTTAATTACTTTCAGTATACCGATCAACATGGCACTGAGTGGTGAAATATGGAGCTTCACAAAGATAACAATGGCCATAAACTATATATTAAACACAACAAATGCTTTATGTATTAAGCATGTTATTATTTAGATAGAAAATCTTTTAAATATGTGCCATTAAAAACTAAGGAAATACGCACACATAAAAACCCTTTGTTTACCGTTAGTTAAGATTGCCTACATCAGTAAACTAAACCACAAAAAAATAGGAAATGCAAAGCTAAGAATTAAAAGGTAGCAATATTCAAGCACTCTCAAATTAGGAAACTCTAGAATGAACGCTGCCTATTCAGCACCTCTTCTGGCTATGCATTATGATATAGTCTTTAAGTAGATGCAGAAGTGACCGCCTGCAAAAAATTTGGTGTAAGTACTTGCGCAGCATCACATAGGGACCTCGGATTCTATCCCTGCCTCAGCCACCGAGTTTTTAAACGATGCTGGCCAAGTCATTTACACCAAACTTTTCAGAGGCAGTCACTTGTGCATGCAATTAAAGACTATATCATAACGCATATCCACTAGAGGAGTGAAAAGAGACTTTATGGCTATTCTGGCATTTCTTAACTTGAGAGTGCTTGACTTTGCTACCTTTTAAGCCTTAATTTTGTATTTCCTCTTTGTTACGGTTAAATTTATTGATGAGAGCAATCTTAACTCATGTTAAATGATGTTTTTTGTTTGTGAATATAAATCAATAGTACAGCCTCCGCACAGTTTTGGAAGCCACACAATGCAATGGTTGGAACGGGTATGGAATGCAGACATGCTGAAAAGGGTTATATTAACAAGGACGGATATGATGTCAGATACTATAGGCATTTATCTGTGTTATTCATTTACCATTGAAATAGTGCAGCCTCTAGCTCATGAGCCTTAAGAGCAAGAGTGGGAAAACTTTTTTGGCCTGAGGGCCACATCGGTGTTGCGAAACTCTATGGAGGGTCAGGAAGGGAAGGCTGTGCCTCCCCAAACAGCCTGGCCCCCCGCCCCATCCGCTCCCTCCCACTTCATGCCCCCTGACTGCCCCCCTCAGAACCCCCGAGTCATCCAACCCCCACTGCTCCTTGTCCCCTGACCGCCCCCTCCTGGGACCCCCACCCCTAATCGCTCCTCCCCCGTGGGACTCCACCCCGTATCCAGTCCCCCCGCTCCTTGTCCCCTGACTGCCTCCTCCTGGGATTCCCCACCCCTAACCACCCCCCTGGGTCCCCATCCCCTATCCCACCCCCCTGGAGCCCCATCCCCTATCCAACCCTCCCTGCTCCCTGTCCCCTGAATGCCCCGATCTATCCACACCCCCGCCCCCTGACAGGTCCCCAGAACTCTCACGCCTATTCAACCGCTCCCTGTTCCACGTCCCTTGACCACCCTCTCCCCCAGAACCTCTGCCCCATCCAATCGCTCCCTGCCCCCTAACTACCCCCTGGACCCCCCTGTCCCTTATCCAACCTTCCTGACCCCCTTACCATGCCACTCAAGAGTGGCAGGGCTGGAAGCCACGCCGCCCGGTCAGAGCCAGCTGCACTGCCGGCATGGCTGCAGGGGTGGGGGGACAGCAGGGGAAGGGCTGGGGGCTAGTCTCCCTGGCCGAGAACTCAAGGGCCAGGCAGGATGGTCCCACGGGCCGGATGTGGCCCGCGGGCCATAGTTTGCCCACATTTGCTTAAGAGAGAACAATAGGAGCTTTTCCAAAGATCATCCCTGCTGTATGTCAGCTGCCCATCTGTATTATGGGAAATCTAGTCACTATGGGAAATCCACAGCTACCATGATGCCTATTGTCAGGAGAGAGGCCAAAAAAATCCAACTTGCAGCACAATTAAATGTCAAAATGGTACAATAAAATAGCTCACAATTATTAGCCTGGGTAAAACACACACTTTTCCAAATAACTCAAAACACTTGCTCATGTGAATAGTGACAAATTGTGTAACAAGAGGGACTTAGAAAGTCAGGATTATGTGGAGACTCCTGGAGTCAGCCTACCGTAGTAATGTAGCGGGAATGGAATTCTGGAGCATCCTTCAAGAATGTCAGGCCAGGATGCGTTTCAACCACATCCTGAAAGACAAAACCAAGTGGAACTGGAACAAGAGTTTTTTTCCCTTTTAATTAGAGTTTAAAAATGACTGAGTTTACAAAGTGATGCTCTGTGGCACTTTCCAAACTGCAATTGCAGCATTTAAAAAGCTAAATTACAATATTTGAAAATGAACCTTGTAAGAGAACAGGCATTTTCTGGGCAATACGCACCTGCTGGGCCATTTTGATTTACTTAAAGACAGAAAAACAAAGGAAGAATTAGTGAGCAGATGAAAACTCATTTTTACTGATAGAGAAATAAATGTTAGCTACGTGGACCATATGACTTTTCTCCCCAAATCCCTTTTTAATTCCTTGCAGATATTAGTATTTGTCATACTGATACATCAGAAATAAGGGTTCTTCTGAAAGACTTTAAAAACAGCCCTTTGTATCTTTCCAGACCAATATACAACAGCAGGAGAAAAGCTGGTTTTTTTTTTAATCTTCTTTCACAAAGATACAAATAGCTGCAGTCCATACCTTTTCCATACTAACTTGACTATTTTGGAATTTCTCTTTCTCTCAGAATAGTTATTTTTTAGTGCCAAATCCTGGCCTAGTGGTATGGAATTCAGCCAGAGCTGCATGGCTGTGACATGTTCCAGCTGTGGAAGACCTGCTCATATTGTGAATGTAAGAAGCCTCCCTCAGGAGGGCTGCATAAGCACTACATGCCTGCACTACAAGCATCTCCAGTGGCAAGGGGGAAGCATCATGGCTGTGCTCCATCTATAAGAAGATTCTGGGGAGGCCCTGAGCATATGCATGGTCTCTTCTTGAGGGCCAGTGGTGGTGAATAGCCACTGACTGACTGACAGGCAGCCAAAGAAACATTAAAATGTTTAATTCTTGCGGGGATATTCTCTGGCCTATGCTATACAGGAGGTCAGACTAGATGATCACAAGGGTCCAATTCTGACCTTGGAATCTATGAATCCACAAAAAAGATTATGCAGCTCTTAGATTACACTAGCAGCGGCAAAATGGAGCTGCTGTCAATCAGGAGAGGCAACATGCCTTGTGGGGAAAATATGAAAAGTGCCACCAATGAGCGTGAGAAAAATCCATCCCAAAACTCTTATCCACAACCCCATAATGGTACCAGTTTTTTTTGTGGAAAGGCAACCACCTCCTCAGAGATCCAATCCTGCCCCTCAAGGCATCTCCATGGTTATGTACAGTGGGCACCACAATATCAGAAATGTATTAACACTGGAAGGAGCTCAGAGAAGGGCATGAGCCAATGATCAGAAGAGCTGGAGGGACTAATTTATGAAAGGAAGATTAAAAGAATTATGTACATATAGAGCTTAGCAAGCAAAGATTAAGGAGGGACATGAATAAATTGCTTAGGGAGGTTGTGGAATCTCCATCTTTGGAGATTTTTAAGAGCAGGTTAGACAAACTCCTGTCAGGGATGGTTTAGATAATACTTAGTCCTGCCATGAGAGGAGGGGACTGGACTAGATGACCTCTCGAGGTCCCTTCCAGGCCTATGATTCTATGATACGCGGCCACAAATATCTGAAGGAACTAGACACCAAGAATGGAGAGGGATGTTTGTTTTTTTATAGTGCATAAGGGTAAAAGAAAAAGCAATGGGATTAAATTAAAACAAGGATAACTTAGGTTGAATACAAAGAAAAACTTTTTGTAGAGTGGAATATAAATATGTAATAGGCGAGGTGACATATACAATGCTTTAGTTTAATAATTCTTTGCAAATATTTCAATGGTAGATTGCATTTGGTAGTCTGGAAGAAGTGTTATTAGGTAAATTAAATAATTGTTAACTGCACTCTTAACGTGCAAGGTTTTATACGTTAGTCTAATATCTATCTATTGATCTCACGGTGCCTTGTATGTTCTTCCGTCTTGAGGTTTGAGATTTGCAGATACAACCACATGGAGATTCTGGGACGATTCAGTTTAGCTACCTGTTAATTCCAAATGGTTACCCCAACTGGAGACTGTGGGTCAAGTTAAAGTTTTGCAATAAATGGGCACAATTTTCAATTACTTCAGCAGGAGCTGCCGCTGCTCAGCTCCTTCAAAAATAAGCACCCCCCTTACATTATTATTATTATTTAAATTTAAGTCTAAAAAGCTCGACCCCAACTAGAGCCCATTCAAAGTTCTGCATGCCCTTTACATACACTGAAGAAGTTACAAACAAATATCCCAAATTAGCAACACCCTTCCCCCAGCTCACCCAACCAGGTACTGCTGAGCAAGGTTTATGTACCTGAAGTAGTGGGATGAAATCCTCCTGCTCTAAGTAGTTGCAGTTGGGTTTTGCTAGAAGGTAAAGAAATTTGGCTGCATCATCATGGCAGCTCTGTAGTAATCTATGAGAGAGAGAATAAAGGTTATAAATTACTCAAACTAATTCATACTCTCAGAGGATACAGCAATCAGAAGCCACAGTTTGATTGTTAGGCTCCTTATTTAAAGTGCCAAATTTCAGCCAGAAGTTATGCAAAGTTATGCAATTTAGGCAAAGTTCTGACCATGTAAGTTATGCACACCTGACATCAGAAGGGTAACACCTTATTCTCTTCCTTGATACCTTGAAACAATGGCCAAGTGTTTCTTGGAGGAGGTGACTATTGTTTCTCCCTAATATTACTGTGAGAAATATGGGTGTGCTCTTTGGTGACAGCTAATATGGTGTCTGGATCTATCAACACCAAGGTGTCACTGTCTCATAAAAGGGGATGGATATTTTACCCTAAGGGTCTGTCTGGGTAGCTGCACCAGCCTGCCCATCTAGAGAAAGAGAGAGTAGGTCCTTTCCAATAGTCACCTAACAACTTAAATGGGAGAGTCACTAAGAGACATTCCAAGAGCCAGTAAACTTAATAGGACTAGCCCATGATCTGTCCAAGCCAGTTTGAACAGGTTGGGTCAGACAGAGTCACATAGATACATAGCAGGATCTGGGCTGGCTAGTAGAACGTACGTTGGTTGTGTTCTGTGTCTGCAGCTGAAGAGGAAAGTGCATCTAACTGGGCGTGTAGGGCAGTGTAACATTAGATAAGACGATGTACGTAGGCTGTTATTTTTTAAATCCTTTTTTTATTTTATGGTTTGTTCCAACTGCTAAATAAAACACCTTTGTTTGAAGGAGGCTGTTGGTCAATATCACAGGATCCCAAAGGGAGGAAACGAAGGCGTCTGAACCCAGTCGGCCCTGCAGGGTTACAAGTAATTGGTACATGAGGCTGTGTGCTCAGGGTCTGGCCAAAGAGTGGAAGAATCACAAGATTCCACCCTGAGACAGCTAAGGGGAAAGAGGCCAAACGCCTGAGGGGGGCACTGGCACAGCTAGCTCCATAACTGTGACAACTGTCAAATAGCAACGATTGCCTTGAAGAAGAAGAAGAAAAAGCCCTCTGAAGGCAATGGTTATGGTACTTCTTATCACTGTGTTCTACTGTTCATGGTAGGGCATCATCATTACAGTTACTTGCCTACCTATGCAGTGCAGTATGTCAAATGTTTACATTAAGTGTTTATTTAAATTCTGAGACTTGAAGAAAATAATCTCTGTGATTATTTGCTAAAAATGTATAGTTTTGTTCTCTTTACTCTTCCTACACGAAGGTATCTTAGAACAGCATTCCCATTTTATAGAGCCACAGGTGTTAAGGCCAGATGGTATCATTAGGATCATCTCATCTGACCTCTTGCGTAACAGACCAGAGAATTTCACCCAGTGATTCCTGCATCAAGCCTATAACTTCTGGTTGAGCTAGAGCAGATTTCTTAGAAAGGGACATCCAGGCTTGCCTTAAAACACTTAAAGAGGTGGAAAACTCTAGGTCAGTTGTTCCAGTGGTTAATGAATTATTATTATTTTAATCTGAATTTGTCTGGCTTCAGCTACCAGCCATTGGATCTTATTATGCTTTTGTCTGCTATGTTAGAGAACTTTACTATCAAATCTTTTCTCCGTGTAGGTACTTACAGACCATGATCAAGTCACTTCTTAACCTTCTCTAGGATAAACTAATCTAGAATTGAGTTTCCCTCATCTCTTTCTACACAAGGCATGTTTTCCAGATTGCATATCATTCTTGCAGCTCTTTCCTAAACCTTCCAGTTTTTTGAAGTGTTGATATCAGACCTGGTCACAGTATTCAGTAATAGCCTCACTAATGCCATATACAGTGGTAATATCACCTCTCTACTTCCACTTGATAATCTCCTGCTTGGCTAATTCTTTTAAAACTCTTGGTTGAAAGTTATTTGATCCTGCAGTTTTAAAAAAAAAATGTTTGGCTTTAGCAGTTTTCTGTTTAACATTCTGCCTAGTTACTGTTGGAATAGAAAGTATTTAATTAACCGTGTAAGACAAAACTAAGTCATCCAGCTGCTTTTCAAATGCAGAACATAAATATTTATTGAAGAACCTTTTCTGCACCATGATTGTTAATTTTGCTATACCCATCTAATACTGGACCTATACCATTGTTAGGATGATAGCATTTGTTTCTGATTTATTTTAAAAATTCATTCTTATTATTCTTAACTCCACTGGCCACAGATTTTTTTCATTGATACTTTTAGCTTTCCTTATCAGTTGGAAAGATTCATGTCTGCTCATTGTCTGAAAACTACATTTTTAGTACATGACTCTGCCTCTCTTACTCTGAATGGGTGAAATGCACCTTTCTGCAAAGCAAAAGCGCAAGGCCTATATACCACTTGAATCCCATTTAGGCCCTAACTTGAGGGTTTAAGAAAGTACGTGGAACAATAGAGTTTTTGCTAGTTGTCTGCAAAAGGGAGAATTTCACTCTGTGTGTGTAAGAGGGGCAGAACTGGCCCTTAGAAATCAATATTCATAGAATCGTTGAAAAGTAGGGCTGGAAGGGACCCTGAGAAGTCACCAAATTCAGCCCCCTGCGCTGAGTAAAGTAAACCTAGACCATCCCTGCTTTTAAAAACCTCCAATGATGGGGATTTCACAACCTCCCTTGGAAGCCTATTCCAGAGCTTAACTATCCTTATGATTAGTATCATGTGCAAATTTTAGAAGCATACTCTCCACTCCATTATCTAAGTCATTAATGAAAATATTGAATGGCATCAGACCCAGGACTGACCCCTGCGGGATCCCATTAGATACACCTCCCACTTTGACAGTGAACAATTGATAACTACTCTGAGAGTGTATAGTCTTTCAACCAGCTGTGAACTCACCTTATAGTAATTTCGTCTAGACCACATTTCCCTGCTTATGAGAACGTCATGTGGGACTGTCAAAAGTCTTACTAAAATTAAGTCATATATTGCTAATATCCATTTCTTATGTAGCTCTGATCTAACTTTTAACATAGAAAAAAATTTAACATTTAGCATCTATTAAAGATGGATCCAATGAGATGCTATAATAGAATCTCTCCTCGATAGTTTAATCTTTTTCCAAGACTGACGTATTTGAAGATGCTGCCAAACTCTACTGACAAAATTCCCTAGCATACAAATCACACCAAAGAGGCAAACAATGGCTTCTTTTGTCAAGTGTGTGTGTGGGAAGTGGAGAAGGTTGGGGAGGGAGGCTGTAGAGGGGAATCTGCTCCAACTATAAAAGTTGCTAGCAGGGTGTGGTGCTTTACTGAATGGAAATATGCTCTATAGGATGATATCTTCTGTCTGTGACCCAGAGGAGTGAGTACTTCAGAAGAGTAGAACATTATTCCAATCTTTGCTATTTCCTACTGCATAACATTGTCAGTCAAGATTAACACATTTATCCAAATAACTGGTATCTATTGAACCAAAACACGCACACAAAAATGAGGCATTCCCAGGCTTTCACCAAGCCCTTACTGAAAAATAATCGTAACGGATTGAGAAACAATGTAGAAAGTATCAGGCTCCAGAGCTTTCACCAGTTATTGTGATGGAAACAATAAGTTACTCAGAGAAAAATTACTCTGTAATTTTCAAGAACTGCAAAATTAAAACACATTATTTATTTGTTATTTACTAGTGATTGTCATCATGAATAAGAATTAGTTATTAGACACTTGCACTCTGTCTTATGGACATTTTCACCTGTGAGTAGCTTTATGCATGTGCATAGTCTCATTCAACTCACTGGGAATACCCACGTGCATAAAGTTATGGGCATGTTTAAGTACTTGCTGGACTGAGGCGTTAGATGCTTGAAAATATGAAATTGTAGAAAATGGTTAGATAAACAAATGCACAGCATTTAGCCATAACGCTGCACTGGGAGTTCACGTTCAGTGGGTTTCCAGCAGAACCCACTCCTCAGCCAGTTCTGCTATAAATCTGGGGTGCACGTAATCTGGTCTGATTTAGATGTTTAAGTTTAGTAGATGCTGGAATATAAAGTATTTCATTATCGTATGTCATGAATACATCACCCATTACCAAATACAGAATATGCAACATACTTAAAGTGGCTCCATCACACCAATCTGAAAATAGGGGTAAATATAACGGTCCTCCTAGAGGAATGTGTTAGCACTTACTAAGTAAAGGTTATGAGCAGAAATTTCTTATGGTGTCTCTTAAGTGTGAGCAGAGGGCCTGGCATGCAAGCCATGTGGACAAGCCACCGTAGGCCCAGATTACAAAGTATGCTCAGGCACCATATTTTCCTCCATCAGCTTAACTGATAGAGCATCATGCCCAGGTTTTAACAACAACGCTCTACATTTTTGGTTATTTCTGCCCTTTAAATTGCCTTTTCCATAGACCAGTGTGAAAATCTAATGTGAAGATCATTTTTAGGAGTAGTAATGAAATATTGAAGCAAAAGTTAGGGCAAACTTTCAATAACCTTAAAACAGAGTGAGTTTTAATCACTCTTTGCAGAAACATGCTGCTGTGCTGCAGAGTAAACCTGACAATTTTCAGGCTAAACCAACTTTCAAACCCAAAGCTACAGGGAAACTAATATAGGGCTTTATCATGAGAGTTGCAACTTTAACACTGGAGAGGCTGTTGTGACAGTGAACGGCAAATTAGACATGAATGAGCAGTTTCATTGCTGCAGAAAGAGAGGGAGGTTTTGGGCTGCATATGCAAACGCATCTGTCACCAAAAAGAGAGGCACTAGATTCTGGCTGAGCTATTTTAAAATGGGAGCCGAAAGTTGGGCTCCCAAGGCCATATTAAAATAAGTGGACTGATTTTCAAAACGTCTACAAACGAAGTAGCTCCCTCTGACCTCAAATGAGATTTGTGGGTGCTTAGCACTTTTGAAAAATAAGGCCACTTATTTAGGTGCTAAAATGGACTTGGGTGTTTAAAGTTAGGCATCCATGTTTTAAAATGAAGGCCTGTTTCCATATGGCTATGGTTAAGGGGTGACTTGATGACAGTCTGCAAGTACCCAATATTCTGGGAAACAAATATTTAATAATGGCCTCTTAGCAGAGAAAGATCTAACATGATCCAATAACTGGAAGTTGAAGCTAGACAAATCCAGACTGGAAATAAGGTGTACATTTTTAATGGTGAGAGTAATTAACCATTAGAACAATTTACCAAGGATCATGGTGGATTCTCCACCACTGACAATGTTTAAATCAAGATTGGGTGTATTTCTACAAGATCTGCTCTAGGAATTATTGTGGGGAAGTTCTAGGAAATTCTGGGTTCTACAAGGGGTCAGACTCCAGAATCACAATGGTCCCTTCTGGCCTTGGAATCTATGAAAACTGAAGGGTCTTCATAGAAGAACAATAAAAATGATCAGGGGCCTGGAGAAACTGATCTCTGAGGAAAGATTAAAACAGCAAAAAATAGTTTGGCAAGGAAAAGACAAAGTAGGAGCATGATACCAGTCTACAAATATTTGAAGGCTGTGACAATGAAGAAGGGATAAGAACTATTTAGTTTGATGCAAGAGAGATTAATTAGGACTAAGTGGAGGAACCTATGATACAACGTATGTATCAACAAAAACAATCTGACTGTGACCGTCCTTATACATTTTACAGTTTTACTTTGGTAACTAGATGCTGTTATTCCAACAGTTTTAAATTTAGCTCAGGAAATACCTAGGGAGCACAGCTCCAAAGGCAGTTTGAAGGATTTGAAGAGTGCCCATTGAACTGGGGCGGTGGAAGAGGTAGAAATCACTCTGCTTAGGTGATACTGCAGACATGTCCTACGGGCACAAAGAATGGGTAAGATAATAGGGCTGTTTCATCTCACACCATCTCTGATTCCAAGCCTCCTAGCCAGAGCTCTCATAGCCACAGGAGAGAATTCAGAAAGGAGCCTTGACAATGGCATGCTCCAGAGACAGTGAAACTCCTCTTACAGAGCCAAGTCCTTACTCAGGCATTTGGTAACAAATGAAAAACAAGTAAAGCCCTCAGGATCTAACCCATTGTGTCACAACACCCCCCCCCCACACACATCTCAGCAACCTCCAGTTTACCGTCTACTTTACCCCACACCTCCACAATGACAGCAGAGCCCCAGTCCTGCTTCTCTCACAACAACATAACACCCTCTTTGCCCCCTGCACTTGGGATGCCCATCTACTTCTCCTCCATCACGCCCTTCAATCTCCTCATTTAAATACTTCCTTAGACTACTCTCCTGACTGAGCTTCCATTCTGCGAGCAGGACTAATCCCAGCAACAACGTGACTGGTCACTGTAAACCTCCTCCTCTCTTTCCCCATTTCCCTACTGCTTGTTACACATGCACAGAGGCTGCATCATCACTCACGAGAGACTGTCAGCTCTCCAGAGACCATGTCTTTCTACCTGTGTGAGGTACAGAGCTAACCTCAGCGGATGTAAAATAATGAGCAGTAATATATATCCATGGCTGACAGGGCCATGATTCAGGAAAACATATAATCATGAAGTCTGCAGGACTTAAGTACTTTCCTGAATCAGTGCCAGGGAGAAGAATGGTTCAGTGGAGTGAGGGAACAGGATGCAGAGAGCCGGAGCCAGGGGTGCACTTCCACTGCACGCTGCAGAGCTGTGTTCCACTTTGGCAGGGAGGGGTCTTTGGAGACAGGCCAGGGAGATGCAAGGGTAGGTAAACTTAAAGTGCCCAAGCAGGAAGGGTGCCAAAGAGAGGCTCTGCAGTTAGAAGAAGGCTGTATGGCGCTCCCTCCCTCCACTCCTCCCAAATGGGCCAGATTCAAAAGCAATCCTGTGGCATTGTGCCTCCATCAGGGGATGCCAAACAATCTGCAGCATTAAAAGACTCTACTCTCCATCCCAGAGTAGGACCCACTGTTCTAGGGAATGATACTATCTCCAGACTGACTCAGTGTCCATATCACTGTACCTCATACATACATTTGCAGATATGGGCTATTCCTAGTCAACAGATGCAGATCCTATTAAAGCAGTGGGGGAAACAAACATTCAGTAAATTATGGGGAAGATAACTGAAACCAGTGTCGATTTTAAAATACGGATTTATTTGGACAGAAGGAGGAGGGGTTTGAAGAGTCTGGTGGGCGAGTAGGAAAGAAGGACTGAAGAAGTGTTAGGGCAGCCAGTTGGGTGGCTGGCCTTTTCCTTTTCCGAGGAAGAATTTTCTTATATGCTGTACTCACTGTCTCCACATAGCTACGAACGAATGTACAGATACAAATCCCGTCCTTTCTCCCCCTGCTGCATTGAACATGGGGGCTTTCCAATACAGAGGGCAGCCAAATACCTGCAAATGAAACACACAGATACATGGTAGATGAGAAGGCTGGGATGTTAATACAGTCACAGAAAGGGCTTATTCATTTATGAACTGTATATTCTGTCAACAAACAACCTAATTAGGCTCTCACACCACAATACAAAACCCGTTGGGCCTTACACCTCATCAGGCCAACACAAGAAATCAACAGAGTCAGCAGCCTCCACCAAAAATACCCTGCTCCCTGGCCCTCCCTATATTGTTACATATAGGCAAGAGCATCCCATTTTTCCTGATGGTGCATATAGAGAGAGGCAGTCTCCACCACCTAGGACTCATATCCCATAGGAAATTTAGATCAGCATCTGCACTGGTTTTTACTTCTGGATGCAATTCCAAGTGCTGGCCTAGGAAAACCGGTGCATTATGATTTCCATGGTGCTTCAGAAAAACAAAACCTACCAAATTCCTTGAAAAATGCAGCAGTCAATCCAATCAAGAAGCCAGCGCTTGACCCTGCAGCTCTCCCCAGCCATCATCGTGACTCCAACCTCCTACTCCTGTACAATTTAACTGAGGAAGCAGTCACATACTGGAGCCTGCTGGTTACATCAGCCAACCTCCTAGACACCTTGCAATCTGTGTACAGACCAGAGTACAACACAGAGACTGCCCTACTGGAACTAAAAAGATGAGCTTCTCATGGCCATAGACACAGAAAAGATCCCCCTGCTCCAGTGTTTAATTTGTAATGAAAGAGGTGCTGGAGCTCAAGCAATTTTTTCAAATTAATAACTGATGCAGCAAGCCTAGAAGTGCCGGGGCTGTGACCTGCCAAGCCCAGAGGTGCCAGGGTTCTGACTAGGGTTGCCAACCCTCACAGACTGGCCAGGAGTCTAGCGGAATCGGATTTGATCTCCTGGTGGCTATTGAAAGCAATCCTGGAGATTTTAATAGGCCGCTAAAAGTCCAGTTGGCGGTGCAGTGGGGCGAAGGCAGGCTCCCTACCTGTCCTGGCTCAGCATGGCTCCTGGAAGCAGCCAACATGTCCAGCTCCTAGGCACAGGGGCAGGTAGTGGGTCTGCGTATGCTGCCCCCATGCCTGAGCGCCAACTCCACAGCTCCCATCGGCCAGAAACCGTGGCCAATGGGAGCTGCAAGGGCAGTGCCTGCAGGCAGGGGCAGTGCACAGAGCCACATGGCTGCCCCTGAGCCTAGGAACCGGACATGCCGACTGCTTCCAGAAGCCGCCGGGGTAAGCGTCACCTGGCTGGAGCCCACATTCCAAAGCTGCTCCCACACCCCAATGCCTGAGCCCCCTCCTCCACCCAAACTCCCTCTCAGGGCCCGCACCCCAAACCTCCTCCCGCATCCCATCTCCTGCCCCAGCTGAGCCCCTTCCCGCATCCTGAATCCCTCTGCCTCAGCCCAGAGCCCCCTCCTGAACCCCAAACTCCTTACCCCCAGCCAGAGTCCTCACTCCCTTTCACAGCCCAGCCCCTGCCCGAGCCCTGAGCTCTCTCCTGCATGCCAACTCCTCAACTCCAGCCCAGACTCCCCTCCTGTACCCCAAACCTCTCATCCTAGGCCCCACCCCCACCCGGAGCCCTCACCATCTCTTGCACCCCACCCCTCTGCCCCAGCCCGGTGAAAGTGAGTGAGGTTGTGGGAGAACGAGCGATGGAGAGAGGGAGGATGGAGTAAGTAGGGGCAGGGCCTCAGAGAAGGGGTGGGGCAAGGATGTTCAGGTTTGTGCGATTAGAAAGTTGGCAACCCTGCTCTGACCTGCCAAGCCCAGAGGTGCCAGGACTGTGACCTTCCAGGCCCAGAGGTGCCGGGGGCTCTGACCTGCTAGGTCCAGAGGTGCCGGGGGCTCTGACCTGCCAGGCCAAGAGGTGCCGGGCTCAGCCCTGGCACAAATTAAGCATTACCCCGCTCATACTCCCTGCAGCCTTTGACAAGTGCATCACAAGGCCCTGCTAAGATGCCTGTGTGACATAGCAGGAGTAGATAGCCCAGCTCTGTTGTAGCTCCAGCCCCTATCATTCCTCTCCAGAGAGTGAGATGGGTAACTGCTCCTCCTCTCTGAAGGCTCTTGTGGAGTCACACTATCCCCACTTCTCCTCAAAATCTCTATGAGACCACTGGGGGACCACGGGCTCCGCTGGCAACAGCATGCCAATAACACTCAACTCTCTCTCTCGTTCTCAACTGATGCAACCACCACCAAGAGGTCAGAATACCTACAAGAGATCAGCTCTTCAATAAGGAGCAGCTGGCTCAAGCTGAATCCAGGCACGAACAAAGTGATTCTGGTTGGAAAGGGGAAACGCTAGGAAGCACTAATTGAGATACAAGCCCCACCTTCCACTGAAAGCTTCTCTCACAGGTTTAAGTTCTCTCTTTGGCACCCTCCCCTAACTTCTTCCTGTGATTGTCCCTCTTTTTACCAGAACACCAGCCAGATGAATAACTACTTTTGGATGCGACCATCCTGATTTCAGTCCCCTGTACATGAGCCAGGACTAGGTATGCAGTAAGAAAGGACGGAGATTCATGTTGTGCTGTTTTATTTATAAAGGCTGCTATTTCTGTTGCACTTGCTTCAGAACTCTGAATCTAGAGTCATATCAGTACTTCTGTATTGCAGCAGTGGACCTTGACACAGCTTGATGTTATCAGATAATGTGCTGACCCAGGGATGTCTCAGCGTATCACTGATTGAAGTACTGGTCTCCTCTGCACAGCCGTGCTGCTTTTTCTGCTTTGAGTCTGGCAAGGGCCCAGACAGATACCTTTGCTGCCCTTACATGACACATAATATGAGTCATTGAACTTTTTTGTCCCACACTTGATGGTTTCCTGGGCATCTTTTCAGAGGGTGTGTTCTGACAGCTGCTGTCATATTTATTACACAGCCAGTCTCTACCTTCACAAAATCTTTGCTCATCAAACTAGAATGCCCCTCCTGGATGGAGTGTCACTGTTCCAGCTCCAGCATCAATGAACAATGTACATGAATAAATGAGAATTTTTGTTATGATTGCTAGTGCATTAACAGCCTGAGGAGAGTACATGCTTGAAACATGGAAAAATAGGGTAATGTGGCAAACTGTTCCTGAACCAGGTGTTCTGTTCCCCAGATCCAGGTTCTCATTTGCAGACTGTTAGGTCTCTAAAGCTGCTGAACTCCTATGTCTGCATTATACAAACTGAGCATCCAAGGATCAGTGCAACATGATTTAGCTGGCCATATCCCTCTTCTGCTAATCATGCACTAAAAGAGACTGTTGTGCTAGAGGTGTTGTTACCAGTGTCCCCTATTACAAACCTGCCTGTACCCCTTGGGTATGTACCTGGCATGACGAGCCTGTGTCGCTGCTCATTGTCCATGCTCTCCTGGGTACACTACTATTTTTAGCCTGCTAGCTCGATGAAAGCTGGTGTAAGTACATCTACACACACTGGGAATCACAGCCCTAGCATCAAGTGTAATCATAGCCATAGAGTAGGCCGGCTTCATGCCATCTCAGGATCACAGTGGCAGAGAACTGATCTCAAAAAAGGCAACTGGTAACGTCTGCAGTTGAAGTACACCAGCACTCCTGCCTCGTGGCACAGACTAGCACCAATGCATCTGCGGACCTGGTTCTGTGATAGGTTTCCAATCAAAACTAACCAACAGCATGAATTCCTAGTTTCAGATCCTGAATGCTCATAATGAAGCACTCATTAAAAATATAAAGGCTAAAAATTATAGAAGTTTGGTAATAATTTCAATTACAAATAAAGGTGAGAAAATCTGAACCTGTTTATGGACAATTAGGTGAACAGAAAAACAGGCAAAGGATCAGTTCCTGATCTCACACCAGTCTAATCCTGGTATAAACCCATTTATTCCAACAGTTAGGCTGGATTTGCACCAGCATAAGTGAGGTCAGAATTTAGCTCTATATGCCCTGGACAAATTATTTGCAACCATGCTGTATGTAACAGTTGTGACTGTGTTCTCTGCTAAACTCCTTTGCATTTCTAAGGAGTCTGCCTGTTGGCCAGGGAAGCTGCCATTTTGTGAGTCAGATTTGACTCAGCGTGCATCAGAGGTGACACACATCATCCTTCTCCCATGGAGACTTTAATTGTGTTCATTCTTGTTTTGTTGTTTCCTTAATCTAACATAAGTGATTCAAACTTATAAGTACATTTGCTCATTGTGAACTGAAAAATATAAAATTGCAACTAGAATTGAGCAAATAGTTGATAAATTTAATTAATGTTTCATTGTCTCCCAAACGGTGAGTGACCCAGTGAATGGCTACATTTACCTTGGCAATTTTCCCCATTTCATAAATGTTTGCTTTCTCATCTTCAAACTCTGTAAAGGATGCTTCGATCCTGGCAATGGTCTCCTCATGATTGTTGCAGACACTTGGAAGCCCTTTGGGGAAGTAGAAACGTGGAATGTTTATGGACACAGGGGCATTGATAATGACTTTATTCGCAGTCACAAGAGGTCGTGGGCTGACTGCTGACTTCAAAGGGGCTGGGGATGGAGTCCCAGGCTTCTTCTCTTGTTTATTTTGAACCTGAAAAGATAATGCAAGAAATAAATACTTTTTCTACCATATAAAATTTTTAAAAAAAAGGGGGGGGGGGTGGACCCTCCTGTTCCAAATGCACAAGACATTAACAAGCATCAAAAATACTTAGTAATTCAGTTGTGTGTATTACGTGATAAAAAAGTCCCATGTTAAAATTATTATTAAGGTTGTAAAGTCAAACATCCAAAAGCTAGGAAATGCAAGATTAAAGCTGTCTGTACAACTTTAACTCCGTCCATCAGTATATGTAATTTCAATCACATATTACTTTTTCCACAGGACCTCTGCCTCATTCAGTGCACACAATGGCTGGTGTTCAGGGAGTGAAGCCCTGTTCAATATTTCTTTTCATCCTCATCATTCAGTGTGTGGCCTCCATGCCTGGTTAACAGCACAGCAGCCAACTCTTGCACTGAATGAGTTGTTGCACTTTTTTTTTTTTTTTAAATTTCTTCATGGAAATAGAAGATTATTTCTATGGGGTTCATCACTACAGTTCCTGAGGGCCTGAATTCACCCTCACAACAGCAGGGCAGTATTATTATCCCCTTTTCCAGATAGAAGAACTGAGGCCCAAAGAAATTAAAGCCAAGCTTTGCAAGAGTGTCTCATAATTCTGGGAGCCTTAGTGACTGGGTGCCCAAACTGAGATGCCCAAGACCTGATTTTTCAGAGATGATGAGCACTGGCAGCTGCCATGGACTTCAATTGGAATTGTGAGCCGTTAGCACTTTTGAAAATTGTTCTCAAGAAAAGCACCCAGGAGAGAAGGAACACAAAATTAGTAGTCACGTCTGAAAAGTCTGGCTTAAGGTCCCAGTTCAGAAGAGTATTTCTTTGTAGGAAAGGCATTTAAGCAGATAGCTAAGGACAAGACTTGAGCAGGTGCTTAAGTGCTTTCCTGAATCTGGGCCTAGGTTATTTGCCTAACACCATACAGGAAATCTGTGGCAGAACCAGAGATAGAAGCTGGTAGTCCTGTGTCCCAGTCCACAAGAGCATCCTTTCTCTCCCTGTAGACCCCTGCCTCATTCACTATGCAATCTTATCCCATTCACCATTCTATCTATAATGGATGTACAGTTGCTAGGGAGGCACACTAGGCCATCCCTTTAATGAACCTCTGTAGTCTTTTAGTTCTGTTCAGTTTAATATTTTTTGGAGAAAAATTAGAAGCCTGAGCATATTCTAATTTTAAGTACTTTTGGAATAACTAAATTATGAGGTTGTAAATTTAGAATTTTTTAAAAAACTTTTTTTTTTTTTTTTTTAAAGACATTACATGGGGATCTTTGTTCTGGGGCTTTTTGAAATAGAAAATAGTCATCAAAACTACACATTGATAAATAATACCTTATTTTTGTTGGAAAAAGACAAAGTTATTAACAATTAACTAGCTTACTCAACTAGTTTACAGTAACACAGCAGAAAAAGAGGGCTGATGAGCCCATCTGTGATGTCAACATTCCCCTGGCACGGAACAGTTCCTTGTCCGGTTTCCTAACTACAGGACCAAAGGGTGGCCATTTTTCCTGGGAGACGCCTGGCTTCATTGTGAACAATGGAAAATAGCAAGATAACTTTACTAGGGACAGTGTCATTGCCACATGCAACATGAGAGAAAGTTTCAAGGAGACTAATTGGATAACTAATTGGATAACCATATATTATTTTTTAAAAATAAACTTTAAGCTTCCTGTCTATGTTTATTCAATGGCTTTATTTGAAACATTTGTAAAAGACAAGGAACTTCAAACAAAAAACACTTTGTGTAAATTAATTAAGGTTGCAAAGAGACAACAATGCCAAAGTCAAAACCACAAAACCCAAGAAATATAGAATAAAGCTGTGTGCACACATCCATTACCTTCTTCCACATTCTCACCCAAAGATATGCTTACAGTCAAATCCTCTAGCAAATCAGCCCTACTGAACTACAGTCACCAAGATGACACCAAAACAACTTTAACTCTGCCCTCTGAGGAATGCATAAAAAACATAATGCAAGTCTGTCTCATGGGTAGGATACACAATAGCCCACAAATCAAAGTTCACACATCCATACTGCTAAAAACATTATGTAGCCAAAAAAACCCGTGTCATAACCATAGGGGTAGCCTAAATTCCTCCTTACCTGTAAAGGGTTAGGAAGCTCAAGTAACCTGGTTGGCACCTGACCAAAGGAACTAATGGGGACAAAAGATACTTTCAAATCTTGGGGTGGGGGGAGAGGTTTTGTTTTGGGTTCTTTGTTTCTGTGGTCGTTCGCTCTTGGGACTAAGAGGGACTGGACATCAATTCATGTTCTCCAAATCTTCCTGAACAAGTCTCTCATATTTCAAACTTGTAAGTAACAGGCAGGTAAGGTGTATTAGTTTATCTTTGTTTTCTCAACTTGTGAATTTTCCCTTTGCTAGAGGGAGGTTTATCCCTGTTTTGTTGCAACTATGAAACTAAGGCTAGAGGGGGTTCCTCTGTGCTCTCTGAATTTTCTGCTACTCTGTAAGGTTAACTACCAGCCTAAATTTACAGAGGTGATTCTTTTACCTTTTTCTCTTTAAATAAAACCCTAATTTTTCCATTGTTCCAAGACCCAGGGGTTTGGGTCTTTGATCATTTTGTAACCAATTGGTTAGGATATTATTCTCAAGCCTCCCCAGGAAAGGGGGTATATAGGCTTGGGGGAATATTTTGGGGGAATAGGACTCCAAGTGGCCCTTTCCCTGATTGTTTGTTAAATCACTTGGTGGTGGTAGGAACCCCAAGGCAAGAAGGGAGTCTGTGCCTTGGGGAAGTTTTAACCTAAGCTTGTAAGAATAAGCTTAGGGGGTCCTTTCATGTGGGTCCCCACATCTGTACCCCAGAGTTCAGAATGGGGAAGGAACCCTGACAACCCATGATGGGAAAGAAATACTAGCATCGTTATACTATTGTTCACAATTCTAGTATTACACAGACATTTGTTACAAGAGGTGTCAATGTTCCTAAGAAGAAACACCACCAGGCTCAGCTCTCCTTGGCATGCGGCCTGTGGGCTCCATCCTTTCCTGACAGCAGGGTTCTAGAATAGGGCAGGTGGCCCTGGGAAGACCAAACTCAATGAGAGGAGGAAGCAGAAGGCCTTCTTTGTATGGCGGAGGGAGATAAAGACCATCCCCTCCCAGGAAGGGACCTTCTGTGTTAATATGCCTCCTTGCTCTCCGGCAACTACTGCTGCCCAGGAGCAGTCACCTCACTTAGAGTTTGGGAACCTCTTCCTTCTGGAAGCCATCCCAGTATCCTGAAGTGATGTAGGCAGGCTCTCTTCCTGTCCTGTCTATCTGCTGCCCACCAACGGCTCTTCCTCCTCCTCTGCACCCAGGTATCAGGAGGCATGATGGGAGGAAGTCATATTTATTTAATCTTCCGTGGTTTCACTTAAGGTATTTTTTTAAAGGAGATGGTAAGTAAATGTTCAAATAGTTTTGGTTACTGTTTGCTAAAATTATTCCAAATATTTCAAAAGAAAAATGTTTATGAAGAAGGAACCTTGTTTAATCTAATTAAATAGAAGCAGAATTTATGGGTGGCTAATGAGGTAGCCATTCGTCTTTGCTGCTTTTGGTATTTTCTAAGAACATGGAGCCTTTTTCCTTACACATTTTAAGCTCTTTAACTTGCCAGGAAATTGTTTTTAAAAAGTGAAAGCAATGCAATTGCTGGAGCCTCTCTGATTGCAATTTTCCATTCAGTTTGCTGGCACACCGTTCTGTCTGTCCCACAGGGTCCTGTAAAGCTAGCCTCTCAGAGATGGTAGGGGACAGGGGAGGATTTCTTATCTCCTAACTCTCTCTTCACTTTTCCCTCTATAAGCAGAGAGGACTTCTTCCCTCCACAGGATTCCCTGTCATCACAGAGTGGGAGTGTGTGCGTACATGTACACTTGCTAACCACAGCATAGTAACACACAAGCTCTATATGGGACTGGATTAGACTCCAGAGCTCAAAGGCCAGGTTCCTGAGCCTCTCCAATTCTCTTCTCTGCCCTCACAACACAGAAGCAGCAGGAGACCTGCACCAGCCTTCAGTAACTTCCAATTCACTCAGTACCAGTTTTCAAAGGTGAGGCAGCATGGTTAGTGAATCAGGCTTAGATGTGGACCCAGGACACCTGGACGGGGTGCTGGAACAATTTGTACAGTGGGGGTGCTGAGAGCCGTTCAACCAAACTGTAAACCCTGTATATAACGGAAACCACTTCAAGCCAGGATACTACTTCTAGTACCCATCCACCTGGGTTCTACTCCCAGCTCTGCACTGACCTGCTGGGTGACCTCAGGCAAGCTATTCCCCTCCCCGAGTCTCTGGTTCCCCTGACTCCTCCACTTGGGTTCTACTCCCAGCTCTGCACTGACCTGCTGGGTGACCTCAGGCAAGCTATTCCCCTCCCCGAGTCTCTGGTTCCCCTGACTCCCTGGTCTGTCCTTCCTATCTGGGGTGAGTTTTTCTGGAAGCACCAGTCTCTTACTATATGTCGGTATAGTGCTCAGTGCAATGGGAAATCTCAGCAGGGGCCTCTAACATGCTACATTAGTGCAAATAATCATAACTGAAGCAGAGGTTGTGACAATCCCAACATTGCCAACTCTTGTGGTTGTATTGTGAGCCTCGCAATAACTGATATTTTACTTAAAGCATTTAAGTATGTAGGAAAATACTAGGTATTTTACTTGTTTATTTTAACATGACTCCAGCTCCTTGAGTCATGTTACTATGTGCAAATTTCAGCTTTCACTGGAAAAAAGAAGTGACATTTCTAGCCCTCATGGCTGTGGAGAAATATAGAAAAACATGATCCATGTGACCACAATGGCCCAGAAACCAGAAGGGTAAGAAAAAGGACCAAAAGCATATTACTTGTTTTAAAGGGGTCTGACTCTTCTTTTTAACATTTGGGGTTTATGATACGGCTTTCTATCCTGCCCAAGCCCCCATAACCACAGGACCAAAGATATCACTTCCATCAGGAACAAGATTTCTCTATGGAGCTGAAACATTCCTGACTCAACCCAGAACCCTCTGGTCCTAGACCATCACAACACAGGGTTGCCCCCTTCTCTTCTCTCCCCTACTCTCCATTATAGGAATAGACTCACATCATTCAAAAAATTCCTTTACACAGCATGGTGGCACAAGACTTTATCAACTCTGCCCTCCCACACAAACAGCCCTGGCCTCTGGGCAATCTTCTTACTCCCCAGCTATCTGGTGCATCACAACCTCAATGGCACAGAGAGCAAGGCCTTCTACAAACTCCATATT
Organism: Dermochelys coriacea; assembly: GCF_009764565.3. Lineage (NCBI taxonomy): Eukaryota > Metazoa > Chordata > Testudines > Dermochelyidae > Dermochelys > Dermochelys coriacea. Next base: position 49,780,596 of record NC_050076.1, read on the forward strand.
GCCAGCCCCAAGAATTCAAAAGTGGTGAATAAGAAAATTGGCTTAAAAGTAGGGCTGTCAATTAATCAGAGTTAACTCCTGCGATTAACTCAAAAAATTAATCGTGATTAAAAAATTTATTCACAATTAATCGCAGTTTTTAATCACACAGTTAAACAGAATACAAAGTGAAATTTATTAAATATTTTGGATGGTCTTCTACATTTTCAAATATATTAATTTCAATTACAACACAGAACACACAGTAGAGAATGCTCACTTTATAGCATTTTTTATTACAAATATTTGCACTGTAAAAATGGCAAACAAAAGAATTATTATTTTTCAGTTCACCTCATACAAGTACTGTACACAATGTCTTTATCGTGAAAGTGCAACTTACAAATGTAGATTTTTTGTTACATAACTGCACTCAAAAACAAAACCATGTTAAACTTTAGAGCCTACAAGTCCACTCAGTCCTACTTCTTGTTCAGCCAATCACTAAGACTAACACGTTTGTTTACATTTATGGAAGATAATGCTGCCTGCTTCTTATTTACAACGTCACCAGAAAATGAGAACAGGCATTCGCATGGCACTTTTGTAGCCGGCATTGCAAGGTATTTACATGCCAGACATGCTAAACATTAGTATGCCCTTTCACGCTTCGGCCACCATTCCAGAGGACATGCTTCCATGCTGATGATGCTCTTTAAAAAAATAATACATTAATTAAATTTGTGGCTGAACTCCTTGGGGAAGAACTATACATCTCCTGCTTTGTTTTACCCACATTCTGCCATATATATCATGTTACAGCAGTCTTGGATGATGACCCAATGCGTGCTGTTCATTTTAAGAACACTTTCACTGCAGATTTGACAAAACACAAAGAAGGTACCAATGTGAGATTTCTAAAGATAGCTACATCACTCAACCCCAGGTTTAAGAATCTGAAGTGCCTTCCAAAATCTCAAGAGGGATGAGGTTTGGAGCATGCTTTCAGAAGTCTTAAAAGAGCAACACTCAGATGCGGAAACTACAGAACATGAACCATCAAAAAAGAAAATCAATCTGCTGGTGGCATCTCATTCAGATGATGAAAATGAACATGTGTTGGTTCATGCTGCTTTGGATGGTTATTGAGCAGAAGCTATTATCATTCTTTGGAATGATGGCTGAAGCATGAAGGGACATATGAATCTTAAGTGCATCTGGCACATAAATATCTTGCAATGCCAGCTACAACAATGCCATGCGAATGCCTGTTCTCACTTTCAGGTGATATTGTAAACAAGAAGTGGGGAGCATTATCTCCTGCAAATGTAAACAAACTTGTTTATCTGAGCGATTAACTGGACAAAAAGTAAGACTGAGTGGACTTGTGGACTATAACGTTTTATATTGTTTTATTTTTGAATTCAGTAAATTTTTGTACATAATTCTATATTTGTAAGTTCAACTTTCATGATAAAGAGATTGCACTACAGTACTTGTATTAGATTAATTGAAAAATACTATTTCTTTTGTTTTTTATGGTGCAAAGATTTTTAATAAAAAATAAATGTAAAGTGAGCACTATATACTTTGTATTCTGTGTTGTAAATGAAATCAATATATTTGAAAATATAGAAAATTTCAAAAACTATTTAAATAAATGGTATTCTATTATTGTTTCACAGCAATTAATTTTTTAATTGCTTGACAGCCTACTTAGAAGTAATGAGATTTAAAAATTATACATGTTGGGTTCTCTTTTTTGCCTTCTGTTTTCTCAGCTTTCGTACACAATCACTTCACCTTTTCAAGCTTCTTCCACAATCATGAGGGCTAGAAACTGAACCTTTTTTATTAAATGAAAGCTGAGATTTTCGTGTAATCTACTGTAGTGAGCAGCTGAGACATGTCTCTTGGTGGTGCCTTAGAAATGGCTGAGAGACTCTGGACTTTGATCAGCCCTGCAGTTTGAAGTCTCAGAGTGGTTAATGGCTCCCTGGTGGCGAGGGGTGGGGCTGAGCTGATCTAAGCAGGGAGACTTGATGTAAAAAGTCACTTGCCAGGCAAGCTTGAGAGCCATGAACAGAGGCAGCTAACAGGGAAGTTTCAGAGGGGGTCTGGAGCGGGAGCAAGAGAGGCTTTCCTTTCAGGTTCAGGTCTATGTGCAATTTCAAGGTGACCAGCAATGGAACAGTGGGGATGACCTGTGATGGATGCGCCATGTTTTCTTTTCTGCCTGAAGCCAGAAGGGACTTCTGTGCATAAAGTACAAGTTTAGTGGCTGTGCTGGAGGGAAAGATTCTTGGATTGGAGGGTCAAGAAGGGACGCTCCTGAGAATCAGAGACACTGAGGTGTTCCTAGACAGCCAGGCTCAGGAAATATTGGCCCCCCAGGTTCAAGAAAGAATGGAGCTGACCACCAAAATGTCACAGAGAGAAGAAGTCAGAGAGGAGACCTGGCAGTTTATAACCAGGGGAAAGAGGTCATGGCGACATTCTACAAAACTGGAAACAGAGGGGGATGGACAGGCTATGGCTGTCAGAGAGAAGTAGTCCCGGAGGAATTTCACACAGCTAGAATTTTCCAGTCGATACCAAGTCTTCAACATGGAAATTGTGGAAGACACCTCTCAAGATCCATCTGGTCCACGGGAACAGAGAGATGTATGGGACATATATGTAGATCGCAGCTCGGCCCAACCTATATGAAAAACAGGCTTGCCCGTACAGAATTCTCCAACAGTCTAAGGAAGACAAACAATCCTTATTTGGGATTCAGGACTCAGAAAAATCTAAAACATTCTGCAAAGGACAAGCGGGCAACAGGAGAGTGTGCTGCCATCCCAATGCCAAGACACAAGCCATCACTCCAAGATTGGATAGGCTTTGGAAATCAACAGGCAAGGATCAACTGGTGATGGTTCATATTGGCACTAATGACACTGCCTTTCAGGCTATCTCACAGAGAATAGCGAATTTAGAAGCGTGCTAAAGAAGAATGTCCAACTAATCTTCTCTGGGATCCTTCCTTTTATGCAAGCAAAGGAAGACAGAAGGCAGAAGATTCTGGAAGTGAAGCTCTGGCTAGGTAAGTGGTTTAGGGTGGAAGGTTTTGGTTTTGTGGAACATTGCTCCACCTTCTAAGCAGTATAGTATTGATGCTTTCCATGTGAGCAGAATCTCCTTGGGAACTAGCTAGCTAGAGTAGTCAGGAGGGCATTAAACCAATTACAAAGGGGGAAGAATAAAGACAGAATAAGTGAGCACTAATTTAGCCCAGAATCAAGATGCTGAAAACAAAAATTAATCAAGGAACCAAAGGACATGAGGAGAAGAAATTTTTTAATTGCCTGTATATCAATGTTAGGTTCCTGGATAACAAACAAGGAATTGCTCATTTATGAGCATAAATTTGACCTCACTGGTATTATTGAAACCTAGTGGGATGATTCGCACAATTGGAATGTTAAAATCTATTGTCATAATCTAGGAAGGATCAAGAGGGCAAAGAGGGAGAGGCTCTCTAAATCAAAACTGACATTACCTGTTTCCAAATGTCTGATAACTCAGAAGAAAATGACCCTGAATGCTTCTGGATCAATGTCCTAACAAATAAAGCATAACATGGGGTATTAGTTGGTGTCTGCTACATACCACCAAATCACACCTATGAAACAGGATGAGAGGTTCCTAAACACCTATCTACAATGCGTAGGGGAAAAAAGCTGTTTGATCTTACGGGACTTCAATCTGAGTGACATGTGCTGAAGGTCTCCTGCTGCTAGTACTAAAACATCCTTGGAATTTCAAAAATTATAGATAATAATTTCCTAACTCAAAACCAGGGGGGATTCCTATATTAGACCCAGTCTTAACAAATAAAGAGGAACTGATCACAGAACTAAAAATGATTGGTAGCTTCAGTACAAGTGATCATGACTTGATTACATTTATAATGTGCAAACAGAACAAAGTCCAGATTAGTAATACACACACACACACACACACACACACTTACTTGTAGTCTGGGAGCCACCTCCTGAGCACCCCCTTGGGGCCGAAGGTCACTCTGTACTGGCCTGCCTCAGTTTCCCTCTCAGTGAGGTAACAATGAGTTCACTTTAAAAGCCCACAAAGAGAAGCCAAACACTCTATTCTACATCAATCTCTCTCTCTCTCTCTAGTGGAGACTTCTAGAAAAGTGTTTGAACAACAGTTTACATGTTCTTACTTCAGAGCCGCAGCAAAACTTTAAAAATCCCAAAACAAAAAGTCTCCAGCAGCAGCTCCTTCTGTAAGGCCTCAGGCTTGCTCAGTCTCTCCCAGATGGAGAGCTTTGTAATTCCTTCTTTCCATTTCTCTAAAGTCTCTCTTAGACCTGCCTAAAAAGCTCTGTAGTCCCCTCTTTCTCCAGTTGGGACTCCCAGCTGCTCTTTAATAGGGGAATCACCTGATCCCTCTCAGGTGTGTCTACTTAGTAATCAGGATTAGCTGGCTCCAGACCGCTAGGCCATAAAGGTGGAAGCCACATTGTCACGGTGCTTTGAAAAGGACCAGTTTCAAAAAGCTGAAAACATCTATGAGCCAAATCAGCTAGCAGGAAGTATATAATCAGAAAAATATGAATGATAATTGGGAATTGTTTAAGAATACCTTACACTAGATACCCAAAAAGCCACAATCCCACAATGGAGGAAGAAAGCCAAACTGGCAGCTATAAAAAAAAATTAAAAATTAAATATAAAAAATGGAAGAAAGGGCAAGTTGATAGCAATGAATATAATTTAGAAGCTAGGAATTGTAGAAAATTGATAAGGGAAGCCAAGGGACACAAGGAGAAATCTATGGCGAGCAGAGTTAAGGTCAATAAGGAGTTATTTAAGGATATTAGAAACAAAATGAATCCTGACAACGATACTGGTCCATTAAATGGTAGAATTATTAATAACAATGCAGAAAAGGAAGAAGTGTTCAATAAATATTTCTGTTCTATAGTATGTGTGTGTGTGTGTACGGAGGAGAATGATATAGTTATATCATATGATAACAAGCTTTCCATTCCACTAGTATCTTAAGAGGTTGTTAAACTGCAGTTACTAAAGTTAGATATTTTTTAAGTTAGCAAGTCTGGATAATTTGCATCCCAAGAGTTTTAAAAGAGCTGACTAAGGAGCTTTCTGGACTATTAATGTTGTTTTTTAATAGATCTTGAAACTCTGGGAAAGTTCCAGAAGACTGCAAGAAAGCTAATGTTGTGCCAATATTTGAAAAGCGTAAATGGGATGACATACATAGTTACAGGCCTGTCAGTAACAGACCCCTGGCAAGATAATGGAGATGCTGATACGGACCTCTATTAATACAGAATTAAAGAAGGGTAATATAATTAATGTCAATCAATATGGGTTTATGGAAAATATATCCTGTCAAGCTAACTTGATTTCTTTTTTTGATGAGATTTCAAGTTTGATTGATAAAGGTAACAGTGTAGATGTAATATACTTAAGTCTTTTGTAAGGCATTTGAATTGGTACTGCACAACATTTTGATTAAAAAACCAAAGCAATATTAAATTAACATGGCACATATTAAAAACTGTCTAACTGATAGGTTTTAAAAGATAACTGTAAATGAGGAATCATTATCAAGTGGATATGTTTCTAGTGTGATCCCTCACGGATTTGTTCTACACTACTTACCATGTTTATCTATGACCTGGAAGAAAACAAAATCATCATTGATAACGACACAACAATGGGGGAGCGGTAAATAATGAAAAGGATAGGTCATTTACACAGAGAGATCTGGATCACTTGGTAAGCTGAGTACAAGCAAACAATACGCATTTTAATACAGCTAAATGTGTACTTCTAAGAACAAGGAATATAGGCCATACTTACACGATGGAGAACTTTATCCTGGAAAGCAGTAATGCTGAGAGAGATTTGGAGGTCATAGTGGATAATCAGCTGAACATAAACTCCTAGATCAATGTTTTGCCCAAAAGGGCTAATGCGATCCTTGGATGTATAAACAGGGGAATCTCGAGTAGCAGTAGAGGGGTTAATTTTACCTCTGCATTTGGAACTGATGCAACCACTGCTGTAATAGTGTGTCCACAATTTAAGGAGGAGGATAAAAATTGGAGAGGGTTCAAAAAAGAGTCAAGAGAATGACTAAAAGATTAGAAAACATGCCTTTTAGTGATAGACTCAAGGAGCTCAAACTATTTATCTTAACAAAGAGATGGGGTTCAGTCTATATAAGATTACAAGTACAAGACTACAAGAAAATACATGGGGAACAAATATTTGATAATCGGCTCTTCAATGTAGCAGAGAAAGGAATAACAACATGATCCAATGGCTGGAAGTTGAAGCTAGACATATTTACACTGGAAATAAGATGTAAATTTTAAATAGTGAAAGTAATTAACCATTGGAACAAATTACAAAGGATGGTGGGAGATTCTCCACTATGGACAATTTTTAAATCAAGATTGAATGTTTTTCTAAAAGATATGCCATAGGAATTATTTCAGGGAAGTTCTCTGGCCTGTGTTATACAGGAGATCAGACTAGATGATCACAATGGTCCCTTCTGGCCTTGGGATATATGAGTCTCAATCTTCCTTTATCCCACTGCTACTGTGGTAGCACGGCATCCTGACTCACTGGTGAAGCCATAGACCGATTCTCCAGGCCACAGCCCTAGTAACCAGATAACTCATGAAACAAGAGATACCAAGCTAGGTTACTTCACCTCTCACAGGTATCACGACACATAAAAATTCCACATTTTGCATTTGCAACACAAAATTACATGTGTAATTTGCTAATCAGCCCTCCAAAAATCATTCTTTCTCCTGAAATCAGAAAGGATCTTAGGACAGAAACAAATTATATATAGATCCTTAGATTTTGAGGCCAGAAGGGGGTCTCACCTCCTGCATAGCACAGGCCACACAACTTCACCGAGGTTTCTCTGCATCAAACCCATACATTCCAGTTGAGCAAGAGCATGGTCCTTAGAAAGAGATATATAATCTCAATTTAAATATTTCCAGTGACAGAGAATCCACCACATCCTAGGAAAGTTATTCCCAGTGGTTAATTACCCTGACTATTAAAAATATGAACCTTATTTTGAGGCTGAATTTGTCTAGCTTCAGCTTCCAGCCTTTGGAATCTTGGATTTTGCTCAGGCTTTGTCTGCAAAATTAAAGAGCTTTCTGCTATCAGAAATCTTCTTCCATGTAGGAACTTGTAGACCATGACCCAGTCGCCTCTTAGCCATTTCTTGAATAAACTAAGTAGATTGAGCGTCTTTAGTCTCTCACTGTTAGTCTCACTTTTCCAGACCTTGAATCATTTGTAGTTCTTCTCCAAACCCTCTACAATTTTTCAACATATTTGAAGTGAGGACACCTCAACATCTTTTTTGAAGTGAGGACACCTGGAGTGGACACAGTATACCAGGAATGGTCTCACTAAGGCCATATACAATGGTAAACACCTACCTGCTTCAACTTGATATTCTCCTGCTCATACATCCAAGGATTGCATTTACTCACTTAACTACCACATTAGACTGGGAGCTGATGTCCAATTAGTTACCCACCATGACTGCTAAGTCCATTTCAGAGTCATTGTTTTCCAAAATCCAGTCTCTCACTATATAAGCATGACCTAAATTCTGGCTTTCTAGACCTATAACCCTGCATTTAGCTGTTTGAAAATGAATGTTGTTCAAAGCTTACCATGCATCTAGATTGCTCTGTAGAACTGAGTTGTCCTTATCATTTACCACTCCACCAATTTGGGTATCATCTGAAAACTTTACCAGCAATGATTTGGTATTCTTACAGATCACTGATAAAGATATTGAATAGCACTGGGCCCAGAGCAGACCCCTGTGAGGCCCCCCACCAAAAAACATCCCCATTAGAGGATGATTCCTCAGTTACATATCAGGCTACGCCCACACTGCTCAGTAATTGACAGAAGGAGCACTACAATCTATAACAAATTATAAATGCAAATTCAAGTGTGATACACACAGCTTAGTGACAAATGGATCTACAAATATGCCAAATGTGAGGAAGATTTTGACACAAACTGATAATGAAATAAATCTATAATTTGTTACATATGGCTGGAGTGGTCACTTGATGCATCTTTTAGCTAAAGACAGATACTCCAGGAGAAAGGAAAGTATAGTTGAAACTGTAAAATACTTCCATAATAACCACTTTTCATAAGTTGTGCTTAAGATAGCAAACCAGAACATAGCTTATTCTACCTCAAGATGCCTAATGGCATTCAGAAGCTAATTGTTTTGAGTAGTTTGTTAAGAACTAGCATAACTGGATGATAATTTGTGCAAATAACTGTGACAAAACAGATGGTGTTGTCACTGCCTATGTAGTAAACATAGGGATGAAGAGAAATTTAGAAGAACAGACTGAATATTTCCATTGGCTTGGACAAAGTGCAAATGGATGGCTGTAATATTGTTAATGCTGTTGAGACATTTGGAAGGTACTTCAGGAAACACCACAGAGAAATATTTAAGGACAAACTTACATTACAGACAGTGAAGAAACAGATGAAGCAAGCACTTGCTCCACTTCATTTTATTGTCCATTTTCTCAACCCAAAGCTCCAGGGTAGATGTCTAAGTACAAATACGGTGTATGCTGCTATGACATGGTCATTGGTTAATCAACCAACAAAACAGATTTCAGGGACAAAGAAGAATCAATCCAAACACATGTTTGCTGCTGACCCTATCAATAAAGTTGAATCACTGAAGTTCCTGGTGATCCATATAGATGTAGAGTTTATAAAAGTCACAAGACAGCTTTGGAGGTGGCGCAGAGGAGCACTCTCTGCTGGCGTGATCCTCCCAAGACCAGCTATGCTGGCTTCAGGGCAGATTTGTGTCAACAGAGCAGCACAAAGCCTCCACAACAGAGCAGTGGTTTGGATCACTGAGCATGGCATGTAAAGCAAAATACTAACCATCCAGGCACTCAGAGCAGCCCGATGGGACACCCACCCACCGATGGTGCTTCTCTTAAAAACAGTGCAACAAAGTTTTCATCCTCTTTATCTATTTCTGCCTATACCTGTGAAGTTGTGGTCCTCGTCCTAAAAAAAAAAAAAAAAAAAAAAAAAAAGCTGTTTCCCCTTGTTTACGAATAAGACATTTTAACTCTAAGCCTGGATGGTCTATTTATAAACCTGTTGGTATCTGGCTGCAAATAACTTTCTGCAAATAGAGAAGCCTAGAGGGAACGCAGTCGCATTCCCTGATCCAATAAAAAGACACAAAGTAATACAAAAAGAAAAAGAAACCCAAGACTTCAAACCTGGGCCTGTTGGAATGACTTCTGCCTCTTTTTGATCCGAGATGGAAGAACAAAATCACAGCCCCTTGCAAGGAAAGCAAGCTCTCCTCTTAAGTCTGGGTCTCTTCGCAGAGAGGTTTCCTTGATCATCATCTTGTTAAGTTCCTGAGTAACCTTTTCGCTTTCCAGCTGTGGTACAGAGTCTTTGTAGGAGATCACGTCAGCCCCAATGGATCACTTTCTTAATTTTGCTTTTCACAGGCAAGGAGTTGTAACTGATTTCATGTAGAAACATAATAACTCTTCTCTTTCCTCACAGGGAAAGTGTCCTAGCATAGTATCTGAATCCCGAAGCCAAAGCCCCCTGACACACACTTTTTTTTCCCTGACATATAAACTATCCCTCAGCACTACCAGTATCTCCTGATGCCTTCTTGCAATACTTTATCGAGAAACATGATCTACAACAGAATCTATTCCCCTCCTGGCTACATGACAGAAAATCTGTCCTTGGCTTGTAATAGGCTAGGGGTATTGTGGGAAAGGAGGTACCCACCACCACTACCAAGAGTGCTAAAGTTAGACACACTGCAAAAGTAGCTAAATATATCACCTTCCCCAATAGTTCTTATTTTAAGAGCTTCAAAGCTGAAATGTGATGTGTAAACCTGCATCAGTCAGCCCCTGCTGGGCTAAAAACATATGCTCTAAGCATAGGCCAATGTGGAAATGGTGTTAAGAGGTTTATGATGCCTCTGTCTTGTGAGCTGATGAAGCAGTGGAGCAAGACTAATTCTAATTCAAATTGTAGACTATTATTTTTAGAAAAGCTTAACTTTTATTCCTTATTTGGAAAAAGCAAATCACCTTGTTTTTCTCCATCTAAAAGAAGTATGGTAGGGTGACCTTAGGTAATAAACTCAGGCATTTTGGAGCAGCTATTACAAAAATGGTTTTATAAAGAGACCTTAATGAGTCATCCTTTTAATTTACTTTTTCCACAGCTCTCACTTTGTTGTCTCTGGCATGAGGAGCAGCCAGTGTCTAACTATATTATTTTTAAGAGACTCACACAGATGATTCTGGTTTATGACATCGGGGTGCTGGCTTGATTCTCTGAATAGTATAATTTATAATAGTACTGATCATGTGCCTGGCAATGGGGACCTACGTCCAATTCCTGCTCCACAGGATAAGCAAACATCAGTTCTCTGGTTTTTCTTTCCTAGCTAATCTACTTCCACAGTCTACCATCCCCATTGGGTTTAGATGGTCCCAGCTACTTTGCCAGGAGCTTACTTTCTGTGTATGGTAACACACAACAGCTGATACACCTGTTTTTATTATAATCCTGCTTTTGAGAATAATTTTACAAATATCCCTAGAACGTCCAGTCATCCACCAAATTAAGGACTTATTGGACCACATTCCCTGTGTTGGTCCCTTGCTCTCACTGGGACCCCTGTAGGGGCTCCAGAAGCTCACAGGGTTTTATCCCGTAGAATAATTTAAAAGGAAAATTCTGTAGATAGTTGTGGGATCTCTTGGACTGCAAAGAACAAATCTGGGAGTAACTTGTTCCACATACAGGCTTTAGGTGGTCACGAATTTGTACAGCATTCTCTTAAGAGTCTTATTCAAACAAATGGCTTAAATGAGCATTCGAGGATGACAGACTGATGTTGTACCAGATCCTTGGCTGGTGTACATTGGTGTTACTTCAATGATTTTACCGTAGCCTATGGAAATATGGGAACTAACCCCGCCGAGGATCTGGACCTTAAAATTCTGCAGGGAGCACATTGCTTGTAGCTGCTGGCACATAAAGCTAGTGCCATTATCTGTTAACATTATCTTGGGTATCTACTTATTAGAACACCTGGTGAAATTGTGCTGCGAAGGAGTACAAAGAAATGGCCTCTGCATATTATGTGGCAGAGTCAACTCCGACCAACATATAACCACACTTGTTGGCGCTTCCGGTACATCTACACTGCAATTAAAAACCTACAGCTGACCCATGCCAGCTAACTCAGGATCGTGGTGCTCAAATTAAGGGGCTGTTTAACTGCAACGTAGACATTCAGGCTCAGGCTGGAACCAGGGCTCCGGGACCTTGCGTGGTAGGAGGGTCCCAGAGCTCAGGCTGCAGCCCAAGCCCAAACGTCAACACTGCAATTAAACAGCCCCATAGCCCAACCCCCATGAGCCCAAGTCAGCTAGCATAGGTGAGTGTCTAATTGCAGTGTATTTCTAAAGGTCCTATCACATCAAGCCCAATTCAACTGAATTGAATATTCACTGAATGAAGAGGGAGAAGAGTATGTTTTAGAGCCACCAGCTGGCATACATGGCAGAAACTATAGTATTCTTTGATTTCTTTATAGATCTGTGGCCAGAAAATCCAAGACAATTTTCTCTTCTGGGTCTCCTATACTCCCAAGCAGTCAGACCAGGGTACAGCATGGGCTATGTGTCATATTTCTCTACAAAAGGACTTTAGAATGAGAAAGTTTACAAGTCCAATCCTTTAGGGTTCATTTAAACTCCTTTACTTCTGCTTATAATTGCAAGGATACGTGCATTGTTTCTGTAAGTCCGTAGCAGAAATGGGGCTGGGGAAAGTTCTAGGAAGCACTCTCCAGAGAAGCACAAAGACAGACAAGAGTTTTAGGAAGAATTCTAATTTCTTTATTTTAATGAATTATAAATATTGTGGCAGCACCTAGATGCCCAGCCAGGACTCAGGGCTCCACTGTGCTGTGATTCGTTACCACAGTCACATGGCAGGGAAGAATACCACAGTCACATGGCAGGTACCAGATGTTGATTTATTTTGAACCAGCAATGACAGGGTGTATGTATCTCATCTTTCACTGAAATGTACTGAGTGTCCAGAAAGATACCAAAAGACCTCTTGTACCCACAGGTTTAGCAACAGTCTTTACAAGAAATTCCCCATACCTGTGTGAAAAATGGGACATAGCTATCCGGAAGCCACTGACTATTTTTTAGAATGGCAGAAATTTACTTTTCATGTCCAGGTGAACAGGTCATAGAAGAGCTAAGAGGTTTCTTTTCTTGCTTTGACATTCCAGAAAAATGTAGCTGACAATGGGACCTAGTTTGCCAAATCTGAATTCCCAGCTTTGGAGGTATAGTAGATGTCAAGCACATTAGTTCCAGTACCCAGAAAGGAACTAAAAGAACTGTGCAACAGAGAGACCCCCTATTAGCTCTGCTGAGCTACAGGGCAAAGCCCACATCAGTCACCAGAATAAACCCTGCTCATCAAATTTTCTGGGTGAACAGATCAGAATACATTTCCACCCTTTGAGACAACTCTTCATTGTAAGTTGTCCTGCTTAAAAGATGAGTTGAGAGATGCCAAATGTAAGAGATCTCTTATTTACCCATCAGAATGCAGTCAAACATTCACTCACACCTAAACCTGGAGGCCCAATCCTGATGGAGGTGGATGAATGAAGCTGCTGTCACTGGCTATAGCTGCAACCCAATTCCTACGTGGCTGGGGCTGATCGAAGCATTCCGTACAGATGAAATGGGCAGCAACTTCCGCTGGTTCCAAACTCAAGTGAACTGCCACAACACCCTAATAGCACTGGTATTCCCATTAGCAGTCGCAGCCTTAGAGGTTTCAGGTGCCAGATGTTTCTTCCCATTGAGCGTGAGTGTTCTGGGCTATTTCTCTACAATATATTACATTCTAATTTTCTAAAACTAATTGTATTTTATTTTTTTTCCTATCACCTATGGATTGCTGGGGAGATTTATATATTATTGTAATTACTTGACAAGAAGCTGTTAAAAAAAGTAGGAGGGTGTCACCCTGGGAGTGGTGACCGAGGTCTTCCCTTTAGCAGTATGTCTTGCATTCGCTGATCATCTTTGAAGCGAACAGGTCTCTGGTTGGGGTCCCTCATTGGGTGAAGATGTCGTGTACTATCAAATCGTGAAATTCCCATTCATGGTCGATCGCAAAAGGTCTGCTGAGCGAGTCATGGAGTATATTATGTGTCCTGGAACGATAGGCTGCAGACAAGAGGATCTGGTGATTGATGCACCAATTCCAGAGATTAACCACCTCTGCGCACAGCGCGGCCAATCTCGTTCCTCCCCTTTTGTTGACATAGAAGACATGTTGGCCAAATGGAGGACCCCGACCAGAGACCTATTTACTTCACAAGTGTCTGACATGATGAGAACATGAGGGGACCGTGCAAACAGAAGAAAGGATTGGCAAGCCTCTCTCACAACTCAGAGTTCCAGGGTGTTTATGTGCATCCTGAATTCTCAGGGAGAATTCCTTGAGTCATGAGGTTGTCCAGGTGGGCTCCCCAGCCCACCAAGGATGCATCAGTGATGATTGTCTTGTCTGGGAGGAGGGAAGAAAGGGAACCCACACACATACATGACGTGGGTCTGTCCAACACTGGAGGAATGACAGTACTTTGGTGGAGACTGTCAGCATGAAGTCTGTGAAGTGGTGGTTTGGCAAGAAAATGGATTGGAGCCACATCTGGAGGAAGTGAAGGCACAGGGTCATGTAGGTACATGAAGCTATGTGGCCAAGGAGGGAAAGGCAAGTTGTTCACTATTATGTTATGATGCCACTCATTGTGTGGAATCTGTCTACGGGCAAGTAAGCTCATGCTGTCACCAAACTGGTTGAAACCCTGTTGAAGTCCTGAGACTGTGTGGGGTCAAGGATTGATTATCTGACATTGACACTGATTCCAAGAGAGAAAAGGAGGTTGAGTAACATTGAGGTTGATGTGGAGGCTTCTTGTCTGGATCCCATGGCTAGGAGCCAATCGTCGAGATATGGAAATACAAGGATGCTGTAACTCCTGACATAGGCTGCTACGACAAAAAATACTTTGGTGAAGACTCGGGGAGCAGTAGCTAACCCAAAAGGGAGGATTCTGTATCGGAAATGTTGGGAACCCACTGTAAATCTCAAGAAATGTCTGTGGGCAGGATGAATATCAGTGTGAAAGTAAGTGCCCTTCATATCGAGAGCCATAAACTACATGCCTTTCTCTAAGGATGGAATTATGGCCGCCTGCATGACCATACAAAACTTGAGTTTATGGATGAAATGATTGAGGTGACAGAGATTGAGAACTGATATCCACCAACCTTTCTTCTTGGGATGAGGGTGTTGGTTGAGTAGAATCCTGTCCCCTGATATTCCAGAGGAACACGTTCTATTGCTCCCTGTTATAACAAGAAGTTCATCTCTTGGGTGAGAATACTGTCATGAGAGTTGTCCCTGAAGGGGGGCATGGAGGGGGTACTGTAACAAATTTGATCGTATAGTCTTGGTGAATGATGTTTGACACCCATCTGTCCATTGTTATTGCACTCCAAGTGTAGGAAAAGAGTGCTAAATGACCCCCAAAGGGAGTAGGAATCGTGAGGTGGTAGGCATAGTAGCTGGCAACTCTCGGGCTTGCATCAGGAATACCTCATGGCTAGAGGCTGTATCTGTGATGTTGAAGCCTGTGAGGGGGGCATTGGAAAGCAAGACCTCTGTGCCTTTTGACATTTTCTTGGATGCTCAAAAAGTCTCTGTGAATATACTTGATAAGACCTGTAGCCTCAGGGGGACGACTGGAACTGGAATGTTCATTTCAGGGCAGGAGTGTAGATGCCCAATGAGCGAAGAGTGGCCCTGGAATCCTTTAGCATATGCAGTGATTCATCTGTCCTCTGGTTTAAAAGATGGAATTTGTCAAAAGGAAGGTCTTCAATAGTGTTCTGTATCTTCCTAGGAAAACCAGAAGAATGGCGCCAAGATTCCCTATGCATGACTATGGCTGTAGCCATGGCCCTGGAGGAGGTATCTGCTGTATCTACTGCAGATTGGAGGGCCGTTCTGACCAAAAACTTCCCTTCTTCAATAAGGGCCTGAAAATGAGCACTATTGTGTTGTGGATGGCTATCCGTAAATTCCTCAAATTTACTGTAATTCAGGAAGTAACATATTTGTCTAGTAATGCCAGATAATTCACAATCGTGAATTGCAGGCTAGACAATGAAAATACTTTACGTCCTAGAAGGTGACTCCAGACATTCCCCACTTTATCAAACAGTGTAGATCGGGGGTGTTGCTGTTTGACCCATTCTATTACAGCCTGGACGATTAGGGAATTTGGAGGTGCATGGAAAAAAGAAACTCAAAACCTTTGGCAGGAACATTTCTGCTCCCTTGGGGATAGCTGTGTATGTAGCAGGGGTGTGCCACAGTGTCCTGGCAGGCTCCAGAATGGCTTTATTAATTAGTAACACAATTCTCGCTGACCCCAAAGCGTGGAGGAATATCCAGTAGCTTATGCTGGCAGTCTTGGATTTCTTCTGAAGAAATTTGGGGTTTCCCACGCAACTTACCATAATAGCTCCTGAAATTGTCTGAAATCATCCAGTGGGAGAGGGGATGCTGTAGTCACCTCCTCATCTGGAGATATTGCCAGTTCTAGTGGAACTGCTGGGACCAGGCTAAAAAGTTCTTCCTCCACCACTAGATCTGCTTGCCTACTGTTGGGTACCCTCAAGGGGGAGGCAGGTGATGGTTCCCTCATCGCCTGGGCAGATTCCAGGGTCCCAAATATGGCCAATAAGCTGGATCCGATGGAGGTTGTGGGAGTCCCCACAGAATGGGGTACCAATGGCTCTGTGGTGACTGAGGGGTAGATGTCACCAGGGATGTGATGGTCTCCATGATGGCATATACGAATGGTATGATAAAGGTAGCTCTTCCAGTTCCAATTCACTGGAAGAGGAGAAGGTGAATTCTGGTTCCAATGGTGGTACCGTCAGAGCTGGTGGAAGAGTGTAGCTTATCCGTGTAGGGGGTGAGGGATACCATATCAGAGGCCTTGGAAATATGATCTCTCTAGAAGTGGAGGGACTCTATGGAGGGGGTGACTCTGGATCTGGAAGGCAAATACATCCTGAGGCTCAGTCACTGTTCTGGATCACTGCGGTGTGAGAGGCACTCTCTCTTTCCCAGGTACTGGTACCAGCGCTGGGGTCTTTCCTGGTATGGGAGGATCCCGTGTTTTGTGGGCCGCCAGAGATGGTGGTACCAATGTATCAGTGCCTGGAATCACTGGATCCCATTGCTTATGGGTCTTTTTCTCCTGCCTATGAGATTTAGAGCATACGCTGTCCCCTTGGGCCAAGCAGGTGGAAGGAGCATCCATCTTCTTTGATTTGGAGGAAGGCTTAAGTCCTGGTGCTTAATTTGTGCCAGGGAGTGCCAGAGCTGAGCCTGGCACCTCTAGGCTTGGCAGTACATAGCCCTGGCACCTCTGGGCCTGACAACTCAGTTATGAAAGTAAAAAAATTGCTTGAGCCCTGGCACCTAATTACTTGATCTCTGGCACCTCTTTCATTACAAATTAAGCACTGCTTAGTCCCATGCTTATGGGTGTGCTTCCTTACCTCTTGACTAGGCCCCACCATGGGGTCTGTGGGGATGGTACTGCTGGCACCGGAGTCAGATGTGGAAGTGGGAGGCGCGCTCTTCACTGAATCAGGCCGATGTATGGTGGAGTTCCTCGGCCTGGGTCCAAGTGCAGTCTCATGGCGAGCTCCATGAGATGCTTCCAGAGGTGAAATGCCTGGTCTTCTCGGGTGTGGTGGGAGAAGGACTGGCAAATACTAGACATGGCCACAATGTGGGCTTCCCCCAGGCAACAGAGGCAGTATTATTGGTTGTTGCTAACTAAGAAGAATCACAAGCAGAAGGCTCAGACTTTGAAGCCTGGAGTCCTCCGCATAGTCCAGTACCCGCACGTAGGTATGGGGGAGGAGGAGTAAAAACCCCAAAGTCTATCTAAAAACAAGCACTAAAGCTATTAACTATCAGAACAAAAATAATAATAAAACTGGTAAATCTACTATAAAACTCATAAAACTATGTACAACTAACTTTTTTTTAGAAGTGCGTCAGAGATGAGGACATTGAAAGTTCTGACCCAGACCATGTGGAGGTGAGGAGAAACTGGAGACGTGGTCAGTCCGCTCTGTCCTTTCTCACCTCAGACGTGAGTATGAGATGAGGCAGGGCACATGCATGGGCCAACAGACACTACTTTCAAATTCTCCAACTCTGGGAGCATGGTGCAAATGCATAACTCTCAGTGAAATACAATAGTGACCATCATCTGAAGAAAAAACTGGTATAACCTAATTGTTGAGTGCTTAACTTTGCAACCTTAATGATCTTTTAACATTCTGCAATTGTGTAGGTTTTAAAAAAAGCAAACTGAAAACACAGAAATTCCATCATGTGACATCATATTAACACCCACATGGGACATCAGCAGAGTTGCAACCATTAAATTCCCCCCGCCACCCCGAACTAATGGAGCAACTGATAGCAGTAGTAGGTTGTTACCTTCTATGTGGACCAGCATTAGAGAGGCCAAGGACACTTTGCCAGTGGGCTTCATAGATATTTGTAAACAGCAGACTCGGGAACCTTGGGTTCCATTTCATGCTCTGGAGGGGAGTGTTCTCTAGTGGGCTCACTGTTCAATCTATGTCCACATCGTAATCAGTAAATCAGATATGTCCTTTCACGTTAGTACACACATTCATTCAACACTCACATGTTGTTTATAATTTCCAGTGTCCCTTTCACTCATTATCCAACCATAGGCTTTGATGTCTTACCTTGATCACCTCTGGGGTCTGCTGAATCAATGTGGGGACAGTATCTTTGGTAGTAGCACCCATACTTCTCTGTACAACTGGGAAGGACTGTGAGGGAGTGGTTAAGGTTTCCTGAAGAATTTGCATCATTTCCTTCTCTTTGGATAAACTTCCTTTGCCCATGTGGCATTCCACCAGTTCCTGGGCAAAATCCTCGATACTTTCCAAGATACGTAGTAGAAGGGCTTTGTCGTCTTCCTCCATTTTGTGGCCATTGGTTTCCACAGTCTTTGACAAAGGGGAAGTAGAGTTTTTGTCAGGAAATAAACAGACTTTATTTTTGGTTTCAAGAGCTAGCGGTAGGACCTTCCCACCCTCTTGGCCAAAGCCCTTCATACATCCAGGATCGTTCTCCTTCCTGGTGGGCTCCTTCAGCGCACTCTCCATTTTCTGTGAAAAGTGCTCCAAGTCCAACAGCAGCTTATCTATCTCATCCTGGTTGTTTTCCCTTGATTCTCTTTGTTCTCCTGAAGAAGTGCTAGCCCTGGAATCACTCATAAGAGAATCTGAGACTGGTTCTATAACGGTGATTTTCTCAGAGGTCTGGGCAACAGCTTCAGCATGAACTCTGGCAGGTGCCTCTTTAAGGACTACAGTAAGATCTGTGCTTCCAGTTTTCTGTTGACTGCTCTCTAAACTCTCCCAGCTACTTTTATGTTCTACCCTCTTTCCCTTGCCTAGTACTATCTCCCCATCTGACTCCTCTTCAATGTATAGCATTTCTATGGAAGACACACAATTGGAAGGGCTTACAGTTAGTAACTGAGGTACAGTAGAAGCATTTTTTACAGTTCTTGAGTTGTTCTGCTGGGTGCTGCTGTGCAAGGAGTCCAAGGTAAAGCCCCCAGTGTTAGTTTGGATAGGTTTTGGCGGGCTAGTTGTGCCAATCTCATGCTGGCCATCTTGCAGTTCTACAGTAAGAGAGGGTCTTGTTATGGCAGATGGCAAATGCACAATATCCTCATACCTAGGAGGTTGCTCATTGCCAAATATTGGGGAAAAGGGAGCCTGCTGTAACCCATGCAAACTAGTAACCAGTTCTGCCAAGTCACCAAGTTCCACGTGACTGGGCTGCTTTAGTTCAATGGGGAGCTTTTTCAGGTAGGAAGAAAACCTAGTCATCAAATTCCTATAGATCATCTCAGAGCTGCCCAGGGGGTCATTATCATTTCCACCACTGATATCACCTGAAGATTTCTTTTTGATGCAGTGCTTGATGATATCTGTACATTTTTTCAGGTCCTCAGAGCATTTGAGCAGAATGTCCAAACACACTTTAATATCTCCACCAGAAGAGCTGTCCAGCTTGTGCTTTTCCAAAATCTGGGTGATAAAGCTCTCTTCAGAGAAGGCCTGTGTGGAGAAGGAAGTGGCAGTATTCACATTTCCCTCTGAAGAATTGCAGCTCTCCTGCCATTTCTCCCCAGCTGAGGGAGTCTGCAGCAAGCCAAAGGGAGGACAGTTCTCATCATTGTTGAAGTGTCCATAAATCAAATCAAAATCAAATGACCGTCTGCTGAACGATTCTGACCTCACTTTCCTTCCTTTTCTGTAGGTCACATGGCTGGAAGAGTTTTTGAGCCTTTCAAAGGAGAATTCCTTTATTTTACCACTGGCAAGATTTATAGCTTCCCCGGTGATATCTTTTAGACTGCAGGTGGCTTGAACTGAAGATCCCTTTTTGAGCCTTGGATTACTTGGGAGGATCTGCTGATAGTCTTCATTCCCAGCCAAAGTTAGCCCATTTTCAGGAGTCAGAAGTCTCTGGTCTAGATCTGCACCTCTGACATTAGATGCAGGGACTCGAAGTAGCTCTGCACAAATACTGTGGTGGGCCACTATGCATGCAACTCCTTGCTTGAACACCTGACAGGTTCCAGTGCAGTAATGCACAGTGTGCTGAAAGTGACAGTCTATCACGACACTGCTGTAACAGTTCACAGTAGTGACTACAAGCTGATAGGTTGCTGCCATAGCATGAATTCCCCTTAGTAGCGAGGCTCTGAAATTCACCACAAACTCAGAAGGTCCAACCACCTCTTCAAACCCAGGCTGGGTTTAATGAAAACATTCCTATTTCAGTCTCATCCCATTGATTAAGAAAATAATCTTTAACTACAGAGAAAACTCTGAACTGTAAAGTCTATAATCCTGGCGAGGTCTGGGGCAGTATCTGCAGTAAAGGTGCAACTGCCACTGCAGCACATATAAGGTTTGACTTAGGGTGATTTGATTATATAACATTGCTTAAAATTGTACTCCAAACAGAGATTACTTTGTTGGCCACAAAAACAGCATCCATTGCTTCCCTTCTCATAGTCCAGGGCAGGTTCAGTAAGAGACATTATAGAACACATACTAGCTCCTAGACTAAAGAAATGACAAAACAACTGTTTTTTCCCTTATGTTTTTTCTCCTTCTTCAGGCCTGGGGTGTTAGAGAGGGATGCTCTGTGCTGAAAAAGGCAGATACTAATCAGCTGCAACATAACAATGAGGAATCCACAGCAAGCTGGAATAATCCGTTTTTACCAACTGGTAAGAGAAACACCTGCAATAAAAACAAATACAAGAGTCAATATCATTACTAGAGAGAATATGTAACCTTAACTAATACTGTACCAAACATAAGACACCAGATCTAATTCCCAGTACATGACCTTGTATTGGGCAATGGCACCATGAGAATCAATGGGCCAAACATGGTAATGCAGTTGAAATGCCTGCCTATGTTTAAAATAAGGCTGCCCATGCATTTCCATTCTAAAGTCTCTTTCTCAGCTCCTGGTAACATTCCAAAATTTACTTCCTCAGGGCTGCTCAAGGGGATTGTTTTTTCTTAAAATTGAGCAAAAATGTTTTGACCATTTCTGGGAATGAGGATGGGTGTTAGGGTGGGTGAGGAAGACCAACACTGTACGCTGCCCAGATTGCACCCTGTGATCACACCCCAGAGCCCACACTCCCAGCCAGAGACCTCACTTCCTCCCACACCGCAACCCCAATTTTGTGAGCATTCATGACCCGCCTACAATTTCTATTCCCCGATGTGGCCCTCAGGCCAAAAGGTTTGCCCACCCCTGGATTAGAGAGTGAGAGATGAAGCTTAAATTGGATGATATAAAAAACAGAGCAAGACAGAACAATCTCAGTATTAAGGTGCTGCCTGAAAATGCTGAAGGAGGAAAAACTTTAGTTGTGGAGTTGTTAAATCTGAGCTCTCTGGGAGAGGTAAATGTGGAGAAAGCACACAGGGCGCTGTTCCTCTGCCTGGGCATTGAGATGGACCCAGAGATCTCATTCTGAAATTCCATGATTATCAGCAGAAAAATATCACTATGAAAAAAACCATAGAACATTCAGAGCTCATACTCAAAGGCCACTAGCTGCAATTTTTCCATGAACTCTCTGCCTTAACCTTAATAAAGAGAAGGCTGACTGCGTTGTGTGAAGAAGTACTTCCTTATGTTCATTTACAATCTGCTGCCTATTAATTTCATCGGGTGACCCCTGGTTCTTATATAATTGGAAAGGGTAAAAACACTTCCCTATTCACTTTCTCCACACCATTCATGATTTTATAGATCTCTATCATATCCCTCCTTAGTCATCTCTTTTCTAAATTGAACAGTCCCACTCTTTTTACTCTCTCCTCATATGGAAGCTGTCCCATATTCCTAATAATTTTTGTTGCCCTTCTCTGTACCTTTTCCAATTCTAATGTACCTTTTCAGAGCTGGCATGACCAGAACTATACGCAATATTCAAGGTGTGGGTGTACCATGGATTTATATTGTAGCATTATGATATTTTCTGTCATTAGCTATCCTTTTCCTATTAGTTCCCTAACATTGTTTGTTTTTTGTCTGGTGCTGTAGGTTGACTGAATGTCTTCAGAGAACTATCCACAATGACTCCAAGATCTCTTTCTTGAGTGGAAACAGCTAATTTCATAGAATCATAAAATATCAGGGTTAGAAGGGACCTCAGGAGGTCATCTAGTCCAACCCCCTGCTCAGTCCCCAATTTTTAGCCCAGATCCCTAAATGGCCCCCCTCAAGGATTGAGCTCACAACCCTAGGTTTAGCAGGCCAATGCTCAAATCACTGAGCTATCCCTCCCCTGCCTAATTATACTTTTATACTTGACTTGCCAGAGTTTATGCTCCTTTCTATTTTCCCCTGCAGGATTTGACTACCATTTTTTAAAGGATACCTTTTTGTCGCTAACCTCCTCTTTTATTCTGATGTTTAGCCATGGTGGCACTTTTTTGGTGCTCTTAATGTTTGTTTCTTTTAATTTGTGGTATACATTTAGTTTGAGCCTCTATTATGGTGGTTTTTTTAATAGTTTCCATGCAGCTTACAGACTTTTCACCCTTGTAACTGTTCTTTTTAATTTCCATTTAACTAGCTTCTTCATTTTTGTCAAGTTTTTCTTTTTGAAGTTAAATTCTACTGTGGTGGGTTTCTTTGCACATCCTTGAGGAGGGAAAACGCCAGTTTAATTACATTATGGTTGCTATTACCAAGCGGTTCAGCTGTATTCACCATTTGTAACACATCCAGTGCTCCACTTAGGACTAAATCAAGAATTGCCTCTCCCCTTGTGGGTTCCAGGACTGGCTGCTCCAAGAAGCAGTCATTAATGGTGTCTAGAAATTTCATCTCTGCATCCTGTCCTGAGATGACCCAGTCAGTAAGGGGATAGTTGAAATCCCCATTATTACTGGGTTTTCTCTTTTTGTAACCTCTCTAATCTCCCTGAGCATTTCACAGAAACTGTCACTATCCTAGTCAGGTAGAGGCAATATATGCCTGCAACTATACTCTTATTATTTAAGCACGGAACTTCTATCCATAGAGATTCTATGGTACAGTCTGATTCATTTGAGATTTTTACTACATTTCACTCTATGCTTTCTTTCACATACAGTGCCGCTCCCTCACCAGTGCAATCTACTTTGTCATTCCTATTGCAGACAGGATATTGAGTTAGATTCATAGGTACTAAGGTCAGAAGGGACCATTCTGATCATCTAGTCCGACCTCCTGCACAGCGCAGGCCACAGAATCTCACCCACCCACTCCTACGAAAAACCTCACCTATGTCTGAGGTATTGAAGTCCTCAAATCATGGTTTAAAGACTTCAAGGAGCAGAGAAGCCTCCCTCAAGTGACCCGTGCCCCATGCTACAGAGGAAGGCGAAAAACCTCCAGGGCCTCTCCAATCTGCCCTGGAGAAAAATTCCTTCCCGACCCCAAATATGGCAATCAGCTAAACCCTGAGCATATGGGCAAGATTCACCAGCCAGATACTACAGAAAATTCTTTCTTGGGTAACTCAGATCACATCCATCTAATATCTCATCTCAGGGGATTAGGCCTATTTACCCTGAATATTTAAAGATCAATTACTTACCAAAATCACATTATCCCATCATACCATCTCCTCCATAAACTTATCAAGTAGAATCTTAAAACCAGATAGATCTTTTGCCCCCACTGCTTCCCTTGGAAGGCTATTCCAAAACTTCACTCCTCTGATGGTTAGAAACCTTCGTCTAATTTCAAGTCTAAACTTCCTGGTGGCTAGTTTATACCCATTTGTTCTTGTGTCCACATTGGTGCTGAGCTGAAATAATTCCTCTCCCTCTCCTGTATTTATCCCTCTGATATATTTAGAGAGAGCAATCATATCTCCCCTCAATCTTCTTTTCGTTAGGCTAAACAAGCCAAGCTCCTTAAGTCTCCTTTCATAAGACAAGTTTTCCATTCCTCGGATCATCCTAGTAGCCCTTCTCTGTACCTGCTCCAGTTTGAATTCATCCTTTTTAAACATGGGAGACCAGAACTGCACATAGTAGATGAACCATTGCTCTGACCCAGTATGGCAATTTTTATACTGTTATAACTGGTTTATATGCTATGTTGGTGTTTTAGTTTTTTTATTTAAACTAAGGGGAGTTCAGAGAGGGGAAGGAACAGGGTAAGCAGAAGAGGAATTATTACAAGAAATAGGTAGGGAAGTTCACAAACAGAAACCAAACCATATTCAGGCACACAACTGTGAATATAACACAATTAGAAACAAGAGAGATACTTGCCATACAAGAGTTCATGCCATCAAACAGCTAAAGAATCACAATAATTTCAAGTTTTTCAATAAGCTAAATAGTTATTCTGAATGGTTTTTCCTTTTAAAGTAATATATTTGAACATCAAAGGACTAAATAATGTCATTATAAAGAACAAAGCTGTGACAGAACTTTAAAACCCTCACTCTCAGATTATTTATTTCAAGAAACTCATTTTCAGGAGAGGCAAATTATGAACATGAAAGGTAATTGGTTTCAGCAGACATTTTTTGCTTCAGCCAAAGAAAAGAAAAGAGGAGTGGTCATAATATTTGCTTAACACATACCTTTTCAGATTAAAGATCAATTTAAGGATAAGGAGGAATGCTTTATTTTACTGAAGGGCACAACTGCTGGGTTATAACAACAATGAGCTCAATGTATCATCCAACCAAAAGCAAAGAACTTTTTTAAGCGCTTCTTTAAAATATAGCAACGCTTTGAGGAAAGGGCAATTATACTTGGAGAAGACTTTAGTTGTACACCAAGTCCTTACTGGGACAGATCAGAATTAAAAATCCAAAGTGGACAGGGAAGCAGGTACAGTATTGACTTCTCTGTGCCAGCAATTCACTTTCTCAGATTGCTGGACAGAAATGCACCCAGGGAATCGGATTACACATTTTATTCACCCCCTCATCAGTTAATATATTACAATAGATCTAATCGTAATCTCTCAATTCTTAATGAAGCAGACAAGATCAGCAGAAATTGGCACCATCATATGGTCAGATCATGCACCTTTGGTAGTAATATTTGATAGCTGAGATGGGCCCAAAAGATCACTTGTTTGGAAAATGAACTGGCTGCTTGTTCAAGACAAAGCAATTAAGAGGACATTGTTCAGTACTTTCAAATAAATTATATAGAAAATAAACAAAGAGGCAGGTAAAGTGGTATTGAGGGGCCAGCTGATAAGTAGAGGCTTTCAGAAAAAAGAGAGTGCTAAAGAAGACAAGATAGAACTAGAACAGGAGATAAAAAGGTTACAAGACATTCATAAAAACACAAGTTCAAAAAAAATATATAAACAATTAACTAATATTAGGGGAAAACTGAATATGATTGATGACGTATCCCAGTGGCTCTCAACCTTTCCAGACTACTGTACTCCATTCAGGAGTCTGATTTATCTTGCGTACCCCAAGTTTCACCTCACTTAAAAACTACTTGCTTACAAAATCAGACATAAAAACACAAAAGTGTCAAGCACACTGTTACTGAAAAACTGTTTACTTTCTCATTTTGTCTGTATAAAATTTTAGTTTCATAATTTGACTTCACTAGTGCTTTTTATATAGCCTGTTGTAAAACTACACAAATATCTAGATGACTTGATGTACCTCTGGAAGACCTCTGTGTATCCCTGGTTGAGTACCACTGACCTATGCCACTGAAAAGGTATTCAAAGCAGATATTTTATGAAAAAGGAAATCAGTGTGATAAGATGGTGGCTGAAAAGCTTAAGGAGATTCAAGAGCAATGTATTATTCCCCCAATTAAAAACAATCAGCAAATGGCAGTTATAGACTTTTGCTCCTTTGTCCTTATTATAAAAAACACTATACCTCAGCTACTCCAAGCTCTGAAATTATTCAAAAATATCTGGCAATAGCAGACTTGTCAAATATAAGCAAAACTGAAAAAGAAACTTTATATAAAGAAATAACAGAAGAAAAAATCCTAGGGACAATACCAAATATGAAAAGTAGTAAAACTCCAGGACCTGGCTTTCCAGCTATTGTGGCTGTTCTCCCTAAAACTGGAAAAGATCTTACCATATGCAGCTCTTATAGACCCATATCACTGCAGAGTCATGACAAAGATTTTAACAAAAATACTAGTATGGATTGCAGTCCATATACTCAGTTTATATAAACTCAGATCAAACTGCATTCCTTAAGACTAGACAAATGTCAGCCAATATTTGGAGAGTACTTGAAATCATCCGTAATTCCATATTAAAAAAAAGATCAATTTATTTTTTTTATCACTTGATGCAGAGAAAGCTTCTGATAGAATAGAGTGGAACTTTCTGTTTCAAGTCCTGTCCCATACAGACATTGACCCCCAGTTCCTTAAATGGACAACTGATCTCTATACCAGTCCAAAAGCAGCTGTGCCATTTAATGGGGTTACATCTCCTCTGTTTGAATTACACAGAGGGACTACGCAGGGATGTCCATTGGCTCTTTTACTTTTTGCACTGGCCCTGGGGCTTTTTGCACAGAGGATGAGGAACAATTAATCCAAAACAGGAATAAGACTTGCAGGAACACATCAGAAAATAGCTTTATATGCAGGTAATGTAATACTCTTTTTATCTAAACCAAATACTTCCCTAAAATTAGTACCTGAAAATATCCATGGCTTTGGAAAAGCATCTGGATTTAAAGTAAATTAAGCCAAATCCCTAATGTTAGCTATAAATTTGCCAGCCTTTGAGAAGTCATTCCTTCAGAAAACATTTGAGTACAAATGGGTAACAAATCCTACAGCATACCTAGGAATTACAATCTCAAACAACATAGAAAAGCTGTATTATTTAAATGCCAAACCATTATTTCAGCAAACGTCAAAAGATCTAGAGTGCCAGGTGAAGTATGCAATTTCTTGGTTGGGAAGAATAGCCACAGTCATAATGAACATTTTGCCAAGGATATCTTTCTTGTTTCAAAATCTTCCTGTAATTTTCCCAGATAAAGCCCTAGCAGGAATACAGATGATGTTGTTAGAATTTACATATTAACATTTACAATTAACATACTTTGTTAAGACCCACTAAATAGGGTGGACAAGCTGTTCCAAATATTTTATGGTTCTATCAAGCCAGCCAGCTCAAAGCAGTAGTGGATTCAGAGTGCTCTAACCTAGCCCAACACTGGGTCTTTATCAGAGAGGTAGCCGTGTTAGTCTGGATCTGTGAAAGTGGCAAAGAGTCAAGAAGTGGGTATTCATCCATAAAAGCTTATGCTCCAACCTTATCTGTTAGTCTATAAGGTGCCACAGGACTCTTTGCTGCTTTCACTGGGTCTTTAGTGAACCAAAAATTGTGGCAGTGTAAACACTGCTAGGTTACCATGTATGAATAAAAAAAAAATTAAAATTACATCCTCCAGAAATTTATAGATATTCTTTAGCGAAGGCTACTCTAGGTCTTTGTGATAGTACTAAAAATAAAATAAGTTACTTTCCCCACCAATGACAACTTTTGCAAAAAATCCAGACCTCAACCTAAATCACGAACCAGAGAGTTTAAAAAGAGTGGAAAGCCATGGAATACACATGGCTAGCTAGCTATTCATCAAAGAAACTTTTCTAACTTATTTAGAGATCAAAACTGACTAACTGCCCTACTCTTCCTGGTACCAATACTTTCAAATCAGAGATTATGTTTTTCAACTGTCTAGAAAAGCTAACTTTAACAGAAGCAACAGTGTCTGGTTAATTGAGAAACAAAAAAATAACTAAATTTATTTCAATCTTTACAGACAACTTTCCTTGGAAAAAAAAGGGCCTATTTGACACTAGAAAAAAGAACCTGGATAGACAAGTTACCCCAGCACAGGGTTTGATCTGGACCAAGACCAGCAATTTCAGTCTGTAGTACAATAATATAAAGTTTCTTTACACTACAGCTTCAGTGGTACCTCACACCAGTCAGGTTAAAGTATATATCTAGACTGAATGGTGATTAATGTTGGAGAAAATGTGGTGAAAGAGCAAATTTTATGCATATATGAACATATTCAGTCATTAAAGAATACTGGGGTGCAATTTGTAGCCAAATATCACAAAATATTGGAATAATTATTACCAAATGATCCTTTGGTCCTAATAGTCCTAGGGCTTCCTAGTGGAAAAGGTCACTCAATAGGAAATGTATCATTAATCTCGTTTGCTAGTAGCTGCAAGACTCCCAATAGCCTCTCACTAGAAAAAGAAAAATAGTCCAGCTCTAGAAGGAAGGTTCAAAAATATGGAAAGCGGTTGTTATGAAAAAAATGAAAGCCCCAATCAGCCAAACAAACAGAGGACAAATTGATATTTAGATATTGTTACCATTTATTCAATACTTAGACAAAGTACATTCACCTACCCCCCCAAAAAAACCAAACCCCAACCCAGCATATCTATCCAATTATTTTGAAAATTAACATTTGATAGGCATGCCCGGGTTGTTAAATATGTGCAATCAGCAAATTCACACCATTTAATAAAATTACTACAAACAACAATGTTGTTTCCCATGGAAGTTTTTAAGGACAGTTCATACAAACAGCTGTCAGGGATGGTCTATGTATATTCTGACCTGTTCAGTGTAGGGGGATGAACCAGATGACCTCTTCAGGTCCCTTCCAGCTCTACACTTCTATGAATGTGTGGTTGGGACATTGTTCATATTCATTCTCAGGACTGTGTAAAACATCACAATGATTATACACTTGAAATCCACATCTGCAAACCACCCACCTTGTAATGTCAGTGTCTGTAACGTGTAGGCACCTGTCTGCTGAACATTCCATCCTGCACCTACTAACTGCCAGGCACAGCTGGGCAGGGCTGCAAAGGAGTCAGCTGCAGCTCCCCAGTTCTGGTGCCAATTCTATACCCGTCCTGGGCTGCTATAATCTATTCCATCTGGCAATGGCCCCCAAGTACCCAGGGGCTTGGGAGGGGCACTTAGGGGGATGATCACAGGTATGGGGTGCGCCATCATCCACAGCAATGATTTAGGATGCCCTGGGTTCCTAAATAAGTCGTTGTTGAAACCTCAGGATGCTTTCCACACCAACAGAAACACTCCAAATTACATAGAATGCAATTCCTCAATTCAGCAAAGCTCTGAATGTTAAGCATGGGACTCAGTGCCATTGATGCATATGTTTCAGTGCTTTGCTGAAGCTGGGCCACAGTGAGCAAAGTCTCCAAAGTCATCTTTTTAAGAATTATGACTTTTTTTCCAAAGGAAAACACATACTTGTATGTCTCTACCAGGTCTAAGTATCCCAGGTCCTTGGGGTTGTATGTCATCTCCAGCACTGACAGAGGTGGGACTGCCTATACTATATAGGGCCCAAAACTCTTTCAATTCCCAGCATGTGCTGCAAAAAGGAAATTAGTAGCCAGTTCTCCTTTCCCTCTGTCTCTCCCTGGGACAGACCTGCTTCATGCCTGGGTTTCTCTCTTGAATAGGGCATTGAGTCAGCAGTGTGCCCTTGTTGCCAAGAAGGCCAATGGCATTTTGGGTTGTATAAGTAGGGGCATAGCGAGCAGATCGAGGGACGTGATCGTTCCCCTCTATTCGACACTGGTGAGGCCTCATCTGGAGTACTGTGTCCAGTTTTGGGCCCCACACTACAGGAAGGATGTGGATAAATTGGAAAGAGTACAACGAAGGGCAACGAAAATGATTAGGGGTCTAGAGCACATGACTTATGAGGAGAGGCTGAGGGAGCTGGGATTGTTTAGTCTGCAGAAGAGAAGAATGAGGGGGGATTTGATAGCTGCTTTCAACTACCTGAAAGGGGGTTTCAAAGAGGATGGCTCTAGACTGTTCTCAATGGTAGCAGATGACAGAACGAGGAGTAATGGTCTCAAGTTGCAATGGGGGAGGTTTAGATTGGATATTAGGAAAAACTTTTTCACTAAGAGGGTGGTGAAACACTGGAATGCGTTACCTAGGGAGGTGGTAGAATCTCCTTCCTTAGAGGTTTTTAAGGTCAGGCTTGACAAAGCCCTAGCTGGGATGATTTAACTGGGACTTGGTCCTGCTTTGAGCAGGGGGTTGGACTAGATGACCTTCTGGGGTCCCTTCCAACCCTGATATTCTATGATTCTATGATTCTATGATTGCAACACCTAACTTTTAGGCAGCTAGAAAATCCCAGGAACAACACTATGATCCACAAAGCCAGGGTTAGGTCCCTGGGCTCCCTATGCAATGAAAGGGGAAACACAGGAGCCTTAGAATGCAATCCACAAAAGCCAGCACAATAGGGAGAAAGTCACCTAAACTAACGAATGGGAGATGTGGACTGGGGGGGGGGGGTGTCGAAACCCCTGGCCTTCTCACAGAGGTAGGCTCCTAAGTCTGGGCCCTGGAGGGAGGTGCTTCTCTCTGCTTGCAACTCACGACTGGGAACCCTCTCCTGGAGTCGGCTGACTTGGACGCCCAACACGTTTCTTGCAGGAATGAGTTAGGTGCCTGCCTCACATCACACAAAACTGCTAGAGGAGAAGGAAGTGGCAGCACCCACTTTATACCTTTTAGCCCTGTGGTTAGCACACTGGCCTGGGATGTGGGAGACTCAGGTTAAATTCCTCAGGCAGAAGTGGGGGGAGAATTTTAACAGGGGTCTCCTGCACCTCTCGGAAGAGTGCTCTAACCACACAGCTATCAAGGATAGCTTGATGGGGGGGGCTCCCTTAGTCTCTCCTGCTGCTGTTGTTCCACTGTGGATAAATACTTAGCTATTGGGCCAGAACAGACCGAGAGAGAATGGCTCGGCAGTCCAGTGTTTAGGGGACACACCTGGGATTTGAGAGACCCTGGGTCCAGTCCCCTTTCCAAGTAATTATTTAATTATTTCTCTACAGCAGAACAGCTTCAACAAGAGAGACTAAGGGAGCCCCACCTAAGAATATCCCATAGCTCAGTGGTTAGAGCCTTGTCTGAGAGGTGGGAAACTTCTGTTCAAATCCTTCCTACCCCTCAGACAGGGAGGGGGAACTGAACTAGGGTCTCCCACATCCCAGGTGAGTACTCTAATCACTGGCTAAATGTTATAAGGTGGGCACTGGCACCACCACCAGCTCCTCTAGCAGCCAGATTCTGAAGGGGATCTGATCCAGTAGATGGCTTCTGAGCTCCCAACCAACTTGGTCCCCACCCACGAGTTAGGCAGAAGAATGCCTATCTCCCCCAGCTTTGTGAATCGCCCTGGGGCTTAGGCAGAGACAGACACCTAGAGAAACACGTGCATGCCCCAAAGCAAAAACAAAGGCACCGAGGGAACTACTACCCTGACAGTTCAGGTGCTGAGTCAGTTCCGGTGCCCATATGGTTTGGTGGAATTCTGTGGATCTCATTGGAGCCAAAACTAGCACTTAAGAGCCCATCCTATGATAGTGACTATTGTTCTTTTTTGATCTGCCTTCTGAGAGTTAACTCTCCTCGTGAGTGTTCCCCCACGGGCAGTACACTCGGTCCCCTTCCAATCTAATTTTAAATGTCCCAAGCAATGGAACTTCCACCACTGCCCTAGAAATACTAGTCCACATTCTAAGACAGCTTAGCGTCAACAGATTTTTCCTAATATTCAGCCTAAATTTTATCTTTTCAATTTTACCCCTCTTGTCCCAAATTATGGCCTGGTACCAAACTAAACAGCTGTTCCCCATCCTCACTATTTACACTCATCCAATTTAAAAAATTTATTAAAGCTAATGTTAAAATTATATAATACACAGGTTGAGAAAAGAATGTCTGTACATCTGGGTATAGTGCTTGGATTATCATCAAATACAAAGTTTGTTTTTAAAAGTCATATGGTATATAATCAGCAATAACCCAAATTTAGGTGAATAAATTTAAGAATATAGTTTAGACATTAGCATCCAAGTATTTGGGTACATCACTCATGAAAAGTTGTACAGAGTTGGTTGTGGAAAGCAAAATATATCAATGATTGAAGACTGTCCCTCAGTAATTGAGAATTAGGGTAGGTTGTCCATTTAGAAAATACAATCAATCAGGGAAGTATTTCAGTTACTTTCCTTACTGCGCTTCTCATCAGTACTAAAGGATTACGTCCATCCTGAGGGCTTGTCTACATTTACAACTCTGCAGCAAAGACACTACCTATGCCCACGGGAGAGCTTCTCCCATCAGAGTAGATGCTCCACCGCCCCGAGAGGAATTTTCCACACCCCTCAGTGACGTACTTATTCCAACGCTCTTTTTGTTTCAATATAAGCCAGTTCCCCCGAGCCCTGTTTGTTGCTTTTCTCTGAACTCTTTCCAAATTGTCAATATCTTTCTGGTACTAACATGTTCAGGAATCAACACAGTCCAGATACAGATTCATCAGAGCTGATAAGAGGAAGATTATTGCCTCCTGCTTCCATGATAGGACGTCTCTGCTCAGGAAGCCCAAAAGCACATTGCCTCCTTTGCTGCCATATCAAAGAATTCCTGACATCTTTTTAATTGTACTAACATGCTGCACCTTGCCAGTTACTGATTCTTACTATTTACTTATTTTACTGCATCTGAAAATGTGCTAGCCTCTTCAAGAAGTGTCAAGTAAAGGAGTACTTGGGGCTTGCCACCAATGACAAAAATAAGTAACTTTTAAAGTTACTGCAGAAAGTCCTTTCCTCACTGCTGCCATTGCCCACCTCCCCATGCCCCTGGGCTTTAACTTGGCTAGCTTAGTATATGCTACACCAGTGGCTCTCAACCTTTCCAGACTACTGTATCTCTTTCAGGAGTCTGATTTGTCTTGTGTACCCCCAAGTTTCACCTCACTTAAAAACTACTGGCTTACAAAATCAGACATAAAAATGTAAAAGTGCCACAGTGCACTGTTCCTGAAAAATTGCTTACTTTCTCATTTTTACTATACAATTATAAAATACATCAATTGGAATATAAATATTGTACTTACATTTCAGTGTA
Source organism: Dermochelys coriacea (assembly GCF_009764565.3). Classification (NCBI taxonomy): domain Eukaryota; kingdom Metazoa; phylum Chordata; order Testudines; family Dermochelyidae; genus Dermochelys; species Dermochelys coriacea. The sequence continues at coordinate 49,813,490 of NC_050076.1, forward strand.
TAGTTTATACTGCTCTATATACATGTCTTTGTTCATATGAAATTTTAGTTTGTACTGACTTTGCTAGTGCTTTTTCTGTAGCCTGTTGTAAAACTAGACAAATATCTAAATGAGTTGATGTACCCCATGGAAGGCCTCTGCGTACCCCCAGGGGTATGTGTCCCCCTGGATGAAAACCACTGTGTTACACTACAGCTTGCCTTGTTGTGACTACAGTTTTAGAATGTGTTAGACTGAGCTAGCAAACATGATCTAACATAAGACTTTAAATCCTAATCAATATGAGGCCTAAAAGGGGAGCCTTTCTATGATCAGATCTGGGAATCTGGTCTCAAACTTAGCTTGAACAGGCTCTTCTTGTGATTAGAGGCTGGTGACTAACGCCCACTATATATGAATAGTAACACTGGAAAGATTGAGCACTCCCAGAAGAAACATACTTATTTCACTCTTTCAAGCCTGAAGTTTTGTTCTAATTGTGCCCCTATCACAACCCACAGTTCAGATGTACTAAGACAGACTTTGGATAATGGCTGCCATGAAATCAACTCCGACCCAGAAGATAAAGAGTTAGTTTCGCAGCATAAAATGTGAATGAATAGGGCTTCTTGTGTTATTACAGAATAAAGCTTTATATCTTTTCTATCTGCAACAAGGCATGAATCACTTTTGAAGGGAAAAAATAGTTGTGGATATTAACGATATAAAAGGTTATTCTATAAAACACACTGGCAGCTCTATTCACATAAAGATTATGCTGGAGGGAAATAACTGAACAATAGCAATCTGTTAGTGTAATGGCTGTCAGTTGAATATTCAATTTACTTGCATTCTGTGCTCCTAAGTAGTGTAAGACAGAAGAAGTCTCTAAAGACTTGTCTACACTAAAAAAAATTCAACTCATACTTCCAGCAAAGAGGCAACTGCACCAATGCTAGCAGTGGTGTATTTGCTACAAGGCAAAGGGAACTTTAAATCACTTGTGTCACATAGTGGTAAAAACACCTGAGCCCTGACTATGCTACAGTATTGTACACATTTCTATTGTAGCTGTGACTCACAAAACAGCACTAAGTGTTAGGCGAGTATCAGATTTTGAAATACTAATAGCTGTATAAAACAATAGGTTTTACAGCAGCCTTGAGCTATCTACAAGGCAGCTGTCTGCAAGGCAATTCCTTCTAAACAAACTGCAGTCCAGAGAGGAGAGAATAATATATTTTTATGTGAACATTCTTGCCTGAACGTATCTGTCTTCAAGACTGAGGAAACAGAGTTTAATGGATGTCAGGGAAGTTCAGTGCTTCTGTAATGTACATATGGAGGGTCGTCCATGTTGATGCTGGGAATAGCTCTAGGGAAGAGCAAAGAATATGAGAGAGTCTGATGGGTGAGTGGTGACATCTTCAGCAATTTGTGATTCTCTCAGGATATGTCGCAGGTTAGAGTCATTCTTCCCAGCCCTGGTACATAGATTTACACGAGTGGGGCTTCAGCTGGCACACTAGAAATAGCAATATGGATGCTCCAGCTCATGTTTTCAAGCCCACCTGACCCCCTAGGCTACAGAGGTCAAGCTCCAGCCCAACCCTGAATGACCACGCTGCTATTTTTCGAACAGTAGTTCAATTTAGTAGTTCCATGAACATGTCCCCCCAGGCTGGGAGGCTTGCTCCCAACTACAATGTAGAAATATTCTAGGTTTTGGCACCTGGAGCCTGGGTGGCTCACAGGATAATCTGTTTGAAATATCTTTTTCATGGTGACTTCTTTGCAGTAAGGTGCCAAACTCTTCATTCCACTTAGACAAGGAAGGACAGAGGGAAGAGTCATATGTAGCATCCAGCTATTTGCAACACTGACCAGCAAAGTTCCGCCTTTCAGAAGAAATAGACTGAATGGAGAAGAGGAGCCCAATCTTCAACATCTCCTGGGTAATTATATAAAGAACTATTCCAATATCGATTTATTTTTTTTGGAAGTGGAGGGGGGAAAGGGAGTTTCTGTGTATAATGCTGGCATGCTGATATGAGACTGTACTTAACTGAGCACTCTACTACGTCACATGACATGGGGCCAAGGTTACAGGGTGCCATCACATTACAGGATTGTTTCCATTAATACCAGTCCCTTTCTTTCTGGAAAATGACTACATATAAAACATTATATCAATTAACAGTCAGGACACTATGTACCCTCCAGCAAGCCTGATCCACATCTGCAGCAAGACCCACTGTTTTGATGTGTTCTGGTGCAGAACATAAGAAATTCTAGACCCGAATCTAGTTCATTAAACCCTAGTATTTTTTAATGAAGAACACATGAAAATATATAACACAGTAAGCTAATATATTCCTTCTGCTATTAATTTTGATAGTAAATGCATTGTATTTATACCACCCCTACATTTTCACAGTGATAAAGAATTTTGCATAGTGTAGAAGTTGTCAAAAAGAAGTTAAAGATTTTGGCATCTGACTAGGGAACAGCTGAGGTTTATGGCATCAGGAAAGTCATGAGAGGTATCTGAAATGTAGAATAGGCTCATTAGTTTGATATTTCTGCAAAAATAATCAGCAACGAAATCATGTTGACTGTCACACAAGGTTTCAGAGTTAATGAACAGAGGGCAATTCACATTTCAGAGCTATTACTTAAAGTTGGCTGCAGACTCAGGAAAACAATACAGTCTCTTTTTACACTCTCTCCTTTTTTGGAAATACTTGATTCTATGGCGAGGGTGGATTCAGAAACAAATTCTATGGTCACAGAATATACAGGGTCCTATCAACAGTGTTCATCTACAAATGATAACACACAAACTGTTTCTCACATAAAAAAAGATCTAGCCACTCTAAAACACAAAGCTGCTCTCACACTTTCTAATATAACCAACATGGGCCCTTCTAGAATTTGGGGAAAACAATAACATCTCACGTTTCAACAGAATAGGAGATTCTTAGAATGGAAAAGCTCATGTGTGGTTTTAAGGAGAGAGGGTTTCTTATAGATCTCACTACATTTTCTAGAATATAAAAAGACAAGACCTATGAAAATGTTGTCCTGTAAAACTTTCGTTGTCTTCAATCTCTGGTGTAATAATTTGTGGAATTAATGAAAATGATGGATATTCATCTTCTACTTTTATATCAGCTGTAGCTCCAAAAATCACCACAGTGCTGTACTACAATTTGAAATGTAACAAGGACTTTCCCTTTTATCTAGCTGAAGCCTGCAAAATATGAAGAAACAAACAGGTAATGAAATCATGCACAACTGGAGACACTGAGGATGGAACTCAGGGTATGCTACCTGAGCCACCCAGTGAGATGAGAGGATTGTTAGCATCTTCTAGAATAGATGCCAATAACCACTCTCCGTGTACCACCTCAAGGGGTTTCCAATCACATGGACTCTTTTTCTCAAAGCAATCACTTCCTTAGGGGCCTGTTTAGTCATTTAGTAGATAAGTCACCTGGTATCTGTGTTTTCTGCTCTGGGTACTTTTTGCCATCAGTTACTGGTGGGTGGGTTACTTTTATTCAAACAAGAACACTGACAGGAGCAATCTGAATATCTTCAAACACACAGCCTCTGGAATGTCCTCCTTGATTTTGCTTAGATGTCCTCTATTCCTTCTGTAGCACTGATCTTTGGGCGTGGTTACACTGTATGGCATTTTGTGATGGTTATAGCTGTTACCTTGGCAGTTTGCCAACCATTATTTGGACTCTAACATTTGCTCCAACTTGCAAAGGTAGTAACTGTTAATGTTTATCTTTTGTTCTGAGTTAGAAATGTTTTGTGGCTACTTCACAATTGTCTTTACCACAAGAAGCTTTTTATCTGTGGGCAGTAAAGCTTTTCTCTTCTGCTCACAAAATCTCTGAACAGGTGATCCTAATAAAGCTGTGTGAAGTGTATTCCTATATTTTAAGAATGCAGAATATAACTCCCTTAAATCCTACAGTGCTCCCTCCCAGTGCTTTGCTATCTGGCCTGAATTTCATGCTAGCCCCTAATCTGTAATCTGTAACATTAAAAAAAAAAAAAAAGTATCATGTAGATAATTACAGACTGTGATCAAGTCACCACTTAATCTTCTCTTTTTAAGCTAAATAGATTGAGCTCTTTGAGTCTATCCTATAAGGCAGGTTTGCTAATTCTTTAATCATTCTTGTGGCTGAACCCTCTTCAATTTATCAACATCTTTCTTGCATTAGAAGCACCACAACTGGACACACTATTCCAACTGGGTCACACCAGTGCCAAATACAGAGGTAAAATAACCTCTCTATTTGTCCTTGAGATTCTCCTGTTTATGCATCCCAGAATTGCATTAGCAATGGGGTGATGGGGTGTCCTTGCCACACTTGCCCTGAAGGGGTTAATATAGGGCAGAGGGCAATTAACCTATTAGGCAGCAAACTGGGGGGAATTAAGGCTGAGAAAAGAGCCTTAATAGAAGAAGCTCACCTGTGAAGGAACAGGCAGGGCTTCCATAAAGCCAGGGAGCAGACAGCAGAAGGAGGTTGCAGGGAAGTAGGTTGCAGTCCCTTCCTCAGGGAAGGGTGGTGTGTTGGGGCTACAGAGGCAAATGGCATACAGTTACTTCCTGGGAGGAGGGAGTTTTGAGGATGGCAAACCGAGAGGAGGAGGGGAGAGCCAGAAGTTTAGGAAAGGGTTCAGGGATACACAGCAAGGTCTGGAATGGAACAGACCTTGATTACTGACTTGGATCCCTGAGCCAGAACCTAGAATAGAGGGCAGGCCTGGGTTTCCCAACCATACACTGCAAAAGGGCACTGGCGTGACCGTGAATAGAGACTGCCGGAGCCTGTTGGAGGGAAGCGACTTTCCAACCCCAGAAAGGGAAACAACCCACTCGGTGATCTGGCCAGAGGGCCAAGTCATGAAGAGGACACTGAGGTTCCTGGAGTGAGAGGGGGCTGCAGGCTGAGAGTGGTGGAGGGTAACCACTGGAAGTGGCATCGGCCTGGCAGAGCTAATCCCCCGAATGGGCAGGAGGAAGTGCCATCCTGCATGGAGTAGAGGCCCGTCACAGCACCACACTGGGCACTCACATTCAGCCGATTCACCACCATTACCCCCACATCTTTTTTCAGTGTCACTGTTTTCCAGGACTGAGTCCCCCATCTCGTAACTATGGCCTGCGTTCTTTGTCCTTGTGTATATGTTTACATTTAGCCATATTAAAAAACATATTGTTTGCCTGTGCTCAGTTTTCCAAGTGGTCCAGATCCCTCTGAGTCAGTGACCTGACCTCTTCATAATTTACCACTCCCTCAATTATTGTGTCATCTGCAAACTTCATCAGTGATTATTTTATCTTTTCTTCTAGGTCACTGATAAAAATGTCATATAGTGTAGGAAGAACCAATCATTGCAAGACCCCACTGTAAATAGACTCGCTTGATGATTACTCCCCATTTACAACTACATTTTGATACCTCTTTTAGCTAGTTTTTAATCCATTTAACATGTGCCACGTTAATGTTGTATCACTCATTTTTTAATCAAAATGTCATGCAGTACCAAGTCAAATGCCTTACAAAAGTCTAAGTACATTATGTTAACATTACCACCTTTATCAATCAAACTTGTAATCTCATCAAAAACAGAGATCAAGTTAGTTTGACAGGATCAACTTTCAATAAACCCATGTTGATTTGCATTACTTATATTATGCTCCTTTAATTCTTTATTAATCAAGTCCTGTATCAATTGCTCCATCATCTTGCCACAGGACTGATGTCAGGCTGACAGGCTTATAATTTACTTTTTTAAAAAAAAATGACAACAGTAGCTTTCTTCCAGTCTTCTAGAATGTCCCCTGTGCTCTAAGACTTATTCAGAATCAAAGGTCATGGCCCAGCTAGCGACGCAACCAGATCTTCTAAAACAAACTGTTGGATGCAAGTTATCTGGACCTGCTGATTTTAAAATGTATACCTTAGTAGCTTCAGTTAAACATCCTCCAGAGACTATATCATGTTTTTTCCCCAAATACAGAACAGAACACTGCATTGATGTTAATAATTCTATCATTTCTGTCTAGTAATGGACCGTAGCCCTCCTCTTTATTGTCCTGGACTCTGTTGGACATAGATGTGTCCTTGTGTCCCTTTGCTTCCCTTATCACTTTTCAATAATTCCTAACTTCTGAATTATATTCATTATTAACTTATCCTGTCTTCCATTTGTTTTATATATATTATTTTTATAGCTGCTTTCACTTCCCTGCTAAACCATGTCAGTTTTTTAACCAGTATGGCCTTCTTCCTCAATTGTGACTTTTTGGACAGCTAGTAAAGAGTTCTTGAATGATTCCCAATTATCATTCACATTTTTTTGATTAAATTTTTTCTCCCAGCTGATTCTAGCTTTGTGAAACTGGCCCTATCAAAGCTCTGTCAAGAATTCTCCCGGGTTGGCTGCACCACCTTTTAGTTAGGAAAATATTGTCTATAATATTTAAAAATTCCAAGGATGTTTTTAGTACTGGCAGCAGGAGACCTTGGCACATGTCACTCAGATTGAAATCCCCCATGATCATGCAGCTTTTTCCTATACATTATGGATAAGTGTATAAGGAGGCAGTCATTCTGTTCCCTAGTGATTTGGTAGTTTGTAGTGGACACTAACCAACACTTGTTCTTGTGTTTTATCTGATAGAACATAGATCCATAAACATTCAAGATCATTTTCTTTGTGTTATCAATGACCTGGAAACAAATAATACTGTTTTTGACATAGAGAGCCACCTCCTTCCATTTTTGCCTATTCAGTCCTTTCTAAATAGGTCAGAACCATTGATTTTAACATTCCAATTGTGTGAATCAACCCTGCAAGTTTCAGTAATATCAAATAGATCAAAATTATGCTCATAAATGAGTAATTCCAATTCCTCTTATTTGTGACCCAGGCTCCTAGCATGGGTGTACAGGCAATTAAAGAATTTATCTTCACGTCCTTTGTTCTTTTGTTCTCAATGTCTCAATTTTGTGCAGAGTGCTCATAACTTCCAAGCTATACAGCCCCAGTCCCTATAGAAAGTGGACTAATGTTCCACAAAACCAACGCCCTCTACCCTGCACTACTTACCTAGTCAGTGGCTCACTTCCAGAATCTTCTGCCTTTCTTTGCTCACAGGACAGGAAGGATCTCAGAGAAAATCACTTGTATTGAGTTCAACTTGCCAAAACATTTGGCTTGCATCCAAGATGGGAAATATTCTTTCTACGGCTGGTCAAAACCTACAAATGGGTTTTTCGCTCCATGGAAAAATTCAACTTTTCGGCAAAAAAATCTAAAACCAATTTTTTTTGGGGGGCTAAAATGCGAAACTTTCTATTGGAAATGCAGCTACATTGCCTTGTTCTGGTTCAGGCACCTCATGTTCCATTCTCCTCTAAAGACTGGGATCCTTGGCTGAACTACATCTCCCGGGTGGCACCAGAGTTTCCTCAGTTCCTGAGCTCTTGCTGTGCATAACTGGAGACATTGTCAGGCCGGGGAGTCCAGACAATAGTGGAGATTGGGGCACAAGGTACCTGAACTGCAACTCCCACGAGGTAGTGTGATGGCACTTCCAAAATCAAAATTTTCAAATTTCATCCAAAAGACTTTCAGAAGTTAGACAAAAATGTTCGTTTTTTGTGTATATGTGGGGGGTGTCTTCGTTCTCTTATTTTACAAAATGTTGACATTTTCCATAGAAAGCAGTCTTTTCTCATGAAAAATTAATATTTGTCTAAACCAGTCTTCCACAAAAAATAGTTAATAGAAAATCTCCAGTCTCCTCATTCTTTCAATTCAAAGTCTAGATATGACCTCCTCAGCTGTTTTCAGTGAATAGTGCTTGCATTTGATTATCTTCTTCAAATCTTTGGGACCTATGTAAATCCTTAACTTACCAATTTTATTACAGTGACCCAAGTGGTTTGTGTCTGTATTTGCTTGCTACAACTACTTCACTCTAAAGCCAAGTGCAACTTTGACATCTTTTCTCAGAGCAAACAAGACCGTGTGGGGAATGTATATTTGGTGGCACACTGAGATCAATATAATGTGATTTTATCATGCACCCCACTCCATTAAACTCTCAACATTTTTAAATCTTGTGTATCTTGTTCTGTAGACAAATTATGTACCCATTTGCTCATCTGCACTTGCAGAATGCTCTACAGGGCTCATTTCTTTTGGCAGTCCATCCCAGCCCCTCTGGCTGTTGTACTCATTGTAGGTTGTACTCGTTGTGGCTCCAACCAACGAGTTCCACAGGTTGACTATACATGGTATGAAGAAGTACTTCCTGTTATTCGTTTTAAATCCGCTGCCTATTAATTGCATTGGGTGACCCTAGTTTGTGTGTTATGTGAAGGAGTAAACAACACTTCTCCCTTCACTTTTTCCACCCCATTCATGACGTTATAGACCTCTATCATATTCCCTCTTAGTCAACTCTTTTCCAAACAGAAAAATCCCAATCTTCTTAATCTCTCCTCCTACAGAAGCTGTTCCATAGCCCTAATCATTTTTTGTTGCCCTTCTCTGTACCTTTTCCAATTCTAATATATCTTTTTATAGATGAGGTGACCAGAACTGCATGCACTATTCACTGTGTGGGTATACCATGGATTTATATAATGGCATGATATTTTCTGCCTCATTATCTATCCCTTTCCTAATGGTTCCTAACATTCTGTTAGTTTTTTTTGACTGCTGGTGCATGCTAAGCAGATGTTTCCAGAGAACTATCCACACTCCAAGATCTCTTTCTTGAGTGTTAAGAGCTAATTTAGATCCCATTATTTTGTATGTATAGTTGGGATTATGTTTTCCAGTGTGCATTATTTTGCATTTATCAACATTGAATTTCACCTGCCATTTTGTTGCCCAGCCACCCAGTTTTGTGAGATCATTTGTAACTCTTCAGAGTCTCCTTTAGACTTAACTATCTTGACTAATTTTGTATTGTCTTGCAAATTTTCCCACCTGTTTACCCCTGTTTCCAGATAATTTATGAATAAGGCTAAGATTTTGTCACACACCTTTTTAGTAAAAATCACAGACAAGTCATGGGCAATAAAGAAAAATTCATGAAAGCCCATGACTTTTACTAAATATATGCATGACAAAATGGGGAGCTGCAGGGTTCCCACACCACCCCTGGTGGCCTGCCTGGGAGCTGCAGGGCACTTCCACAGGGTCTGGGAGCTCTGGGGCACCCCAGCTGCCCGTGATGGCTACAAGCTTCCAGGGGCCCCACTGCCTGTTGCAGCCAGGGATTGCAGGTCCCCATGTTTCAGAGTAGCAGCCGTGTTAGTCTGTATTCGCAAAAAGAAAAGGAGTATTTGTGGCACCTTAGAGACTAACAAATTTATTAGAGCATAAGCTTTCGTGAGCTACAGCTCACTCCATGGTGGATCGAAGCTCCCAGGGGGCCCTGGCCAGGAGCTCCTGGGGCACTCCCTTCCCCACCCGCAGCGGGTAGGAGCTCAGAGCCCCGCAGCTCCCAGCCACCACAGGTGATAATGGGACCCTGCAGTTCCCGCACATGGTGAGCTCAAGTCACAGAGGTCTCTGGATTTCGTGACCTCTGTGACAAAACTGTAGCCCTATTTATGAATATGTTGAATAGCACTGGTCACAGTACAGGACACCACTACTTACCTCTCTCCACTGTGAAAACTGACCATTCATTCTTACTCTTTGTTTCCGGTCTTTTAACCAGTTACTGAGCCAAGGACCCTCCCTCTTATCCCATGACTGCTTACTTTAATTAAGAGCCTTTGGAAAGGCACCTTGTCAAAGGCTTTTTGAAAGTCCAAGTACACTATAGCCACCGGACCACCCTTCTCCATGTTTGTTGATCCCCCTCAAAGGATTCTAATAGATTGGTGAGGAATGATTACTCTTTACAAAAACCATGTTGACTCTTCTCCAACAAATCACGTTCATCTGTGTCTGATAATTCTTTACTATAGTTTCAACCAATTTGCCTGGTACTGAAGTTAGGCTTAGCTGCCTGTGATTGCCGGGATCATCTCTGGAGCCTTTTTTAAAAATTGGTGTCACATTAGCTATCCTGTCTGCCCCTGCTCTCCAACTCCCAGATTCTCTGAATCTTAATTCCTGCTCCCAACCCCTATTTTGCCTCCCTCCTGACTTTAAATATGCAGAATATGCTAAATAACTCAGTGCCTGCAGTAGTCTGCTGATTAATGCTGACCACCTGGACTTCAGAATGTCTGCTAGGAGGCAAAGGAGAAGGGGGGAGCCTGGGCAAATAGAAAAAAGAGCTGGCGTGCAGAGGTTAGGGAGGTAGGAACCATGCTGAGTTTGTAAACTCCAGAGAGTTCCCTGCTCCCTACCATCCAGTGTGATCTAGAACTCCCTGTTCCCTAGCCTCCCCAGCCCTTGAGAGTTTAAGAGTACCATAGGGTATCTTTCACTCTGTCTCCCAACCCATACCAAAGATTTCAATTACATTAAAAAAAAAAAACTAACGAAATTACCAAGCAAAAATAAACTTTTTTATCCTGAGTTAAGGCTGCACGCATAGAACAGTAGGAGGTGAAAAAATGTACAAGAACTTTTTAAACAGAGAAACCATCATCAGAAACCCAGGAAGTTCAGTAATAAGATAAGAATTGTTTTAAAATTTTAATACGTTTTGTTTGTTTGTGAATATGTTTATTATAAGTTTATTTAAATCTTAAATTAAGTTGATTTGTGCAACTGGGAACTTTACCTTCATAATCTGAGGGATAGCTCAACGGTTTGAGCATTGGCCTGCGAAACCCAGGGTTGTGAGTTCAATCCTTGAGGGGGCCATTTAGGGATGTGGGGCAAAAATTGGGGATTGTGCCTGCTTTGAGCAGGGGGTTAGACTAGATGATCTCCTGAGGTCCCTTCCAACCCTGATATTCTATAATTCTATGATCTTTTCCTGGGAACATATAAAATCATTAAGATTAGTCATTTATAATTGCATGAAAGCAACAAACTGAGTATCCGGGGTGCCTTATAAAAACATGCTACAAACAACTGAAAAGTGGGCTGCTCCAAGTAAAATACACCTTCACTGGATACTCCTTTTCTTTCATTTAGTGTTAACTTAAACAACAAAAAAACATAAAGCTCAATCTTAAGCAAAGAAAAGCTTTTTTCTTTTCTTTTCTTTTCTTTTTTTTTTGGCTTGTTCCTAGATCTTTCTACCTCAGAGAGAGGCTCCAATCCCCTTATTTCTTCAGCTAAATTCAACAGAATAATAGCTCTTATGCAGGGTTATGGCACCTGGCAATAGACTGACTCAGAAGAAAATAACTGACCACCCTATTACAAAGGGTTATAATGATACGGCTTTGGTGATCTCAGCTACAGCTCTCTCAACAAGTATAATAAAACTAAACACTCATTCTTAGAGATGATGGTTTGAGGTACATTGGAAAGCTTGTATTGCCACTAGGTCTGCTCTATCTATCTGTTGTATGGCTAAATAGAAGGGGACAAATTCATTTTTGCACTATGCTCCCATGTGCTAATGAGGCTGACACAAAGGAGTCATAGGCCCAGAGTAAACTCTCCCTCAGGGAATATCCCCAAGCACAAAGGGCCCTTGCATAGCCTCTGCAAGACCTGAAGTGCTCACAGTGACCCACAGGAGGCCACTGTAGCAGAAGCACAGGTTAGGGCAGCTCTCAGGTTAGGCATGACCTGGAGGAGTCATGTTAAACAACATGGTGTTAAAACATGGCTTTACAGCCAATGTAGATTGGGACAAGTACTGTTTAATAGCATGTCAGCTGATCATGGGTAAACCCTGGTTATAGTAGGTTTACCCACAATTAGCTGACACAATGTTAAACACAACCAGTCTATGTCTATACTTACTGCGAAGACACATTTAGCACCATATCAGTTAATACAGCTCCTAAAGGTCATGTCCTAACACTTCCTAATTTTCTATTGAAGGCAAGCACCATGTGAACTCCAATACATAAGGTCTGTTAGTACCAGAATATCTGAAATGTGCTCTGTAGAGCCAGCCTTTGGGCCTCACTGATGTGGGACACTTAGCATGATAAAGGAGAATCTTAACCTTATGTGTTTTTTAAAAGTAGGTTTCTAGCTGATTGCCTTGTGGCACTAGCCTTGAAAATATAAACCAATTAAAAGTGACTGAAGGAATGTATGGAAGAAGCAGCTGGACTCCACTTCTGCAGTAGGAGGCTGAAGAGAACCCAAAAATCACACAAACTTTTTTATGGAAAATGAGGATGTTAAGTTTAGAGAGTATCCCAAAGAACTTTCTCACTAACCCTCCCCCAGTAGTTTTGCTCTTCCATATGCATAGTGACAGGACAGTGGTGGAAATATTAAGCGAAGGCAGGTAGGAAATGATCTGTAGGTCCACACAAAGCTAGATGTGATGCTCCATACTTGATAGGTCATCTTCTCTGATACATAAATAACAAGTGACATGAGGATGAGAATTCATTCTTACTAGTCATGCCTTCCATGAGTTCATTCATCTTTTTTGCTAGTTGTATCTTGTCCTCTGCAGAGGTGCAGCTGTTGAAATGTAATAAATTATTCCAAAAGGTGCAGCATGTTCTAATGCTCAGAAAAGTCTGGCATTTTTACAACTTGTGATTTTGGCTGAACCACACTGGAATCACACAGGGCAAATATGATCCATGCAAAAGATTTTTCCAGTTCTCCTTTAAAAAGCCCCATGTATTTATCTTGTGCTTTTTTTCTACTGAACATACATACTTGATCATAAACTACTGAGAACTAGAAATGATGAGGACCTGAGAGAGAAAACATGGACCTGAAAAACTGAGGTGAGCCTAATGTTTCATTGAACAGTGCTCACTGAATTAGAAGCTATTCAATATTTTGTTTTAGCCTCATTGTTAAAATTGGCTTCAGGCCTTACTTCCATTATTCAAACCCTGCCCTGAAGACAGAATTAATAATTTCCTCATGGGCCTTTCTATTGCACTCATCACTTGAGTATCTGAGAGCTTCACAAACATTAATGAATTTATTTTCACAACACTGCTGTGAGGTGAGGGGGTATTATTATCACCAATGAGCAGATGTGGAACTGAGCCACGGAGAGATTAAGGTCAAAAGTATCCACTGATTTTGGTTGCCCAATCTGAGACACCTAGGACTTGATTTTTCAGAGTACTCGACATTGTGTAGTACTTTATATGTTCAGAGCACAGCTCCCATTGACTTCAGTTGAAGATGTGAGTGCTCAGCACTTCTGCAAATCAGACCTCAAGGTCTGTGAATCTGTGTAGCTCGAAAGTGTGTCTCTCTCCCACACAGAGGTTGGTCTAATAAAAGATATTACCTCACCCACCACTCTCTTTAAGCACCCAAGGAACACACAGTTAGTGACCGCCTATGAAAAGTCTGGTTAAAGTGACTTGACTAGCATCTCATAGGAACTCTGTGGCAGAGGCAGGGATAGAATCTAGTTCTACAGAGCAGCATTCAACTGTTTTAACAGTGAGACCACCCCTTCTCTTCTAGCAATTCCCTGCCTCCACACCTTCCAACTTCTGCAACAAATGAGATGTGGAGCATACAGACAAAAGCCTCATTCATTACACAACCACAATTCATCCCCAGAGCAAGCCCATCCTGTGCACTAAATCAGGGGTTCTGTGGAAAAAGTAGTATATGATCATGTAATTAAATACTGTATCATAATCCATACACACAAGAGGGCTGAATTAAAGGTTCCACAGACAATCTTAATTCTGGCATTTCCTAATGTTGAGTGCTTGATTTGTAACCTTAATGTTCTTTTAATGCAGTTTTATGTGTGTAATTTCCTAGGTATTTTTTAAAGCAAATTAAATAAACCAAAATTTCACCATGTGAAACCATACTGACATCCACATTATTCATCAGCAAGGTTGGAACATTTAGATCCACCACATAGACATCTGCCACTGGAGCTAATAGAGTAACTGAAAGCAGTAGTAAGTTGTCCTCTAGGTCAGGGGTTCTCAATCTTTTTCTTTCTGAGCACCCCCCGCTGTCCCCAACGTGCTATAAAAACTCCACAGCCCAGCTGTGCCACAACAACTGTTTTTCTGCATATAAAAGCAAGCGCTGGCTTTAGGGGGTAGCAAGGAGGGCAATTGCCTGGAGCCCCACACCACAGGGGGCACCATGAAGCTAAGTTGCTCAGGCTTTGGCTTCAACCCTGGGTAATGGGGCTCAGGGCCCCAGGCTGCAGTCCCATGCGGCAGGACTTCGTCTTTCTGTCTGGGCCCTAGCAAGTCTAATGCCAGCCATGCTTGGTGGACCCCACCCTCCCCGATATCTGCTTGTGGCCCTCAAAACAGCCCCAGACTCCTGGTTGAGAACGACTGCTCTAAATGGACAAGAAGAAAAAGGAGATGAGACACCCACTTTGCAAATGGGTTTCATAGGTATTTGCCGACAGCAGAGAAATGTTAAAACTCAAGAATCTTGGATTCCAATTAGGCTCTGGAGGGGAGTGTTCTCCAGTGGGCAGACTCTTCTGCCTCAGTTTTCTTCAGCTTCTCCCAGTCCCATCTCTTACTACCACTTCCTGTGTTCCTCATCCCAGTCATACCTCCAACCTAATGGCTCTTTGTCTCTGTCTCAGGGCATTTCTACTCTGCACATTTACTTATAGCAGCATAATACATACATAAGAACATCTGAATGGCCATACTAGGTCAGACCAATTATCCATCTAGCCCAGTATCTTCTCTTGCAACAGTGGCCAGTGCCAGGTGCTTCAAAGGGAATGAACAGAGCAGGGCAATTATTGAGTGACCCATCCAGTCATCTAGTTCCAGCTTCGGGAAGTTAAAAGTTTAGGGAGACCAAGAGCACGGACTAGCATCCTTGACCACCTTGGTTAATAGCCATTGATGGACCTATCCTCCATTAACTTATGTAGTTCTTTTTTGAACCGAGTTATACTTTTGGCTTTCACAATATCCCCTGGCAAAAAGTTCCACAATTTGACTATGCGTCACGTGAAAAAATACTTCCTTATGTTTGTTTAAAACCATTAATTTCATCAGGTGACCCCTAGATCTTGTGTTATGTGAAAGTGTAAATAATACTTCCCTATTCACTTTCTCCACATCATTCATGATTTTATAGACCTCCATCTTGTCATCTCTTCTCTAAGCTGAACAGACACCGTCTTTTTACTCTCTCCTCATATGGAAGCTGTTCCATATTCCTAATCATTTTTGTTGTCCTTCACTGTTACTTTTTCCAACTCTAATATATATTTTTTGTGATGGGGTGGCCAGAACTGCATGCATTATTCAAGGTGTGGGTGTACCATGGATTTATATAGTGGCATTATGATCTTTTCTGTCTTATATATCCCGTTCCTAATGGTTCCTAACATTTTTAGCTTTTTTTCAAAGCTGCTGTACATTGAACAGATGTTTTCAAAGAACTATCCACAATGATTCCACGATCTCCTTCTTGAATGGTAACACCTAATTTAGACCCCATTCGTTTTTATGTATAGTTGAGATGTTTTCCCATGTGCATTACTCTGCACTTATCAACATTGAGTTTCATCTGCCATTTTGTTGCCATTCACCCAATGTAGTGAGATCTCTTTGTAACTCTTCGCAGACAGCTTTGGACTTGCCTACCTTGAGTAATTTTGTATCATCTGCAAATTTTGCTACCTCATTGTTTACCCCTTTTTCCAGATCATTTATAAATATGTTGAACAAACACAGGTCTCAGTACAGGTCCCGGGGGTGTGTGAGCCCTCTATTTACCTCTCTCCATTTTGAAAACTGACTATTTATTCCTACCCTTTGTTTCCTATTTTTAAATCAGTCACTGATCCATGAGAAGACCTTCCCTCTTATCCCAGGACTGCTTATTTTGCTTAATAGCCTTTGGTGGGGTCCAGGTGAAAGGCTTTCTGAAAGCCCAAGTATACTATATCCACTGGATCACCCTTGTCTATGTTTGTTGACCCCCTCAAAGAATTCTAATAGATTGGTGAGGCATGATTTCCCTTTACAAAAACCATGTTGACTCTTCCTCAAGATATCATGTTTATCTGTGTCTGATAATTCTGTTGTTTACTATTGTTTCAACCAATTTGCCTGGTACTAAAGTTAGGCTTACCAACCTGTAATTGCCAGGATCATCTCTAGAGCCTTTTTCTTTTTAAAATCAGTATTACATTAGCTACCCTCCAGTCATCTGGTATAGAGGCTGATATAACTGATAGGTTACATTACTAACCATCACTGTTAGTAATTCCGCAATTTCATATTTGAGTTCTTTTAGAACTCGAGTGAATATTATCTGGTCCTGGTGACTTACTACTGTTATGTTAACAATTTGTTCCAAAACCTCTTCTACTGATGCCTCAGTTCCTCAGATTTGTCACCTAAAAGGAATGGTTTGGGTGTAGGGATCTCCCTCACATCCTCTGCATTGAAGACCAATGCAAAGAATTCATGCTTCTCTGCAATGGCCTTGTCTTCCTCGAGTGCTCCTTTAGCACCTCGATGGTCCACTGGCCCCACTGACTGTTTAACACGGGGTGGGCAAACTTTTTGGCCCATGGGCCATATCTGGGTATGGAAATTGTATGGTGAGCCATGAATGCTCAGAAAATTGAGGCTGGGGAGTAGGAGGGGGGTGAGGGCTCTGGATGAGAGTGTGGACGCCAGGGTGGGGCCAGAAATGAGGAGTTCAGGGTGCGGGAGGGGGCTGGGGTGGGGGACTGGGGGGGGTGAGGGTTCCCACTGGGGGTGTGGGCTCTGGGGTGGGGCTGGGGATGAGGAGTTTGGGATGTAGGAGGGTGCTCCAGGCTGGGATCAAGGGGTTCAGAGGGCAGGAATGGGGAATCAGGGCTGGGACAGGGGGCTGGGGTGTGAACAGTGGAGTAGCCAGATGGAAAAAACGGGGAGCGGGGATAAAAAAAGGCGCCACCCGCTAGTACTCACCTGGCGGCACTCCAGGTCCTCAGCAGCACTTCGGCGTCGGGTCCTTCACTCACTCCGGTCTTCGGCACCGAAGGACCACCCCTCCCCCCCCGCCACCACAATGCCGCCGAAGACTGGAGCAAGTGAAGGACCCAATGCCGAAGTGCTGCTGAAGACCCAGAGCACCACCTGACCCGCTGCCGAAGACCCAGAGCGCCACCAGGTGAGTAAAAATGTAAAAGGCACCAAAGAATTAAAAAGGCGCCACTTCTGCTCGGTGAGGGAGCGACCGCTGCCCCGCTCCCCCCCCCCCAGCTACTCTACTGGGTGTGAAGAGAAGCTCAGGTGTGCAGACTCCGGGCGGTACTTACCTCAAGCAGCTCCCAGAAGCAGCGGCATGTCCCTTCTCAGGCTCCTATGCGCAGGCACAGCCAGGGGGTCTGCAGGCTGCCCTGTCTGCAGGCACTGCCTCTGCAGCTCCCATTGGAGTGCTGGAGGGGGGCCAGCCAAAGCTTCCAGGAGCCATGTGGGGCAGCCCCCAACCCAGTGCCTGATTGGAACGCCGGAGCAGGGCCATGTGGCTGCTTCTGGGAGCTGCGTGGAGCTGCCCCCGACCCTGCTCCCCGGCTGGAGTGGGGCAAGCCCCAGACCCTGTTCCCCAGTGGGACCTTGAGGGCCAGCATAAAACGGCTTGCAGGCCAGATCTGTCCCGTAGTTTGCCCACCCTTGGTTTAATAGGTTTTCTACTTCTGATGTACTTAAAGGCTTTTTTTCTGTTAAATTTTGAGCAGCTCTTTAAAGACTCATCAAAGTCTTTCGTGGATTGTTTTATTATATTTTACACTTGACTTTATGCTCCTTTCTATTTTCCTCACTAGGATTTGACTTCCCATTTTTAAAGGATGTCTTTTTGCCTCTAACTGCCTCATTTACTCTGCTGGTTTAGCCATGACGGCATCATTATTATTATTATTATTGTTCTTCTTCGTCGTCTTCGGGATATTCATTTAGTTTGAGCCTCTGTTATGGTGTTTTCAAATAATCTCCATGCAGCTTGCAAACATTTCACTCCTGTCACTGTTCCTTTTAATTTTCAGGTAACTAGCTTCCTCACTTTTGTGTAGTTCCCCTTTTTTTAAGTTAAATGCTACTGTGGTGGGTTTCCTTGGTATTTTCCCTCCTATAATTATATTAAATTTAATTACATTGTAGTATCTATTATTGAGCAGTTCAGCTATATTCGCCTCTTGGACCAGATCCTGTGCTCCACTTATGACTAAAACAAGAATTGCCTCTCCCTTTGTGGGTTCCAGGACTAGCTGCTCCAAGAGGCTGTCATCCATGATGTCTAAAAATTTCATCTCTGCATCTCTTCCTGATGTGACAGGTACCCAGTCAATATGCAGATAGTTGAAATCCCCCATTATTATTGCATTTTTCACCTTTGTAGCCTCTCCAGTTTCTCTGAACATTTCACAGTCACCATCACCATCCTGTTTAGGTGGTCAGTAGTATATTCCTAGTGCTATACTCTTATTTTTCAAGGATGAAATTTCTCTCCATAGAGATTCTAGGGTGCACTTTGATTCATTTAAGATTTTCTCTTTATTTGACTGTGCTTTCTTTTACATATAATGCCATTCCCCCACCCACACAACCTACTCTGTAATCCTATACATTTTGTATCCTGGTAATACTGTGTCCCATTGATTATCCTCATTCCACCATATTTCTGCGATGCCTATTATATGAATACCCTCATTTAATGCCATGCACTCTAGTTCATCCATCTTACTATTTAGATTTCTAGCATTTAAAAAAAATACACAAGACAAAACCAAACTAAAATGACCTGGAAAATTTAGAGTAGGCAACAGGGGAGATTCTGTAACACATGTAGAATCCCACAAGCACAGAAAGCAAATAAAGAGCACAGATTTAAAAACAAAAACAAAACATGAGTACAGAAACAAACAGCTGCACCTATTGCATTAAGCCATTTTTTTCCTTTGTATGTCTTATAGTTGCAATAGAGAAGCTGTGGAACATGGAGCAGGAGGCTGGAAGAGGAAATGCCCATAAGCAGGGTTTGAGCGAAAGGATTAGCCTATAACATGGCCTCAGCTACACTTCCAAAATTTAGAAAAATATTCTCACCAGTTCAGCTGGATCAGTGGTAGCACTGGGGGAGGCCATAGATAGAGAAGACTCTTGTGGTTGACCTGTTTTAACCAACATTTTGAGTAAACTTGCTTCCAGATAGAGCTCCCGCTCATGCCATCATTGATTCAGCTGAAAGACACACTTCCTCGGGACTATCATTGGCAGGAGATTGGACAGTCATTCTTAGAGACATGAGGCAATATATGTATAAGTGTCCACACAAGTTATATCAGGATATTCAATTGGGTGGGGACAAAACACAACTTAGAAATATTGTGTATTGATCAAGCATGTTTCAAGACACAAAACAACTTGGAGAAGAATACTGACAGTGTCAGGAATAAGTAAAAGCAATTAGAAAGAACCAAGCTCACCAAAATGCTGATCTACCTTGGTACAAGATAGCTCTAGATATTTATATTTGTTCCTAGAAGATTATTTATCAGTGTATCCAAAAGTCCTATGTATGCCAGAAGCATATGGTTACTGCACTGATTTCCAAACTAAGAGCTGTGTTTGCAAGATACAGGATCCCTAAAGAACTAGCAAATGACAATATTCCATTTGTAAGAAGACAAATGTGCAACTGCAGCATTGTAGGTACTGTGATTCATTCCAGTCTGACATCTACAATCACACAACTAAGTCACTTTCACAAAATTTCTGCCTTGGTCAAAATCCCACCTCTAACTTTGCTGGACCAGCCCAGTGTAGCCTGCAGCCCAGGAATGGGCATGGTGGCCAGAAAAGTTCTAATCCATGGCGATGTCATAACCCAGCAAACAGTAATACCCACAGCTGAGAGGGACACAAGCAACAGAAGACACCTCTTACCTGTTCATCTAGTGACCTAACGCAGACACACCAGCCAGCTGTCAAGAATAAGTGACACTATCAGAAGATATACTGTTATCAGAATCAGAACCTGTCACTTTTGAAACACCGGTGAAATCCTAGTCTTACTGAAATAGGAATTTTGCTCCCCAAGGGCATGTTAGGCATATCATATCCCACACTGGGCAAATTTTTAACTGGGCACGTTTTAACATCAGACATGCATGCCATTCAAAGGAGAGAATCGTTTGAAAACTAAACACTGAATCAGCAGTACAGGCTGATCTCTAATTAAGTCAGTGCTAGGAACCTGTGACTCATAAGAACATAATGCAGAAAGCAGTCACCACCACTCATAAGAGATTTTCATGTTTCAAGTCTGGTGACAAAGACATCATTTGCTATTATGTTAATTGCATGGGGGATTTTAAAGTGCAGAAAGGTGAAATCTATTGTAAACTGACACTTTAACATGCAAGTGTGACCAGCACAGGAGCACTTCCCCCTCCTTCCACACTCCAGTTGTAGAGCCTGCACACAAAGAGCTATGTTCCAGTTGAGCTGCAGAGCAGATGTATTGCTCCAGCTCTAGCCAATAAAGTGTTTGCAGTTTAATTTTCTCATCTGGGTGCTCAGGACACGAGTGCAGGGCAGGAGAGGCCCATGGCCAGGTTCTCCTTACAACTGCTGGGCAAGAGCAAAGCTGATCCCTTGCAAAATGTTGTCATTAACTCAATATCCCCACACACTGGGTATTCATGCGGGCAGGCAGATTCAGCTACAGAGGCGCACTAGGTGGGCATTTACTGTTCTATTTTAAAAGACATAAATGTGCACCCTGGGGTTATCCCTCAGGCTCCTGGGAACGGTGTCTTCAATCTGCAAGGCTGGAAACCAGTGACTTGCTTAAACCCCAGCGCCTGGGCAGGCTCCAGGGAGCCTGTAGCGAGGCTGTCTCCAGCCAAAGCAAGCAGCGCCCGGCCGGGCCGTGTCACATCGCGCGGGTACCGTGCGGTTCGGGGTCAGGCAACCCTGCGCCCTCCGTTCAGCCCGCCCGCAGCCGCGGGGCTGCGCACAGCGGCCAGGACCGGGGCCCCGCAGCCAGCCGGGCAGCGGCTCCCTCCTCCCCCGCCAGCAGCCCGAGCCGCGTTCCGCGCCGGCCGAGAGGAAGCGCCGCTGGGCCCGGGGCGACGCAGTGCGACACCTACCCGCCGGGCAGCGCCCTGCCCAGCGCAGCGCTGGGGTGCCGCGTCTCGGCTCCCGCTCGGCCCCTTCCCCGTCTCTTCCGCACAGCCGGGGGGCGCCGCCCGCAGCCTGCGAGCCGAGCCCGGCAGAGGCGCGGCTCTGGGGAGCGGGCAGCGCCTGCGGGCCGTGGCGCCAGGCGAAGCGGAGCAGCTGGAGGCCAGGGGGCCGCACGCCAAGGGAGAGCCGGGGGGCCAACGCGGCTGCCGCAAGCGGCCGGGACAGGCACAGCCCTGCGCGGGCCGCCCCTCCCCGCGTGTCACTTACCTCCGGGCGCCGCAGGGGTCCGCCTCTGCCCCAGCCCTACCCCCGGCCGCGGCCCCCCAGCGGGGGGGAGGAGGAGTCCGATGCTGCAGCTGGGCCTGACGTCGGCCCAGACAGCTCCGCTCA
This sequence comes from Dermochelys coriacea, assembly GCF_009764565.3. Taxonomy (NCBI): domain Eukaryota; kingdom Metazoa; phylum Chordata; order Testudines; family Dermochelyidae; genus Dermochelys; species Dermochelys coriacea. The sequence continues at coordinate 49,835,128 of NC_050076.1, forward strand.
GCCGCGCTACCGGCCGCATCGGGTACCCTCGCCTCCCTCCGCCGCTTCCCCTCTCCTTCGCCCCGTCTGGCTCGCACCTCCCCGCCTTCTCCGCCGGCGCACACGCCTTGCCGGCTCTAGGGATTTGGCCCCCAGCCGCAGAGAGTCTCCTCCGAGCGTGTAAGAAGCGCCTAGCGGCCCCAAGGCTGCCGCTCTCCCAGAGCTCTCGGGGGACACCTCAAGCGGGTGGGCGATAGCCTTGCCCCAAGCCCTGCGCTTGCCCCCAGCCTCCCGGGGCCAGAAGGGAGCGAGGACGGAGGCAGGCTCAGCCCTTCTGGCCTTCAGGAGACCAAACGCTTTGGAGCAACACCTGACTGGCCGCCAGGCAGAAAAGGGTTTGGGAGAAAGGGAGCCCGTAGGAGGAAAGGGAGGGGGGTGAGAGAGGCTCGGGCCGTGGAAGGGCGGGGGGGCCTCGAAGCCCTGGGAAGGGCCTGTGGAGGGAGGGGAGCAGGGCAAGGCTGAGGGCTGCCCCGGCATTTCACCGAGATTTTTCCACTGTACAAATATTTTAAAACTCCCAAAGGCAGGACAAAGTGTTACAACAAGGAAGGGGTCAGCGTGAAAAGGAACAGCTACAAAAGGGGCAGTGAGTGCATGCTACACAAAACTCTAGTTCTCACCAAATCGCCCCTCTTCCAGAATTGAAGCCCTGGTCCCTGACTCCCCCACAACCTCTGCTTCCCCCCCCCCTCGTGCTTCAAAACTCCCAACCCAACTCTCCCACCCACTCTGCTCCCCTGTGCCTCGACACCCCCACCCCTCCTACCTTGCTCCCCTGACTCCCCCACCACCCCTGCACCTTGACTCCTGCACCCCACCCCCTCTGCTCCCTGACTCCCCCACCACCTCTGCTCCCTCCCTGTGCCTTGAGACTCCCACCCAATTCCCTCACCCCTGCCCACTCTACTCCCCTGTGCCTCAACACCTCCACCCTCCTACTTTGCTCCCTGACTCCCTCACCTCCCCTGCACCTTGACACTCCCACCCCCTTTGCTCCCTGACTCCCCCACCCCCTCTGCTGCCCTGTGCCTTGACATCCCTGCTCCTGCACTCCCGCACCCCTCCCTGAGATGGGGTGTACAAGCCCCACACTGGTGAGGTGAGAGTTAAGGAGAAGCTCTGGGCCCAGAAGGCACTGCCCAGCCACCTATGGTGGGCATGCTCCCAGTGGAGGCTGAGCACAAAAGGGAGCAGCTCAGCTCAGTCTGGGTGGATGGAGTAGAAGAGCAGTTGTGTGGTGCAGGTTCCTGCTGGGAAAGTGCCAATGCCCCACACTGTTGGGCTCAGGACCTGCTCCCAAACCACCACAGGCCCATAACCTGTGGGTGATGGCAATATTGAGCTGTGACAGCGAGAGGAAAATCCTCTGGAACACAGCCTAGGAAGACCCCAGGGGGGAATTGGAAGCAAACCAGTGGCACCAACGGAGGAACTGAAGCTGGGGAAGGGAGTAGCCCATAGCGCAGGTGTAGGGGGCACCCACCCCGTAGGCTGCACATTTTGAACTACTACTTATTGGGCCCTGGGTTAGGGGCTTGGTGGAGCAGGGAGGGTCTGACTTCCCCTACCCCTGGCCAGGGGCTCTCGCTGCTGGGCAATGCAGCTAACCACAGACACCAAATCCCCCAAGCCATAATGGAGAATCTGGGCAATGCCCATGTCCTGTTAAGAAGATCACTGGCATATTGTTGAACTGACCCAAAAGAGGCTATAAAAATTGAAAAGCTGCTGAAATGGATGCCGGGTAACCTGCAACTACAGGTAGCCCAGCACCAACAGATAGGGCTGGCCTAAGGGAAAATGGCACCCTGGCTGAACTTGTATTTTGGCCTCCCACCCACCCCCACATGATCCCCGGGCCCCTGTGGGCTCCCCCCCAGTGCTTAATTTGTATTGAAATAGCCTGGTGCCAGACCTCAGCCCCAGCACATATTAAGTACTGACAGGGTGGCCGCAGCTCTGAAGGTAATACCACTGCCAGCAGCAGAACAGAAGTAAGCATGGTATATGGTGTACTGGCACCCTCACTTCTGCGCTGCTGCTGCAGCTCGTGGTGCCTAGTACTTGGCCTGCAGCTCAAGACAGGCTTCATGCTGTCACCCAGGAGCTGCATCTTCCTAGAGTTCACTGCCCTCCCATAGCCCTTTGGCCATTCCTTGTTCACCACCGGCGCCATTTCAGATTTTGGAGTGAGGGAGAACTTTAACTGTGATTCTAAGGGCTACTTAAGCACCTGAAAACTCTTAGGTTTTTTTTTTTTGAAGATAACTTAGGAATTAGCTGATACAGTGTTCCTATCTAAGTCCTATATAAAGGAAAATTATTATTTTATATATATATATCCATACTCCTACCAATTAAAGCCATATTTTAAGTTTATATGTAAATTTAGAACAATCAGGAGATAATAGAGCAAGATAATCCCAAACATTCAGGTATCAGTTCTGGAGCTTTAACACAGATATCAGAAACACAAGTTTGATACTTTGTACACTATCTTTAGTAGATAAAAATAAATGAAATCTGCTTACTTTCTATAACAGACACACTATGTTAATGCCATTATCTACTCTAGTGAACTGTTTTTCACTCCACTAAAAATGTATTTACTTAATTTAAAAAAATGGTTACTCACCTTCTCATAACTTTTGTTCTTCGAGATGTATTGCTCATATCCATTCTAATTAGATGTGCATGTGCCACGTGCACAGTCGTCGGAAACTTTTTCCACTAAAAGCACCCGTTGGGTCGGTTGTAGAGCCCCCTGGAGTGGTGCCTTCATGGCGCTCAATATACGACCCTGCTGACCAGGCGCCTCCTCAGTTACTTCTTGCCAATTACTCTGACAAAGGGGAAAGCGGGTGGGTTTGGAATTGATATGAGCAACACATCTCGAAGAGCAACAGTTACGAGAAGATGAGTAACTTTTTTCTTCTTTGAGTGATTGCTCATATCAATTCCAATTAGATGACTCCCAAGCCTTACCAAGGCAGTGGGGTCGGAGTTACAGAATCGCTGATTGGAGCACCGCTCTGCTGAAAGCCGCATCATCTCTGGCATGCCGGATGATGGTGTAATGAGAGGTGAATGTATGTACCGAGGACTAAGTTGCTCTGCAGATTTTCTGTATCGGGACCTGGGCCAGGAACGCTGCTGACAAGGCCTGGGACCTTGTGGAGTGTGCTGTAAGAGCCGGGGCTAGTATTTTGGCCAGCTCATAGCACATGCGGATGCAGGACGTAATCCAGGAGGATACTCTTTGAGATGAGACCGGGAGTCCTTTCATCTGGTCTGCCACCGCTATGAACAACTGGTTTCACTTTCTGAATGGCTTAGTGCACTCACTGTAGAAGGCTAGTGCTCGCCAAACATTGAGGGAGTGCAGCCTCTGCTCACGGCTACTGGCATGAGGCTTAGGGTAAAAAACAGGCAGGAAAATTTCCTGACTAGTGTGGAAGTGTGACACCATCTTGGGAAGAAAGGCCAGGTGAGGCCTGAGTTGCACCTTATCCCTGTGGAAAACCGTATTAGGTGGGTTGGAGATCCCTCCTTGCAGATGTGATGGTGACCAGAAAGGCTACCTTCCACGACAGATATAGAAGGGAGCAAGTCGCCAGCGGTTTGAATGGGGGCCCCATTAACCTGGAGAGGACCAGATTAAGGTCCCCCATGGGGACAGGTTGTGTGATCTGGGGATGTAGGCAGTCCAGACTCTTGAGGAAGCGACCAACCATAGGGTTGGTGAAAATGGAGTGACCAGATGCTCCTGGGAGGAAGGCTGAGATAGCAGCGAGCTGTTCCCTTATGGAGGACACTGCCAGGCCTTGCTGCTTCAGGTGCAGAAGGTACTCTAGGATGAGAGATACAGGTGCCTGGAGTGGGGGTATACAACGTTGGTCACACCAACAGGTAAATCTCTTCCACTTCGCCAGATATGTGGCTCTAGTGGAGGCTTCCTGCTGCCGAGGAGGACCTTCCTTGTTCTGAGCACAGAAGCTCCATGGGGTTCAGCCATGAAAGCTTCCAAGCCGTGAGGTTGAGGGACTGCAAGTCGGGGTGATGAAGGCAACCGTGGTCCTGAGTGATCAAGTCGGGGAGGAGAGGCAATGTGATAGGGGTGTCCACTCACAGTTCCAGGAGCGTGATGTACCAATGTTGTCAAGGCCATGCTGGAGCCATCAGAATTATCTCTGCCCCATCCCTGCAGACCTTGAGTATGACCTGGTGCACGAGAGGAAACGGGGGGGGGGGAGCGTAGAGCAGGAGATCTCCCCAGGGTAGCAAGAATGCATCCGTGATTGATCCTGGGCTGTGTCCCTGGAAGGACCAGAATATTGGGCACTTCCTGTTGCCACGTTTGGCAAAAAGGTCGACCTGGGGAAACCCCCACCTTTGGAAGATGAGGTGTATGACATCCGGCCAGATGGACCACTTGTGTGTGCGGAAGGATCTGCAGAGGCAGTCTGCCAGCAGATTCTGAACTCCTGGTAGAAAGGATGCTTCCAGGTGAATGGAGCGGGCTATGCAGAACTCCCACAGCTGGAGGGCTTCCTGACATAGGGGAAAGGACCAGGCTCCAGCCTGCTTGTTGATATAAAACATGGCCGTGGTGTTGTCCATTACAACTGCCATGCGCTGGCCTTGTAGTTGGGCCTGAAAGGTGTGGCATGCTAGTCATACCACCCTCAGCTCCTTGATGTTGATATGGAGAGAGAGCTCGTCCTGCGACCTAAGGCCCTGTGTTTGGAGGTCTTCCAAATGCGCACTCCACCCCAGAACTGACACGTTCGTTACCAGCGACAAGGAAGGCTAATGGCTGTTGAAGGGGACTCCTTCGCATACTGCCCAAGGGTCGAGCCACCATTGAAGGAACTCAAGCAGCTGCCCCAGCACTGTGACCACTGAATTAAAGCTGTTGCGTCCCGGGCGGTAGGCTGAAGCAAGCCATGCATATAGAGGCCTGAGCCTCAGTCTGGTGTGCCGGGTCACATAAGTGCAGGCAGCCATGTGGCCGAGGAGACTCAGGCACCCCCTTGCAGTAGTGGTTGGGTATTGCCAGAGGCCTTGAATGATGCCAGTGATGGCTTGGAATCGGGCCTCTGGCAAAAGTGCTCTTCCCTTGAAATGAGTCTAATACCGCCCCAATGAATTCTATTCGTTGGGTCAGCTCCAAGGTTGACTTCAAGTTGAGGAGGAGACCCAGTTGCTCGAATGTGTGTCTTGACTAATTGGATTTGAGACTCCACCTGCCCCCTGGTGTGGCCCCTGAGCAGCCAGTTGTTGAGGTAGGGGTATACCTTACCTGCTTCCAACGGAGGAAAGCGGCCACGACTGACATGCACTTGGTGAACACTTGCTCCTTGTTCTTTCATCTGCTTCATCCTTTTGGAACTCCCCTTCAGGTAGCTGAAGGCTGCTTTCAAATCCCCCTCACCCTTCTCTTCTGCAGACTAAACAAGCCCAGTTCCCTCAGCCTCTCCTCGTAAGTCATGTGCCCCAGCTCCTTGATCAGCCCTCCGCTGGACTCTCTCCAATTTGTCCACATCCTTTCTGTAGTGGGGGGACCAAAACTGGATGTAGTACTCCAGATGTGACCTCCCCAGTGCCGAATAGAGGGGAATAATTACTTCCCTCGATCTGCTGGAAATGCTCCTACTAATGCAGCCCAATATGCCATTAACCTTCTTGGCAACAAGGGCACACTGCTGACTCATATCCAGTTTCTCATCCACTGTAATCCCCATGTCCATTTCTGCAGAACTGCAGAATCCCTTGCCCCTTAGCTCCTGAGGAACCTCCTCCACCGCTACCATGGTGAGGAGTTCCTGCACCTCCTGGATAAGCAGTTGCTCGTGAGAGGGGTCCCTGAAGAAGGACGGGGAAGTGGTGGGTGGGAGGGAGAGCAGGCAGGAACAGAACTGGAGAGAATATCCCACTTCCACCATACAGAGGACCCAGCAGTCTGAAGTTATTTGGGACCAAGCATGGTGAAGTGGGACGGACAATTCAAAGAAGATGGGGAAGGATCTGAAAGTAAGGTTGGTGCACCGTCCTCGGGCGCACCTTCAAAAAGCCTGCTTGGAACCTTACAATGATTTAGTCGGGCCCTGGCCCTGCCCGGATGGGGGTTTGGAAGACTTTCGTCTTCCATTCCTACCCCTTCTCCTATAAAAGTCCTGCCTCAGCCGAGAAGGATAGGAGCGCTGCTGCTGAGGCTTGAAATGTTTACGTTGGGTTGCCGGGATGTGCATACCCAAGGATTTCATGGTAGCCATTGAGTCCTTTAGGCTATAAAGCCTAGAGTCAGTTTGCTCCATAACAGACCTGCCCCATCAAAAGGCAGGTCCTGCATGGTCTGTTGAACCTCGGGCAGGAGTCCCGAGGCCTGCAGCCATGAGCTATGCTTCATGGTGATACCAGAGGACAAGGTGCACGCCACCAAGTCCTCAGCATTCAGTGAGGCCTGTAAAGAGGTCTGTGCCATCACCTTGACCTTCTCCACTATAGCTCCAAACTCTTCCCTGAACTCAGTTGGCACCAGCTCCTTAAACTTGAGCATTGAGTTCCAGGAGTTGAAGCTGTACCTACTCAGAATTGCCTGCTGATTGGCAATCCTGAGTTGCAACACCCTTCCCTCCCTCCCCCCCCCGTAGAGTATACTTTGTGCCCAAATAAGTCCAGGCGCTTGGTGTCCTTGGACTTAGGCGCTGGGGCTTGTTGTCCCAGCCTTTCCTTCTCGTTTACCACAGCTGCCACCACCACAAAGGAAGGCTGTGGGTGCATGAAAAGGTATTCATACCCCTTAGATGGAACGAAATACTTCCTCTCCATGCCCTTCATGGTGGGAGGGATGGAGACCAGGGTCTGCCAAATGGTCTTAGCATTGGCCTGAATGGTCTTAATGAGGGGTAGAGCCAAACTCGATGGACCTTCCGGGGCCAGGATGTCGACCATCGGGTCCTCTGACTCCACCACCTCCTCAGCCTGAAAGCCCATGTTTCGCGCCACCCTGCAAAGGAGGTCCTGGTGGGCATGGCTGTCTATGGGGGCTTTAGATGAAGCCCAAAGACTAGGGCCGGATTTATGGGAGGTGACCCAAGCAACCACCTGAGGTGCTGGGCTTGGGTGGGGGGGGGCTCCAGACTCAGGGCGCTCTTTTTGTTAGCAACAGAAGGGAAAATAGAATGTTTGAAGTAACATGTTTCAGGTATTCCATACGTGGATTCTAGCAGCTTAGTAAAAAATGAATCTTCTGGACCTTTGTAGAATTTCATGGACCCTTCCAGGCTTTCTGAGAACTACATTTTCCTCACACCTCTTAGAATGTTGTCAGCCATGCCCACGCAGGTATATAAGGGGCAGGATGTCACCAATCAGTCAGTGAGCATAAGAACGAAGTGAAGTGATATGAGAGCCCTGCTGCAATATTGTGACCCTTCTTTTATTATGTAATCGTGAAAGTGTACTTGTGTTTTAAGACTTGGAGTGTAAACAGCAACTAATAAAGGACATATTTAATGAGACACCAGAGATATCTATCAATCCCCTATCTATGCAACAATATAAAATAAATACTGTTACTTCTTTTGTCATGCTTAACATATAATAGAAAATGAGCTATAACTGCAATAAAAAATAAGGTATTCAAAAGTTTAATAAATTGCGGGGAGGGGAGTGTGCAGAGGCGCCAAAGACACTTCTCCCTGGGATGCCATTTGGTCTAGGGTCAGCCTTGCCAAAGATCATAGAGTAATCCAGTCTCACCATTGTAAACTTAAAAATATAGTAGAGTATGGTCACAATTCTTAATATTGAAAGAGAAACTTTTATGTAATATTTGCAACTACAGTGGAATAAAGTGCTCAGCTCAGTGATTATAGGGTAAGTGGTAGCAAATTAAGGTTTAACAATGTTGTTGCAGTTTTCCCCAACTCAAAAAACCCACCACAGTTATATAATAAAAAAGTGGAAAGAGCTCAAAAGGTTTTATGAAGTGACATGCAAACCACATGCTGTGCAATCCACTTCATAAGCATAATGACAGGTTTCAGAGTAGCAGCCATGTTAGTCTGTATTCGCAAAAAGAAAAGGAGTACTTGTGGCACCTTAGAAACTAACAAATTTATTTGAGCATAAGCTTTCGTGAGCTACAGCTCACACCATCGGATGCATTTGGTGGAAAATACAGTGGGGAGATTTATATACACACAAACAGAGAACATGAAACAATGGGTTTTATCATACACACTGTAGGGAGAGTGATCACTTAAGATGAGCCATCACCAGCGGCGGGGGGGGCGGGCAAAGGAGGAAAACCTTTCATGGTGACAAGCAAGGTAGGCCATTTCCAGCAGTTAACAAGAACATCTGAGGAACAGTGGGGGGTGGGGTGGGGGGGGAGAAATAACATGGGGAAATAGTTTTACTTTGTGTAATGACTCATCCACTCCCAGTCTCTATTCAAGCCTAAGTTAATTGTATCCACTTCGCAAATTAATTCCAATTCAGCAGTCTCTCATTGGAGTCTGTTTTTGAAGTTTTTTTGTTGAAGGATAACCACTCTCAGGTCTGTAATCGAGTGACCGGAGAGATTGAAGTGTTCTCTGACTGGTTTTTGAAAGTTATAATTCTTGACGTCTGATTTGTGTCCATTTATTATTTTATGTAGAGACTGTCCAGTTTGACCAATGTACATGGCAGAGGGGCATTGCTGGCACATGATGGCATATATCACATTGGTAGATGCGCAGATGAACGAGCCTCTGATAGTGTGGCTGATGTGATTAGGCCCTATGATGGTGTCCCCTGAATAGATATGTGGACAGAGTTGGCAATGGGCTTTGTTGCAAGGATAGGTTCCTGGGTTAGTGGTTCTGTTGTGTGGTGTGTGGTTGCTGGTGAGTATTTGCTTCAGGTTGGGGGGCTGTCTGTAAGCAAGGACTGGCCTGTCTCCCAAGATCTGTGAGAGCGATGGGTCGTCCTTCAGGATAGGTTGTAGATCCTTGATGATGCGTTGGAGAGGTTTTAGTTGGGGGCTGAAGGTGATGGCTAGTGGCGTTCTGTTATTTTCTTTGTTGGGCCTGTCCTGTAGTAGGTGACTTCTGGGTACTCTTCTGGCTCTGTCAATCTGTTTCTTCACTTCAGCAGGTGGGTACTCTAGTTGTAAGAATGCATGATAGAGATCTTGTATGTGTTTGTCTCTCTCTGAGGGGTTGGAGCAAATGCGGTTATATTGTAGAGCTTGGCTGTAGACAATGGATCGTGTGGTATGATCTGGATGAAAACTAGAGGCATGTAGGTAGGAATAGTGGTCAGTAGGTTTCCAATATAGGGTGGTGTTTATGTGACCATCGCGTATTAGCATCGTAGTGTCCACCCCTAGAACCCCGCCTGGGGTATTCTATCTGCTACCCAAGATCCATAAACCTGGAAATCCTGGATGCCCCAACGTTTCAGGCATTGGCACCCTGACAGCAGGATTGTCAGGCTATGTAGACTCCCTCCTCAGGCCCTACGTTACCAGCATTTCCAGCTATCTTCGAGACACCACTGACTTCCTGAGGAAACTACAATCCATTGGTGATCTTCCTAAAAACACCATCCTAGCCACTATGGATGTAGAAGCCCTCTACACCAACATTCCACAAAAAGATGGACTACAAGCCGTCAGGAACAGTATCCCCAATAATGTCACGGCTAACCTGGTGGCTGAACTTTGTGACTTTGTCCTCACCCATAACTATTTCACATTTGGGGACAATGTATACCTTCAAATCAGCGGCACTGCGATAGGTACCCGCATGGCCCCACAGTATGCCAACATTTTTATGGCTGACTTAGAACAACGCTTCCTCAGCTCTCATCCCCTAATGCCCCTACTCTACTTGCGCTACATTGATGACATCTTCATCATCTGGACCCATGGAAAAGAAGCCCTTGAAGAATTCCACCATGATTTCAACAATTGCCATCCCACCATCAACCTCAGCCTGGACCAGTCCACACAAGAGATCCACTTCTTCATAAGCATAGTTACTCTATGCACATTGTCCAAAATGGAAGCTTGAAATTAAATAAAACACACAGAGAATAAATGAGCTCCACTCCAGTGTAAAATAAGTTAGGCTTGCCTGCCACTCTTGTCTTTATGTTAATTTTGATAGAATAAATGAGCCCAGAGAATTAACGTGATCCTGTCACTGTACAACACTACACAGTCAAACATGCTCTGCGGTTTTGAGTACAGCGACCTAGGCCTGCTTAGTCCCATGCAACAAGCAGTAGATTTATTTTTTTAACCTTTTTGAAGATACAGAAAAAGAATTAAAAACAAAGCATCTGAAATATAAAGTATAGGTTGGGGTTTCATTTTAATATTGTTTATTCCCTTTACCTGTAAAGTGTTTTCTATAGGGAAAGCCCCCTATCCAACAGTCTTTTAGATGGTATTAAAAATGGTAATAGTTGTCCATTTTTAGGGAAAAAAAGTTAAAGTGGACTATGTGACGCTCTGTACCTCGGGGGAACACCCTGCACCCCCATGTTCATCCTTATAATATGATTGTGTGGTATCCAATGCAAAGTTTGTCAGGTGTCTTTAGAAGGCTCACGATGCACTGAGCATTGTTATAGTAATGTTATAGGTTATAATTTCATGTATATAGTTATGAGGCTGAAAATGTGTCCTCATGGCTTAAAACAAGCCAAGGCAAAACCCTCCAGGAGTAGAGGGGCAGTTTATACCTCATCAAGCAGGTATGGGACAAACCCAGCCCAGCCTCACAGGAACAAGACAATGGCCTAGGCAGCAACAAAGGATTTGTTGGACTCTTGAGTGAGTCACCTTCATTCCCAGAGACTTGTAGATGGTCTCCTAGCGGGATTGGGAGAATATGCAGTCACCTACCTTGACGATGTGGCCATATTTTCGGATTCCTGGGCAGAACACCTGGAACATCTACAAAAAGTCGTCGAGCGCATAAGGGAGGCAGGACTAACTGTTAAGGCTAAGAAGTGTCAAATAGGCCTAAACAGAGTGACTTACTTTGGACACCAGGTGGGTCAAGGAACTATCAACCCCCTACAGGCCAAAGTGGATGCTATCCAAAAGTGGCCTGTCCCAAAGTCATAGAAACAGGTTCAATCCTTCTTAGGCTTGGCCGGTTATTATAGACTATTTGTACTGCAATACAGCCAAATCGCAGCCCCACTGACAGACCTAACCAAAAAGAAACAGCCAAATGCCGTTCAGTGGACCGAAGAGTGTCAGAAGGCCTTTAACCAGCTTAAAGCGACACTCATGTCTGACCCTGTACTAAGGGCCCCAGACTTTGACAAACAGTTCCTAGTGACCACAGATGTGTCCGAGCGTGGTGTGGGAGCAATTTTAATGCAAGAAGGAATGGATCAAGAATTCCACCCTGTTGTGTTTCTCAGCAAGAAGCTGTCTGAGAGGGAAAGCAACTGGTCAGTCAGTGAAAAAGAATGTTATGCCATTGTCTACGTTCTGGAAAAGCTATGCCCATATGTTTGGGGATGGCGTTTCCACCTGCAAACTGACCATGCTGCGCTACAGTGGCTTCATACCGCCACGGGAAATAACAAAAAACTTATTCGGTGGAGGTTAGTTCTCCAAGATTTTGATTTCGACATCAAACACATCTCAGGAGCTTCTAACAAAGTGGCTGATGCACTCTCCTGTGAAAGTTTCCCAGAATCAACTGGTTAAAATCGTCCTTGAAATGTGGAAAATATTGTTAGTCTTTATATACTTGGTAGTATATTTAGAAGTGCATGTGTCTTATTAACTGTTTTTTCCTAGAGCTCCAGGAAGAAATCACAGCCAGCGTTTCACCCTATCTGTGATTTGGGGGGGTGTCATAAATATAAAGGGAAGGGTAAACACCTTTAAATCCCTCCTGGCCAGAGGAAAAACCCTTTCACCTGTAAAGGGTTAAGAAGCTAGGATAACCTCCCTGGCACCTGACCAAAATGATCAATGAGGAGACAAAATACTTTCAAAAGTTGGGGGAAGGCAAAAACAAAGCCTCTCTGTCTGTCTGTGTGATGCTTTTGCCGAGGACAGAACAGGAATGGAGTCTTAGAACTTAGTAAGTAATCTAGCTAGATATGCGTTAGATTCTGTTTGTTTAAATGGCTGAGAAAATAAGCTGTGCTGAATGGAATGGATATTCCTGTTTTTGTGTCTTTTTTTAACTTAAGGTTTTGCATAGAGGGATTCTCTATGTTTTGAATCTATTTACCCTGTAAGGTATTTACCATCCTGATTTTACAGAGGTGATTCTTTTTACTTTTTCTTCCATTAAAATTCTTCTTTTAAGAAACTGAATGTTTTTTCATTGTTCTTAAGATCCAAGGGTTTGGGTCTGTGGTCAACTATGGAAATTGGTGAGGATTTTTATCAAACCTTCCCCAGAAAAAAGGGGGTAAGATTTGGGAGGATTTAGGGGGGAAAGACATTTCCAAACGGGCTCTTTCCTAATAATAATAATACTGGTTTGATGTTTGGTGGTGGCAGCGAAAGTCCAAGGGCAAAGGGTAAAATAGTTTGTACCTTGGGGAAGTTTTAACCTAAGCTGGTAAAAGTAAGCTTAGGAGGTTTTCATGCAGGTCCCCACATCTCTACCCAAGCTTTCAGAGTGGGGAAGGAACCTTGACAGGGGCAGAGTTGTATCTACCCAGCTCAGGGAACAAAGGACTGGGGGAAGTTGACTGGGCAGCAGGAAGTGGTCAGGGCACATGTGGGAGTTTGACAAAGGAGATCAGATGATCAGGGAGACAGAGACAGACCAATGGCTATAGCTTGGTTGGGGACTGGCCACCTGGAATGGACTATGCTTTAACCTTCATTTCTCAGTGTTAACCAATGATCTCCTATGCTATGTTCCAGTCAACTAATAAACCCTACTGTTTGACCATACTGGCAGAGTGTCACTGCAGATGCTTGCGGAGGAGCATTGCTCCTTAAAATCGTACAAGTCTCCCTTAGGGGTCTGTCTCAGTGGGATTACATGACCAGAGCTCATGGTATGAAGCAGGGGTGCTGAAAGCCCAGAGGTCCAGTCTAAGGAGGAGGTAAAGTTGTGTGGCTTACCCTGGAGGAAGAGTGAGACCCTTAGGGGTGTCTGGCACACTGAAAGGATTCCTCCTGGAGACTGGTCCAAAGCTGGGGTCACAGCACAGATCCTGTACATCCATGACATAAGGGTTGACTTGATAACAGTCTGAAAGTACCTACCTGAAGAACAAATATTTAATAATGGGCTCTTCTGTCTAGCAGAGAAACGTCTAACTTGATCGAATGGCTGGAAATTGAAGCTAGACAAATTCAGACAGGAATTAAGGCATTAATTTGTAATGATGAGAGCATAGGCGCCAACTTCCCCACTTTCCCTGGGTGCTTGACCCGCCCCCTCTGCCCCCGGCCCCGCCCCCCTCCAGCTCTTCCGTGCGGTCCCATCCCTGCCCTGCCTCTTCCTACCCCCTCTCTACCCCATTCCCACCCCTTTCCCAAATCCCCGGCCCTGCCTCTTCCCTGCTTCCTCCCCTGAGAGCACCACGTTCCCGCTGCTCCCCCTCCCTCCCAACACGCCACCAAACAGCTGCTTGGCAGCAGCTGGGGGGAATCGCTGGGAGGCAGGTGGAGGAGCGGGGACGCGGCACGCTCGGGGACGGGAGAGGAGGAGGTGGGACAGGGGATGAGGGGAGTTTGGCTGCCAGTGGGTGCAGAGCACCCACTAATTTTTCCCCGTGGGTGCTCCAATCGTGGAGCCCACAGAGGTGGTGCCTATGGGTGAGAGTGCTTAACCATTGGAACAATTTGTCAAACTAGGTGGTGGATTCTCCATCACTGACCATTTTTATATCAAGATTAGATGTTTTTCCTAAAATACATGCTCTGGGAATTATTTCGGTGAAGTTCTATGGCCTGTGCTACACGGGAGTGAGACTAGATGATCATAATGGTTCCTTCTGGCCTTGGAATCTAGCACTATGAAATACAGAAGACTCTTGCATCCTGTATTTGCAATACTCATGAGAATTGTGCTGAGCTTTGCAATCTTCATGCTTCTATCAGAGAGATGACAGAGACTAGAAAGTGTCACATGAGACTATGGGAACTTTAAACAATGGCATAAAAATTATGGGAAGTGGAACATATGAGACAGAGAAAGTGGCATGTTGGGAACTTAACCCCTATCTCTCAGAAATCCATGGATGAATTGTTACTATCCCACACAGCACTGCAGAAATGTCCCAAAAGGCAGTGTTCTATATGGCATCATAGGGCCTACTGGGGATACTTATCAGTAGTGCACTGCACTTCATGTAAGCACAAGCATTCCTGGTGAGTACACACAGCACCAACACAAGCAGCCAAGTGTGCATGTACCTCAGCAATATACAACCTTTGGTGCCTGTAGGCTAATGTAACTTGTGCAGACATGGCCAAAATCTGGGCTTAGTGTATGGGGAAGGGACTCTGCATGCCAATCAGCAGTATAGAAGGTTCACAGAGGTGTGAAGTAACCCATTTATCTCAGTAGGATGCTCTCAACTGAAGGAGAATATCCCATGGCAATGAAGCCTGAAACAATAGCTCAGAGATGTGAATTGCTCTAGTCATCTCACTGGATGTTCTTTCCCCTCTTCCTGCAGCCTCAGCACTATTTATCTGTACCATGCACCAAGCATGCCTGTTCTCAAATCCCCCCCATCTCGGTACTGTGTATTTACTGCATTAATCAAGCACAGTTTGTTCCTAGAAATGGTCTATCCTGCCCAGTAGGAGTTCAGCAAGCCTCTCCTGGCTGGGAATCTTGCACGGGCCTCTCTAGTGGAATTTTCAACATGGCAACTAGTGCAGTAACTTGAAATATTTCTAAACTGGTCCTTTGCACAGTTCCTTAGCTGTATTTAGTGGCAGTTTACAGATAAAGATCTTGAGGTTCAGAGATTTATATTTTTCCCTAGCTCTCCATCAAAACAATTTGAAAGTTTTCACAGGCTTACCACAACTCGTTTTGGGGTGGGGGTGGGGCTGTACTTCAGGACACCTCCATTTGCATCATAAACTGTATGCCTGGTGCAGCATGCCAGTTTTTAAGAACTTCTTCCTATGCATGTAGTTGTTAGATCACTTAGAAAATTAAAAGCAGCTCATCTTTGGGGGGCTGAACACCAGGAACCCCTTGACCAATTGACAAAATCTGCATCTCTAGTTCTACCCTCACCCCTGTTTTTGCAGTATTTTTTGAATCTCTCCCTATGCACATGGGTTTTACAGTTCTTTAAATGTTAAAATCAGCTACTTATTGGGGGAATGTATCCGAGGAAACCAATGATCAAGGGACTGAAAACTCACATCAGTAACTCTACCCTTGGGCCTGATGAGTCACAGCAATTTTCAAAACTATCTGAGTCTATGTGTGGATTTTGGAGCAATTTGAAATTACCAGCTTTTAGCAGGGTCCAGACCCAGATCCACCTTTGTGATGAGGTGTGGCACTACAGTCACTCTGCCTCAGTTTCCCCATACCTGCAATGGTTCTCTCAGTCTTTTGGTTGCTGTGGTAACTCATCCTTCCAGCTAAGTCACAAAAGTCCTCACTTTCACAGTAACCAAAGTCTAAAGGAAAACACCATGAACAATCTTCTGCCCCAGACCTGTGCCAAGCACAGTCCTTCCTCCAAAGAGCTGTTTTGTTTCACACAACAGCTTTCAGCCCTTCATTTCCTGGGCTCAAGTTCCTGCCCTCCAAGTAGTCCCTTTCCCTTCCCTTTAGTAGCAGAGGTTGCCTCCCTCAGAGATTGGCCACACAGCAGCTTCTCACACCCACTTTTGTACAATAGGTTCCCTCAGACCCATAAACTACTGGTCCATTTGCTCCATAACTCAAACTCAGACTATCCCCACCTTCCAAGATCTGGCCTCCCTAGAGACTCTGAGCCCGAAGTGGGCTAGAAAGATCTGAGAGCAAACACTTCTTCCCTCTTGGGACAGGATCTCCACCTCCCTCCTCCCATGGGGCTATCCTGTAATTCTTACAGGCTTCCCCAGACCACTAGGATTGAGGTTCAACCCCAAGGAGCCTCCCTGCAGGTCTCTTCTGATTCTAGGCTCCCTTGACTGACCCAGAGCAGGCCTTTCTAAGGTTCAGGAGGTAGTCACCTGACCCTCATTCCCAATCTACTCCTCTGATCTTTCCTGGAACGCCTATTTTTAAAAGGGGCCCTGCCATGGAACAAGGTTGTCTGATCCTGGGCCCACTACCCTTAAAGGGAACAAACGTGGTTTGAGCATTGGCTTGCTAAACCCAGGGTTGTGAGTTCAATCCTTGAGGGGGCCATTTAGGGATTTGGGGCAAAAACTGGGGATTGGTCCTGCTTTGAGCAGGGGGTTGGACTAGATGATCTCCTGAGGTCCCTTCCAACCCTGATATTCTATGATTCTACCCCATTTCATACTGAAACAGTCAGCAATTCTATCTGCCATATCTCTAGCTCTCTTTCCAGCTGGAGAACCTCTGAGAGCAGCTAATCTGTTTCCCAGAGTGCTCCCTACATGCTCTGTACCTCTAGGCAAAATCCCTCTGTAATTATCCAGTGTCTCTCTAGAATTCTAATCCTCTATTTTCCTCAGCTAGTTCATGCCTTTCTCTCAGGGTCTGCTGCCTAGCTTCTTGCAGAAATTCTTGCCAATTTCTCCTGGCACTTCTTAGCCAAGAAGACAAGGGATTTTATGCAGGTTTGGCAATTTCCCAGGAAAACCTAGGTTTTTTTTAGGACAGGACACTGGTAAATACAGATTTAAACTGGGAGAAATAAAATTATCATTAGAATTTACTAATTCAATTGCTGAGAAATACTTAGCAATTGGATAATACTTTTGCCATAATATGGACTGTTTAATTTTAATTAAAGGAAATAAAATAAAATAAAAAAAGACCCTCAACCTGAAGTTGCACCTCCTGGATACTTTACCTAGGGACAATCTGGCAAGGCGTTTCATCTCATGAAGAAAGGATCAGAGCTGTGCTTGGCTGAAAAATGTTGAAAGGACTTTGGTGTGAGCTTTGTTCTACAAGACAGGAGAGTATATAGTTATATCTAGATTCTAGACTGGGAATGGATGAGTCATTACACAAAGTAAAACTATTTCCCCATGTTATTTCTCCCCCCACCCCACCCCCCACTGTAGTCTCTAAGGTGCCACAAGTACTCCTTTTCTTTTTTCAGATATTCTTGTTAACTGCTGGAAATAGCCTACCCTGCTTGTCACCATGAAAGGTTTTCCTCCTTCCCCCCCCCCCCCGCTGCTGGTAATGGCTTATCTTAAGTGATCACTCTCCTTACAGTGTGTATGATAAACCCATTGTTTCATGTTCTCTGTGTGTGTATATCAATCTCCCCTCTGTTTTTTCCACCAAATGCATCCGATGAAGTGAGCTGTAGCTCACAAAAGCTTATGCTCTAATAAATTTGTTAGTCTCTAAGGTGCCACAAGTACTCCTTTTCTTTTTGTCTAGATTCTAGAATGTGTGTTATAATTTTATATGACAGGTTTCAGAGTAGCAGCCGTGTTAGTCTGTATTTGCAAAAAGAAAAGGAGTACTTGTGGCACCTTAGAGACTAACAAATTTATTAGAGCATAAGCTTTCGTGAGCTACAGCTCACTTCATCGGATGCATTTGGTGGAAAAAACAGAGGAGAGATTTATATACACACACACACAGAGAACATGAAACAATGGGTTTATCATACACACTGTAAGGAGAGTGATCACTTAAGATAAGCCATCACCAGCAGCAGGGGGGGAAAGGAGGAAAACCTTTCATGGTGACAAGCAAGGTAGGCTAATTCCAGCCTACCTTGTAATATATATATATATATATATATATATATATTGTAATAATAAAATTACAATTTTATATGTAACCATTTGTTTCTAATATGTCTGCTTGCTATCATTTGAATCTTGTATCTTTGTTAAGCAAACTTTTGCATGTTTTCTCTATAAATATATCTAAGTAAGTGTGTTAAATTGAGTGCCGATCTGAGATGTAACTGGTAAGCTGCACTGCATTGCTTCTTTAGGAGCAGCGAATCTGTGAATACTGTGAGTGTCCAGTGGAAGAGGGGCTGGACACTCCAGGGAGATGCTCGGGGATTGGAATATGCCTAACGCTAGCCTGCAGAGGGATGGCGCGGAGCCTCCATAAACTGGGAAGGGAGTGCTTGTGTTGGCTGTGGCCAGTGGAGTCATGGAGCTGACCACAAAGCTTCATCATAGGAAGGTGCTATCGAGGTGTCTGATGGCCCTGGTTACTCCCAAGAAGCATCATACTGGGCTATCTCCCATTACTCTAACTCAAGCTCACTTTCTCTTCCCTCTCCCCTTTCAGGGCCTCTTCCTATGTACCAGCCTGGCCTCTTTGGAGAGTCTTGCCCTGAGGTCTTTCTAGCCCCAATCCTGGGCTCTAACTTTTTCCCCTTACACAGAGCTCTTCTTCAGGTCTGTGTAATATCGACAGCTTGTCTCTCTCACCAACAGAAGTTGGTCCAATAAAAGATATTGCCTCACCCATCTTGTGTCTCTAATATCCTGGGACTGACACAGCTACAACACTGCATATTATAATCAAATATGCCTTCATCACATCTCTACCCCCTTCTCCATCCACTAAGCCCCCTCACAGTTTTGGGGTAGCACTCAGGCCAGTGTCAGAGCACTGAGATGCACTTAAACAGACCTCTTTACAGACCCCTGGGGGCAGCTGACTGATCACATGCACTGAAGCTCCACCATTTAACCCAGCTATACTGATTTCAGCCTTGTTTAGTGGCTGAGTAGTAAAGGCCTTACCAGAGTTCATTCAGCTCTGCTGCTTACTTCTGCAGCTTCAGTGAAGAACACTCTCAGTATTCCACTCTCTGGAGGCACAAAGTACTCCCTGTCACAAAGCAGGAACACTTGTCTCCTCTCTCAGTTCAGTTCCATTACCCGACCAATTCTGAGTTTGTATAGAGTTAAAATGCATCACCGCATGAAGTCTGGGTAGAAAGCTCATACGATTCCCCCTGTTTACCAACAAGTGGGAACAGAACGCTCCTTATCTTCAGGAGTGCCAGGCCATAGGGCTTACAAGCGCAATGGTTTGAGTTCCATGTGTGCATCATAAAAAGTTATAAGAGCTGGAAAAAAATTCTCTCTGGTTCTTTTTTTTCAAGGCACTTTATTGTGGGAAACCCTTATTCAATTAACTCCAAAATTGCACCGTTATATCTAGCTCAGATGCTCAGGAGACCCACCAATATTCAATGCAATCTGAGTATATTGTAGATTTTAGAGCACTTAGAAAGGTTTACTGTTAAACAGTAAGCTCATCCCAATGTTAATTATAATGGTGCTACCACTACTCCTGGGGGAATTCTGCGCCACTGCACAATCCATAATCTGCATAGAATTAATATTCTGTGCAGAATTTCCTTTTTTCTCTGCAAAATTGGCACTGCCAGGGGAAGTGGGAAGAGAAGCTGGAGGATTCCCAGCAGCTGCAGTTCCTGGCATGCCCTGAGGGGAGAAGGCAGGTTCAGGAAACTCCATACAAGCCTAGGACCCAGCAATGAGCATTAGGCTGTTTCTCCCTCTGAATCCCTGGACTCTGGGGTGGATGAGGTACGGGGGCCTGGCCTTGAGTGGATGGGGCAGAGAAACAGGAACTGGGTTGTTGTAGGGGTTTCTTTAACTCTACTCCTGTGGAAATTTTTGTTGTTTTCTGTATTGTTACAGACATAGTTGCTGACAGGGTATTTTGAAATAAATTACCAAAATAATTGAAACTGGCATGATTATATAGTGTTATGTTAACAAATAAAATATGCAGAATTTTAACATATTGTGTGCAGAATATTTTAATTTTTTGCCACAGAATTTTATTTTTTGGCGCAGAATTCCCAGGAGTATACCGCCCTGAATAACAAAGCAAGTTACGCTTTGAAATACTGAGAAATATTTAAGCTATGTCTATGCTGCACTTTTGTCATTAAAACTTTTGTTGGTCAGGGGTGTGAAAAAAACACTCCCCTGGCTGACAAAAGTTGTAATGACATAAAACGCAGGTGTGAACAGGGCTTTGTCAATGGGACACACTCTTCCGCCGACAAAGCTACTGCACCTTATTGGGGGTAATTTTATTTTGCTGGCAGGAGAGCTCTCTTCTGCCAGCAAAGAGTGGCTACACTGCGTACCATACAGCAGCACAGCTGTAGTGGCACAGCTGTGCCACTGTAAGATACACAGTGTAAACATAGCCCCAGATGGCACATCACTGACTTCTCTTCTAACAGGAAGATGACCTGCAATGCCCCAGAATTTCGCTATTGCTCAGCAAATGGGCAACACTGGTGTCAGAAGAAGGGGCAATAGCATTAATATTTTGGGCAGCCTGGAGAATACAGGGTGTCACAGTTCAGGGCAATTGCACCTGTATTTCCCCATCATGGTCCAGCAAGGACTCCCAGCTCCTCAGCCCTCACCTCTCTTGGCTGGAAATCTGACTGGAGTTTTTCCAGGCTACACAATTCCCTGCCTGCACTATGATATCCCCAGTAGGCCAGATTTCCAAAACAGTCCAGCATCTGCACTTTGACTTCTCCTCAGAGGCTACGAACAGTTGTATTTGCCCAAAGTTATAAATTACTTATAAGTTGCCTTTTCTAAGCCAGCACATTTATTCTTAAGGTAAAAGCATTACAGAGAAAACATTAAAAACAATAAGGAACATACAGTCATGGTAATAAACTTACCAAAGATCACCACCAATTCCAGCAAGGCTCTAGTAGGAGTCAGTTCTTCAAACCACAAAGGGGTTTTTCTGTGGTTATAAGTTCATAACTGCCTGGGCTCAGAACAAACACACCCATGAATCTGTGAGTCTTTCCCTTTGATAGCTTGGTCCTTTGATCTTGGTACTCCAGGAACAGGTAATCAGCAGACAATTGTCCTCTTCTCAGGGTGTAGATTCAAAAGGATGGGGTTTTGCATAGCCAGAGGTGGGATGGGGAAAAGAAATGTATTCACCTCCTGCTAAATATTTCTCAGGAAATCCACATCACACATATTGCCCCCAAAAGTCCATTCTGTCTGGCATATTGTTCACTATAGTCCTTTGATCATCCAGGTCCACAATAATACATAAATCATTCATTTAATACAAAGGACCCCAAAGATATGTAAACTTATTCAGGAAGGTCTCTCTTGCCCCTTCCTGTGTCCAGCTGGTACATGCACAGCTCACAGCCCCACCATCTTCCTACTTTCCCCTGACCCCCCTAAATTTACCACTCCAGGGACACAGAGTGGCAAGGAGGAGGAAGGAGTGGGCACAGAAGGGAAGGTACAGAGCAGAGTATTTGTGTGCATGAGCTCAGAACAGCGGGAGATACACGTATGATCAGAGCAATGGGTATGATGGAGGGAATGTTGGAAGAGCTGGAGTGGTATCGGAGCAGTGTGTTAGGCCTACGAGCAGCTGGAAGGAATATGCAGGTTGGAGCAGCGAGAGGAAGTGCGGGGGGTGTTTGAAGAGTGAAGAGTGGAGTGGAAAGGAGGGGATCAGAGTTCTGCAGTGAGGTATGCGGGGGAGCTTCATCTCTGTCCCAGCATCTCCTACATATTCATGTTCTCTCACTTCCATTGGGATAGCACGTCCCTTAACTTTGTGTTTCTTGGTTTTCAAAGGTTTAAATTGAGCTTGTCCAGTGCGCCATAGCAGCAGCCAGCCACGTTCTGGAAGGGCACAAGGTGTCAGCCACAGGACAACTTTAACTCTCTGTTAATAAAACGTTCTGGGCATTTAATAGAGGATAAGTTACTTCTGCTAACAGCTAGCTGAGTTTCTCTTTTAGCTCAACTGATGGAGGTCTCTGCAGAACCTTAATCTGGCATTTCCTAACTTTAGAGTGTTTGACCTTGCAACCATAACAGTCTTTTAATGTAATATTTTATATGGAATATATTGTTTGCAAACGACATGGAAAATTTAATGGATGAAAGACGCTATATACATGTCACTCTTCTGGAAAAAGGGGATATTGCTAAAGGTTTTTCAGAACTCGCTGAGTCCTATGCTAACTTGAAGAAAAAGGCTGACTGTTCGGTGAACTGCCCACATGGAGCTGGACGGATACTGGTAGCTGCTGCCAACAGCTCCCACAGAGCGGGCAGCTACTGTTAGACTCACAGCATAACGCCCTTGTGGGGCGCCATTACACACATGTACACGCAACGGACACATACACATAGTGGCCATTCACGTGAATGCACACTCCCAAACCCAAGTGCATACAACTCGCGCGCAAAGCATGCACGTAACCAGGCACGCACACAGCCCGATTTTGCACCAAGCCCACGGCGGCACGTGCATGCACGGACGCGCGTGCACGCTCCGATTGTGGCCCGGGAGCGCGCAGGCCGGGCGCTAGCGCGGGCCACAGCCGCAGCCGGGCCTGGGGGGAAAGAGGGCTGATGCGCAGGCGCACTCGGACGGGATCTGGCGAGAGCTCGGGGGATGGTGACGCATTAAGCAGGCGCCGCGCGGCGGGATGAAGGTGGCGGTGGCTGGCTGCTGCCATGGCGAGCTGGACAAGCTCTACGAGACGTTGGAGCTGCTGCAGCGGCGCCACAACGTGCGTCTCGACCTGCTGTTATGCTGCGGCGACTTCCAGGCCGTGCGCAACGAGGCGGACTTACGCTGCATGGCCGTGTCGGCCAAGTACCGCCACATGCAGACCTTCTACCGGTGAGCGTCGGGCCTGGCCGCTCGCTCTGGAGACCCCCGGCGCCCGCTTTGTGCGCCTCCGTTGCCGTGGGGAGCAGAGCGCTGCCAGATGCGGTACCGGAACTTCTCGTCCCCGTCCGCCGGCGCGTCAGATCCCTGCGCCGCCGGTGTGACAGCCGGGGGAGGCTGCGCCCTCTACCCAGACTCGCCGGGTAACTGGAGCTCGAATCGCCCTCGCGAACGCGAACGGCCGCTGCCGCCAAGCCCGGGCCTCCCCTTTCTCCTCAGGGTCTCTACCCACTCCTCGTCCCTGCGGGATTCTGCAGAGATTTGGAGAAGGCGGGGTCCCCCTGAATTGAAACGCAGCCCGAAACGGAGCACTGTCGTTTTTATACGCAAATAAATACCAGTAGCTTTGTTTTTAGTGTTTCTGGGGAAACCTTGTGGCCTGTTAAACAGAATAAATTGGGTCTGTCTTTGAACAAAATAGGTTGTGTGGCTGATACTAGCCTTGTCTGCTACTTTGGGACTGTAAAATCTATCTTTTCAAAAACTTAAGTATCCAACATTTTTGCATGTAGACTGGTATAGGCCCAATCTTTTCTGCTGCTTACGCATATAAACATCTTGAAATATCACTTGTGTATTGTTAAGATGTTGTTTTTCTGTTTCTGGAATAGGTATTATTCAGGAGAGAAGAAGGCTCCAGTTCTCACGATCTTTATCGGGGGTAATCATGAAGCCTCAAATCACTTGCAGGAACTGCCATATGGAGGATGGGTGGCACCAAACATATATTACCTTGGTATGGAATGTCAGTTAATTCTTTGATTTTTATAGATTTAATTGTAAATATGGGCTTGAATTTCCAGGGGTTAAATATTGAGGTGATTTCTATAAACTCTTAGATTTCTGACTAGGTTGAGATGCATATTACTGTTTTGGATTTTGTTTTTGGAGTACTGGCTATATAGTATTGGGAAAACCTCAGGAGGATTCAGTTTTGCTTCAGATGCTCAGTTGAAGATTAGCAGAATATAGTAAGATGTCTTTGGCTGGGTGATCTCATTAGCCTGAGTCTTCATTTTTAGTGACTTCAGTACTTCTGGGTTCTGTTTTTGGTTTCTTTCTGTATTCTCCAAGGGCCAGTGTTTTTTTAAATTATGCTGAGGATTTGCCAGTTTTTCTCTTTACCCTCCATCTCGCCCTTTCTATCCAATCTTTGATTTCAAATTGGCTCTGAAATTTCCTGTTGGGTGACCTGCAAATGGATGGATTGCATCAAAAAAGATGATAAGCAGGTGAACTTCAGTGCTGCCTTGTACAGACGAAGATGGCGATGCTTGCATGATGATCTAACAAATTGATGGGATAAGGGGTAGATGCCAGCCATCATATCAAACTCTCTCTGCAACTGAATTTAATCTTTCTTCTTAATCTCTTTACTCATGTTACATTCTCTTATCTCTGCTTATCTTTCCTATTTTCCAGGACCACAACCTGAGTATTATCTCTGACCTTTTTTCTTATTTTGTTTCTTGTTGGTGGTTTCTCTCTAATATTGCCCAAACTAGCTTCCTTATTATACCTACTACTCCTAACACCTTTCCCTGTACCTTGGTAACTTTTTACAATTAATGTAACCCATGGCTGTCCTGTTTTTGTTCCAGTCCACTTTCACTGCTAATGACCTTTCTCTCCTGCTCCTATCACTAAATTGGCCGTACTGTTTTCTGGATTAAGTTTAGGTTCTTTGCTTTTATCTACAAGACCTTATTTTGCATTAAAAAAGAGAGACTGCTAAGGGAGATGATTTGATAAAGGTCTATAAAATCATGAATGGTGTGGCAAAAGTATATAAGGAAGTATTATTTACACCTTTGCATAACAGAAGAATCAGTGGTCACCCAATGAAATTAATGGGAAGCAGACTTAAAACAAACATAAGGAAGTACTTTTTCACACAATGCAGAGTCAGCCTTGTGACTGGGTGGAACCTGGGACAGCCCTCACTGGAAATGCTAAGGTCAGGGCAGGCTGCAAAAGGGAGAGCAGATAGTCTTGGGAGTATCAGGTAACACTGAAATTAAACTCTCCAACCAGTCACAAACTGCTGCTGATCCCCTACACTAGTTACCAAGGATCAAAAAAGAAATCACACAGCCCCCTTTATTGCATTCCAGTCCTCGGGTTCCCAGTCAGCACATAGGTCCAGTACAGTGAGAAGTTATTTAAAAAACTCTGCTCGGTATACTAAATATTCTTCTGACTCCAAAGGGTCAGCCACGTCACCAGATCAGTTTAGGTTTGGATCTTACCCAAAATACCACTCTGCTAGCCAATCCTTTAGTGTCTAAAGGTTTATTATAAAGAAAAAGAGACCAAGAAGAGAGATGTTAAATGGTAAAGCAGTCACACACGCATACATACAAAGACTTGAAAGTCTATCAGGTTCCTAGCAGTATTGGTGAGTTTGCTGGCTTGAAAGTTCCTCTGGAATTCTTCCACAGCTTGGATGGGTCATTCAGTCCTTTGTTCAGAGCTTCAGTTTGTAGCAAAGTTCTTCCAAAGGTAAGAAACAGGATTGAAGATAAAATGGAGAAGATGCAGCCGCCTTTTATAGTCTTTTGCCATGCGGCTTGTGCTTCCTCTATTTCAAACACAAACTGCCCAGCATATGGCTTGGAAACCTTTTCTGTCCCTAAGCATGCCCCTGCTGCCTTGATGAGTCATAAGGTGTATCCCTTGCCTTCTCTCAGTGGGTCAGTTGTATAGCTGATGGTCCTTAATGGGCCATCAAGCAGGCTAGGCAGTGCTGATGCCAAACTGTCTGGGGGTGTCACGCAGAAGTATAGCACAAGTTTTCTAAGACACACACACATACATATCTATAACCCCTAATACAAAGGTGATATTTGGCAAATTATAACATTTTTGCAGATATCTTGCATGGCATATCTGGCACAACTCATTTCAATTTTGCAATATTAATATTCATAATATCTTCGTGTCCCCCAGATTCCATACAGAGTCACACCCCCCCACGCAAAATTGATGCAGAAAGGGGTGTCCCTAGACACTGCTGAATGCATCATAAGAGTTTTTCATTCTTGGTTATGTATCACTACAACTTCTAACCCAATGTCAGAAGTAACACTGTATAACAGAAATAGTTTATCAAAATTAGGTTTGATTAGATCAGGCTTTTTTTCTATAAAGCTTCTTTCATTCGCTGAAAGACTTTCTCATCTGATAATATTCTAATACTGCTTTCAAGGGTGTAATTACCTTGCTGTCATGGCTAAATGCCAATGTGGTGGTGTGCCTCAGTTTCCCTTTCTATACAGCAAACTAGATTTGTAAAGGTTTCTCTGCTGTGCCAAGTTTCACAATTGCTTGCAGGTATCAGTTGTAATTAAACAAAGACTGTGAATGGCTAGCCAACTACAAAAGCAGGTTCTCCTCCCTTGGTGTTCACACCTCAACTGCTAGAAGAGGGCCTCATCCTCCCTGATTGAACTAACGTAGTTATCCCTAGCCTGATTCTTGCTTGCATATTTATACCTGCCTCTGGAAATTTCCTCAACATGCATCCGACGAAGTGAGTATTCGCCCACGAAAGCTTATGCTCCAATATGTCTATTAGTCTATAAGGTGCCACAGGACTCTTTGCTATTTTCTCTGTACAGTGATTCACCCTGAATTAACTCAATCAAATCACTTCTACACCCATCAGTTGCAGCAAATGGCTTGCAAAAACTACCATGAAGATTTTTCTCTTCAGGAATCTTTTTTTTTCTTTCCTTTTTCCCCCTTCTGCTCCACAAAGCATTGCTCTGTGGAGCCACAACAAACTCCCTCTGAGTTTCACTTATTCCAGAGGTGATTCTGGGTGTATTAAGAGGACTTTCACATAACCTCCTCTTAGGCAAGCTGCTAAACTCCATGGTTAAAGGGTTAGAGGCATTCTCTTTCTCTCTGTAGCTTTCCTCACTGACAAAATGCAGGTTGCCACACACAAGCTTAGGAACACTTCCTTCTTGGGTTTCGGTCAAGTCCCGAATTACTCTGGGATAAATGAAATATCCTCAACCATCATATGCTGACGGGCTCCTTCTGTCTGCTCCACAATTCTCCTTCATTAGGCACGCCGCTATTTGCAACAGACAAACAGTTGGAAACAGTTTTTTTCCTTCAACAGATAAACTTTTGCTTTCTACAAAGAGTGATTCATCATACTGAGCTACTCTAAGCAAATCACTTTTACTTTGTTCAGTCTCACTTTTACAAACTTCAGTTGCCAGCAGTCCATCACCCGCCAGAAATCTACCCTTTCCTCCCTCAGTTAGGGCTTCAAACTGACATCATAGAATCATAGAATATCAGGGTTGGAAGGGACCCCAGAAGGTCATCTAGTCCAACCCCCTGCTCAAAGCAGGACCAAGTCCCAGTTAAATCATCCCAGCCAGGGCTTTGTCAAGCCTGACCTTAAAAACCTCTAAGGAAGGAGATTCTACCACCTCCCTAGGTAACGCATTCCAGTGTTTCACCACCCTCTTAGTGAAAAAGTTTTTCCTAATATCCAATCTAAACCTCCCCCATTGCAACTTGAGACCATTACTCCTCGTTCTGTCATCTGCTACCATTGAGAACAGTCTAGAGCCATCCTCTTTGAAACCCCCTTTCAGGTAGTTGAAAGCAGCTATCAAATCCCCCCTCATTCTTCTCTTCTGCAGACTAAACAATCCCAGCTCCCTCAGCCTCTCCTCATAAGTCATGTGCTCTAGACCCCTAATCATTTTTGTTGCCCTTCGCTGTACTCTTTCCAATTTATCCACATCCTTCTTGTAGTGTGGGGCCCAAAACTGGACACAGTACTCCAGATGAGGCCTCACCAGTGTCGAATAGAGGGGAACGATCACGTCCCTCGATCTGCTCGCTATGCCCCTACTTATACATCCCAAAATGCCATTGGCCTTCTTGGCAACAAGGGCACACTGCTGACTCATATCCAGCTTCTCGTCCACTGTCACCCCTAGGTCCTTTTCCGCAGAACTGCTGCCGAGCCATTCGGTCCCTAGTCTGTAGCGGTGCATTGGATTCTTCCATCCTAAGTGCAGGACCCTGCACTTATCCTTATTGAACCTCATTAGATTTCTTTTGGCCCAATCTTCCAATTTGTCTAGGTCCTTCTGTATCCTATCCCTCCCCTCCAGCGTATCTACCACTCCTCCCAGTTTAGTATCATCCGCAAATTTGCTGAGAGTGCAATCCACACCATCCTCCAGATCATTTATGAAGATATTGAACAAAACGGGCCCCAGGACCGACCCCTGGGGCACTCCACTTGACACCGGCTGCCAACTAGACATGGAGCCATTGATCACTACCCGTTGAGCCCGACAATCTAGCCAGCTTTCTACCCACCTTATAGTGCATTCATCCAGCCCATACTTCCTTAACTTGCTGACAAGAATGCTGTGGGAGACCGTGTCAAAGCTTTGCTAAAGTCAAGAAACAATACATCCACTGCTTTCCCTTCATCCACAGAATCAGTAATCTCATCATAAAAGGCGATTAGATTAGTCAGGCATGACCTTCCCTTGGTGAATCCATGCTGACTGTTCCTGATCACTTTCCTCTCCTCTAAGTGCTTCAGGATTGATTCTTTGAGGACCTGCTCCATGATTTTTCCAGGGACTGAGGTGAGGCTGACCGGCCTGTAGTTCCCAGGATCCTCCTTCTTCCCTTTTTTAAAGATGGGCACTACATTAGCCTTTTTCCAGTCATCCGGGACTTCCCCCGTTCGCCACGAGTTTTCAAAGATAATGGCCAAGGGCTCTGCAATCACAGCCGCCAATTCCCTCAGCACTCTCGGATGCAATTCGTCCGGCCCCATGGACTTGTGCACGTCCAGCTTTTCTAAATAGTCCCTAACCACCTCTATCTCTACAGAGGGCTGGCCATCTCTTCCCCATTTTGTGATGCCCAGCACAGCAGTCTGGGAGCTGACCTTGTTAGTGAAAACAGAGGCAAAAAAAGCATTGAGTACATTAGCTTTTTCCACATCCTCTGTCACTAGCTTGCCTCCCTCATTCAGTAAGGGGCCCACACTTTCCTTGGCTTTCTTCTTGTTGCCAACATACCTGAAGAAACCCTTCTTGTTACTCTTGACATCTCTTGCTAGCTGCAGCTCCAGGTGCGATTTGGCCCTCCTGATATCTTTCCTACATGCCCGAGCAATATTTTTATACTCTTCCCTGGTCATATGTCCAACCTTCCACTTCTTGTAAGCTTCTTTTTTATGTTTAAGATCCGCTAAGATTTCACCATTAAGCCAAGCTGGTCGCCTGCCATATTTACTATTCTTTCGACTCATCGGGATGGTTTGTCCCTGTAACCTCAACAGGGATTCCTTGAAATACAGCCAGCTCTCCTGGACTCCCTTCCCTTTCATGTTAGTCCCCCAGGGGATCCTGGCCATCTGTTCCCTGAGGGAGTCAAAGTCTGCTTTCCTGAAGTCCAGGGTCCGTATCCTGCTGCTTACCTTTCTTCCCTGCGTCAGGATCCTGAACTCAACCAACTCATGGTCACTGCCTCCCAGATTCCCATCCACTTTTGCTTCCCCCACAAATTCTACCCGGTTTGTGAGCAGCAGGTCAAGAAAAGCGCTCCCCCTAGTTGGCTCCCCTAGCACTTGCACCAGGAAATTGTCCCCTACGCTTTCCAAAACTTCCTGGATTGTCTATGCACCGCTGTATTGCTCTCCCAGCAGATATCAGGAAAATTAAAGTCACCCATGAGAATCAGGGCATGCGATCTAGTAGCTTCCGTGAGTTGCCGGAAGAAAGCCTCATCCACCTCATCCCCCTGGTCCGGTGGTCTATAGCAGACTCCCACCATGACATCACTCTTGTTGCACACACTTCTAAACTTAATCCAGAGACACTCAGGTTTTTCCACAGTTTCGTACCGGAGCTCTGAGCAGTCATACTGCTCCCTTACATACAGTGCTACTCCCCCACCTTTTCTGCCCTGCCTGTCCTTCCTGAACAGTTTATAACCATCCATGACTGTACTCCAGTCATGTGAGTTATCCCACCAAGTCTCTGTTATTCCAATCACGTCATAATTCCTTGACATCACCAGGACCTCCAGTTCTCCCTGCTTGTTTCCAAGGCTTTGTGCATTTGTATATAAGCACTTGAGATAACATCAACTCTAATTCTCTCTAAAGAAATATATTTTTCTGAGCTTTTTCTGTGTTTCATTTAATTCTAGATTCACTTCTGAGATATTAAGACATTCAGAAATTTCTTCACCATATAAACTGCTTTTCTGACTAGACAAACAGCTATCTTCCACAATCCCAAGGGTAGAGAGGCTCTCTTCCTTGTTGTAGCATACCTGGTTAAACACATGCAACTGCTTCGAGTCAACTTCCCCCCCCCCCCCCTTTTACAAATCTCCCTGTTACAGACAACATACAGAGGATTCACATTCATACTGTATCTGGGACTATGTTAATCAGGGTAATGTCATAACCCAGCTACCACATCATTATTAAACATACCACCATTCTTATAAACTGAACAGACTCCTCTTTACAGCAATGATGGAGATAGAGCTGAGCTTCCAGGATAACATAGTACCTGCTGTTCTTCATTATTTTGATTTGGAGTTTATCTGGCAACATTGGTATCAGCTTGCAGCAGATCCATTCGCCTCCTGTGAGATTTTTCTCTCTCTCTCCAGCTTGCTTGGTTCTTTCCTCAGCGCACCTGGCTCTCTCCTCAGCTTCTTTTTCCAGCTGGGCCAAGGCTTGCTTCTCTTGCATTTGAAGTTCTGCCATTTCTCTCTCATGCCGAAGACGGTGGCTCTCTCTCAGGGCTTGCAGTTTTGACTATGAATCGCTCATTGTGACTAACTTTAACCTTTGGCACTCTCAATTTTAAATTTCAAACTTGGAATAGTTGGGGTTCTGATCCAAAACTCAAATGATCTGGTTCTGTGTTCATAGAATCATAGAATATCAGGGTTAGAAGGGACCTCAGGCGGTCATCTAGTCCAAATCCCTGCTCAAAGCAGGACCAATCCCCAATTTTTGCCCCTGATCCCAAAATGGCCTCCTCAAGGATTGAACTCACAAGCCTGGGTTTAGCAGGCCAATGCGCAAACCACTGAGCAATACCTCCCCCATTGTTTAACTACAACAATGTGATCTGTGGTGCCCGGGGCAACCCTCACTAGAAATGCTAAGGTCAGGGCAGGCTGCAAAAGGGAGAGCAGATATCCACCAGTCTGGGAGTAACACTGAAGTTAAAACAACGAGGAGTACTTGTGGCACCTTAGACACAAACAAATTTATTTCGGCATAAGCTTTCGTGGACTAAAACCCACTTCATCAGATGTATGGAGTGGAAAATACTGTTGGCAGGTATATATACAAAGCACATGAAAAGATGGGAGTTGTCTTACCAAGGGGGGGGGGGGGGTCAGTGCTAACGAGACAATTCAATTAAAGTGGAAGTGGGCTATTCTCAACAGTAGAATACCAAGGGAGGAAAAAAATCACTTTTTTAGTGGTAATGAGGCCAATGTAATCAGGGTGGCCCATTTCAAACAGTTGACAAGAAGGTGTGCATAACAGTAGGGGGAAATTAATATCGGGAAATTAGTTTTTTGTAGTGACCCATCCACTCCCAGTCTTTATTCAGGCCTAATTTGATGGTGTCCAGTTTGCAAATTAATTCCAGTTTGGCATTTTCTTGTTGGAGTCTTTGAATTTTTTTTGTTGAAGAATTGCCATTTTTAAGTCTGTTGTTGACAGTCCAGAGAGATCAAAGTGTTCTCCGATTTGTTTTTGCATGTTATAGTTCTTGATGTCTGATTTGTGTCCATTTATTTTTAAACTGTACTTCTGATTTCCCCACACTGGTTATCAAGAAACAAAAAAGAAATCACACTGCCCCCTTTATTGCATTTCTGTTTTCTGGCTCCCAGTCAGCACTTAGATCCAGTACTGTGAGAAGTTTTTTTTAAAAAAAACAACCAAAAAAAACTGCTCACATGTACAAAATGTTCTTCTGACCCCCAAAGGGTCAGCCACATTACCAGATCAGTATAGGTTTAGATCTTACCCAAAATACTATGCTGCCAGCCAATTCTTTAGTGCCTAAAACTAAAGGTTTATAATAAAGGGGGGAGGGAAAAACACTTGTTGCCAGGGGATGTTGTGAAGCCAAAACTATAATGGGGTTGAAAAGAGAATTAGATAAGACCATGGAGGATAGGTCCACCAATGGCTATTAGCCAAGATGGTCATGGAAAGCAACCCCACTGTTGAAAGACAGGATGCTGGGCTTGATGGTTTAAGTATGGCCATTCTCATAATTCTCCCCCTCCTAAATCTCATCTCACTTCTGAAATATTTCCCTTTACTTCTCCCTTCTTTTCATCTTTCTTTCCTGCTTTGTGACTGAAAGTCTCCATGTTTGCTTCTGCCAAATACTTCTTATCCTTTGACTATCTCTTTAAAATTCACATCTTCAATCAATCCTTGTTTTTCACCTTCAATTATCCCCAGATGACTGACTTGCCTTGTGCTTTTATTCTTGTCAGTCTTAAATTGTAAGACTTAGTTTTATTTTATTTGTAAAGAATCATGAAAATGTGTGGTGCTGCAATGTGAATGACTTCATTTGTTTTGGGCAGGTTAGAAATACCAAAATTGCTTTCTACAATAATTTTTGTCTTGGATTGGAAGCAATGCAGAGGCAAGTGAACATTTTCTAAAATGCAAGTCATTTGAACCATAGTTCTGGATGAGTTATTTTATCTGAATCAATTATTTTGTACCTAATGCACATTATGTTAAAGTTGAACAGACTAGATTACAATTCCTGAAAGTTCCTTCTTTTCCTGATATGCAGAGAATTTTATTTTAATCTCTTGTCATTCTAGGTTATGCAGGAGTAGTAAAATATCGTGGTGTAAGAATTGGTGGAATTTCTGGCATTTTCAAATCTCATGATTACAAAAAAGGTAATATTTTGTGTAACTTTGACTTTTTATTAACATATACATTCAGAAACATCTTGCAATTAAGATTCCATACTCTTTTTATTAGATGTTTTATTTATAGTGTGTGTGTGTGTGTGTGTGTGTGTGTGTTGGAGAATTTACAGGTTCTCCAAAGTTGCCTGTGAACAGATTTCCCCTGTTGAGTCCATGTGTCTGTGCACAGACATGGCACCAACTCTTCAAGCTGAAAACAGCCATTGACACCAGAAAAAGAGCTCCCCGTGGATGTACAAGTCTTTGTAGCAATCATCCTAACGCTTCTTTGGCAGCATTCTTTAGTTAATAGTGTCAGTCAGTTTCTTTTACCTATAAAACTGATATGTAAGTTGGCATTTATATAGAAATATCAAGGGACTGACTCAACTTGAATTTCAGAGCTGCAAAGTCTCAAGGCTTTATTCCCCCACTTATGCTCTGAACACCACAAGCCAGGCTCACCCCTTGCAATTTGATTCCCCTTGCTCCCTCTAGGAACCCAGTCTCTTGTGTGACCTGTTTTTCTTGGTATGTTTCAGGTCATTTTGAGTGTCCTCCATACAATCAGCAGACCGTAAGAAGTGCGTACCATGTGAGGAATATTGAAGTCTTCAAACTCAAACAGGTGGGGAGTAAAGCTTTTTTTTGAAGAGGGTAGATAATTTTGCATGAGTTTAGACTAATCTAGAGATGAGCATGTTGATCTGAATTTACATTATCTGTTTCTATTGACAAAATCAAAGTTTGCTTCTGCTATTCACAATAGAAGGGTAATTCTGCAGGCCTTGTCACTAGTCTCTGCATTGTCGCAAGACTGCCTTCTTCAGTTGATAAAGAAACACATCACATAGGTGTCCCTCATAGCGTGATGCAAATCCTTAATTACATCCTCTGCGATATCAGCAAATATTCAAGGGGACTTATGTGCACAGGTTAAGTGTGCAGTGTGTTGTGTATTGGAAAAGTTGGAGGCTGTAGCTAAGGTTTTGTTTTAGCATCTGAGAGAGACAAGTGGGTTTCAGTTGGAAGCCGAGAAGTGCCATATCTGTAGTGGTGCAGAGCCTAGCACTGTTAGCAGAGATGTACTGTGTTGGGATTGAGGTATAATTAAAAGGTGTGGCATAGGCTGGCCCTTTGTGTGGGAGGAGGGGACTGCTACTTAATCAGACTTAATTCCTTTCTAACTAAACTTTTAATGGAATTTCCTGAGTATTTAATTCAGTAAGTTTGTTTTGGGGAGAAGGCCTGGAAGGGGGAGCAGGGATACCTGCCTCAGCTTCCCTGTGGTGTGTGAGGATATGGCAGGAGCAAAGATGTCTGTGGGTGGGTGGAAGGAGGGTTTTTATGGGTCACTTTAGTTCCCCTCACTCCAGCACAATGGTACCTGTATTCTTGGGGAGGGCGACCTCTCAAGTACCATATCTGCTCTTCCAGGCTGCCATGGCTCATCAAATGGGAGGAGCCTCTGTTAAAGCTACAGAGCTTCAGTAGAGGCTGGTGAGCTCTCAGGACTGGAGCTTGTAGCTCCTCTCCCCTGCAAACCCTTGAAGTTTCTTCCTGACTAAGACAAGGTTTCAGTTTCAGAGTATAGGGAGCAGTCAACTTCCCGGAAGGAAATGCAGAGTTAAGGTGACACTTCCCATGTAATCTTAACTCTGCTTCCTTTGATCCCTACCCTAAGGAGTCACTGAATGAGATCGCAGTACTGTTCCTCCCTTAGCCTTTTTATGAAGTGGGATCTCTGCAAACCAGCAGCGAATACTCCCAGAACAGTCGCGCTCCATGGAGCACAATGAGTTTGTTGGAATAGAAATGAATGGAAATGTTGCACTGGATTGTGCTGGGTACAGAGAATGGCATTCTTGGTTAGGGGAGGTAAGGTATTGTCGTTCTCAATTCCTACTGCCATCCCTTCAGAGACGGTTAAGGTGGTGTGGGAAGGGTCACTATAACTTCGTATTTCATGATTTTCCAGCAGTGGGAGAGGTCCCTGTCACTCCCCAAAAGACCCATCTCTGACTCCTGGAAGATAAAAGGAATACTTTTCCTTTGTTCCCATTCAGAGATTGCTGGTGGCTCTGATGGGGGAGGATGGTCCCGCCTAATCTAGGAATCTGGTAGCACCTTAAAGATGAACAGATTTATTTGGGCATAAGTTTTGTGGGTAAAAAACCCCACTTCTTCAGATGCATGGAGGCATGCATCTGAAGAAGTGGGATTTTTTACCCACAAAACTTATGCCCAAATAAATCTGTTCGTCTTTAAGGTGCCACCGGACTCCTCCATTGTTTTTGTGGATACAGACTAACACGGCTTCCCCTCTGATACTTGGTCTCCTAACCTAATCCTCCTATAGCCACTCAGAGGCCTGGTCTACATTTAAAACTTGTATCAGCATGGCTATGTTGATCAGAGGTGTTTTTTAAAAAAAAAACAATGAAACAAAAACACAACTCTAGCTATATAGCTATGCTGACAAAAGCTCCAGTGTAGACATTTATGCAGACAGAAGAGGGCTTCTGTCGGCATAGTTAATGTCCTAGGAGGTCATGTTACTATACTGACAGAACTCCTCCTTTCAGCACTAGGGGACTATACCAATGTAGTTGTGCCAACACAGGGTCTGTAGTGTAGATGTAGCCAGAGTGAATGAGTGGCTGCTTCTGCTGCAGCTCAGAACTTTCCCAAGTTGCAGAAGAATGAAACTGACCTATTTCAGTTTCACTATTGCACTATGAAAATCTCTGAGTATGGTGCTAGAAAAATCACAATCTTGGAGATGGAAAAATTATGATGTTGTTTTAAAAGAGCTATTAAAGTGCCTGTAGGCAGGGGATAGCTAAAATACTTCAAGAAAATAGCATAAATGGGGATTGAGAGTAACACAGGGAATCTCACCCATGCTTAAGTAGCTTGCCAGCTCGGAGAAGATAATGTCTGCCAATAGAATACAACTAACTTATGGTTGTAATAACTATAATTCAAGCACAGTGATACTTTCTTCCAATGTTTTCTATTGTGTGAATTTGCTTTGTAAATAGCACTTATTATATGGCTATAATTTTAGAAATTCTTATGTCCATATAACTGCTTGACAATTGCCTCTGAGGGGAGATATCAAAATGATACTGTGCACTAAATGCTGGCTTACCTATCCCAAAGAAAGCAAGAAAGTGGCACACAAACCATAGAGTTTAGAGAATGCAAGATCAAACTCAGTGGCACTCTGGAAGATTGCATCCAGTGGTATATCCTCAGTGTTTAGAAAGTAAGATTGTCAGTCAAAATCTGCTCTGGTCAGACGAAAAGAATTAAGTATGCTCCCCCTTAATTAGTATTCATTTAAGTGCTGTTCTTTTCCTATGTTTACTTTTTTGCTTTATAGCTAAAGCATCCTATGGATATATTTATGTCACATGATTGGCCAAGAAGTATATATCACTATGGAAACAAGAAACAGCTTCTTAAAATGAAATCTTTCTTCCGCCAAGAAGTGGAAAACAATACATTGGGAAGCCCTGCTGCTTCAGAGCTTCTGCAGCACTTTCAACCCACGTATTGGTTCTCAGCACATCTTCATGTAAAATTTGCAGCTTTAATGCAACACCAGGTAACAAATAAACAGCATGTCGTGTCTATCTCAGGTTTCTAATGCCAGTAGCCAGATCCACACACGCATTTTGCTCTTGTAAAAACTTACTTGATTTTCCTTTTATAAATATATTTTCATATAGTTTATGGAAAGTACTCCTACCTACATTAAGTAACTATTAATTCACCCTAATAATCAAAGGCATAACATAAGCTAAAGAGTCTTAACTCATGAAAAGCAAAGGAGTACTTGTGGCACCTTAGAAACTAACAAATTTATTAGAGCGTAAGCTTTTGTGAGCTACAGCTCACTTCATCGCCGAAAGCTTATGCTCTAATAAATTTTAGTCTCTAAGGTGCCACAAGTACTCCTTTTCTTTTTGCGAATACAGACTAACACGGCTGCTACTCTGAAACCTGTTAACTCATGAAGACAGTGAATGTTATAACTTATTCTCTTTATAAGATAAGATACTTTTTGAAGCTATTTGTAGAACTATTACTTTGTTTTGTAGTTTTAAGCCAATCTTTTTCAAATTACTCTGGCCTGATGGTTACTAAACAAGTTAAGTAGCTGATGTTGCTGAAATAGAAAATTTATATTTCATGTTAAAAATAGCTGGATTTTTCACTTTGTGAAGGAGGAGAGCAGAGAGCAATTCAGGGAAGATACCTGGTTATTTGAGATGGGTATCCTTTTGGGTGCCTGAGATATGGCAAAGGTCAGAGCAGACGGAAGTTCATGAGTAGCCCAGACAAAGCCAGAAAATCGGCAAGGTTTAAACCTGTTGGTTTATTTGCTAGTTTCTTGTCAATCAGAGTAATGCAAACTAGGAAAGTAAATGGCTACATTCTCTTTGTGCTCCTTAACAGTTGGTAAACTCCAAACAGTATAAAAATCACAAATAGTTGACAACTCTTGTGTCTCTAGAGCTTCCTGTCTTGGCAAATCTTTCTCTCCCTTATGAGAATAGCCCCTTCTGAGGTTCTGAATCTGTGGCCTAGTCTACACTAGCAATATAAGTCAATCTAAGTTACATAACTAAGTTGACATAGTTGACAGGAGATGCTTTCCTGTTGACATAGCTTCTGTCTCTCATTAAAGTGGATTAAGTTGACAGGAGACCGCTCTCCTGTCGACTTATTGCGTCTTTACTAGACCTGTTAAATCAATGACTGCTGCTGCAATGGTTGCAGCGGGCAATTTAGTCCGTAGTGTAGACAAGGCCTGTGTGCTTGATTACACCAGACTGCTTCGGCTGAACGAGACCTGTGCGTGTCGTATCTCTACCCCCTCCCTATGTTGTCGCTGTTATCTACTGCAGTTTCCTCTGACTTTAGCTCAAGCTCTCTCTCTTTGTACGGCAATCCTTCCTTTTTATCTCTAGGAACTTTAAAATATTCTGTTTAATAGAAACTGTTAAAACTTTAAATTCTGCCCTGGAGTCTCCATGCATAATTTGGTTATTAGGTCATATTTCAGGGAATCTTTAGCATTGCCAGTAATAGTTTCATTCCTGTTTCCTAGACAAATATTGAAGGACAGCTGCCAAAAGCAACAAAATTTTTGGCTCTGGATAAATGTCTGCCACACAGAGACTTCCTGCAGGTAAGACCACTGTAAGTGGTCATCTACTACCATTTAGTACTTTATATATCTGGGCTAGGGAGTGCACAGTTCAGCAGGAAGCTGAAGAAAGATTTTTTTTCCATCCCCAGAGAATTAAATCTCACAGTTGCTGCTTATGTATGGGATGAGGACTTAATGGGGTAATGGAAAATTAAGAGGATCCTTTCTTGGGCTGCACAGAGGTATAGGGGGTCATAAGAATCCCTCCATATGCCTCAATACAAACTGCCAGGACTTCATAGCAGGATACAGGAATGAGGGGCACTTTGTATTTGCTTATTACTACTATAGAACATGAGGGTGGGGAATATGTGGAGCTTTTGCTCTGCCCCCTCAACGTGCTGACCAGTGGAGTGTGTGTAGTGGTAACTTGCTGCTGGTATAGATCAGAATTAAATTACTTCTCTCCCCCCACCCCTCTTCTCGAAGCATGTGGGGGTTGTGGAGGGAATTGTGATGTATTAAGTCACAATACCTCTTTCCTGGGAAGGTGCAACAATGCACCACACCTCACTATGGGCTGTGTCCTGGTGCCACTGTCTAGCCACGTGTATTCTTCTGTCTTTGGAGGCAGTAACTAAGTAACTGAAGGCCCCTGTGAAATGCCTGAAATGTAAGCCTAAGGAAAATAACAAAAAAAAGACAAGATCCCCCTCCTTCCCCCCTCCCCCAATTTGAGGAAAGTGAACTTCCTGAGTCTGTCCTGGTGAGGAAGACCCCCTAGACAGGCTTTTTTTTCCCCTTCCTTATTTCATGATACTGTGATCAAGAGATTGTGGGGTGGAAAAATAGCTGGTGATCCAATGCACAACCCCTTAAGAACAATTATTTGGTATGAAACTCCAGAGAAATCCTAAAAGACAATCCAATCCAGACAGCTTATTGAATTCAATATCTCACAGTACCCAAAAGAGGACTTTTTTCATAATATGTACAGTGGACTTTTTAGAATTTATATTGCTCTAGGGCCTAAAATGCCCTACCTGGCATTGGGACTTCATTGCTCTGGGCACTGTATACGTGGAAAAGAAAATGGTCCCTGCCCCAAAATACAAGACAAACCAATACAGACAATCAACAAAATTAAGCGTGTCAGAAGTATAGTACAATTTCTTCCCAGTTTCTCTTTCACATAAGAACCCCCTCTTCACTGCCAGTCAAACTTACTCAGTCCCTGCTCAGCCAGAGTATTCTCCTCCATCTCATGCTGCCCCATTGGGAAACTTAGCCCCATTCTGGGAAAGACACACAAACAAAAAACCGACTCAAGCTGCCAAATGTCTGAAAGTGGTGGATCTCAGCCACTTCCTGAACTTACAGTGGGGGCTGAATCCCATGCTTGTTTCTAGCAGCAGTGGAAAGTAGCTTTTCTGACCCAGGCCTGCTGCACCCACAGCCCTGAATCTGCCACTGGTTCGTGGACATGTCCCCTTCCTTCAGTGGGGTGAGATGCTTTAATCAAGAGGATACAGTTATTCCATCTTTAGCAGAAGCTTCAGCAGTTGCTATGCAAACGCTGTTACATCAACCTGTTTTACTGGTTGCAGGAACTGGGCTAATGATTGAGATATGTCAGGGACAGGAGAATTAAGTTGGTACTGAAGGAAGTGTTCCCTGGCAGATGCATCACCAGACACTCTGCATTAGAAGTAATAGATTAATTCTTTTCACCAGACTGACCACTTAAAAACTTGGCTTCGTACAAACAGGGCCAAGTGGGTTTTCAGCTGTCTGCAAGAGTGCCTTTTTGTAGTTTGGAGTTTTGGACTTGACTAAAACCAGAGACATAGTCTGGTTCAGAAATAGGAGGTAGAACACCTGGGGTTCCTGGCTGTTAGTCCACTAGATCATTCCATCTCTCCAGCTAGTGAGCTTTACCTTTTGTGGCAAGAGGCCACACAGACTGCTCCGTTCAATAATGACTCAAATCAGGCCACGTACTAGGAGGAAACTTATGGTGGCCTTATTTCCATCAATGTCAATTAGGGTGGCACTGCTTTACAACCAAAAATCAAGACCATTGCTCAAGGTCACTCCTATAGGTAACTGTAAGGAACGCTATTAATGACTAGTATAGAGAAAAATCAGTGACTAATACAACACTAGTGATCAATTCTGCGTTTTCAAGGCTATCTTCAAAAGACCCAGGATCTCTTTCAGAATCTTATAAAACAGGGGATGTTCCTTACCCTAAGATCCTCTTCTTGGGCTGAAAGAGAAAAGCAGCTCTGATCATACTTTGCCAAACATTATAGGTTGGATGGTTCTATAAATGCAGTTCTTGGGAGATGCAGCAGCTGTTCCTTCCCTGCTGCCTTCCTTTTTCTGAGGGAAGGGTTAAACAAACCAGTTTGGGATTGGTGGAAATGAATGGACCAAAAAGTAACTTCTGCTTGTTAGTCTGTATCTCGGATGCACCCACCTGGGCAGATTCTTGAATATATTGCCCACAAACTATGTTTTCAACTTTTAACTTTAAAAATAAAGTCAAGTACTCAAAAGCTAGGAAATGCTAGAATTCATGTAGCCTGTGCAGCCTTAATTCAGCCTCCTTGTGCACATGCGTTATGATAGTCTCTAATTACATGATCACATACTACTTTTATCACAGAACCCCTGCCTTATTCAGTGGGCAGGTATCCTGAACTTTTAATTAAGAACTAATTGCCTGAAGATAATGCTTAAATATAGAATGATGTCTTTCTGTCAGGTTCAATGAAATGCCTCATTTGTCAATATTGTTTTTCTAAGGTAATAGATGTAGACCATGACCCCAACGCATCTGATTCTCTGGAATATGACATTGAATGGCTTGCTGTTCTCAAGGCTACTAATAATCTTATTAATGTGACTTCAAACGCATGGAACATGCCTGAAAACAATGGCCTCCATGCAAAGTAAGTAAAACTAGTATTGGGTTTAAGCTTTCTTTGTGTTGAAAATATGCATATACTTTTCAAAAGAGATTTGGGATATTAGAGATAGGATGGGTGAGGTAATATCTTTTAATTGGGGGGGGCCTGGGTCAGGGTGTACAGCTGCAGTGCATACCCATAGTGTAGCATTCTCATCCTGCAGCCAGGCCCCCATCTCTTGTACCATCTGGCCATCTATGGCATGTTATGCCAGATGGGCCCACAGAGCCACAATTTCATCATGGAGCTGGGTGGATTGCGTGTGCAGAGCTTGGCTCTCTGTTGCGAGCTGTGATGCTTGGGCTCAAAGCATGGGGTGGTTTTCCTGGGAGTAGTCAACCCATTCAGCCATCTCAAATACCCTCTAGGGCATGCTGGGCAGGGACTGGCCCGCTGCCTTCATGTTCCCCTAGGATAGGCCTTCGCCATGGGGGAGGGTGGTCCAGACAGACTGTCAAGATCCCAACAAGGGCAGTGGGACCATAGGTCAGAGAAGAGGCAAACCTGAGTTGGGGATCATGGAGGAGTTGATAGTCAGGTTCCAGGCCAGGGTCAATACCAAGGGTCAGAGTCAGGTTTCAGGTTCTGAGTCAGGAGGCAAAGTCCAAATCAAGCCAAAGATGAAGCCTGGATTTCAGGAGCAGAAATGGTCATGGCAGCTACAAGAGATCTATGCTGTTGTACCTGGATAACTGGTTGTGTCCGAGGAGGTCTGTGTGTGCTTGTAGAGGCATAGGTTGGTGATTAAATAGGAGACCTTGATCCTAAAGAGCAAATGTACTTGGAAAGTGGAGTTGATTACATCATATATTCAGTAATCCTGGAAGATGTCTAAGTCTCACTGAGAGCAAAATCTTTTCTTGACATTTTCTCAGCCGGATTTATTCTGGACTTGCCAGCATGGGAAGCTTTGACAATGGGTGCTGGCATATATGTAAATGAAGAATTATGTATCTGGCACATTTCAGGTTTATGCTACCTCCCCACTGAGCCAATTTTAGAGGAGCCTACAAATGAAAAATAGCCGTACCTTGTATGCAAACAAAGCCAGCTTACTTGTACTCGAGCTTTCAGAAAAAATCTGGTGTTGGACAAAGACCAAGCATGGATAATTTCAGCCCCAAAAGGTAGAAGTTGGATCAGTTGTAAGCAACTGAAAAGAGACCTTAAGGTTGCAGAAGCAAATCCATTCTAAATGTCATGTCATTATGTGTTCAATTTTGTCTACAACATTTTGATATGAATACAAATTTAATAAGATACATTAAATTGCTTTATAAAGTTACAAAATGTGTATTGCCTAAT
Organism: Dermochelys coriacea; assembly: GCF_009764565.3. NCBI lineage: Eukaryota > Metazoa > Chordata > Testudines > Dermochelyidae > Dermochelys > Dermochelys coriacea. The sequence goes on from NC_050076.1 coordinate 49,877,469, forward strand.
GAATATAGTTTGTGCAGACATAAACTTCAAGGACGAAACCATGTTTGCAACCCGTGGAAGACCCTTTTAAATTACTATAAAAGAGAAGATGGCTAATGCACTCTGGGTCAAGTTCATCCCAATAATCACGTGCCCAGCACAAAGTTATTCCATCTAAACCCTACTTAAGTTTTAAATGATGCATGCCTTGTGCTGGTGTCAGAGTAGCAGCCATGTTAATCTGTATTCGCAAAAAGAAAAGGAGTACTTGTGGCATCGTAGAGACTAACAAATTTATTTGAGCATAAGCTTTCGTGAGCTACAACTCACTTCATCGGATGCATTCGGTGGAAAATACAGTGGGGAGATTTACACACGCACACACAGAGAGAGAGAACATGAAACAATGGGTTTTATCATACACACTGTAAGGAGAGTGATCACTTAAGATGAGCTATTACCAGCAGGAGGGGGGGGGGGGGAGGAGGAAAACCTTTTATGGTGATAATCAAGGTGGGCCATATCATATTGTGCTGACTTTATTCCCAAGAGTAAGTTTCATCCAGAGCTTTAGCCCCTTGTTCCTATATGTTACAGTAGATGAGTAAATCAGAATCATACCCATCTGAACTGCTCAACTGTAGGAAATATTTCATATTCCCTCTGGGGAAGGTGTTGCTGAAGTGTTTTTTCTGCTTGTCATTTGTTTTGCTGTTCTGATGGAACTCCTTTCAGGAAGATTTGAGTGATTGAGGAACTTCTGCAATCAGGCAACTTTGTACGGTAGAACCTCACTATAACATGCTTCACAATAGCAAACCTTGGGCTATAGCAGTGTTTCTCAAACTGGGGTCCATGAGGGAACTCCAGGGGGTCCGTGGGTCCTGCTGATCAACTCCTTCCCCTCCCTCCCAGTGCCTTTTGCATGCTATTCCCTGGTGTGCAGGAGGTGCTGGGAGGGAGGGGAAGGAGCAGGGACAGGGCACTCTTGGGGGAGGGAGTGGAAAGAGGTGGGGCCTGGGGCTGAGTGGGGGGGCTTGGGGTCTGGCAAAATTTTAAATCAAAATGGGGGTTCTTGGATTACTAAAGTTTTTGAGAACCGCTGGGCTATAGTGAACATGGTCCCTGAATCCTTCCCCTGGCCCCAGGGCCACAAAGGAGGAGGGCTGAATGTGTTCCCCCGACCCCGGGGTTGGAGGAGCTATTCCCCTCTCCTGATATAAAGAAGCCCTGACTACACCTAACGAATGGCTTGGATCCCCACGTGTTCATTATAGCGAGGGTGTACTGTATATGCAAGTATGGTCTCATTTCATGAAAATGGATGACATCTTTTATATATTTAGTCCTCTTTCTCCCCTCTTTCAGACACCTCTTTAAAACCGACCTCTTCAACCACTTCTTACTGGACATCTTAGTCGTCCTTTCTTGATCTGTTTAAATATCTTTGAATGTGTCTTGTTTTAGATGTGTTTAATCAGTTTGCAAAGCACCATGTAAATATGATATGGAGAAATTTTTCTTACTTGTAATTGCTTCCTCTTTCTTCACCAGTGCAGATGTTTAGGTTATAATTCCCCACAAGGAGCAGATTGAGCCAGAACGTTAAGGCTTTGGATTTCATATCACAGAAGGCACTAGGTGTTTCTTAGTTTTCAGTTGAATACAGTTAAAGCAGTACCAAGCAAAGATCGTCAACAGACAGTATTCAACAGCTGTTACCTGATACATTTAGCAGTAGCAATTTGAACATACTGCAAAAAGCTTCAACTGATTTGCTGGTGCAACGTGCATCCAAATCTTCAGGGAGCCTTAAAATGAAAAATGTTAAATTAAAACTTTCTTTACTAAATCCAGATGTTGAGACCACCCAAAGCAGTTTATTTAGTATAGGAGGGATCATCGCTTGACTACTACCTCCACCACCCTTCTCTAGAGCCTACAAACCCTGAACCTGTTCTATAATCTTTGGTAAAAGTGCAAGCAGAAGACAGCCTTGCAAATATCCATTAAAAAGGATTCACTACCCTGCCTGCCACACACACGTGTCCCTCCTTCCCCTACTGTAGAGTGAAAGTAAATGTTAACTTTCCTGCTGCAATAGTAAGTCTCTGATCAGTGTCCTAATCCAGCTACAGACTGTAGCTCTGGAGGGTACTTGATCTTTAAACCTTCCTAAACAATAGATTTTTATTGTACTGTGGACATCCAGGTGATGTAGCCTTCCCTCTTTAGGAATTTTGGGGTCAAATGAGGCAAGGGTGATTTTCCTGGTGGAAGATGGATTTGTTGGGCCTATATTCTGGCAGAGATCCAAGCTTGACCTTTACCTTGCAATGTTATACATTAGCTTGCAACTTTCCTACTCTTACACAGCATGCTATTATTAGAAACTGGACTCAAAAATAGAAGTTGCAGGATCACAAATTGAGTAAGTCAGTAATGCGATGCAGGTGCAAAAAAGGCAAAGATCACTCTGGGATATAGTAACAGGAGTTTCATATGTAAGACATGGGAAATAATTGTTCTGCTCTCCTCCGCACTGCTGAGCCCTCAGCTGGAGTACTGTCTCCAGCTTTGGGCACTACACTTTAGGAAAAATGTGGACAAATTGGAGAGAGTCCAGAGGAGAGAAAAAAAATGATAAAAGTTTTAGAAAACATGATCTAAGAAAAGGGGTGTGGTTTTTTTGTTTTTAAATCGGGATATGTTTCGTCTGGAAAGAACACTACTGATAGGGGAACCTGGTAAGTCATCAAATGTGTTAAGTGCTGCTATAAAGAGCATGATGAGTTGTTCTCCATGTTTGCTGAAGGTAGAAGAAGTAATTGGCTAATCCTGGATCAAGAGAGATTTAGGTTAAGTATTGGGGAAAAACTTTATAAAGATAGTTAAGCTCTGAAATAGGGAGGTTGTGGAATCCCCATTCTTGGAGGTTTTTATGAACAGGTGGGATAAACACCTGTCAGGGAGGGTCCAGATCAAATATACCCTATCTCAGTATGGGTGGCTGAACTAGATGATCTCTCAAGGTCCCTTCTGTGACGGGATCCCCAGGGTGCAGCCCAGGACTGTGGGACCGCTGTGCCCCCTTAACTCTCTCCAGCCTGGACTGTCTCTCACAATGCCTCGCTAGTGACAAGCGGCAAGCCTCTCCAGGCGCTATCATCACTTGGCACTACATCATGTGGAGCCCCACACCCAGCTAAATTGCATGAATGCTCCCAGAGACACTTATGAATCACACAGAGAAAGGCACTAGTCAAATCCTCCCAGCCTTGTACCTCGGGAATATACTGTCTTGCACTGCTCAAGATGAACAGTGCAAATTTATTAATTGGTTTACCACTTCATCGATGGAAAGTTGATATACACCAGCCTTTGTAAACCTGAGCAAACACCCTTACCAAATGCTTCTGGCAAACTCACTGGTAAAGATAAACAGTTAAACAAATTTATTGACTACAAAAGATAGATTTTAAGTGATAGGCAAAAAGTCAGTTAGTTACCAAAATAAAATATAAGCACGCAGTCTAAACTCTCAACCCTATTAGACTGGGCAACATCTAGATTAAGCAGTTTTTCTCACCCCATTGGATATTGCAGTCCTTAATATACAGGTTTGTCCCTAATACCTGGGCCAGTCCCCTCTGTTGGCATCTTTGGTCTTCTGTGTGTCTTTGTTGTTTATAGTAGAGGTGGGGGAAAGGCCCAGCATGTGGCCACTGTGTTCTGTTTTATACCCTCAGTTCACGTGCTTGGAGAACAAAAGTCCAGGCATGTGTGGTGGACATTGCTGAATCTCCAGGCAAGGTTGAGCAATTCCTCTGGCATGGCCTTGTGCAAGTGAGTCATTGAATTGTAACTCCTCTGCTGGACAATGGCTGGTGATGTCTGTTTAGTACCCACCCACTGGGCATTGGTTACCTCCCTTGTCATTGTCTCTGGGAAGCTAGTATCTGGGTGCTTCCCAAACCCACAGCATATTTTAGTGACAACCATACAACATATTCTCATAACTTCATATGCATTAATGATGTACACATTTAGATAGAAAAACAACTTTCAGCAGATCATAAGCTTTCCTGCGATACCTCACATGGCCTTCTTTATAATGCAAGATCACAACTGTATATAAATGAGGGATGGGGGGTTACAGGATGCTCCACCAAGGTATAGAATGTCGCACCTTCCAGCCCTACTTTTGTGATTCTGTGAGATCTTTCCTAGAAATTCTAATAGGTCACAAAACCATTCCCAGTACCATGGTCAAGTCCCATGTAAGAAGATGAGACTGAATCTCCTGATTGTCTACTGCTTTCAAGAACCAGGCTGCCTATTAGGATTGTACCTAATGAGCTGCTAAACACTACAGTATTGCTGCCTGAACTCCCATGAGACTGGTATTCAGGCCCAAGATTTGATCAGCTTGCAAGAGCTCTAGGATGACTGCCGCTATAGTTTGATTAATCTGTTTTCATTTGCTAGAGTGAGGGGTTAAGAACCATATTCTTAATGAGTGTGCCCTGTTTTGTCATAAAACCGTTCACTGATGTGCCCACATTTCACTGGCATTGCATGTGTGCATACATACGTTGAGTGGAAACTTCCATTCCTCAAACATATCATCAGTATTTGTGTTCATTTTGCATATGCCTGCATAAAAGAGCTGAGCTTTTGGTTTAAAGAATAAAGCCTCCTTTCAGAATAACTGAAGAACAGGAGTCCTGTTTAAAACATCTATTTGGATTAGTTTACCATAAATTAATCGATCCACAGTAGTAATTATATTTTAGTCAGCCATAATATTTGGAGGGGCATTCTGCCTTTTCCAATATAAAGCAATTGTGCCTCATTGTTAACAGGTTAGAAATAATTATCTTCCTATAATGGCATCTCATATCAACTGGGGCTTGCAGTTAAAAAGGCAGCAGGGTTTCAGGGAAGCTGAATCTCTAGTCCTTATGTGGCTATTTCTAGCCTAAAATGTAGATAATAGTTCAGTCAAATGTAAAAATTCCAATATTCACATCAGTTTGAATGACTGTTCCAAATATTTTAGGTAATCTTAAATTCTTATGCACATCAAGGAAGACTTTGCCTCTGTATATGGTATTTGTAAAATCAGTACTGGACTTCATAATCTTAAAAGGATGATGAAGAATTAGAGAGGGGGCAGAGAAGAGACACAAAAATACTTTGAGGGATGGAGAAAATGCCTTACAGTGATACTCAAAGAGCTCAATCTCTTCAGTTTATCAAAAAGAAGATATAATGTCTATAAAGAGAACCTCTTCAAATAGGAACAGGAAGAGAGATGTCTTGGCTAATTGAGCTCAACAGAATCTGACATTGTTTTTTATTCCTGTAGGTGGGATTACAGTGCAACAGAAGGAGCCCTCAAAGAGATACTGGAAGAGCTGAGCCATAACCTCAAAATTCCTTGCAACTTCAGTGTGACAGCTGCTTGTTATGACCCCAACAAACCGCAGAAAAATATGGAACCAGTTCATATAATCAATCCACAGACCACTGAGTTTTGTGCCCAGTTTGGTCTCACCGATATTAATGACAGGATTCAGCAAGTGAAAGAAGAGCGCTCAGTTCGGGGAGAATATGAGGAGGAGGAGGAAATGGACAGTACTGAGTCAGCAGAGGAGCCCAGTGAATATTATACAGATAATTCTGGGCTGTCTTTGTCTATTAACCCAGATGAAATAATGCTAGATGAAGAGGGTGGCGATGAAGATCAAAGTACCTGTTCTGTGGATCCTTCACCTGATCATCCTCCTGACTTTTCAGCAAGTTTTTCTGACACCAGGATCATGCCAGATTCCATGATGGTATCCTCTGATGATGCTATGGACTCCACCAATGAAGACCTGGAGAAATCTGGTGTGGGCGAGCAGACTGAAGAGAAGAGCTTAAATGAAAGAGCTTTAAAGCGGATTGGTAAAAATGAGAATGGAAACAGTGCCATGAAGAAAATTAAAAGACGGAATCAGGCTATCTATGCCACAGAGGATGAAGATAAAGTATAATGAAAATGCATTAATGTCCCAGAGGTTTTATTAACTGCTGTAACTAGCTATCTCTTTTGGTGTGTTGAGACAATGATGAGAGCTTTTAAAATTCAGCATTTGAAGTGATCAGTACCACTTTATGCTACATACTACAGTATGCAACAAAACTTCTAATGGAGCAGAATACCTGTTTAGTAGTAGTCTTCTTGCTCAGTCCTTTTCAACTAAGTGTATTGTAGAAAGATTTCAAGTTTGTATATAATGAGTTGGTTCTGCTTCAGCTTTTGATTAATTAACTCATTTTAATTACATTCTGCTTTGGCTCCATACAATATCTGTAATTCTTAGTTAACCAAGGGAGAATTCTTTAAATTGTAGTTAGGTTTGGAGGGAGAGGATCTTTGCATTGCCTTTAATGCTTTCTTGCAGCTAAAGGTAAAACTTAGTACAGAATAGTTAATTCAGTAATTCTCTGCAGTGTGGTTAAAAGCAGTACTCCCAAGATAAAAAGAGCAGTAAGAGAAGATGATCATGACTTTTATTTCTCTGGAGTTAACTGTTTCTGCAGTGGAAAATCTTGGCAGTTGGTGTCTTTAAAAATATGAATATGTATTATATGTATTGTCTCATACTGGTTTTTAAATTTTATTTCTGATATATACAGAAAAGAAATCTCACATTGTAAACATAAATTATGACTGAGGTGGTTACACTAAACCGTTGAAGGCGAGTGCATTTGTTTTCACTATCAATTACCATGTGTTTCTCTCCCAAAAGTTCAGAACAGTATTTCAAAATTAAAATACTAGTGGAAACTAAAATTATCTAGCAATAACCTCATAGATGTTTGTATCTGAATTACTGACTCAATAACTCTGAATTTGAATCTCCTGACTTTATGGGTAAGTTGTTGTGTTTGGTGCTTTCAGGGGAGAGGGCTGAAAGTTTATACACTTACAATAGGTAGTGATGCATGTAGTAAATGTTACCTAACATGTTCCATTAAGATTCTGTTTGCAGTTGATTATAACTTTGTCAAACTCAACTATTTGGACTAAAATTTTCCATGCCAGCTCTCTGACTTGGAAACTTTAAGCAAAAAAACCATTTCCTAATCTCAGAATGAGATAGATGAAAGAACTAGCATGTTTCTTCTAGAGAAGAGAAGGCTGAGGGACACAGCCTCTTCAAATATGTAAGAGGTTGTTGAAGAGGATAGTGATCTTTTGTTCTCTCATGTCTACTCAGGGTGGGACAAGAAATAATTGGCTTAGTTTGCAACAAAGGAGTTTCAGGTTCGTTAGAACTTTTTTTTCCTAATATCTAAGGATAGTTAAGTACAGGAACAGGTTACTTAAGGGGGCTGTGGAATTGCTGTCACTGGAGGCTTTTAAGAACAGTTCAGACAAACACCTGTCAGGGATGACCTAGGTTTTATTTGGCCCTGCCTCAGTGCAAGGGGGATGGGCTAGATGATATCTCAATATCTCTTCTAGCCCTATATTTGTGGGTGGTTTTTTGCGTGTTAAATTTAATTGTTTTGTTGAAGCGCTCATGCCTCCATCATTTGGTGCTAAAATTTGAGGAGGTTACCTTACTGTTAGTGATATGCCTTTCACTGAAAATTTGTCAGAGTTATGAACCTCTGAAAACTGTTGCTTGCACATACTCAAACTTCTTAGTTTGGCAGCTAAGTTCTCCAAGGATTCAGTTTACAATGAGCTCCATCCCAGCGCAGCAGGGGTGGGAAGGACTTCCCCTGCCACTGCTTTCACTGCAGGGGTCACTCTGCTGCCAGGTAGTAGAACTGAGAGCAGGGAGAATGTCTCTCTTTTGTGTGCAGTGCTCTTCCTTCTAGGGCCCAGACTCTATTGGAGAAGTAGTCTGATTAGAATACAGACAGATGAGGAAGTGGGCCTGAGCAGAGTAGTAAGCAGGGAGACTGGGATGTGGAGCCAGGGGAGGGCATAGGACTGGGATGTGGCATTGAGGAGGGAGGAGACGAGGAGTAGGACAAAGAGAGGTTCACGGGACATCCTGTAAAAGAGTCTTAATTACTGTACACATCTGCTTCAGAATCTGAATGTTAAGTTTGGAAAACCAAGGATTCTCAAAAGCTGGACCTGAAACCTAAGCTGGGCCCCTTTGTTCATATGCATTATCATCTTGCCTGTGTTTTTTTTCCATAAGACCCCTCCCTCTTTCAGGGCACAGAACGGATGATGCTTTGTGAGCAGACATATATACACACTCATCATTCAATATGTGTGGCCCTATTGCCTTATTTACTGCACACCATTCAACCTTTACCCTCAATACAGTATTTCTTATGGGCACTCATTGGTGTAGCATCTGAGTGCTTCACAAGTGAAGGTAGCCTGTCTCACGGATGGTGGTGCAATCTCTGCAAAGCAGTAAAATGACTAGGTGGGAGTCAGTTTCAAGATTGCTGTGCTGATTTTATAGGATCAAATTCACTATCAATTTTGTGGGCATGGCTCCAATGTGACTTTACTGGTGCACAGTATCCACCTAAAACATGGTCAGGCCAAGCAAAAACTCCGGATATCATTGAATGGTACAAGCCTTGAGCACTAGGTACATCCAGTGTACCTTTGGGTCACATAGACCAACTGATAACATTCAGAGAACACCTCAAGAAGCTGAAAAAGGAAGTGAAGTCCTGGAATTGTGACCAGAAAATGGCCCACACAATGGGGAGCTGACCCCAAAACACTGAGCGACCAGTCTTGCTCTGTGCTCATCAACTATGGAGTATAATGTCATGTCTTAGAGGTTCCCCTTTTAATATATGCTCTGTGGCCTCTAGTGTTTCTACATAGTTTTTCTGGAACTCCATATCAGAGGTTTGCTGGAGTTCTTAGCTTATGTCCAACACAAGGAATGTTTAAACCAATAAGCCACTACCCTTTTAAGTCCTTTGTCATGTGCTAATACTGCCTCCATTCCTAAGCACTAGCATGTGTATCTAATATAAAGGGGTTTTGAATTGCAGGTAGGTTGAGAGTAGATGGTTCACAAGTGTCATTAACTCTGAAAGCCAAATCACTTCAAAAGCTGTGTCTTCCCCCTCCCCTCCTCCTGCTGGTAATAGCTCACCTTAAGTGATCACTCTCCTTACAGTGTGTATGGTAACACCCATTGTTTCATGTTCTCTGTGTATATAAATCTCCCCCCTGTATTTTCCACTGAATGCATCCGATGAAGTGAGCTGTAGCTCACAAAAGCTTATGCTCAAATAAATTTGTTAGTCTCTAAGGTGCCACAAGTACTCCTTACTAGGGTCATGGTTCCACTTTTCACCTAAGCTACGCAATGGTTTTAAGTTCTATTGGCAAACCTATTAATGAACCTGTACTAGGAGCAGAGCCCTACCAAACTCTGCATAGCTGCAAGCATGTAAGGCGTCAGACTAATTTTCTTATTGTCCGTGGAAATGCCCGATGTTGTCCCCAAGACAGGCTGCTATTTTTTGAATCTGCTTGTATTTCTTTGGTTTCAATTTCAGATTAGCACACAAACTTATCACAGACCATTTGTAACTACATCAGTTCCTGCTGAAAAGTGTTAGAACTCACCAAGATATCTTCTGGCTATTACAGAGAGGCCCAGAGTGCCATTTCAGGGAATGCTCTTTACATAAGACTCCCAAAGCTAGTAAGGGAATTACACAAGGCAAAAGCCATTAATTTGCCACAGCCATTATCCTGCCGTAAAAGAGGTCTTTTCCCTATCATTTTAATCTCTTTTTCTTGTCAAGATCCAGTGTAGAAAACCAGAATGAACGTGTTCCAGTGTCAAGGATATTTTCTAATTTTGTTAATGGATAAGAATCTTTTAAATTAAATTAATTTAGTTTGCTATAGTACAAGCATCTAATACTGTATTTTTATTTTTTGCTCCAACTATGCATCTATCCCCCCACTCACCTCCTTGTGCTTCCTCTCCTTCCATCCCCACCTCGCCTCCCTGCCCGCTATCCTTACCCAACTGTGCTCACTCACCTCCCTGCACTCCCTTTCCTTCCAGTCCACCCCATCTCCCTGCACTCCTCCCCCTCCATCCTCACCACACGGCTCACTCACCTCCGTAGGTTCCCTTTCTCCTCCTCCCTGCACTCCCTCCTCCCCACCGAGCTCCCATCCCTGTGCTCCCTCCCCCTCCCCGCCAGCTGTCAGAGGGGTAGTCCTGTTAGTCTGTATCCACAAAAACGACAAGGAGGCAGGTGGTACCTCAAAGACCTCTGCGGTGCTGCTGGCACATGCACGCTGTAACCCCCTCCCCCCGCACGAGGAAAAATTCGGGCGCGGGCGGCCTCAGTGGGCGCATGCGCACCCGTTTGGGCCATAGGCAGAGCGTTTGGATTTGGCCGATTTGTTAGAGCGGCTCCTGTGGCCGGGCCAGGCGCTAGCCCCTCCCTCGGCGATGGGCCGGGCTCGGCGGCGGTAGCGCTGGCCGCCTCGCGCGGGGTTGGGTGCCGTCGTTGCCGCGCGCGCCCCCAAGATGGCGTGTGTGCTGGAGACGCCGCTCCGCATGAGCGTCCTCTCGGTGAGTGCCCGGCCCTGCCCCCGCGGGGCCCTGGAGCCCGCTCGGCGGCTTGTCCTGTGCGGTGTCATGCAGGAGGGGGAAACCTGACGGAGCCCTAGGGGGGGCGCGGGCGGCCGGGGGCTCTGGCTCCCCCCTGCCCTTCCTTCCCGGGCGGCCCGGGGCCCTGGCTTCTTTACCGAGCTCAGCGTGGATCTGTCCCAGGCGAGCAGCGTTAGGTGCTGTCAGGCGGGGACGCTCCCCCAGACGTGCCCTGTTGGGCCCGCGGGCAGGGGCCTGGCTGTGCCAACCATCATGGCCTGGGCCTGTCAGTGCAGAGATAGGAAGCTGCCCCCTGGTGTGAGTGTGACCCCCCCCCCCCCAGTGCCCGACACCCGTGTGTCCCGTGCGGGGGAGAGACTCCACAGGGCCCAGGGTGGGGAGAGAGAGCCACCTCAGTTCGCCTTCTCGTCCCTCCTCGCTCTTCGTCTACTCCCGAGGACGGCGGGCCCCAGGCAAGATAAAGCACCTCCTTGTGGAGCTGGGGAGGATCCAGGAGGGACGCACTGAAGGGAAAAGAGATGGGGAAGCACATATGAGACATGCGGAAGAGGTGAGAAAGGATAGAGGAAATAGATAAAACTAGACAAATTGGAAAATAGCATGAAAGAGGGAGAGAATGTGTCTGTTGGAAAAAAGGAATAAAGAAATGAAAATGGTGCCTAAATGAAGACAGAAAACTTGTAGCTTAGTGTATGTATGCCTTTTGTGTATGTATCTGTATTTTATTATGTAGCTAATAGGTGCTTTATAGCTAGATGTGGGAAAGATGTAAGAGCCAAAACAGTATTTGTGTACTAACACTTTGTGTTGGATACTCTAATTAAAAAACTTGGTGTCTTGGATGTTAAATATTCAGGATTCTCTGGTTCTTTTTGTTGCAATGTATATAATTCTCAGTGGTGGTGGTTTTTTTTTTTTCCTGCTGCAGATATGGTAGTATTGCTTCCTTTTTTCAGAAAGTATCATTTTACCTTCTTCTACGTGTATAGGTGTTGAATCTACACAGTTTCACTATAAACTTTGCACCATATATAGAGATGCAGGGTCCTTGCTTATGAAAACTGCTGTCAATTCAGGGCTTTTGAAGCTCCCTTGCCCACTCATCACTGGCAAATAGTAATTTTGTCTTGGTCACTGAAGACTGCTCTTTGTAGCACTTCTGAGTGCTCTTCTGATGGCCATGTTGCTGCTGTCTTGTGAAGAGCCTCATCCACTGCTGCTATGCTGACATGTTGGTGTAGACAACATGTTGTCCTTGCTCTGCAGCACTGGAGTTTTAGAATGGAAAAACCCAGGAGTCGGAGCATGGAAGCATTTCCTTTTCCTGTTGGTCTGAAGGGAGGAGGTAACAGACAGAATACCCATGGTGGTTGCACTCTAGTGCACCCACCATTGCGCTGAGAAAAAGTGGGAGATTGTGATTAGAGAAAAAGGAAAAAGTGTTGTGGCGTTTCTTTGATTTTTTGTTATAATTGGCAGTGTTTTATATTTAAATGGAAAAATAAAGGAATACATTGCCCCTTCACCTCTGGGTATTTATTACTGAATGCAACTGTCCCACATCTTAAAATGAAAACATTGTGAACCAAAATCCTACTTGCCAGTCTGAAATGGGTACCTTAAAAGCTGAAGTATCTGTGTCTTTAATTTTGATTATTGAACTTTTAAGCAGTGTGAAGGCAAGTGCTACTTGTGTTTGAATAGAATAGTGCCAAGGTCATACCCCAGTTGCTATTTGTTTTTTATATTACCATTTCTGTTCGCTACTCTTTACAAGATTAAGGATATATATTTGAAACTATGAGCAAATAAATTCTGGTAACAATAACTATGAAAAATCTGGGGAGGTTTGAGAGACTCATTCTTATGGATATAGGTGATGAGATGTTCCTCCCAGCAGTGAGTGAACAAGTTAACCTTTGTGTGGCAGGGTTAGTACTAGTCAATAGGCTAAAGGACAGTCTAGATTAGAATCAGCACTTATTGGGAGGTCTTCATTTTGCATTTATACCCAGGGTTTGCTCTGGATATTTTTCTGGTGGTGGTGAAAGTCCACTACTGAGCCCATTCTACTCTCAAAAGCTTCATCCTTGGGACAAAAAGAAAAGGAGAACTAGTGGCACCTTAGAGACTAACAAATTTGTTTGAGCATAAGCTTTCGTGGGCTACAGCTCACTTTATCGGATACATTTGATGAAGTGAGCTGTAGCCCACGAAAGCTTATGCTCAAATAAATTTTAGTCTCTAAGGTGCCACTAGTACTCCTTTTCTTTTTGCGAATACAGACTAACACCGCTGCTACTCTGATCCTTGGGACAGATAGGCAAACGCTCCTGTAGAATGTAGGTGGCATAATGAAGCAGGGGGCCTTTTGGTTCTTTTTGCTTCTCCCAGATAGTCATGAGATGGTAGGGAGGAAGTTAATGGACATCCTTGAAATCCAGCTGGATAAAGAGGAGTAAACTAAATCCAAGGGCACATATTTCCCCACTCAAAATGCATGACGGAACTTAATTCCCTTTCATTCCTCAAGAAAGTCATTGGGCAGGAATGTGGGAAGCCTAATAAAGGGAATAGGTTCAGCTGGCAAATAATACCGTTTTTCCAGGTTGGCATCCATTCTTCCAAACTGGATGTCTGTAGTTGACTCTACATGTTAGTTTAGGAAAGACTAAATAAGTCATCAGACTTTCAGGAGTGCTGAGTACCAGCAAATTCCATTAAAGTCAGTGGAATCTCTGGGTGCTCTCCACCTTTGAAAATTAGGCCACCTTTTATTGTGGCCTGATGAATTTTCTGGGAAGTTAACAGTTTGCTGAGATGAAAGAAAAACACTTTGTTGTATGTCGTTGTGAACTTGGAGTTGAAGCTTTCCCTCCCTTCTTCCCTTCTCCCACCGTTGATTTGGGATGCTAGTCACTTGAATGCACTTCCAACCTTGGACATCTTAAGGGAAAATAAATGGCGCATAAATATTTAGCGGATACATATGTTGTTTCTGGGATCAGAGTTTTAAATTAGTCTTGTGAGGAATGCAGTGTGTATTGTTATGGTAGGTGTTGGACTTATCTATAGAAAGGCAGACTCTGTCAATGAAAGTGGCGAATGTGATGTGTGAGGGTAAGGTGTGTTGAAGAAGGATACCTTAACTGAGCACTCCCTTGTTTTTAGGGTTTATGTAGGTAGGTATTCTTCTTGAGCAACCTTAACTGTTTTATGAACTTTTTTTTCCTGTGTGGGGTTATAATACATTTCCACAAAAAAAAGTTAAGCAACTGGTAATGTTCTGCAAGTGTTGCCTTTCCATTCAACCGCAAAAAAGTGATTAAATTAAGGCAACGCTGACATCTAGACCAAACATGACTCATTTGCCTCAAACACAAACATTAGAATGCCCACACAATGCTTATATAATTCCTTTCATTCCCAATGTATGAATACCAAAATAAGCACATCCCATTCAAAATTGCACTCGCACACAATGTTAATTCCTAAGTTAGAAGTTGTTTGATTGTAAATATTATGCATTTGAATGTGATCGTGCAGTTCTGTCACTATCTTGTCTGGTAGGTTTTGTAGAGTTTTGTGTGTCATTGGGCATTGCTGTTAATTTGGAATTTGCCACTGCATGAATTGACAAAGTATAAATTCTCTCTTTCTCCGTAGGAGGTAACTGCTAGCAGTCGCCATTATGTTGACAGATTATTTGATCCTGATCCCCAGAAAGTCTTGCAAGGTGTCATGTAAGTAATATGAACTTGAGTTTGAAGTTCTATCATTAGTAGTCTAGGTTTGCTTGAAACCCAGCAGCTTTGCACTTGAAGGGAAAGAAAGAGGTACTCTGCAAATTTCTACATGAATTTATTTTGGAAAGTATTACATGGATCAAATACAAATACACAATCATATTTTAGTATATTATTGCTTTGTAGTGCATACTGTTGGTAGCGCAGCCTCACAATCACCAGAAGAGCAGCAGGTGTCCTTCTTTCAGGTCTGATTGGAATTCTGTCCTTATTCCATCACCACAGCAGATGCATCCACCCCCTGCTTCAACAGTCTTCCCTTGCTAGTATGTATAGAACATTGTATTGACCTTCTGACTCAGTCTCAGCACAGGGAAGCCTCTCTCAACTTGCTCAGGCAGAATTTATTTTTTCTCTCCCTCTAGCCTAGCATCAGTAGTAGTAGGGAGAAGGTGTTGATAGAAAGATTTTGAAGGAAAACTTTCAGGGTTTGTTGACTGATGCGATAAGGTTGTTTCCTGTCTCCACTTGGGTCCACAAATTCTTCATCCCTCTACCTTTACACAGCAACACTGCAAAAAAGGCCTTGAGCTGCCCAGGACTGACTTCCTTGCCTTTCAACTCTCTCTCACGTGTCCCAGAGTGTGTCTTGGCGCTAATGCCTGGCCCCTCTGTGGATTACTACCTTGAAAGTCCACAAACACACTACAACACTGCCTCTTGGGTCAGTCTGCTCTTACAGAACTGGAAACACCTCAGGCTCCCATCTGGCTCTTAAGCCTCAAGTTGTTCTCTGTTTAAACAGCAACTCTGACTTGGATCAAGACACACTTCCATACCCCAAATCATGCAGTGTAAATGTTACAGATTCTTTGTCTTCACTCAGTGAAGAAAAATCAGAGTCCATCTGCACTCTCCTTTTCCCCACGCTTGCTTTTTGAGAAGACCAAGGTCCAGTCTCACTTATGGTTACTTTCCAAGTCCATCTCATTCTCTAGCCAAATTTTGCCATAAGTCTCTAAGGAAAAATTGCAGTCAACCTCTTTGGATAACTCAATTAATCATCTAAAGCATTTCCCTAGATCAGAGGCATCAGACTCATTCTGTGGTGAGGACTTGATTACTTTTTCACTCAGGCTGTGGGCTGGGAGTAAAATTCACTGGCAAGAAGTGAATCTTGCAATCTAGTCTGACTATAGAATGTGCTCTTCAGTTAGTGAAGTTAAATATTGCATTAAAGACAATTCAAATAAATGCATTTTGTTTCCTCCCTTTTTGTCAAATTAGCTCTTTGTTCCCACTGTAGGCAGTCCTCCCCACACCCCCACCCCTTTTATAAACTTCTCTTGTCTCAATCCTGTATTCTGGACACTGCATCCTGCCTCTTTGTCACCACACTCCTCCCCATGGTACTTATATGCACTCCTTTCTCACCCACCCATCCCCTTTGGGGATCTGGGATCTCACCTCTTGCTTTCCCCACCTTTTGGGCACTAGCGCTGTGGGGGGCAGCAGGGGACACTTCTCCCCTAAACTTGTTACTCCAAACAGCCAGTTCTTCTGAGCCTGTTGCTGTGGGCCTTGGCAGCAATGTGTGAGGGAGAAGCTTCAAGGAATAGACTGCCTTGAAATTAGAGCAGTAGCCTCTGGGTGGTGGAGGCAGCCAATACTTTTAAAATTTTTAAATCAGTAGGTCCAGGTAACTTGTATCCAAGAGATTTTTAAAAAAGAGGTGGCTGAAGATCTTGCTTGAGCATTGATGTTCATTTTCAAAGGGTCTTGGAATTCTGGAAAAGTTCCAGAAGACTGGAAGAAAGCAAATATGCCAATATTTTAAGAGTAATTGGGATGACCTGTGTAATTATAGGCCTGTCAGTCTGACATCAACACCAAATAAGATAATGGAGCAGTTGATGTGGGACTCGATGAATATAGACATAAAGGACAGTAATATAGTTAATGCCAATCAACATGGGTTTTTGGACAATAGATCTTGTTAAACTAACTTGATATCTCTTTTTGATGAGATTATAAGTTTGACTGAGAAGGGTAACATGTTGATGTAATATATTTAGGGCTGGTCTACGCTCCAGAGATAAGTTGATGTAAGGCACCTTATGTTGACCTAACTCTGTAGGTGTCTACACTACAATGGTGCTCCCGCTGATGTAAGTCGCCCACTACATCGACCTAATAACTCCACCTCCATGAGAGGTGTAATGCTTTGTTCCATGTAATTAGGTGTAATTACATTGCCTGTTGGATGTCAGCCTGACCCCCGCATCCCTTACCAGGAGGCTGTCAGTCTTGGGTTCTTCTCTGCCCCTCTCCCCCAGTCCCTCACTGGGAGGCTGTTGGGCTCTCCTTCCCCTCCCTCCCTCAAATACCTCACTGGGAGGTGACAGCAGGGATCCAGACTGGCAGCCCCAGAAGCGGGGCTGGTGCTCTGGGCTGTGAGCACCACACTGGGCTGTCAGTGCCCTACAATGCCTCATTTCAGTTGGTGGAAGAGCTGGTGAGGACCTGCACTGCCAACAGAAGGGGCCACTATGGACATGAAAAGCTGCAGTAATTACTGTGGATGCTATATGTCAACTTGACTTAATTTTGTAGTGTAGACAAGGCCTTAGACTTCCATGAGGCATTTGACTTGGTACTGCACAACATGTTAATTTAAAAAAAAAAAAATAGAATGATATCAAATTAACATGGCACATGTTAAATTAATTAAAACCTGGCTAACTGATAGGTCTCTAAATATAATTGTAAACAGGGAATCGTCGTGGAGTGGGCGTGTTTTTACTGGGTTGCCACAGGGATTGGTTTTTGACCCTATACTATTTAACATTTTTATTAATGACCTGGAAGAAAACATAAAATTATCACTGATAATTTGCAGGTAACACAACAAATGGGGGAGTGGTTAATAATAAAGAGGATAAGTCATTGATACAGTGATCTGGATTGCTTGGTAAGCAGGTGCAAGCAAACAATATGCTTTTTAATATGGTTAAATGTAAACATATACATCTAGGAACAAAGAATGTAGGCTACACTTACAGAATGGAGGACTCTATCCTGGGAAACAGTGACTCTGAAAAGGATTGAGGATATTGATGGATAATCAAGCTGAACATGAGGAGCTCCCAGTAGCACACTGTGCCAAATGAGCCAATGCAATCCTTGGATGCATAAACAGGGGAATCTCGAGTAGGAGTAGAGAGGTTATATTACCTCTGTATTTGGCACTGGTGTGACCGCTGCTGCAATACTGTGTCTAGTTCTGGTTTCCACAATTCTGGAAGAATGATGATAAATTAGAGAGGTTCAGAGAAGAGCCTCAAAAATGATGAAAGAATTAGAAAACATGCCTTATAGTGACAGACTGAAGGAGCTCAATCTATTTAGCTGAACAAAGAGCATAAGGGGTGACTTGATTAGTCTATAATTGTCTAGGTGGGTAACAAATATTTGATAATAGGCTCTTCAGTGTAGCAGAGAAATGTATAACATGACCCAGTGGCTGAAAGTTGAAGCTAGACAAATTCAGGCTTGAAATAAGGTGTAAAATAACAGTGAGTAGTTAATCAGTGGAGCAATTTATCAAGGGTTATGGTGGATTCTCCATAACTGGTGGTAATTAAATCAAGATTGGATGTTTTTCTAAAATATATGCTCTAAGAATTATTTTGGGGAAGTACTATGGTCTGTGTTACACAGAAGGTCAGCCTCCATGATCACAGTGGTCCCTTTTGGCTTTGGAATTTATGAAGAAGATATGCTGAGCACTTGCAGCAGCCACAGACTTCAGTGAGACTTGTGTGTCCACTAGGGCCATAGGACCTGTGTGTGGATGGGGCATAGGGTGACCAGATGTCCCGATTTTATAGGGACAGTCTCAATATTTGGGGCTTTCTTATACAAGTGCCTACTATCTCTTCCCCTCCCCCCCCGCAAGCCCCTGTCCCAATTTTTCACACTTGCTGTCTGGTCACCCTAGTGGAGCATTCTCATTGCAGGCAGATTTTTTGGAGAACAGAGGTGCCAGCCTCTAACGAAGCTCTGAGCATCTGCATATAACTTGGTCAAATCTGGGTGGATTTTTCGGAGGGAAAGCAAAAGCCAGGCACATCTGACGCTAATGCAAACCCCACCAAATTTCAAGTCCATGTTCCAAAGCCTGTAGGTGCTAATGCTTCTGAATTAAACTTGGGAAACTTTTTTAGCACTGGTCAAATGTGTATTTCCCTTCATTCTTGGATATGACTGAACAACTTTTACTGATGCTTTCCAAAATGTCAACCTGAGGCAGGCGCGCGCACACACAAAGGATATGGAAAGTTTTTACCTGAATAGCTTGGCAAAGTTATAAACAATTGAAAAACAGGTTTTTTGTAATGGAAAAGTGTTAGACAACAGTAGCTACCGGTTCTGCCTAGAATTTCCTTGTTTTTCCTTGGCTTTTAGGGAGGAAAAATCAGGAAGAGATGAAAACACTAATCTTTTTGATGACCTTGCTTAAATAGTGGTACAGAGAAAAGCAAACACAAACTGACAAGCAAATCCAATTAAAATTGTGTCTGTAAATATATAATTCCATGGATTGCACTGTAACTGTAAGATTGGTGGAAATTTTTTAGTGCACCTGGTGCAAATACTGTTTTCTTAACACTAACTCCTTCTTAGTTGGCATGGTGACTAGCCTTCAGTTAGGAACACACACACGCAATCTTAGTCTTCTAAAGTTTATTTTAATGTGTTTTTTTTTTTTAAAGGTATTTCAGTTGTTTTGCCCTTATCTCAGAGATGGGCAAACTACAGCTCGTGGGACCGTCCTGCCCGGCCCCTGAGCTCTTGTCCAGGGAGGCTAGCCCCTGGCCCCTCCCCTGCTGTCCCCCCGCCCCCGCAGCCTCGCCACTCTGCCAGCGCTCTGGCCCGCCGCTCCTGCTGGGCAGCATGGCTGCAAGCTCCTGCTGCTCTGAGCAGCTTGGTAGGAGGGAGGGGGGTTGCATAAAGGGCAGGCAGTCCCAGGGGGCAGTCAGGGGACAGGGAGCAGGGGTTGGAGGTTCTCGGGGGGGGCAGTCAGAGGACAGGGAACGGGGGGGTTGGAAAGGTGTGGGAGTCCCGGGGGGCCTGTCAGGGATGGGGGTGTGAATGGGGTCGGGACAGGGAGCAGGGATGTTGAATAGGGGTTGGGGCAGACAGGGAACGGAGGGGGGTTGGATAGGTGTGGGAGTCCCAGGGGGTCTGTCAC
This sequence comes from Dermochelys coriacea, assembly GCF_009764565.3. NCBI lineage: Eukaryota > Metazoa > Chordata > Testudines > Dermochelyidae > Dermochelys > Dermochelys coriacea. Next base: position 49,897,079 of record NC_050076.1, read on the forward strand.
GGCACGGGAAGGTCCCGGGCGGGGGTGTTCAGGGAACAAGGAGCAGGGGGAGTTGGATGGGTTGAGGGTTCTAAGGGGGGCAGTCAGGGGGCGGGAAGTGGGAGGGGGCAGATAGGGGGAGGGGCCAGGCTGTTTGTGGAGGCACAGCCTTCCCTACCCAGCCCTCCATACAGTTTCGCAACCCTGATGTGGCCCTTGGACCAAAAAGCTTGCCCACCCCTGCCTTATCTAAATCCCCCAAAAGGTCCAACATGAAAATGCTTTGGCTGTAAAGTGAGAATTTATTGAAAAAATTCTAAGTGAGTGAAAATAGAGGGCCTTAATGGCAGTCTGAACATTGCTTTGGATAGAGCACTTTCTAATAGTGAACACCTGAAGATGAGAAACCATTTGAAAAAAATTGGGGTACAGTTTTACTTAATCCAACTACTGAAAGGTTAGAGTTGTGAAATGCATGAACTGAACTTAGAGGTCTTGTGTATCTTGCCTTTCTGCTAGTTCGAAGGGTTTTGAATAGTTAAAAATGAATTTTTTATGCTTTCTGCATTTTCAAAGTCTAAGATCAATTACATATTGTTACAGTTTGAGAGAAGTTAAGAAATTTTGTTCTATTGAGTTGTCTGGAAGCTGGTAATGTAACAGACTGCTGGTCTTCCCTGAAACTCATTGAGAATCATGTGTATAATAAAAGCAACTAATGTAAAAAATCCAAGTGAGTGCTCTGTGGTTTTTAGTATACAACAGTAACTTTCTGGACCATATTAGACTGCAAACTAAGCATTTCAACCCGAGCTTGGCTGGGATGTAGAACTGTTATATTAGACAGCTGCCACTTGTATGGAGTAATCCTGCCTTCTTATCCTAGGTACTATCTAACCCCCACCACGATTTGAGCACCTTACTGTCTCTTAATGTATTTATTATCATAATATCCCTGTGAGGTAGGAAAGTGCTATTATTTCCACTCTACAGCTGGGGAACCAGAAGCATAGAGGCTGCTGTTTGCAGTGGTGTTGTCGCTGTGTTGGTCTCAGACACAAGGTGGGTGAGATAATATCTTTTATTGGATCACCTTCTGTTGCTGGAAAACCTGGGGTCTTCAAGCTTGTCTTTTCCACCAACAGAAGTTGGTCTCACATGCAGGTTGTAACCTTCACTAAAATTAAACAGGAAGACTGTGGCGGAGCAGGGAGTTGAACCCTTGTCTCCAGCGTCCCAGACTTGCACCCTAATCACTGGACTATCCTTCCTTCCTCTCCCCCTTGGTAAGAAGTAACTTTTCCCTACTCCCATCAGAACTGTGCTTCTGATTTCACATTACCAAGGTTTAATGTTTTCCTCACAGCTGACTTACTTTAGATGCTGGATGAAGTGGGTGGGCATGATCAAGTGGTCCATCTGACTTCATCAGTAATGACTCGCTTCCACGTGTGATTCTAACGTGAAGTGGTATGGGTTTTTGCTCATTTGAATGAGCTGGGGCATAGTGGAAACCTGGAGATCTGGGTTTTGTGGCCAAAGATGTTGGAAAGTACCGTGTCCTGAAGCAGTGTTCAGCTCTGTAGGTGCAGAATGGAGATCTGAAAGACTTAGATAGAATCTGTGGAAACAGGGCGCAATTCTATAAAATTTATTTAGTACCTCAGAGTAATTTACCAGGGTTTGTTTTTCTTTCTGGATTTACAGAGATATGAAAAATGCTGTAATTGGAAACAACAAACAAAAAGCGAACTTGATTGTTTTGGGAGCAGTTCCAAGGTATGTCCTCTGCTACTCTTTTTTTCACTAATTCACAATAGGTAGGGAATAAAGATCTCTACATCACAGGCTCTGCTTTTGCCCTGATTTTGAAAGCTGTAGTTGACAGATTACTTTCACTAATGTAATTTTTAGAAACTTGGAATATCTAAGTTCATGTATTATAGAACAGGTGATTGAGTAAATATGCTTATCATTTGGAACGTTAAGGAATTCATTAAAGCAACCTTAGGCTGGTAGGTTTTCATAACAATATGCCAAGTACAAAATCTAATTTCAAACTTTTACAACACTGATGATAGATAAGTGATTATATTTTACTCCCATGCTGTAGCAAATCACTCTGTGAGATGGCTAGCAGAATTTTGCAATTTTACGTTAAAGGTACGATTCTAAAGCAATAATGTAATAAACACACAGATAACCTTGGCTTCTGTCCCTTATCCAGTTCAGAGAATAACAAAAATAAAGAAATAATTTCACAGTATCACCAACTTATTGCTTCAGCAAGTGTTAATGCTTCCTGGTTCCACTGGTACAAATTAATGGGATGCTTCTTTTGTGCTTCTCTGGTAGCCAATGAGAAATTGTCATTTTGTGACTCTTCCCTTCCCCTCCATGAGGCTTGGCTGTCATTCAGCCTTTAGCTGCAGCGAGGTGACAGGAGGGGGAATATGTGGAAGAACAGAGTGCACCAATTGTGCTGTCATTGTGCAGCCCATTCTTGGTCCCAACTCAGGTCCCGGTCCCGCCTCGTGAGGCAGGTTCTGGTGGCTCATGAAAGAGTGGCTTGCATTAACAGGACCTATCTGCTCTTCCCTGACAGGATAGTGAGCTTGCAGGGTGATGCTAGTCTTCCAGATTCCCCAGGAGTTTACACTGATGAAAAGGCTCTCCAAAATCTGGTGAACTTTCCCTCTTCCTTCCCTCCTTACCAAATGCAAATAGCGTAAAGGAAAACCCTAGCTTCAGGGTTGGTAAAAACCAGGTATTTGCTGGAGTACAGGCAGAGTTCAGGGTAGATTCCACCCCCCCTCGCAAAGATGCCCCTGGGGTTCTCTCTGTGGCAGAGCACTCTTCCTCTTGAACCTTCTAACAGGTGTATCTATTCTCCTGTTCTTGAATCTGGCTTTCCTTCAAATTGAGCAGACCTTCCAAGCCTTTGTGTGCCTCTTATTGTCCCATCCTCTGCTATTTGCTGTGCATACAGAGCGTGGGGAGATTCCCCCTTCTTCTGAGCCTGATACTGAAATTCCAGAGTCTGTATCCCAAATTCCAGAGTCTGCCAAGATCCTCAATGTCATGAAAATGTGTTTAGGATCCTAAAGAGTCAACCTGTAACTAGAAAAAGATTCTCCATTTATCCTGATAAAACCTATAGGGAAAAGACCTTGCCTGTCTTCATTTTGTACTCTTGGGGGCATTCTGCGCTAAAAAATTAAAAATTCTGCAAATTTTATTTGTCAAAATAACACTACATAATCATGCCAGTTTCAATTATTTTGGTAATTTATTTCAAAATACCTGTCAGCAAATATGTCTGTAACAATACATACATACACACACACACACACACACACTCTCTCTCTCTCTCTCTCTCTCTCTCTCTCTCTCTCGCTCTTCTCCCCCCCAGGAGTACCAAGTTAAAGGAACCCCTATGACAACCTAGTTTCTCTTTCTCTGTCCCCTTCCATGCCATCAGAGCCCAACCGGGGGGCCAGATACTCACAGCTACTCCCCCTAAGAGCCCAGCCATGGAGCTCCCCACCCAGACAATACACTCAACACCCCTCCCCTCCGGAGCCCAGTCGCGGGAGCCCCCCCTTGCCCAGACACCTGCCCCCTCTCCTCCCCAGAGCCCAGCTGTGGCCCCCCCAGCCCAGAAAGCTACCCCCATCCACCCCAGAGCCCAGGGATCCAGAGGGAGAAACAGCCTGATGCTTGGTCCCAGGCATGCATGGAGTTTCCTGCATGTCTCTATCTCCTTCCCTCAGGGGAAGCTGGGAATTGCAGCTGCCAGGAACCCTCTAGTTGCCTCCCCCTCTCCCCAGGAGTGTCTTCTATATGTGAGATGGGCTCTGCCGGGTCCAGAGGCCCCTAGTGGCAGCCAGAAGCACTGCAGCCAATTTCTGTGGGGGAAAGGAAATTCTGCATGCACAACATTCATTTCTGCGAAATTCTGCATTGCGCAGTGGTACAGAATTCCTCAAGAGTAATTTTGGTAAAGATCATGCTGGGAAGTATCCTATATTTTAGGGCCATGTTTATTAATAAATATAAGTTGGACTGGTAGACCCCTGGGAAGACTTTTCTCCCTGGCTGGATCGTTCAATGACAGCGTCTCCCAAATAATCCTCTGTCCCTTTAGAGGCTGATATAGTCACCCCAGGGCCTCTTAGACAGAGATAAATCGGATCACAGAATACTACTTGGAAGACTCCTTTTGCTTCCTATAATGTGGTAGTGAAATTTAAGTTTAAAAAAAAAAAGGAATGAATGAATTCCAAACCCAAGTCCCCAGTGAACCTTTACAGTCCAGTTCCTTTTGGAAATCCAGCAAGCACACCAGACCTTCCCAGACTAGGGTTCAGAATAAGCACCCCCTTGATGTCAGTTCACTCTGTTCAGTAGGGTAAATTAAGGAGCTGATTTCAACACCACCTCTTCTCCCCCCCCCCCCCCCCCCCCAAAAAAAAAAAAAAGAAATTAGACTGCATTTACTCAGGGCAAATTGATTCTCTCCATAGTGACATGGGGGGTATATTACAGAATTCTTCTCTCCCTCCCTCAATGGATAGCCAGATAGAAGAATTCTGTAACACCCCCCATGTCACTATGGAGAGAATCAGTTTGCCCTGAGTATATATAAATAAAATATCCCCAGCCTCTTCTTTCCTCAATGTAATTATTTTCTGTCCCTTTCCCTGTGCTTCCCTCAGGATTCTTTTGACAAGTTTTCAATTTGTCTCCTTGACAAAGGAGCCACTTACTAATTTTCCCATCCTGATTATTTCTTAGGAGCATCCTTAACTTTTTTCCATTTCTCAAAAAACAAGGACGACACTCATCTAAAACTACAAAACTAGTTAGTTCATTAGTCCATTGTCAAAAATTAAAATGGAATCCCATGTCCTCCCTGTCAGCCTTCAGAGCAAGGGTTTTTCTGGTGAATATAGATGTGCAAGGTACTTTTCTTCACATCTGTATACCATCAAAAGTTATAGCATTTTTCAATAGGATGACCTAATTTCCAATAAGTTTTTACCTTTCAGCTTTGCAGCCATCACAAAAACTTTCATAAAAATGATGTGGTTGCACTTTCCTTGAGAGAAGGAATCTTAATATAATCCCATATTTCAGCTACCTAGTAATAGATCCTTTCTAAGAAACACTATGGGAGGTGACCAGATACAAATAACTTTTAGTCTCTGGATTTGATCAGTGTAACAAAGACTTTTGATGCCTCAATATCTGTCTTGCTTTGAAGCACTTGCAGAAATTTTAAAAACTGTTACTCCCGTTGCCTGACAGGGTGGAGTAGCTGGAATAGCTCAGTAATTTTTGCATGTCTAGGAAATGGTCAAGGTGAGATCACTTGCCTCTCTACTGGGCCTTGTTGTATCTTGTCAAGGTTCCCCCACTCTTCTCCTTCCCCAGTCCAGTTACACCTCAAATCCTTAGAGCAGTTTTTACTCTGTGTTGACTATGTGTTTTGGGATGCTGGTGCATCCGTAGTCTCAGTGAAGAGATGCTCCAAACAATGGATTGGCCAGATACGAATGGGACGCCCCTACAAAATCTTCTTGGGATGTATCTGACCATAGATGATAGTTTTATATGATGTAGAGAAAGGACTTAGTTTGAAAATTACACAAGGTGTCTGGTACCTAATGAAAAGAAATTTATATGTTACTATTGTGGAACAGATCCATGTTGGCTTTCAGAAACAAATCTTAGTTACCATCTTCTGCTACTGCTGTGCAGTCTGTCTTCAGCCTGTGGGAACTGCCCCTGTTTAAACAAAGCAGAAAAACCATGCTTCTTGGTGGAAAGAAACCTTAAAGTTCTTCAAGTGAATGCTCATGTGCATTCCAATAGGTGTGTGTGCAGGCCACGTGCATGATCGTTGGAAGTTTTTTCCCCTAGCGGTACCCGTCGGGTCGGCTGTGGAGACCCCTGGAGTGGCGCCTTTATGGCAGTGTATATAGGTCCCTGTCGACCTGCTGCCTGCTCAGTTCCTTCTTGCTGCCAGTGACGGTCTTTGGAACAGCTCAATCTCTTGCATTCGCTGGTGCCTACCTAATGGTTCCCTTTTCTTCGTTGTACTTAGTTGTTAGTTCGTTATATAGTAGTTTGTAGTTAGTTGGACTTAACTTTGGGGGGCTTCCCCCTGCCCTAGTTTCCCCAGACACTGGGGCATGCCTCAGTCACAGGGGTTTAAGGCGTGTGAGAGGTGTGAGAAACCTATGCCCACAGGTGATCCGCACGCTGCCTGTCTCGAGTGTTTAGGAGAGGGCCATCAGACAGATAAGTGCCGAATTTGCAGGCGCTTTAGACTCAGTCCCGTTTTCTTTTAGTCCTATCGTTTGAAGCTATCCCAGATGGAGTCATCCCTCTGCCCACAGCTGGCACAGAAGCAGCATGGGCATCATTGGTGCGCAGCACCCTGGCCTCAGTGCGGAATGTCCCGGCACCAAAGAAGGACTCCTCTAAGGAGCACCAGCGCTGCTCCCCAACTCATAAGGTCAGTGCTACCAGTCGGCACTGATCACAGTCCCCGGTGCCGCATAAGAAAAAGAAGGCAGATGGGTCGTTCCCCTTCAAGAAGCTGCATGGGGACTCCAGCGGGGTGCGTCCTCTGGTGGGACACCGACGGTCTGAGCCTCAAGACCCTGCACCATTGACTCCGGCCCCAACTGGAGGCCCGTCAAGTCTGGTACTGGTGGGCTTCTCGACTCAGGAGGATTTGGAGGAAGAACTCTACCTTCCCTCCATGCTGGATACCTACGAGGCAGCACGGGACCTCATTGCCACAACAGTGGAGTCCCCAGCACTGCAAGCTCAGGCATCATCGGCGGCGGCAGCATCAGCTGCAGCGTCTTTCCAGGCTGGCAATGGTGGCATCTGCAGCCTGTGCCCTCTCCTCCCCCCCAGCAATGTTGCTGGCTTGCCGGACCCCACATGTGACGGGGCTCTGGGCTGTCACGTTCAGGTGCAGCACGTGAACCAGGCTATCAGTGAAACTAGAGCCACCTCCAGTCATGGGAGGCTCCGAGGTACCTGACCCAGCCTCCATAGAGCCAGAAGAACAAGAAGACCCTATGCCACGGGCTGCCGCTTCTTCCTCGCCAGATGAGGCGGTGGAGGGCATCATTACCATCCTACCAGCGAGGAACACCAGGACCTTCTTAGGAGGGTGACCCTAAACCTCAGTCTTCAGGCAGAGGAGGTCATGGAGGGTTCTGACACGATGGTGGATATCCTTGCCCTGGAGGGTCCTTCTAGGGTGGCTTTGCTCCTAATAAGAACAATCCATAACACCACTAAGGTGCTCCAGCAGACTCTGGCCTCTATACCACCCACCGCTAAAGAGGTAGAAAGACGCTATTTTGTGCCACAGAAAGGATACACACACCTTTTCACAAAGAGAAGCAAGGACAGCCAGGTCCCGTGCCTAAGTCCTGGGATGCTAAGAAGCCGGACCTTTTTGGCTGAAAGATCTTCTCGACTGGGGGCTCCAGCTTTGAGTGGCCAAACAGCAAGCAGTACTCAGCCACTATACTTTCAACTCTTGGAGCTCATTGGCAAAGTTCCAGGAGTTGCTTCCGGCTGACTTGCGCAAGGAGTTTAGCTCGCTCCTTGAGGAGAGCAGGGTGGTCTCCAGAACCTCCCTCCAGGCCGCGTTAGATGTGACAGACTCAGCGGCTCAGACCATGGCCACCACCATTACAATGAGGCGCAATGTATGGCTCCAGGTATCGGAGCTGGGAAGTAGGGAACTCTCCACTCGTGCCACGTACCTGAAAAATGCTTCCACTTTGCCCATCTGGTCTCTGCAGAGGGGAACCGAACCACGGCTAGCCCCAGTTGCCCTTATTTTGAACTACCTGTTATACCTCAAGCAGCAGGGGTTGGCATATCATCTCTCAGGGTACACCTGGCTGCCATTTCGGCCATTCACCGGGGGGCAGCAGATAGGTCAGTCTTTGGTAATCCCATGGTGGGCCGGTTTCTCAAGGGCTTGGGCAGACTTTATCCGTAGGTACAATGGCCCGTTCCCCAGTGGGACCTCAACCTGGTTGTGTCTGCACTCATGTCGCTACAGCTCCTTATTGCAATCGCAGAAAGGATGAGGGGGCGTCCGATCTCATCCCAGCGCATTTCATCATGGATCACGTCCTGCATCAGAACTTGCTACAACCTGGCTAAGATTCCAGCCCCTCCGCTTATGGCACACTCCACAAGAGCGCAGGCGTCATCCGCAGTATTCCTGGCACAGGTCCCTGTCCAGGACATATGCAAGGCAGCAACATGGTCTTCCATCCACACCTTCAGGTCACACTACGTCATTACCCACAGACAAGGGATGATACAGACTTTGGCAGGGCAGTCCTGCACTCAGCAACCAGGTGATCTGACCCCTCCCTGAGGGAAACTGCTTGGAAGTCACCTATTGGAATGCACATGAGCGATCACTCAAAGAAGAAAAAACTGTTACCTACCTCTCATAACTGTTGTTCTTCGAGATGTGTTGCTCATGTCCATTCCAAATCCTGCCTGCCTCCCCTCTGTTGGAGTATTCCAGCAAGAAGGAACTGAGCAGGCGGTGAGTCGGCAGGGATCTATATACACTGCCATAAAGACGCCACTCCAGAGGTCTCCACAGCTGACCCGACGGGTACTGCTAGGGGAAAAACCTTTCAACGATCGTACATGCGGTGCACACACATTGCTATTGGAATGGATGTGAGCAACGCATTTAGAAGAACAGTTTTGAGAAGGTAGGTAACCGTTTTTCCCTCCAGCTCTCCTCATAGTAATAAAGGAAAACACTGAGGAAGACTAGCTGAGTTAAATCCATCTAAGTGAATGGGCTCTTAAGAGGAACACCTTTCAGCTATTCACCGCAAGAAACAACAGAAAGATGGATAAGTTTAATAACGTATATGGAGACCATGAAATGATCATGCAGGATGCTGACTTGATTCCTTGAAGATGGGTTGCCATTTGTGTTCACTGCTTGACATTTAATCTGTGGAGAATGCTAAGAAAAATAAGATCAGTTATCGTAGTAGTAATTGAAAACCTTATCCATGAGCTGGGCCCAATTGCACTAAGCACTGTCATTCTGCCCCAAGACGTACAAGAGGGAAAAAAAAATCCTACTGGTATGTGGGTCTTGATTTCCCCAAATCACGATTTCCTTTCCTCTGCTGAAGGATATGTTGACCTAAGTCCCTTCCCCATATACTGACAAGGCTTCTTTTTCTATGGACTTGATTTGTGAGAGAAACATGTTGAGACTTGATTTAGGAAAGTTATTAAAATGTTCTTGTTGCCTAGAAAGAGAGGCACTTTAATAATATGAACAGGGTTTGGATCATTTTCTCCCAATGGCATTCTTAGAGTAAAGGAGTTGTACTTTCCTACTGTCATTAGCTTTTTCCTGTTTAAAATTTCTTTTTGCACCCAGATTAAATGTCTAAAGAGATTAAGGAAGGATGTAGAGAGTCCTGGTGTGCTCTTGCACCTAGTGTTCCATCTTTGAGGAAATGTGTACCTCTAGGTTCCATGAACCTCCCTGGAGCCTTATCGTAGTACTTGTAGTTCTTTGTCACTCTCCTCTCTTCCCGGTCACCCTACTTTCTTGGAAGGTATCATTTTTGTGGTTGAGACCTTGGCCAGGAAGTTGAGGCAGCTGACCATGGATTCTTGTGTACCCTCTCATGATTTTTTTATTTGGTTAAAGTAGTGATGACTATATGCTAGAACTTCCTTCCCAAAGTCTTCTCTCCCTTTCACCATAATTGTAGTCAGAACAATCTGCCCTATGAGATACATTAGACTGAAATCATGTAGCAGAGTCCACAGATTGAGGTGATGCTGCCTCTGAATCCACCACTATTTTAAGCTACTTTAAGATTGTTAGGCTATGGAGGGACCAAAAAGTCCCTTAAGAAGTGAGCCAGAGGGATTGAGGGTAGCAGGATGACCATGGCTGTCAGAGTTCTTGGGTCATCCAGTTTCGTTGCCCACCACTGTTCTGACCCTTTAACCGAACTTACAATTAAGATGTGAAGGAGCACATTATTTCTCATTGGTCCCTCCATACCCCCTAGTCTGCTGCCCCGCAAGCTACCTGCCAGCCACATGTCATGCCCCCAAATTTGTTGCCTCAGAACAGGAGACCCATATTGGAAGCACTTTGAATGCAGTGGCAAGCTGGGTCTGAGTTCTTTGGCAAGGACCCTGGGTTCTGTGGTACATTGATAACTGCATTATAGAAGTTTTTGCGTGTGTGTGTAGGGAGAAGTTTTTTTGACAGCTGGGTAGTGGACAAGTGGTACTGTTGGTATCCAGGAAAATGTGGGAGTTGGACTTGTTTTTTGGAATCCAGGAGGCAGATGAGGCTTTCAGTGCTAGTGATGCATATCCCCTTACCTTCTTCTGTTGGGCAGGGATGGAGGGGACATTACATTATGGGGTCCAGGTCATCTGAGTGCATTTTCCCCATTCCAGCAGTTTAGCAGCATCTAGATACCCTGCCCTGTGCCACTATCTCCAAGAATAGGTAAGCACAATAACTTGATTCTGCTAGTATAATCAGCAGGGAAAGGTTTTTTGTTTTTGTTTTTTTAAAAATATATTTAAAAAGTCACTAAGCTTCAGAGCTAATGCCTCATTGAATAGTTCACTCTAATCTGAGCTACTGCACACTCAGACAGCTATTACTGCATCATCCCAAACCTAAGACAGAGAAGTTAGTTACAATCTCAAATTTATTTAGCCAGAACCTTTAACCAAACACTAAAAATCAGTTTTTATTCATTTGATGGCCTTTTAGCCTTCAGCTGATTGATTTTTAGGTGTTAGATGGATTTGCTTTTCTAGAGAAATTCATATCATGGTGATGTGTGGTGTATAGGGAAATCCTACAAAATGCAGATCTAGCCCAGTCAAAAGTCACTAGAAAATAATATTGTGAGTGTGATGTCTTTTTTAAACTTGGCTATCAATGCAATTTTCAGAATTCATGGAAGACACTCTGCTGCTCATGCGAGATGCATGGCAGTGGAAAATGTCTTTATGGACAAAATTCTTATTGCTAGATTGCTGTGTAAAATGCAACATGAGGAGATACAAATGTTTGCTCCTTTGTCTAACAAGGAATGCTGATATTAAAGATGACTTGTTTTGAATTACTTCTCAGCTTGCAGGTAACTGACCTGAATCTTGGCTGAAGTTATATTAACATCCCTGGAGTGAAATACTTCAGAGAGGCAATCGGAACATCTCTTTGGGAAATATCTTAGAAATACATAAAGAGAGCTAGTTTTATTACTCACCTGCTGGCAGAGCTAGAGTTGATCAAGAGCTTGTGAATATCAGACCTTGATCATGGGAGCCCTTGTATTCTTTGACCGATAGACTTGAAATCTGGGATAGCTGATGACATCAGGCAGGAAATAGACTGCTTTAGAAGTTTTGGGAACCAAGACAGCTCAAATAAGTGAGGAACCTCAGTTTAGACAGATCAGCAGTGAATATAGACTGCTCAAATGGCATGCAGGCTGTTCTGGATCTCAAATGATCCCGCTCTTTAAAGGTTAGAATGTATTTGTAGACATTTTCAAATTTTACTGTTTAAGTTCCAAAAGTTGATGGCAACATCAAGCTCTTGCTGATGACTGAGGCAATTTTGAGCTATTTTTAGAGGTGTGTAGATATCTTGTATGCTGGGTTGCTAGTGAGACCAAAGCACTTAAGACAGTTACATTTGCCTGTCACTCATTTAAAGTATATTGCAGTATATCTTCAGGATGGCCACTTTGAAGAAGTAAATGTTTCTGGATCTTCAGAGATAAAGCTACAGGAAAAGCAGAACTAATTTTTGAAGCTGACATAGTCACTATTGTAATAAGATTCACTAACCAACGTTCATTTAATTTCAATGCTTTGACTCAACACAGTGACCTAGTAATTTTTCTTTAATGCACATTTTGGAAGTGTACAAGTTGTCAATCGGTTAGACATCTTTGCATAGGTATTGAATGAGGAGGAAAAACTGTATACTCTGCACCATTCATTGCCTTTGAAATTACAAAATCCACAACAGATATCAAGGCACAAGTATGCTCAACATAGCTTTTAACCATCAGGCCACCTACTTTTCAGGATATATAGCTCATGGTAGAAAGCTATTCTCATTCCTTTATAGGCCTGTAGTAGTAGAATGTGTATTTCACAATGAACTTAATCAAAACAAACCCTTGTGTAGCAAATCATACTTCGGCTTGATGAAGAAACAAGTAATTGGTTCAAGTGTAGCTTCTTTCCAGCCCCCTCGGGCTGTTTTCTATTGGCTTGCAATGAAACCAGGAACAAACATTTTTTATGAATGCAATCACAGTGAACACTCAACAATTGGAAGTGCTTAGTGGATGGCTAGATTAGTGATATAAAAATATTAAGTGGAAAAGTTGATAGCAATGTATATAAATAGAAGTTAAATTCAGACAAATAAGGGAATCTGAAAGTAACCATGAAAAATCCCTGGCCAGTAGAATTAAGGACAATAAAAAGGAATTTTTTAAATTTATCAGGAATCCAAACAGTGACTTAGATCAGTTATTAGATGAAGATGGTAAAATTGTCATCAATAATGTAGCCAAGGCAGAAATGTTGAACTGATACCTCTGTTTTGTATGTGGAAAGAAGCTAGATTACATTTTTGTATATAATGATGAAGTACTTTAAATGTAATCAGTGACTGAGGAGGATGTAAAACTGCATCTGCTAAAGTTAAACATTTTTAAAATAAGCAGGTATGGATGACTTGCACCCAAGAGTTTTTAAAAGAATTGGTCAAATAGCTCAGTGACCCACTGATAGATTTTAATAAATCTTGAAACACTAGGGAAGTTGTGCTAATATTTTTAAAAAAGGTAATAGGGATGAACTGGGTAATTAGATCTGTTTGCAAGACATTGTTCCTGGGCCATATAACTGAATGGCTGGTATAGGACTGAATAAAGAATAGTACAATAATAATGCCAATCAACTTGAAGTTATGGAAAATAGGTCTTGTCAAATTAACTTGATATTGTTTTAGATTATAAATTTGATTGATAATAACTGACTTGGACTTCTGAAATGCATTTGACTTAGTGCTGCATGGTACTCAATTTAAAAATTAGCACTATATGGAATCAGTGTGAACATTAAATGGATTAAAAGTGGACTGATTTAAAAATGTAGTTAATATAGAAGTACCATGTAATTGAGTTGTTTTTCTAGTGGGGTGGCCACAAGTATTGGTTCTTGGCACACTGTTATTGCCTTTTATCAGTGATTTGGAAGAAAATATATAATTGCTGATTGTCTGTTGAAGAATGAGATTGCTGGGTGGTATCAGTGAGGACAGGTCATTGATACCAAGTGGTGGAAATCACTTTAAACTGGGCACAGTCAAAAATGCATGTTAATACCACCAAATGTAAGGTCATGCATCTAGGAAAAAAGTTACTTCTGGGGGAATTCTGCGCTAGTGCAGAAATTAGTATGTGCAGAATTTCCTTCCCCAATAGAAATGGGCTGCAGTGCTGCTAGCCTCTACTAGGGACCACTGGACTTGGCAGAGCCCACAGAGAAGACACTACTTGGAGAAGGAAGAGGGAGCTAGAGGGTTCCTGGCAGCTGCAGATTCCAGCATACCCTGAGAGAAGGAGAGGATGGCATGTAGGAAACTCCATGCAAGCATGGGACCGATCATCAGACTGTTTCTCCCTCTGGGTCGCTGGGCTCGGGGTGGGGGAGGCAGATGGGTGTCTGGGCAAGGGGGGGGCCCATAGCTGGCCTGGGAGGTGAGTATCTGGGCTGGAGGGGGCACGGTTGGGCTCTGGGGAGGAGGGAGTTTGGGTTTATTGGCTGGGGGCAGCAACTGAAGGTGGGCTTTGGCGGGGGGAGGCGTTGTGGGTGTCTGGCCCCCTGCCTGGGCTCTGGGGAAGTGGGCAGAAAAACATCAACTGGGTTGTCATAGGGGTTTCTTTAACTCTCTACACCCTGGGGAATTTTTTGTGTATATTGTTACAGACATACTTGCTGACAGATATTTTGAAATAAATTACCAAAATAATTGAAACTGGCTTGATTATGTAATGTTGTTTTTGACAAATAAAATTTGCAGAATTTTAAAATATCGTGTGCAAAACTTTTAATTTTTTGGTGCAGAATTCCCCCAGGAGTAAAAAGTTTAGTTCATACTTTCAGTATCCTGAACATGATCTTCCAATATGAGGCTGTGGCTAAAAAGGCTGATATGGTACTTGGGTATATAAGCAGGAGAAGATCAAATTAGAGTAGGAAGGTGTATTACATTTGTAATATAACTTTGGTGAGAGCATTAGAGGAATACTGTGTTCCATTGTAGCGGTCATATTTCAGAAAGAATGAAGGAAAATTGGAGGGGGTTCAGAGAAGAACTGTAACAATAACTTTAAATTTTGAAAAGATTCTATAATCAAATTAAGGGAGCTCAATTCATTTAGTTTATTAAAGAGATAAGAGGTGACTTGAACAGAGACCATATTTTGCTGACACAGAGAGAAGATATTTTAATTGTTTACTAGCAGCTAATGGAATAACAAGGGCTAATGATTGGAGGTTAAAATCAGCTAAAATCAAACTGGAAGTAAGATGCACACTTCTAAAAGTGATGGTAATTAACCGCTGAACAGCTTACTGAGGAATGTGGTGTATTCTCCATCACCGGAAGTCCTTAAATCAAGACTGGATGTGTTTTCTAAAGATATGCTTTATGCCCAACTAGCTTCCTGTTTGCTACAGTATGCAGTTCTGGATGCTGATTATGATCTGTGTTGTCTGGGTCCTGGCTGCCAAAGGGACTATCTTTTTCCCTGTTTACTATCCTGATAACTAACATCAGCTAAGGTGCTTCATTTATTATCTAGATTTGAATTAAAAGAGTCAGGATGTTCTCAGCTGAATCTTAGATGCTGGAATTTGCCAGAGCTCAGCTTGCGGAAGGAGTTGCTTGGGG
Source organism: Dermochelys coriacea (assembly GCF_009764565.3). Lineage (NCBI taxonomy): Eukaryota > Metazoa > Chordata > Testudines > Dermochelyidae > Dermochelys > Dermochelys coriacea. The sequence goes on from NC_050076.1 coordinate 49,912,116, forward strand.
ATGATATGTTCAAGGATGGTTTGGAATGTTGGTATTTGTCCTTATTGGTTTATTATTGCTTATTTTAGACATGGTTGTGGGATTTGTGTTGATGTAAATGTTTGAGAGATAGGCATATGTTTTTCCTAATGAAATGGAATTTAGTTTTGGGATAAGTGCTACAAATTGTATATGCTGATACTTGGTTTTTGCTACAGATGTAACTGATAAATCTAATTTCTCCTGACAAAAATATTTTAGATGCCCTGTGCAATGTAGATCTTAAATGTGGCAGCAGAATTAATGCAACATTTTAGAATATTCAGATTTTAAAGGGGTAAACTAAAGAAAGCTTCTGTATATCGATAATATAAGGTCTTTTGTTAACTATTTCTTCAGAGAAGTGGGCATATTATTTGATTTCTAGATAATTGATCTTAATATGGTATGTTTATGTACTGTGTAAAAGGTTCAAGAAATTCCGATTTTTATATTACATATTTGATAATATAAAACATTTTTATAAAGAGAGGCCATATTGTAAGGCATCTAAATAGGGATGCAATGTTGAGATTAGGTCTCCAACCTTCATGTTTCTAGACTTTGAATGCTTGATTTCTCAACTGATTAGTATTAGTATTGTATGAATTTCCATTTTTTGGAAAAAATGAGCTGTACAGTTTTCTGAAACTATACCAACTTTGATCTCGTTTTTCAACTTGAGGGCACTGATTCTCCCTGCAACTGTTTCTAACTCCAGGCCATCTTGCATCTTCCCAAATGCAGCTAACAACCTTCCACTTCAAGGTGCTTTTGAATTTAAACGTTCATAACCTAAACCTTATTGACTATTTTCTTTGGAGTTTTTAGAGCTGCTAAGACATACATACTATGGTAGAAGAACCATTTATATTTAAATTTGGCTAATGTGTCCTAAACTGGGGGAGGACCTTGAGAAGGACCAAGGCCTCTTGGACTTAGCAGTAACCTGGTCCTAAATGTTGCTGCAAGATTTCTGGAATCTGTGGCATCTTCATTTAAACAAAATACCAAAATAAATAAATAAAATAAAATAAAATTCAGCTAGTTATGTAAAAATATAATATAATCTTCCTGTATCTTTGTTATATTAATTTCAGTTTATTTTACGCTCTCCTCATTTGTTTAACTTGGTTTGTCAAATATGTTTCTACTGACAAGGTGGAGGTCTTGGCAGCTGAACAGAGAAGAGCAATTGGGGGTTTTAGTCCCTAGATAGAAACGGGAAATCATTTGATTGCTATGATAAGCATCGGTGAATCTTATAATAATAATAATTAATAAACCTCTAGGAGAGTACAGAGAATATCTGTTTCTCACTAGCCCCTGCTCTAAACTTCCAGCTCTAAGGGGAGTGGGTGGGGGAGAATGCAATGTCTTTACTATTCCAAATTGTGGCTGGGGATGGGAGGCTGCAGAAAGGGGAGTGGATGAGAATGTTATAATGATTGGGCAGCAGTACTCAATAGACTTCCTCCTGTAACTCTGCTATTGTTGATCAGTTGTTTCACTGACGGGTGCTATAGCAAGCCACAGCTGGAACCTCCTGTCTCTAGAGGCTGTGCTGTCCTCTTCTCAGGCAAGAGGCTGCAGTTATGGTGTCTGCCCTCCAGCTGGCTCAGTTCCGTCCCTGTCAAGCCCCTTCAACCTGCCCAGACAGCTCTGAGAGTTTGCAGAATTGGAGAAACATGGGCCAGAGTAGTAGACTCTTTCCCTTTCCCCCACTTAGAGGAGAGGTACTGGAGGGAGGAATGGGAGGAACAGTTGGGGGTGGGTGGGATAGGATGGAGGGGGTTAGCAGTGTGTGTATATGTGTTAAATGCAGTTAGTTGGGATCACTTTAGCTGGGTAGTGAGCAAACTGCGCATTTTAAAGGGACACGATGAACTTGAAATCTTATCAGTTTCAAAATACATTTAAAAGTAGCTTCAGATACTGCACCTGCTCCTGAGCTCCCCGCCAGTTCTTGTAGTTTTGTTTTGTTTTTCAATGAAAACAGCAAATTGTAAATTTGTTACTGTATGAAAGACCCCTGGAAACTGATCAGATAAGGGAAATGTTGAATTTCACTATATATGAAGGGCAGTTGTCAAAAGTGACTCCATATTATTAAACGTGGAAAGAATTCAGCAAGAGACACAAGGATAGCTGTACAGGGTCCCTTTACTCCAGAAAGAGAGTATTCTGAAATTGGCTGGCAAGTCTCCACTTGTAATGTATACTGGGACCAATGATACGGTATCATGTGCAACTACACAGATTACTGAAAAGTTCAAAAATCTCAGGAGGAAGCAGAAGAAGCAAATCCAAATGATATTCTCAGAGATTCTTCTAGTCCCTTGAGCGAGAAAAGGCAGAAAATCTTGTAGGTGTACCATTGGCTATGCAGTTGATCTCACAAATATGGGCATAATCTTGGTGGGACACTAGTTAGAGCAGCCAGGTGGATGTTAAACGATCACAAGGGGAAGGTGCTGGGGGCAGATGTGATACACATACATACAAACATATAAATAAAGACATTGTGAACATATAGAACCAAAGTGGCAAAGAAGGTGGAAAGAATTTTTAATTGTTTACCAATGCAAGTATTATGGGTAATAAAAGAGATACTGGAAAATCTCATTGATGCAACATGCATTTTCCAAATATAAGACTCATTTTTGACCATACTTTCTCGAATATAAATACATAGCAACATGTAACGTTAACACAAAAACACTCCTTCCCTTTAAAACCTACCAAAGCAAGATACTTTACCGTATACACTTCTGTCCCTGGTGGGGAATGAGAGAACAAAGAACACATGACAGATGTTAGTCACGTTGCTTAATGCTTTATTGATAAACACACTGATGATAAGGGTGGTAAAAGAACCTATGGGGAATAGAATGAGAAGAAACTTGATATAATTGGCATTACCGAAAGCTGGGGGATCGATTTGCCTGATTAGAATGTTAGAGTAGCTGGTTAAAACTTGTTTAGGAAGGATAGAGTGGATAAAAGAGAGTGGTGTTCTACATTAAAGATATCATTGTGTTTTAGCATTATTGATAACTCAGAACAGCAGAAACTAGGAGAGTATATTTGGAGGACCAGGGGTGTTACTGACCACTGAATGACATTAGAGAACAGGATGATTTGCTCCTTGAGTGTCTATCTGTAATATGTGGAAAGAAAAGCTATCATTGGGCACTTCAGTCTAGGGGAGACCTGTTGGAGGTACCTCATGCAGCCTGTAGTAAAACATCATTATCTTCTTAAAATTTATGATTTTCCTCATATAAAAGGTCAACACAAGGTAGAATTGATCACTGGACTGGAGGCTGGTGATTGCCTAGGGACTGGTGATCATGACCTGATTAAATTCACTATAGGCAAAGTGGACAGTCTCAACGAGTGTTTTTTTTTTTTTTTGTTTTTTTTTTGTTTTTTTTTTTTTTTGAGAGAGAGATCCTAATTGCCCCTTTATGCCAACTGGAAAAGGCACACTCAACACAATCACAATATTTAGTGAATCACTGTCTTGTAAGGTATCCCGTAAAAGCTGGTGTCATGCTGGTCATGAATAGGGTGACCAGATAGCAAGTGTGAAAAATTGGGATGGGGGTGGTGTGTAATAGGCACCTATATAAGACAAGACAAATAAGGACTGGCAAGGTTAAGACCGACAGGGTCTTGTGGAGTTTGCTGGTGAGGTAGACAGACTGCTGTGGCAGGGAGCTGACACACTGTTTAAGCTCCAGCAACACTCTCCCTTGCTGAGGCAGAGCGGTATCATGGTGGCTTATGGTTCTGTATGCCCTGTGGAGAGCATCACATACACAAACACCACACAAAGCAGAGGAAAATCGAGTGAAATTTATTGGGAGTTAATTTAGGCAGAAAAATGTAAATGAAAAATGGAAGTTGTTTAAGAAGAATTTATTGGATTGTGGCTTTTTGACAATCCTTAAAGACGACTCCTTTGGTTAAAAGTCAATCATGCTTAAGAGAAGTGAAGAGAGCTTAGAAATTAGAAAATTATATAAAAACAAATGTTTTAAAAAAAAGGGGGGGAGGTGGATAGGAATAAGTAGAAATCAGAAGTTATGAAGTACAGAAAATTGATCAGGGAAGCGGCTAAAAAGATGGGGGAAAATCCATGGCTGGTATGGTTAAGGACAAGGATTTTAAGTATATCAGGAAAAGAAATCCTGGCAATAATATAGGCCGGGTGGGCAAACTACAGCCCGGGGGCCGCATCCAGCCCTCCAGGCGTTTTAATCCGGCCCTCAAGCTCTCTCTAGGGCTTGCTCTGCTCCAGCCAGGGAGCAGGGTCAGGGGCTTGCCCCACTCCACACGGCTCCTGGAAGCAGCAGTATGTCCCCCTCTGGCTCCTACGCGTAGGGGCAGCCAGGGAGCTCTACACACTGTCCCTGCCCCAAGCGCTGCTCCCGCAGCTCCCATTGGCCAGGAACCACGGCCAATGGGAGCTGCAGGGAAGCGCCTGCAGATAGGGCAGCACACAGAGTCACTTGGCTGCGCCTCTGCTTAGGAGCTGGAGCAGGGACATGCTGCTGCTTCTGGGAGCTGCTTGAGATAAGCGCTGCCTGGAGCCTGCACCCCTGACTCCCCCCTGCATTCCAACCCCCTCTCCCAGCCCTGATCCCCCTCCCGCCCTCCAACCCCTCAGTCCCAGCCCGGAGCACCCTCCTGAACCCCCAACCTCTCATCTCTAGCCCCACCCCAGAGCCTGCAGCTGGACCCCTCCCCCCCAGCATCCCAACTCCCTGCCCCAGTCCGGAGCCCCCTCCGCACCCTGAACTCCTCATTTCTGGCCCCACCCTAGAGCCTGCACTCCCAGCTGGGGCCCTTATCCCCTCCTGCACCCTACCCCCCAGTTTCGTGAGCATTCATGGCCCACCATACAATTTCCATACCCAGATGTGGCCTTCAGGCCAAAAAGTTTGCCAAACCCTGATATAGGCCCGTTACTACGTGGAGACAGTAAAATTGTTGTTGTTGCAGGAAAGGTAAGTTCAAGAAAAGTTTTTTGTTGTTGTTCTAATTTTGGAAAGAAGTAGTATGATAAACTATCACGTGAGGGTGTCAAGTGCTTTCCAGGCCATCAGTAATTGAGGATGTTAAACTGTGTTGACTGTCAACAGTGTTGACTGGCATGAAATTATTTAAATCAGCAGATCTAGATAGCTTGTACCCCAGAATCCTGAGAGTTAATTTTTGATAAATATTGGAATACTGGGGAAATTCCAGAAGAGTGAAGAGTGCTAATGTTGTGCCAGTATTCAAAAAGGACAACTGGGATGACCTGAGTAATTATAAGACAGTTAGCCTAACATCAATCCCTTGCAAAATAATGGAAAAATGAATCCCAGATCAGTAAAGAATTAAAAAATGGGAATATAATTAATGCTAACCTGCATAGTTTTATGGAAAATGAGTTTTATGAGAAAAAAGTCATGTTTGTTTGACATTTAAAAGTTTGGTTGATAAAGGTAGCTGCATAGATAGAATATGCTTAGACTTTTGTAATACATTTGACATTCTGATATAAATAAAGACATTACATGGATTAAGGAATGGCTAAATGACCTCTCAGAAAGTAGTTATCATTGAAGAATCATAATCATCAAATGGAGGTGTTGCTAGTGGGGTTGCTGCATGGGTTTGGTTCTAGGCTATTCAACATTCTAATCAATGATCTCATCAGATTTGCAAATGACACAACAGTGGCAGAGTGGTAAAGAAAGATGAAGACACAGCTGTCATACAGAACTATTTAGATCACTGAATAAGCTGGGCCAATTTAAATAAAATAGAGCCAAATGCAAGATAAGGAATGTAGGCCATTCCTACACAATGGGGGGACTATCCTAGAAAGCAGTGTCTCAAAAGGATATAGGGGTCATAGTGGACAATGTGAGCTCCCAGTGGGATGGTGTGGTAAAAAGGAACAATGCTATCCTTGGATGTACAAAGAATGGAGTGGAGAATAGTAGAAAGATGATTTTTAGCTCTGTACATGGCACTGAGACCAGTATTAGAATACTAAGTCTAGTTCTGATGTCCACGTTTCAAAAAAGGTATTGATAAATTGGAGAGAGTTCAGAAAAGAGCTACAAAAATTAGTTGAGTGCTGGAAAAAAATGTATTTTAGTGGAAGACTTAGAGCTTTTATTTGTTTAGTTTATCAAAAAGAAGATTGAGAAGTGACTTGATTAGTTTGTAAGTATATTCACAGCAAGAAAATACCAGGTAATAAAGGGCATTTTAATCTAGTGGAGAAAGGCATAACAAGAACAAATAGCTGGATGTTAAAACTAGACATTCAAATTAGAAATGAAGCACACATTTTTAAGTGAGAGTGATTTAACCATCGGAACAAACTCCCTAGGGAAGTGGTGAATTCTCCATCCCTGGAGATATCCAGATCAAGACTGGATGCCTTTCAGGAAAATACATTGTACTCAAACACAAGTTATTTGGCTTCCTACAGGAGTAACTGGGTATTCTTCTTTGAGTGGCTCTGCATATTCCCACTTCTGGGTACTGCGACACGTTGTGCTGCCTTACGTCAGAATCTTCTTCTAACAGTGTAAACTAGAGCATTCATGCTCTCCCCTCCCCATCCCCATCCTTCCCTGTAGCGTCCCCAACTTTCTGAGGGAGAGGCTATGTAGGGGGCAGAATGCCCTCTCTACCTCAGTTCTTTCCAGCTGTATGCCTGTGCAGATGTGGTTTGCTCTGGTGTCTTCAGAGTCAATTTTTTTTTCTTTCTTAGAAATAGTCACTGTTAGCGCTTTCAATATACTTAGTGTTTTCCTGGTATTGGGTTATGTAGGAATTGAAGAAACAGAGGAAGCTACACTTTGAGAAGTGTACTTCCTGCCCAGCTGTCTTCCTGGTATCTAGTGACTATGTGCAGTGCATCAAGAGGGGGAAATGCCTACTGGATGTTCAATTTGCTGGACTCTTACTCCCAGAGTCCACAAGGGAGGATGTCTATTTTTCAGCTCTTCCTTCTGAAAGAAACTCTTGAGGTTATACCCTCTGGATCCAGTCAGGCCTTGCATTTTAGATCTAAGAGGCCAGTCTGCCCTGTAGCTACCAGCGCCATATTACTGAAGGATTTCAAGAAGCTGAAAGGCCAGAGTCTGTTCCTGAGGCTCCCTCAGTCAATCAACTGAAGCTATAGGTGTCTGAACTGAGGGCCAGGTGGCTAGATCTGACTGCTCTGGAGCCAGAAGAGAGGTTCAGAGACAGTTTGGCCATCCACACCGGTGCTGTATCTACGAGCTGCAGGACCAGATTCAGGAAGATGGAATCAATCAGTGTGTCAGAATCTGGGCCCTCAGCACCTAAAGTTCCATCTGTTGCAGCTCTAAAGAAAGAGGCAAAGATAGAGACAAAACAGCTGCTGTTAGTGCTGCTGGTTCCCATGCATCAGAACTATCGGATACGTCTGATTCGGACAAGGCTGATACGTTTCTGAAGTGGAGATCCTTTCCACCCCATCTCCAGTAAGGAGAAATGATTCATGTATAACATTGGATCCAATGTTGTCTACCTCTTTGGAGCTGTTGGTGGTCCTGGCAACATCCTCTGTTCCTGAAAGCTGTGTCACTGTGGCTGCCCAAGTTCACCTTGCAGCTCCGGTTCATTCATCAGATCCAGGTGTGAACCACAGGGTTTCAAGGAGGCATGTTTCCACGGTTCCAAGACCATCTTTTTCATCCTGTTAAGGAGAGGCCAGAAGCCTCTGGTTTTTCCCCGGACCCCCCCCATCAATCCTTCCTTCTAGGATCCCTACAGGGTCCCCTCAAAGAGCTGGATCTCCATACTTACCTCTGGATCCACTATTATTCCTGGTGACAGGTTTCAGAAGGGTAGCCATGTTTGTCTGTATCAGTAAAATAAATGGACACAAATCAGGCATCAAGAATTGTAACATTCAAAAACCAGCAGGAGAGCACCTCAATCTCCCTGGACACTCAATAACAGACTTAAAAGTTGCCATTCTTCAACAAAAACAGACTTCAACGAGAAACTGTAGAACTGGAATTAATTTACAAACTTGACACCATCAAATTAGGTTTGCATAAAGACTGGGAGTGGCTGGGTCACTACAAAAAATAATTTTCCCTCTGACACTCGCACCTTCTTGTCAGCTGTTGGGAATGCACCACATCTACCCTAATTGAATTGGCCTCATTAGCACTGACCCCCCACTTGGTAAGTTTCAGAGTAGCAGCCGTGTTAGTCTGTATTCGCAAAAAGAAAAGGAATACTTATGGCACCTTAGAGACTAACAAATTTATTTGAGCATAAGCTTTCGTGAGCTACAGCTCACTTCATCGGATGCATTTGGTGGAAAATACAGTGGGGAGATTTACACACGCACGCACACACACACACACACACACACACACACACACACACACAGAGAGAGAGAGAACATGAAACAATGGGTTTTATCATAAACACTGTAAGGAGAGTAATCATGTAAGATGAGCCATCACCAGCAGCAGGGGGGGAAAGGAGGAAAACCTTTCATGATGACAAGCAATGTAGGCCATTTCCAGCAGTTAACAAGAACATCTGAGGAACGGTGGGGGGTGGTGTGGAGGGGAGAAATAACATGGAGAAATAGTTTTACTTTGTGTAATGACTCATCCATTCCCGGTCTCTATTCAAGCCTAAGTTAATTGTATCCACTTCGCAAATTAATTCCAATTCAGCAGTCTCTCATTGGAGTCTGTTTTTGAAGCTTTTTTGTTGAAGGATAGCCACTCTCAGGTCTGTAATCGAGTGACTGGAGAGATTGAAGTGTTCTCCGACTGGTTTTTGAATGTTACAATTCTTGACGTCTGATTTGTGTCTATTTATTCTTTTACGTAGAGACTGTCCAGTTTGACCAATGTACATGGCAGAGGGGCATTGCTGGCACATGATGGCATATACCACTTGGTAAGGCAACTCCTGTCTTTTCATGTGCTGTATATTTATACCTGCTACTGTATTTTCCACTGCATGTATCTGATGAAGTGGGTTATATCCCATGAAAGTTTATGCCCAAATAAATTTGTTAGACTTTAAGGTGCCACAAGGACTCCTCGTTGTTGTTCCTGGTGCATTCTGTCTGATCCAGACCCAGATTCTTACTAGGAGAAAGATAGAGGAAGAATGCGGAGACCTGTCGCTCTGTTCATACCAGCCTATGCTCTGCCTCCTGTAGGCATGTTCTTAAACTACAGTTACTGGGGAGACTGGCAATCCTGGAGCCTGTGGCCTTACTGGAGGCCACCTTAGGAATTTTTCAGTTATCCTCTGTGTGGCTGGAGAGGTAATGCCAGATCCTTTATACAGGAAACAACCCAGCGATCCCACGGATACAACTCCTATGGATCTGTCAGCGATACAGATAACTATGTCTGAAAAGCTGTCTGAGGAAGAAGTTACCTCCTGCTCAAAAAGAGGAGCTGTTTGGAAACGGACTATGAATCCGATTTATTGGTGGATGAATAAGTGGGGCTGTCTCTAGCCTCCTCTCCTTCTGTGGACGCTACTAAGTTCCACTGTTTGTTGGATCATATCGTTGATATATTGTATAGTCAATTACTTGACCACTGTTTGGTTTATCTAATATATTCAAGGGACCAAAAAATCAATGTCAGTCAGATTTATTGCTATAATCCAGTAATACTGGGAAAAGATTCTGAATTATACCAGTCTCTGGGAAACAGTCTCATGCAGCATTGTTACATTCACCTTACACAGAAGTTGTGTTCCCAAAATTACATCCCTAATACCATCTTTTATCCCCTACCTGTTTACCACTAAATGGTGGTATGTACGTCATCTGAAACTAGATTTAACCAATCAGCTTTCTACCTTGTTTTTCAGGTACCATGATGCATGTGTTCAAAACAAAGAGATACATTCCAGGTACTAAGGGCATGACAGCACCTCTCAGGTCTGTACTAGGGTTGAACAATCATGTCATGGCCTCTTTCTCTGGGACACTTCAGTACTGGCCTCAGAGAGTAACTCCCTTCCTGTTATGATAAAGCACTCATCTGTCTTGCTGGTCTTGACTTAAGCCAAAACTTTCTTCAGTGAATGCAAGGGGATACTTAGCATAAGTGGGCAGGGTTATATAAAAAGCATAGGCCAATTTAAACTATATTACTGCTATTATGTTACTATTATGTGCTTAATCTATACTGTTGTGTGGTGTGGATAATATGTTTAGGTAATGTAATGTATATCTATATCTAAATATGCTAGCCTAGTGTATATTAGTCAACGGTATGGTGTCCACTTTTAATCTTCTTGCAGTGCCTGTGAAAGATAATTTTCACATGGTGTTTGATATCCTTGGTGCTACTTGCAGTAAAATATCATAACTACTTTTGGATACTTTTGCTACAGACAGCTGAATTTGTGTGAGTGATGTCTGCCTCTTCTGAGAATGACAAGTTGCATCAGATGCCCTCTGAGGGGTTTTCCTTCTTTCATATCCACCCTATTCCTAATTCAATTGTGGAGGCTACTGCCAGTAACAGGGAAATATCTGAACAGTCATACTCCATCCTAACTGATAAAAATTAGAAGAGGCCTGATTCGTTGGAGAGGAAGGTGTTCTCTTCATTGTCCCTCAGTGTTGCATGGCAAATTATCAGGCAGTTATGGCCTGCTACCAATTCCATTTATGGTAAAAGATTACATTTTTTTTTTTTTTTACAGGATTTACTTGACCAAAGAAGATTGGTGAATCCCATATTAATGGAAGGCCAAAACGTAGCCAAATGTTCCCTTAGGGCCTTTTTTGAGACTTTGGACTCTGCTGCCAGAACGTTGATATCTGCTCTGAGCATCAGGAGGCATGCCTGTTTTGTTCTTCCTCCCTAGCTCTAGACACGAAAATTAAGTTGAAGGACCTTCCCTTTGAAGGGGAGGGTCTTTTCAATGTGAAGACAGACAAGTTACTGGAAATATTAAAGGAAGTGAAATGGATAGCCACGGTTTGGGTTTGATTTCCTCTGCTAGGAGACCCTCTGTTTTTCTGGTATCAGAGACAGCCCTACCCCCCAGTCTTGGTCTTACTTTTAATCAGGGTAGAGACTTCAATAATACCAGCAACCTGCATCCTTCCAGAGTCGTCATAGTAAGAGGCTTTTCAGACTGAGGTCTAAGTCTAAAGAACCAGCATCCTCAGCAGCATCTTAGCCATGGAACAACAAGCCTCAGTTCTGATAAGATAATTGGCTCATTCCCAGCTCTCACTGAGCTCCAACCTGCCCTTCTTTGCAGAGGGGCTAGCTCACTTTATCAACACATGAAGACTAATTATGTCAGATCAGTGGGTTCTAGAGATTGTAGAAAGGGGCTATGCCATACAATTTGAAAGATTATCTCCCACACAATCTCCTCTATCCTTCTCTCTCCAGCAATCCCTCTCATGATGGTATTCCTCTTGCAGAAGTATTAAAAATTGCTTCTAATAGGAGCGGTTAAGAGGATCCTAAATACCCAAGAATCAGAGCTTTTATTCCTATTATTTTCTTGTGCAGGAGGAGGACAGGGGTCTTTGTCTGATTCTAGACTTACCGGAATTGAACAAGTACATTTGGAAGTTCCATTTTTACATGTTGACTTTGACCTCCATAATCCCTTCGTTGTTGCTCATGGATTAGTTTGTGACTCTCTATTTAAGTGATAAATTTTTCATATATTGATTCATCACATCCATCACAAGTACCTCTGGTTTTAGTGGCCAGATGACATTTCCGGTACAAGATGCTTCCATTTGGCCTCTCCATTGTGCCCAGAGTTTTCACAAAATGCCTTTTTGTGGAAGCCTCTCATTTGAGAAATCAGAGTATTTTTGTTTACCCTTATTTGGATGATTGGTTACTAATGCCTGCTGTCTGTGAGGAATTGTTAAACCATATTGTCTTTACAGCCAGATCTCTGGCACCTTCTGATCTGCCCAAAGTCAATTCTCTATCCTACTCACAGGATTCCTTTAATAGGCTCCATACTGTACTCTGTGAAAGGGAGAACTTTTCTATCAGAGGACAAATTTCTCAAAATGAGCTAGTTTTTTATTTAAAATTCAATGTTGCTGCTCAGAGTAAAACCCTTTTTGGGTCTTATGGCAGCCACTACTTAACATGACTCCATTTGCTCGACTAAGAATGAGAAATATGCAGCACTGGATATCTCGGGTCTACACATAAAGTCAGGACAGCCTCCATACGTTGATCACAATACCTCAGATCATCATAGCCTCCCTAAAACGGTGGTCGGTCAGAACGAATTTGTTTAGAGGTATGTGCAGTTCAGTCCCCCAGACCTATTGCCAATGGTGATGTCAGATGCATCAAGCAAGGGCTGGGGAACCCTTCTGAATCAGTTGACAGTTCAAAGGCAGTGGTCTTAGCAGGAGACAGCTCTCAGATGCATGAATGGTCCCTAAAGGATTAATTGATTCAGACCATAGTCTCCAGCTGGGTTGACCAAAGGTGGACCTGTTTGCAACAAGGTCCAACAAAAATTGTTCTCTTCTGTTCCAGTGTTGGGAGGGACTGTCTGTCTCTATCAGATACTTTCCTTCTACGCTGGGGAAAGGCTGGATGTATGCCTTTTTCCCCCTTTCCATTAATCCAGGAGCTACACCAGGACAAGATGACTCTTGTTGTCCTGGATTGGCCATGTCAACAGTAGTTTACCGATCTTCCGCAACTATCTGGCAGAATCTTTATGCATCTTCTTCTGTCTCCGGACTTCTTGTCTCAACGGGAGGGCAAAATCTGGACCCAAAGTCTCTTCACTTGATGGAGTGGGTGATAAGACATTAGGTTTGTCTGCTCTTGAGTAGTCGTGTTCTTCCCCTGTGCAGGATGTACTAATTATCTCCAGAAAACAGTCCACTAGAAGCTGTTACCATTTAAAGTGGACCAGATTTCAAGCATGGATGAAGGGAAAACCTGATTCTCCTGTATCTGCTTCCATTCCTTGTGCTCTGGGATTATTAACTCTTGAGACTTTAAGTATATTATCCAACTCATCATTAAAAGTTCATTTGGCAGCTCTCTCAGTATATTATACTTTAACTGATGGAAGATCGCTGTTTTGTTCATTGTTCGGTCAAATGTTTATCAAATGTGTATTCCCCTGTTAGAGATCCTGTCCCTTCCTGGATCTAAATTTGGTGTTGGCCAGGTAGGTAAAATTGCTTGTTGAACGGGCTGAGTGTTCTACCGTTCACCAAGATGGATTTCATTTTCAACATTATGTCAATCAGGAGAGTGAATGAATTGAATGTTTTTGTGGTTGATCCCTCTTTCACTTCTTTTTATAAAGACAAGGTAGTTATCTGGTTCTGATCCCAGGTTCTTACCTATGGCGGTGTCTGATTTTCACATGAAGCAGACAGTGAATTTGCCAGTTTTCTTCCTTCACTTTAATAAGGGGGAATTTGGTCTACATGGTCTGGATGGCAGAAGGACACCCATTTACTATTTAGATAGAACTTGGGAGCTTTTGTAAATTGTCGACAGTGTTTGTGTGTCTCTCTAAAAATTGAGTGGATTATATGGTTTCTACCCAGACTGTATTTTGATGAATTAAACAATATGTTGCTGAATGTTACATGCTAGCAAAAGTTCCTGTACCTGCTTTGGTTCAACCATATTCCAGCTGAGCTTGTGGCTACTTCCTTTGCTTGTCTTAGGCATGTACCAATTGCTGAAATTTGCAGAGCTGCAACTTGGACTTCAGTGCACACTTTCACTAAAGCAGTGTTTTGGACCTGGCCTCTCAGATAGATGCTGGTTTTGGTAAAGTGGTGCTGCATCCCCTATTCAATTAGGACTTTGTTCCTGCCTTCAGGTCAGTTTTCAGCACTGCTTAGCAGGCTATCCTGTAAGTGGAACTATGCAGAGCCACTCGAAGAAGTGAAGGTATCTTATTTGTAACTATGGTTCTTCAAGATGGCTCTGCATACATACACTTTCCACCTGCCTTCCTCTGTCCGGGTCTTTGTTCGGTGTATCTGGCTTTGCGGTGGAAGGAACTGAGGTGGGAAGAGTCCTCTCTATAGCCTTGCCCTCAGAATGTTAGTGAAATTTAGGGGAGGGGTGGGGGATGCAAGAGTGAGTTAGCTAACATTGCTAGAAGACTGTTCTGCAGCAAGGCACCACAAAGTGGCTCATTAGCCAGAGGTGTGACTAGGAGCCAACTTGAAGAACTTCAATTTAAACCTCATAAATTTTTTGGCCTATGTTGGGAGGTCAGTCTAGGTGATCTAATGGTCCCTTCTACCCTTAAATGTTTTTTTAACTTGACAAACATTTTGCAGAATTATAGCCTCCACTAATATACGGTTATGGGACTGCAGTGATGGGAAGCTCTGCTAGATAACATGGAATTTGCCATTGAATTAGTCACATTATATGCAGCTTTTCTTCTATGCAATAGATTTTGAATTTATATTTATTGCTTTAACAACTAGAAGACAAAACCAGAAAAAAGTCTAATCTACCTCACTGTTGAGAAAAGCAAGAGGGAAATCTAGCAAACCCATATATAAATGGGAGAACGCTATGATTTAGGAAATTTTTTTTTACTCTTAATATAAGAGGTGGGTTTTAGGGGGCCCAGAACCCAGGAAATAAGTGTCAGTACCTATAAAGAAGATTAGCATATGTCTGGCTATGTTCTGTTGGCTGCTCCTGGCCTTTTAACCATTCTGGGAACTTTCAGAAGATGATCTGTGTATTGCATGTCCTTGCAGGCAGGGTTTTTCTCTTAAAAAAAAAAAATACTTGATCACACTAGAAATCCCTTTTTCTTCACAGGCTTTTCTTTTGTGTGTTTAAAGATTCAATTGGTGCCCCTCAATTAATTCCCTGTGATTCAGTGAATTCTCTGAATGCGTTATGCTTTTGGGTAATTGTCTGCAAAAACCCTGTGGAACGTGTAGTTGGATTTGTTTATATAACTCTTATGCAGAAATATTGCTCCATGACCTTTTACGATTGAGAGAGAATATTTTTCCTCACCTTGGAAAAATCTGTGACTGCTGAAAGTTTTATGGCACCCTACATTCCTTATTTTGCTGTTTTAAAAAGTAATGCTCATTAGTGATACCTAAATATAGTAAAAAGAAAAGGAGTACTTGTGGCACCTTAGAGACTAACAAATTTATTAGAGCATAAGCTTTCGTGAGCTACAGCTCACTTCATCGGATGCATTTGGTGGAAATGCATCCGATGAAGTGAGCTGTAGCTCACGAAAGCTTACGCTCTAATAAATTTGTTAGTCTCTAAGGTGCCACAAGTACTCCTTTTCTTTTTGCGAATACAGATTAACACGGCTGCTACTCTGAAACCTAAATATAGTAGAGGACAAGTTAAGTGCACAGGTTCCAACTCTTAATAGGGCTTATATGGCATCAAGAAGTTCATATAATACTTTCAAAAATAACTGCTTGGCCTTTCGCACTCTTAAAATTGCATCCAGATGTGGCTCTCTAAACGTGGCAGTGGCTTCACATGCTGATGTCTGAGTGAAGAGGATGTGTTAAATCAGATGAATGGTAGTGATTTTGGCTGTTGTTTCATCCGTGAAGATCATGTCATTGAACTTCATGTTGCTTTCAAGCCATTCTAGGGCTTTGTTTGTTGCAACTGTTAGTACTTACTGACCTCCAGAAACAAAGGGCAATGCGTATTAGAAGAATATTCATTCTGTTACAGTTTTTACATTATTATATTGTACATCATACTTTTTATACATTTAATTTCAGTGCGTGTGCTTTATTTTATTACATTCGATGTCACTGTGTCTTTCTGTAGCGCCAGTTGTTCTTTTGATCAATTCAGTTCACATTTCTGGGGGTTATGCCCACCTCAAACTTTCTCCTGTGTGTTCATTGATCTTAGGTGAAGCTCCCAATCTTCTTTGAAATCACTTCTCTTTTTGAATATCACTTCAAGATAAAGAAAAAGGACAAAACTAGACGCAAACTGCCTTGATATAGTACCATTTCTCTGTATTCACCATATGCATTTCCTTGGAGATCTCCTCTTATCCATTGCATGGAGGTCCAATGACAAATATCTCAAAGGACTGGAACAAGAAATTTGGATGCCCATCCCAGCAAGTAGTGTGTTCCTCTGTGTAGCATCTCCTAGAGAATAATGCTAAACTTTCAACTAATCTTGACCAAGTTACAACTGATAAAATTCTTCATCTTTTCATGAAATTTGGTATACAGCTCTATTTAAGTAATCTTTTTTTAAACAGCTTATGAGCGAAGACCCACCAATTGGTGGTCAAGCCTTTTTACTCCCAATCATTCCAACAGTGTTAAAAGGCTGCTTGACTCACAGGTGGGGGACAAAGTCAGTTTCTTGGCAGTACCAGCTGGTATTCCATCGTGAACTAACTGCAGCATGTCAAGATGGAGCAGTGACAGATCATCCGATGAGACATGAAGGCTCTTCAGTTCCTTAGCAAAGACAGCATAATCATGGAATTTATGGAAACAAGACATCGGAAGGGTGATGTTGAGGAAGGTGCCAAAGTAATACTTCACCAGAAATGTCCCAGAGATGGCAGGCAGTGATTTGAAGTAAAAGTTCTCCAGATAGGAGGTACTGTAATTTGAACCACTATTCTGTGTTGTGTTCCACATGCTTCTGGAGCATGATGGAATACTACAAATGTTCCACCATTTATTAACAACTAAGTTTCACTATTTCTCTTCCTAGATTTCCTCTTCTTTCAAGAGCATTGGAGATGTTGTGATGACTTTGAGATGAGACAAAAAAGTCAAAAGAAAGCAAAGTAAAATGAAAACGTAGCTGAGAGAATAGAACAAAATCAGGGCCATTGTTGAAAACCCAGTCCAGGAAATCTTGGAGTTCTGGAAGAGGAGAAAATGTATCATGAACACAGGGAATGGAAGTCTGAGGGTAAGACCTGGATATTGGCCTTACTACAGTTACAATTTATATTTCCTCATGTAGTCTCATTGCTTTAGCTAATTTCTTGATGTTGATCTATTTTTGAGACCAGAACATTGTTGCAGTTTCAGTTGTATACAGATTAAAATTGCCTTATTCAAGTCTGTGCTTGTTGGGTGGGTTTAATCAGGTCCAGGAACCTTCCTCACAAGTTGTAAAAATGAAGGAAAATTGAGCTATTCGTCTTCCTTGCTGAGTTGCCCTGTCCACCAACTAACCTGTACTTTGTACAGCAATTGTGTTGTCTTGTATTTTTGTGTCCTCATTCTGTAGCATATTGCGGAATTCTCCTTGCTGAATCTCTGTCAGCTCTCTAGAAACTACTGTGTGTCAATAATTGTCCTTATTCACATGTTTTTCAGGCATGGAAGTTCCTGGAATACATCAAGAACGCCATCCTCGACCTTGAAAGGCTTAAGCTACCATCCTATGTAGATGTGTTTGATTTCCTGAACACCATCACTGCCATATGAGGATGAGGTGCTCATCAGTATACTGCCCATGGAGGTGCAGAGATAAACCTGAGAAAATCGGATTCTACCTGTCCATTTGGGGAAAGAGCTCAAGAAACTAAGTAGGAAATTGAAACAATTGAGTTCAAAGTGCAGGCATGGACTCAGGAATGGTAGCCAGGGGAGATTACATTGCAAGAATTTGCTGTTAGGCTTCCTGCCTTTCTTATTTTGCGGTGATGGACTTGCCAGGGATATTGCAGACTGAAGATTGAGTGATCAAGGACATCAGCATCTTCAGTGGATTCTCCTAGATGTCTGCTCTGTTAGTGCCTGCGCACAGCATTCTTCATCTGTGGCTGCTGAAACTTTTCTGCCCTACATGTATTCTCATCCCCAGTTTTTGATGATTAGCTGGAGTTCACTAGTGTAGAGCTGAATGTTATTGTTTTGGAAGTCACCAAAAAACACACAAGATCTTCAGAAACAGCACTGCTGAAGCCTACTGCAAATAGCCAAGGAAAGCCAGCGTGCAATCGGTCAATGGAAAATCTCTACTGTTTGAGAACTTTGTGGGTTGAAGTGAAGCAGAAGGAAAACTATTTTCAGGCTTAGACAATTACTAGTATTTTTGATTACAGTTAAAATCAGTGAGGGTGGAACATTTTCAGCATTCCATCATCAGATCTTAAAAAATACCCCAAAAACCAAAAAAAAACACTCTCCAAAAAACCCACTGGAGCACATAGTAATTGCTTTCCTTTTGAATTGAATAAAGTTATTTTTGTTGATTGTGTTACTTTAATGGAACTTTAAGATCTTATAATCTTTAAAAGGGTCTTTGCAAAGACAGGTTTGAGATAAACTTGAGTTTTAACTCTTTGATTCCACCTCAAGTGGTTACTTTTCTGTGAGATGGTAGAATGTTTGTTTAGTATCCTGTTGGTTCTTAAGGGAAAGGTGGAAGTTCTTGGAATAGAGAGAAGGAAAGGTGCTATATGATCTCAAAAGCATCAGATTCTGAAGCTGTTCACTGAGAGGAAGTGCTCAGCACCTGATCATTTTTTAGAGGAGATATGGAAAAGCTTGCCATCCTCTTGTTGCCACGCACAGTTCTAGTGATCATAATGCTACTTGGGTCAACTATTGTTCATTAACCCTTGTGATATCAGTCAGACCTTGGCACAGATAAGATTGTATTCTTGAAATCCCTCTAAAGTTAAAGAAATACATAGCTACGTAAGTAAATGAATAATGAGTAAATGAATCAAATGCTTTTACTGAATGTAACCTTTTCTAGCAGTATTGTAACAGGTAAACTCCAATCAGTTATAATCAGCTTCTGAGGAGAGTGGAGTTTCACATTGTTTGAATTGGATCTCTTTATTGCCTTCATTCATTTCTATAAACCTGTGCCCCAAAAACATATTCACCTTTGCTCTAACATTCTTAGGCAGTCCCATGTTTATGCCTCTTGACCCATCACAGTTCACTTTGCTAACCAAAGATTTGTACTGTTGGTCTCCACTAAAACATTCTGCTAGTCTTATGGAGAAACTGAGGGAAAGTTTGACAATTTCATTCTCTTTATTGGTCTGATAGATAAGAGCATTAAGACTATCTGTGGCCCATCAGCAGTAGGTCTCCTGCATACAAGGCCTACCTTCTGAATATTAATATTCCTGTTGTCTGATCCTTCTCCACTTGTGTGTACTAAATTATTCTTCTCTGAAAAATGATTATTTAAAAATGGTATTATAGAAAACTAGATTCATTTTTTTTCATTTATTTCTTTTCTACCATCTCAAAAACTCTAAATCTTACCTGAACAGCACACTCATCCTGGACTTCTGCATTACAACTGAAGACTAATGGGGTTGTACTAGTGTAAATGGGGACATAATCTAGCCACTGAAATATTTATTGATGATACATGAGAGAGAGAGAACCCAGCTCCTCTTTCAGATGCCAGGTTGAATTTGCTGTGCTAGCTGTTTGAGAGGGAGAAGGGGAATCTCTTATTTGTAAGTTGAGCAAACTTGGAATGGAAATCATTGAGAAATGTGGAACCCCACATTAACCCTTTAAGTCACTTTTCTGAGTGGAACTGCTGTTTAAACCTTTCAAAACACTAGGTAATTTTTTATATGATATAGGGGAGAGTATCTTCCATCTGTCCACTGGAAGAGTAGAAACAAATGTATCTCTTTGAATATCAGGTCTTCTTAATGCATTAGTGTGTGTTACTCCTGAGGGAATTCTGCTCACCCCTAGCCTTTCTCATTCAATCAGGCACATCTTCCCCTGTCCCCATGTGTCCTTGCACCCCTGGTCCACATGTCCACCCCCACTCAGTCACCCACTCCCCTCATCTCCATGTGGCCCTGCACCCCCTTCCCTTGTCCCTGTGTGGATCTGTACCTGCTCGCCACCCTATGTCCCTGTACCCCCACCCTTTTCCCCACATGTCTGTGCCCCCACTCAGCCATCCTCTGTCCTTATGTAGCTCTGCACCCCCTCCCCCATCACCATGTGGCCCTGCCCCTCCACTCCCATTCAGCCCTTGCCCCAGTCTGTCCACCCCCACTAGCCCTTATGAGCCCTGTCTGACCCCCCCCCCAGCACCCCATGCTGGCTCTCTCCCTAGAGCCTGTCTCTCCTGAACTGGCCTGACGGGCACTTCTCTAGCTGTCTGGGAGCTGTTGCTTTGTTCTATTGCCACAGTGCCTTCTGGTGGGCAAAACAGCGGAACTGCACCAACATTTCAGCAGAAGCTTTTTTTTGCGCAAAAAAATTAAAAATACATATGGCTCATTAATTATGCGCACACACAGTAGTGCAGAATTCCCATAGGAGTAGAGATTTTACTACTGAAAGGGAGAAATAGATAAAACTAGACTTACCGGGTATTCAGTGGAATAATATTGCTGTTAGTATTTGGCATTGTGATTCCCCTCTTCCCCAACTTCTTCTGAGAAATAAAAATGCTGCATGACATTTCTGATGATTGAGACATATGTCAAAAGATACAGTAGGCGACTTTGGGAAATGTATGTGAAGTGTAGGGAAATTTGCTATTGAACACAGCACCCAGCCTCACTAGATAATTGAACTATAAGAATGTCTTGAGCTTAGAATTTAGTTTTAATCTTCGTGCCAGTGAGTGAGCTGCCTGGGATGACAGCATATGTACGTATGCGTTCCTTCTAAATTCAGAACATCTGTGTCTCAAACAAGGAAATTGGGGCATCTTGAGGACCATGTGGTGGAATCTGCAGAGATTTTAACTGTCCCCACTTTACAGCAGATATTAAATTAACTAATAAAGATAACTACTTGGAACAAACTTTAAATAAACTAATTGAATAGTTGTCAGGCCTTGGAGGTTTATTAGATAGAGGAGGTATGTGCCTTATTTTTGTGTGATATGGTGTTTTAAGAGTTCCCACCTCTCTTCAGACTGGAAAAAAGCCCAAATTCCTTGAGAATTTGGGCCTGTGGGTGGCTGGGAATCATATTTTAAAAAATGTTTCAGTTTATAGGCAGTCTAAGACCCTGCTCCTGCAGATGTGCACTGTACTTTAAGCACATGCATAGTCCCACTGAAGTCATGATACAATACAGTAGTCTATGATTAAATGTATTGTTCTATATAGTAAAGAGGGGCTTAAAAATAGAAAGAAAATAATAGATATCTAGAAAATTGAGTTAAACTGAAAATCAATAAGAAATAGGCAGATGTAAAAGTGACAAAGCAGGAGAACAATAACAGCCTCTTTAGAAGAGATATCTGTGGGTAGTTGTCTGATTGCATCTCTTTCTGAATATCTGAAGTGTGGGGTGCTGCAGGGTGCCATTTGGTCACTCTTTTGTTCAATTTGTATATGGGGCTGTTGGGAGGACTAGCCATGAGGTGTGGTGGTCTCAACATCCTGATCATACTCAACTTAGTTGATAAAATTCAGCTCCTCAGCCAATGTCGAGCTGAGATTAGGACATGCATGAGAGTGAACTGGCAGAGGCTCAACGCAAATGAGAGGGGAGGGGAGGGGTGGGGGAAATAGCTGTGGGAGATGGTAGAAGTAATAACAGTCCCTTTGACTGAGGGAGTGTGTCTGCCATTAGTCACTAGGGTTTGGAATTTAGGAGTGATTTTAGACCCCTTGCTACTTTCTGACCATCATATTACAGCAAAAGCCCAGTCAGCTTTGTACCAGCTGCATCTGGAGAGGAGGCAGTGACCTTTCCTTTTGTATGTGGGCATTGCCACTATTATCCATATCTTTGTCACCTCAAGATTAGACTGTTGCAATGTGCTGTACATGGAGCTATTCTTTAAAACCATTCAGAAACTGAAGCTGGTTCAGATAGAGGTGGCTCACTTACTGAATGGGGCATCTCATAGGTAACGTATGATCTGGGTTTGACACTGGCTGCCAGTTGGTCTGAGTATAGTTTTAGATTTTCGCTAAGATCTGTAAAGTTCTAACTGGCCAGGGATCACCTCTCTCCCTGTGCCAAGCTGCCACGGCTGTGGTCAGCAGAGGCGCTCGAGCTGAATCTCCCTTATTATAAAAGAGAAGGGGCAGCTGGTAGGCTGTTCTCTGTGAGGTCTCTGAGATCCTGGAATTTGTTTGATGCCTTGTTCAAATATAGCCTGAATTTGGTGACCTGGCATGCTACAAAAGACATCTGTTTGAAAGGGTTTTGGGTAAAGGCTCAGAGTATGCTTTCCACAATGATAAAGTGATGAAAAGGAGTTACTGTAGGTGGCTGGCTGAACTGATCATTTGCTGCTGCTGAGATGTAACTGTATAATTAATGGTGTATTAGTGCAGGGGTTCTCACAACAAATTTTTTGGTGGCCTCAGAGTGCAGCCACCAACTTTTGATGGTGACTGCGCTGACAATTTTTCCTAAAATACTTAATTAACTTTAGGAGAAACAAATAAATATGCACATGTACATGTCCAAATCATTGTAATTTATTTATGTAGGGGTTTTTTAGACTCAGTAATAAAAATAATGTACAGTGTGTCTATTCTTTACTGGACCTAAACAGAATAGAAACACAAATAAGGTGCTTTACATATTCTTCTGTTTTTTGTTGTTGTTTTGCTTTTTTGATTTTTTTTAATTGCTAGCTAGTAAGTCTGCTGCTGTGAAAAATGATATTTAATATACTTACTCAGCCTCGACAAGCCCTGGGACAAGTTAAGCCCTGGTGGGGAGGTGGACAGGGAGGCCGCAGGGCCCAGGGATTATGGCGTGAATGGTGAGCCTGGGTCCAGAGCCCAAAGACCCGTGGCCGAAGTGCCCCCACCCTTCCTCCTCCCATGGAAAGTGGGGAATTCACCAGCTATCTGCACCTCCAGTGTTTGTGTCTCCGGAGGGGGGCAGGGCCCAACCACTGCTGGTGGCCATGGGGGAAGGGCCACTGCTCCCTCCTGCCCCCCCCCATCACAGCCCAGGAGGCTGTGGCCGCAAGAAAAGCCCCTGCTGACGGCATTTGAGAAACACTGTGTTAGCGTGCCTAGAGCCCTGGATAGGTATCTTTTTAGTTATTATGTAAATGAAAATAAATAAGAGGATCTTGCTTGGTGCAGTGATGTGGCCAAATAAAAGAAAATGGCTAGGACTACCTTGTGACCTGGTGGTGATTCCAGGATGCTGTTGGCAGTCTATGCAAATTAGAGCAGCCTAATGGCTGCTGAAACTCAAGCTAGAAGACTGGACTGGTACAGAGTGGCTCCAAGGGTTTTTCAGAGATTTGGGTGTGAGTCTGTCAGTATTTCAGAGGAGTATGTCAATTGGATCTCATAAGGCATGGGGGAAATCCCTTGTTGAAAACTGAGGTGGGCCAATTGTATACACACAATGCTAAAATTGTTTATTTTTCATCTTATATTGAAGATTTATGCAGTCTTGAGAGTTTAAGATATTTTGTTGGTGTTTTAATATCTAAGCTCAAATTCCTGGAAGCTAAAGTGTCATCATTATTTATTATGTATTATCTCATATGGGGAAAACCCAGGAGAAGTGGTGAATGGGTAGGGTGGTTTTGATTTTTAACATTGATTTTAAGAGGTATTTTGCCTTTTTTGTATTCTTTTCTATAGCCATCAATGGAAGTTTATAAAGTAAGCCCATTAAAATTTTAGATTTTGAATGATATAAAAAAGCAGATGCCAAACAGGAAGCTCTGGAAAAAGTTTGGTGTATTGTATTTTTGTAGCTCACCAATACAGTTTAAATTCTAAGAGAATGTGCCATCCTCTGTGTAATGAGGGAACCAGAATTTCCCCCCTTTTTTCTTCTATTGACTGTGCTGTTATAGAAATGAAGTACTAATATAGTCTTTTTAAAGGGAAAAAAGGCATGAATTGAACATGGGACCATCTGAATAGAAACGGGAATTAGAATAACATGTTAATCTTAAGGTATGTCTACACTTGGAGCCAGGGTGTGATTCCCAATTTAAATAGACATATTTGCACTAGTGATCATTGAGCTAGTGGGCTAAAAATAGTAGTGCAGTGTGGTAGCATGGGCTAGCTACCTCAAATATATACCTGCCCAGACTCTGTGGACATGTGCTTGGGATGGCTAGCCAGTGCCACTGCTTGCCACTGTCTATGCTACCCTGAGTATACTAGCACTTTTAGTGCATTAACTCGAAAGCAAGCACGGGTATGTCTCCATGAGCTGGGAATCACATCCCCAGCTCCAAGCGTAGACGTAGACTTACAGAATGGCTGGTGAACTAGAGCACCTCCCAGGCTGATCTAATTTATATAGAGAAGCAGACTGGCACCGAGATGGCTTCATCTTTGGGCACTCCAAGCTACCTTTGCATAAACTGCACCCTACACAAGTTTCATTGAGCTTTGTCCAAAGTCATGTTCTGATTGGCTAGTTCTGTCGACTACACTTTAGCTGTGCACCGCAGTGGCAGGATCACTGAAACGAACTCTCAGTCCCTGCCCTTATATTACATAGGTGGGATTAAATATTAATGGGAAGCAAAATTAATAAGCAGTCTGTGTGATGGTGGGGGGAGGAGTTAAGAGTAATTATGGGGAGAATAGAAGAGCTGAAG
The DNA here is from genome assembly GCF_009764565.3 of Dermochelys coriacea. Classification (NCBI taxonomy): domain Eukaryota; kingdom Metazoa; phylum Chordata; order Testudines; family Dermochelyidae; genus Dermochelys; species Dermochelys coriacea. The sequence goes on from NC_050076.1 coordinate 49,936,724, forward strand.
GAGTTAAGTGTCAGTTATTTACTGTCCACTCTCTGGAAAGTGACGGACTCCTTTTTCATCAGCAGTTTATGACCTATTTAGCTACTGTTAAATGTAATTTTTGGTCTAAAAACTAAATTGGCAGCTATACTATAATACTACATTTGGACTATTTATTTCCATTGAGGCAACACCTGGAGACCTCATTTGAGGATCAGGACTCCATTGTGCCTAAGCACTGCACATAACAAAAGAATGGTCTGTGCCCCAAAGAGCTTGGGGTCAGAGTACAACATGGAGTCATAGAACTGGAAGGAATCTTGAGAGGTCATCTAGTCCAGTCCCCTGGACTCAAGGCAGGACTAAGTATTCTCTTCTAGATCATCCCTGACAGGTGTTTGTCCAACCTGCTCTTAAAAATCCCCAAGGATGGAGATTCCATAACGTCCCTAGGCAATTTATTCCAGTGCTTAACCACTCTGATAGTTAGGAAGTTTTTCCTAATGTCCAACCTCAATGACTCTTGCTGCAATTTAAGCCCATTGCTTCTTGTCCTATCCTCAGAGGTTAAGAACAACAATTTTTCTTCCTTCTCTTTGTAACAATCTTTTATGTAGTTGAAAACTGTTATCATGTACCCTCTCAGTCTTCTCTTCTCCAGACTAAACAATCCCATTTTTTCAGTCTTTCCTCATAGGTCATGTTTTCTAGACCTTTAATTTTTTTTTTTTTTTTGCTCTTCTCTGACCTTTCTCAATTTGTCCACATCTTTCCTGAAATGTGACGCCCAGAACTGGACACAATACTCCAGTTGAGGCCTGATCAATGTGGAGTAGAGCGGAAGAATTACTTTTCGTGTCTTGCTTACAATATTCCTGCTAATACATCCCAGAACGATGTTTGCTTTTTTTGCAACAGTGTTACACTGTTGACTCTCATTTAGCTTGTGATCCACTGACCCCCAGATTCCTTTCCGCAGTACTCCTTCCTAGCCAGTCATTTCCCATTTTGTATGTGTGCAACTGATTGTTCCTTTCTAAGTGGAGTACTTTGCATTTGTCTTTATTGAATTTCATCCTATTTACTTCAGACCATTTCTCTAGTTTGTCCCGATCATTTTGAATTGTAATCCTATCTTCCAAAGCACTTGCAATCCCTCCCAGCTTGGTATCATCTGCAAACTTTATAAGTGTACTCTATATGCCATTATCTAAATCACTGATGAAGATATTGAACAGAACCGGACCCAGAACTGATCCCTGCGGGACCCCACTCGTTATGCCCTTCCAGCCCAGCATGACTGTGAATCAGTAGTTGCATATCTAGTGTTGTTTATATATAAAAGAGTCGAAATGGTATGCAGCTGAAAGTGCAATTTGCTTTCTGGGGGCAATGAGAAGAGTCCAAATACATCTGTGAACTTTTTTTTTTTAAGTAAAATAAACACTTTTTTCTTCAGTGTTATAAATATATAAACTACTTTTTATGCTGGAAGGATACATTGCATAAATGGCCACAAACTCATAAAATGTATAATGAGCCACACTTACAGCAATAAGCCAAGGAAGGGTATGCATTAAATGCCATAGGTGTACTTCCCTGGGGTGAAAACATTTGGCCTTTGACTCTGCTACAATAGATTGCTAATGTACTCACTGATGCCTTATTGGCATTCTGTGAAGAGTTGGAGACTGATCATCTCATTAAGTTTCTTTTTGTGTGAAGATATAAAGAACGCTGATAAAACTGGGATCAGTCAATTTCAAGTTTTACTTCTAAATAATGAATTGATATTAATGAAACTTAGGGGAAAATGGTGTGAAGAGGGTGTGACTGAGTTCACTGGGTGCAACCTGGATTGTGGGACCGCTGACGCCTCTGTACCACCACCCTGCGTTCTCTCTCACACTGTGTTGCTGTTGGCAAGCTACAAACCTCTGGCAGGTAGTGCACTTACAGAGACATCCACAGGCGGGGACACAAGCAACTGAATTACATGAATGCTTCTCCCAGCCACTCATGAACCACTAATATAGAAGCTTCAGCCAATTCCCCCCAGCCTTGCACCCCAGAACTGTTTCAGGTTGCCCTGGTCAGAAGCCTGAACAGTCTAAGTTCATTACCCAGTCTGCGCCCACTCAATGTGGAAAGGACACAAACTAGGCTTTGTAAACTGAGCCGAGATTTCCCAAACACTTCAACCAAAACACACTGTTTTAGGTAAATTATAAAACAGATTTATTAACTACAGAAAGATAGATTTTTTTCAGTGATTATAAGTAGTAAGCGGAGAAATCAAAGTTGTTTACCTAAGAAAGGTAAAGTCACAATCTGAGTTTTATAAACTAAACAGGATTTGAATCAAGCAATGTCTCACCCTGATAGATGGAACAAACAGGTCACAGATCTTCAGTACACAGGATGGGACTTTTCCAGCCAGGGACCACCCTCCCTATTTCAGTCTTTGTTCTGTAGCAGGGCGGCTTCTCTGCCTCAATGGGTGCTGTGCTTCCTTCTAGTGGTGGGTCAGGATAGTGTCTCATCTCTTAGAATTCCCCCCCCTCTGTTTATAGTGGGTGGAGAAATTCTGTCCCCAAGTGGTCTTCCCGTTTCTGGACCTACTAGGCCTTCACTGCTTCACTGGGGCTTCTGGCCTCCTAGGTGGACATCCAGTGAGAGGAAAAGGGGGTGCGGGGGGGCCCAATCCCGCCCTCTACTCCGGGCCCCAACCCAGGGACCCTACAAGTAGCAGCCTCACACTGCCAGTTCCCAGAAAAAATGCTAGCTTCCCTGGGTTACTTCCCCATGCCACTTGGCTTATTGTCCCCCATTTGCTTGGGCGGGGTTTTTCCCGACCCTCCTGCCAGGGGAGGGAGAGCCCCTACTCTCTGGTAGCCCTTTTGGGCATGGCAGCACCACATGAAACGCATCACATGAAACGCACAGTCTCTCCCCTCTGGCGGGGTCCTTTCTTCAGGTCTTTGGACCTGGAACGGTCCTTAGCTTCTGTTTAAGGTAGGGTTTCTCTCCAATCTCTCTATCTGTGGGGTTCTCCCCTTCTCCTTGTCAGTTTCCAGACCGCTCAGCTCTCCAACACCTCGCCTTTACTCTCACAATGCCTATCACACCCCTGACTGGGGAGAAGGCTTTTAACCCATTCTGGCAGGTTCTTAATTGGCTCCAGGTTTCCTAATTAACCTGGAGTAACCCCTCTGAGTTACCAGGGAAAGGGGACCTACTTATCCTGAGGCTAATACCTTCCTTCCTGCACTCTCCTGTAGCGGTCTGGCCTGATGCTGTCACAGTTCTCTATATGTTTCTTCCAGGTGTTGAGTTGGAGTGAGACCAACTCATGATGTCACTTACCCTCTTGTATAGTTTCATCTATGCTTGTGATATGGGGGTACACCCCCATTGGTCAGGTATTCTCCACTGTCTACGTGCTGTCTCTGAGATGGTCGTTGGGAGAGTGGATTCCCTTCAAAGGGCCATCAACCTGTCTGGCTACTCTAAAGTTGTACCTGAAAGGCTGGATGTGGGTGTTCCCAGCCTCACAACATATTTCAGGTTTCAGAGTAGCAGCCGTGTTAGTCTGTATTCGCAAAAAGAAAAGGAGTACTTGTGGCACCTTAGAGACTAACAAATTTATTAGAGCATAAGCTTTCGTGAGCTACAGCTCACTTCATCGGATGCATCCGATGAAGTGAGCTGTAGCTCACGAAAGCTTATGCTCTAATAAATTTGTTAATCTTTAAGGTGCCACAAGTACTCCTTTTCTTTTAACATTTCAGTAACGCACATATAGCAAAACTTCATAACCTCACATACAATGTTAACACATACACTTCAACAGGATATTAATGTTCAACAGACCAAGACTTTTAAAATGGTACCTCACAAGGCATACTTTGTATGAAACATATAATAATTATATGACAGTGGTGAATAGAGGGGTTCCAGGATGCTGCTTTGAGATACAGAGTGTCGAAGGCTGTTACTTTGGTCTGTGAGATCAGATCTTTGAGCATTGAGGGATTACTATCAAGTTAAATCATAATATAGGGTTTTTTTATAACGTCCTTGCCTGTGTTGAAATAATAAGTGTAGAATTAAAATAAGTTTGGATGTTTTTCTAAAAACTATGCTGTAGGAATTAGTGGGGGGAAGTTCTCTGGCTTGTGCTATTTGGGAGGTCAGTCTAGATGATCACAATGGTTTCTTTTGGTGTTAGAATTGATGAATCTATGGAAATTTAAAATTGCATTCTAGGATTTTTCATGTGTATATATGGGCTTCAGCTGGATAGGATACAGGGACCAAGAAAAATTAGCTTTTTGTGTTAACAAAATACATATGGAGAAAAGGACAGAACTCCTTCCTCCACCCCTCCAAAAAATCTTGGTTGTATTCCTAGAAGATTAGGCTTGGACGAGACCTCTGGAGACCTCTGCTCAAAGCAGGACCAACACCAACTAAATCATCCCAGCCAGGGCTTTGTCAGGCTAGGCCTTAAAAACCTCTAAGGATGGAGAGTCTATCACCTCCGTAGGTAACCCATTCCAGTGCTTCACCACCCTCCTAATGAAACAGTTTTTCCTAATATCCAACCTAGACCTTCCCCACTGCAACTTGAGACCATTGGTCCTTGTTCTGTCATCTGCCACCACTGAGAACAGCCAAGCTCCATCCTCTTTGGAACCCCACTTCAGGTAGTTGAAGGCTGCTATCAAATCCCCCCTCACTCTTCTTTTCTGTAGACTAAACAAGCCCACTTCCTTCAGCCTCTCCTCATAAGTCATGTGCCCCAGCCCCCTGATTATTTTTGTTGCCCTCCGCTGAACTCTCTCCAATTTGTCCACACACTTTCTGTTGTGGGGGGACCAAAACTGGATGCAATACTCCACATGTGGCCTCACCAGTGCTGAACAGAGGGGAATAATCACTTCCCTCAATCTGCTGGCAATGCTCCTACTAATGCAGCCCAATATGCTGTCAGCCGCCTTGGCAACAAGGGTACCCTGCTGACTCATATCCAGCTTCTCATCCACTGTAATCTCCAGGTCCTTTTCTGCAGAACTGCTGCTTAGCCAGTCGGTCCCCAGCCTTTAGCAATACATGGGATTCTTCCGTCCTAAGTGCAGGACTCTGTTCTTGTGCTTATTGAACCTCAACAGATATCTTTTGGCTCAATTCTTCAATTTGTGTTGGTCACTCTGGACTCTATTCCTACCCTTCAGTGTATCTACTTCTTCCTTCAGCTTAGTGTCATCTGCAAACTAGCTGAGGGTGCAATCCATCCCATCATCCAGATCATTAATAAAGATGATGAACAAAACCGACCCCGGGACCGAACCCTGGGGCACTCCGCTTGATATCAGCTGCCAACTAGACATCGAGCCGTTGATCACTACCCATTGAGCCCGACAATCTAGCCAGCTTTCTATCCACCTTATAGTTCATTCATCCAATCCATACTTTTTTAACTTGTTGGCAAGAATATTGTGGGAAACGATATCAAAAACTTTGCTAAAGTCAAGATATATCATGTCCACTGCTTTCCCCATATCCACAGAGCCACTTATCTCATCATAGAAGGCATTCAGGTTGGTCAGGCATGACTTGCTCTTGGTGAATCCATGTTGACTGTTCCTGATCACCTTCCTCTCCTCCAAATGCTTCAAAATGATTTCCTTGAGGATCTATCTGTTTCATGATTTTTCCAGGGACTGAGGTGAGGTTGACCGATCTGTAGTTCCCTGGGTTCTCCTTCTTCCCTTTTTTAAAGATGGGCACTATATTTGCCTTTTTCCAATCGTCTGGGACCTCTTGCGATTGACACGAGTTTTCAAAGATAATGGCCAATGGCTCTGCAATCACATCAGCCAATTCCCTCAGCACCCTCGGATGCATTAGATCTGGACTCATGGACTTCTGTAAGTCCAGTTTTTCTAAATAGTCCTTAACCTGTTCTTTCACCATTGAGATCTGCTCACCTCCTCCCCATACTGTGTTGCCCAGGACAACAGTGTGGGAGCTGACCTTGTCTGTGAAGACAGAGGCAAAAAAAGCATTGAGTACTTCAGCTTTTTCCACATCATCTGTCACTAGGTTGTATTGCTTCACGAAACAAAATTGTAATGCTTCATGAAATAAAACAGTAAAACATACGTTAGCAGAATTTACAGCATAGTGCATGACTGGTTTTTCAAGTTATGTCCCTGTAGATTCACCACTTCAGGTGCACCTGCGTCTTTGATCAGAGATTTCTGATATCAGTGCCCACTTGACCCACACATAGATACTAGATACTAAGGTCAGAAGGGACCATTCTGACCGTCTAGTCCGACCTCCTGCACAGCGCAGGCCACAGAATCTCACCCACCCTCTCCTACAAAAAACCTCACCTATGTCTGAGCTATTGAAGTCCTTAAATCATGGTTTAAAGACTTCAAGGAGCAGAGAAGCCTCCCTCCAGTCACCCATGCCCCATGCTACAGAGGAAGGCGAAAAACCTCCAGGGCCTCTTCCAATCTGCCCTGGAGGAAAATTCCTTCCCGACCCCAAATATGGCGATCAGCAAAACCCTAAGCATATGGGCAAGATTCACCAGCCAGATACTACAGAAAATTCTTTCCTGGGTAACTCAGATCCCATCCATCTAATATCCCATCTCAGGGGATTTGGCCTGTTTACCCTGAATATTTAAAGATCAATTACTTACCAAAATCCCATTATCCCATCATACCATCTCCTCCATAAACTTATCGAGTAGAATCTTAAAGCCAGATAGATCTTTTGCCCCCACTGCTTCCCTTGGAAGGCTATTCCAAAACTTCACTCCTTTGATGGTTAGAAACCTTTGTCTAATTTCAAGTCTAAACTTCCTGGTGGCCAGTTTATACCCATTTGTTCTTGTGTCCACATTGGTGCTGAGCTGAAATAATTCCTCTCCCTCTCCTGTATTTATCCCTCTGGTATACTTACAGAGAGCAATCATATCTCCCCTCAACCTTCTTTTAGTTAGGCTAAACAAGCCAAGCTCCTTAAGTCTCCTTCCATAAGACAAAAGTTTTCCATTCCTCGGATCATCCTAGTAGCCCTTCTCTGTATCTGCTCCAGTTTGAATTCATCCTTTTTAAACATGGGAGACCAGAACTGCCCACAGTATTCTAGGTGAGGTCTCACCAGTGCCTTGTATAATAGTACTAAAACCTCCTTATTCCTACTGGAAATGCCTCTCCTGATGCATCCCATAACCGCATTAGCTTTTTTCACAGCCATATCACATTGGCAGCTCATAGTCATCCTATGATCAACCAATACTCCAAGGTCCTTCTCCTCTTCCGTTACTTCTAATTGATGCGTCCCCAACTTGTAACTAAAATTCTTGTTATTAATCCCTAAATGCATAACCTTACACTTCTCACTATTAAATTCCATCCTATTACTATTACTCCAGTTTACAAGGTCATCCAGATCCTCCTGTATAATATCCCGATCCTTCTCCAAATTGGCAATACCTCCCAGCTTTGTATCATCTGCAAACTTTATTAGCACACTTCCACTTTTTGTGCCAAGGTCAGTAATAAAAAGATTAAATAAGATTGGTCCCAAAACCGATCCCTGAGGAACTCCACTGGTAACCTCCCTCGAACCTGACAGTTCGCCTTTCAGTAGGACCCGTTGCAGTCTCCCCTTTAACCAATTCCTTATCCACCTTTTGATGTTCATATTGATCCCCATCTTCTCCAATTTAACTAATAATTCCCCATGTGGCACGGTATCAAATGCCTTACTGAAATCTAGATAAATTAGATCCACTGCATTTCCTTTATCTAAAAAATCTGTTACTTTTTCAAAAAAGGAGATTAGGTTGGTTTGGCACGATCTACCTTTTGTAAAAACCATGTCGTATTTTGTCCCATTTACCATTGACTTCAATGTCCTTAACTAATTTCTCCTTCAAAATTTTTTCCAGGACCTTGCATACTACAGATGTCAAACTAACTGGCCTGTAGTTACCCGGATCACTTTTTTTTTTCCTTTCTTAAAAATAGGAACTATATTAGCAATTCTCCAATCATTCGGTACTACTCCTGAGTTTACAGATTCATTAAAAATTCTTGCTAATGGGCTTGCAATTTCAGGTGCCAATTCCTTTAATATTCTTGGATGAAGATTATCTGGGCTCCCCGATTTAGTCCCATTAAGCTGTTTGAGTTTCGCTTCTACCTCAGATATGGTAATATCTACCTCCATATCCTCATTCCCATTTGTCATGCTACCATTATCCCTAAGATCCTCTTAAGCCTCATTAAAGACTGAGGCAAAGTATTTGTTTAGATATTGGGCCATGCCTAGATTATCCTTAATCTCCACTCCATCCTCAGTGTTTAGCGGCCCCACTTCTTCTTTCTTAGTTTTCTTCTTATTTATATGGCTATAGAACCTTTTACTATTGGTCTTAATTCCCTTTGCAAGGTCCAACTCTACTCGACTTTTAGCCTGTCTCACTTTATCCCTACATGTTCTGACCTCAATTAGGTAGCTTTCCTTGCTGATCTCTCCCATCTTCCACTCCCTGTATGCTTTCTGCTTCTTCTTAATCACCTAAGATGCTTGCTCATCCAGCTTGGTCTACAACTCCTTCCTATGAATTTTTTCCCCTTTCTTGGGATACAGGCTTCCGATAGCTTCTGCAGCTTTGATTTAAAGTAATCTCAGGCCTCCTTTACCTTTAGATCCATAAGTTCTTCAGTCCAATCCACTTCCCTAACTAATTTCCTTAATTTTTGAAAGTCAGCCCTTTTGAAATCAAAAACTCTAGTTGCAGATTTATTTTTGTTAATCCTTACATTTAGTTTGAACTGAATTAGCTGATGATCACTTGAGCCAAGATTGTCCCCTACAACCATTTCTTCTATGAGGTCCTCGCTACTCACCAAAATTAAATCTAAAATGGCATCCCCTCTAGTCGGTTCAGCAACTACTTGATGAAGGAATCCATCAGCTATCGCATGTAGGAAAATCTGAGCCTTATTATTATTACTAGCACTGGTCCTCCTGTCTATATCTGGGAAGTTAAAGTCTCCCATGATCACGCAGTTTCCATTATTCCATTATTATCCAGTATTTACTTTATTAAAAACATTAATGAGGGCTCTATCCATATCCAAATTAGATCCCGGAGGTCTATAGTACACCCGAAGCACTATCGTAGGAGAGGCTTTACTAGTTATCTTCCCCAATGTAATTTTTGCCCAGACGGACTCTGTCTTATCCATTGCATCGCTTCTTATTTCTTTACATTCTACCTCATCATTGATATACAATGCCACTCCACCACCTTTACCTTTTGTTTCTGTCTTTCCTAAACAGCACATACCCTTCAATACCTGTAGTCCAGTCATGACTACTGTTCCACCATGTTTCTGTTATCCCTATAATATCTGGTTTCACTTCCTTCACCAGTAGCTCTAGTTCCTCCATTTTGTTACCTAGGCTCCTCGCATTGGTGTACAAACATCTTAATTTTTGCTGTTTGGCCTTGCTCACATTTTGTACCCTATTAGGCACAGTCATTCTACAGCCAGTATAACCTATTAGACTAGTATCCACACCGCCCTCGCTCCTTATATACATTCTCCTACCCACAGCTGTATCCTTTCTTACTTCGTCTTCCCTCTCAATGCTAAAATCTGGTGTGGAGATTACCTGGACATCTCCCAACCATCTCCCCCTAATTCCTAGTTTAAAGCTCTCTTTATCAGTTGTGCCAGCCTCGATCCTAGAAGTCTATTTCCTTCCCTACTTAGATGAAGTCCATCCCGAGAGAACTGTCCTCTGTCCGTGAATGCCTCCCAGTGGCCATACATCCCAAAGCCCTCCTTATAGCACTACTGCCTAAGCCATCAGTTGACAGTCATAATCTTGTCACACCTTTGTTGGCCTTCTCTAGAAACAGGAAGGATCCCACTAAAGATCACCTGAGCCTCGATTTCCTTAAGCGACTTCCCCAGCCTAGCATAGTCTCCCTTAATACTTTCCAGCGAGGATCTAGCCGTATCATTTGTTCCCACATGAAGGATAATTAGGGGATTCTTTCCCCTCCCTTTAGGATCCTTTTCAACCTCAGGTCTACATCCCGTATCTTAGCACCCGGAAGACAGCACACCCTTCTATTCTCTGGATCAGCTCTAGTTACAGCCCTGTCTATTCTTCTCAATAAAGAGTCCCCGATCACATAGACCTGCCTTTTCCTGGTGACGGTGCTATTCTCCAGTCTCTCCCCTGTTCCCTCTGGCTGCAAGTTCTTTCCATTCCTATTTTCCCTTATAATCCTCTTCAACCCATGCTGTATCCTCCTGGGGCTCATATTTAGTGTAGTCTCCCTTGACTCTTCCGCTTTTCCTATAGGACTAGCCTCTCTTCTCTTCTTTACCTTTCCACCTTCAACAAGTACCTGCTGAGCCCCTTCTTCATTTTTCAACTCTGCAAACCTGTTCCTAAGCTCTGTTTCTCCTTCACTAGCCCGTCTTTTCCTCTGCCTGGTTCTTTTAGTCACATGCTTCCACTGACCACTTTCCTCACCCAGTCTCCCCTCAGAATTCCCCAGCCCTGCTTCCATCTGTGAGTCTGAGCTTTTCCCTTCAGATACCTCATATCTTTGCTCCATCATCTGCTGAAACCCCTTCCTAAACTCAACGAGACTTTCCACCTGCATCTCCAAACCTCGGATCTTTTCCTCCATCAGCTCTATCAGACGGCATTTCATGCAGAAAAAACTCTTACCAGGTCCCCCCTCCAGGATCATGTACATACCACAGCTTCCACATCCAGTCATCCTCAATGTGTCTTTCACTACAGGAGTCACTCCCACAGCTGCCTCTGTATCTGTCATTGCCTTCCCACCTAAGTCCTGTTAATCTGGGAAACACAAGTCACACCAAAAGGACCACCCCCCCCCCAGCAAAAGCAAACCCCGAACAAGCACCACATACAAACTCCCCTTCCAAACTCCCACTCAAACTCCCCTGTTTACAGCTCTGTTTGCTAGCTCCTGTGCCGCTGCACTGTCTCTGTGCCGCTGCAGCTGTCACATGTACTCTACTCATCCTCATGGCCTGCAGCAAGGCTATGGGGGGTTGCTCAGGCATTCTTTTGTGGATATTCTTCACGTCACCCCTCAAAATAAAATTGTGCTGCCTATTAATGAAGCACCTTTGTCTCCAGCCCATAATTTGTGGCAGACCCCTGCCACTCTTGTGCCTACTTGTAAACGGACAGGCAAAATATACGCATCAGCCTAAAGGTTGAAATATTTCTTCTTACCCCACTTCCAGCTCTCTTGTAGTGGTTACGGTCAACAGGAGAAGCAGCGAGACATGCTCAAGATCCATGCTTTTGGATGGGGAGGCAAAACACTTAGACCTCCTTGGCAGGAAGAGCTATTCCTCTGCTCTTCTTCAGTTTCAAGCAACAAATTATCATGGTCTGATGACAAAACATGATTTCAGTAACTGAAAAATTTACTCATATTGTTGATGATTTTCCACCGTACCAATTCCTCTTTTCTGAAGGCTAACTAATCACCAGAGCTTCCTTACAGGTTGTCCTCAATGGTGCTGTGGCTGTGCAATGAGTGTCTTGGCTCCAGTCTTTTGGCCTCCTTAGTGAAGTACAAACAACAGTAGAAGATCTCCCCTACGAAAGGCTGCATCTGTTCATTGGTGACACTGACAACCAATCCTTAGGTTGCTCAGGATTTATGGACCTGGAACAAAGAAGTTTCTTAGTAAATCCCAGACAGCACAAAGATCCTGGCCATTGCAATACCATCTGGATCATACCTATTCCAGCCCTGCAGAACCTCCCAAAAAGAGATCCAGGTCTCAAAAGATAGGTCATGCCCAACAGAGACCCCCAGTTGGTCTCCAAACAACCATTTTGACAGCCTACTTGAGGGCCTCAGAAAATTCCCTCTCATGAGTCTGCTGCATGTACTCCTCCTTAACCCCTCCTTCTGGGATCGCCTATCTTGATTTCTACCTGTTTGTTAGCTTATTGCCACAGACAAGTAGACTTTAGAGGTGGTCACTACTGGATACTCTGTACACTTCAATCTATCACTCATCCCCCCCTTCCCTCCTCAGGGATCCCTTTCAGAGGGATCTCTTAAAGTAAATGGTTCAATCCTTTCTGTATCTGCGGATGATAGAGCCAGTTCCCTCAGAATTTGCAGAAAGAGGGTTTGATTTCATATATTTTTTCATATATTTTTCCCAAAAGAAACAGTGGTTGGTAGCTGATTCTAGACCTCTGGAACCTGAACACCATTCACAGCACTTTAGGATGGTGACACTGGCTATCATAATCTCATCCCTAAATGGGGAAATTGGTTACTGAGCTCAGCCTCTAAGATGTGTATTTTCATGTCACCATACTTCCCTCCTACAAATAATTTCTGCGCTTTGTCGTCTGCTCAGAACACAGACAATACTGTATCCTCCCCTTTGGGCTTTCCACAGCCCCATGAGTTTTTACGAAGGTCCTCTCATTAGTTGCAGCTTACTTGCATGGAGACAGTATTGCAGTCTTCCCGACTGAATGACTAGCTTCTCAAGGGACGTTCTGTAACAGTGGTCCAATCAGCAACCATCCAGGCCCTAACATTGTTCCAATCTTTGGGCCTTCATATGAACCTGAAAAAATCCACTTTAACATCCATTCAGAGGATTGATTTCATTGAAGTTATGCTGGACTCCTGGACTGCCAGATCCTACCTACCAGAGCACAGGTTTTCTGCCATATCTAGTCTTATTACCACCCTACAGCTGAATCCTCTGACATCAGTAATAACTTGCTTCCAAATTGTAAGTCATTTGTCAGCTTTGGCATTTGTGACACCACACGTGAGAGTACATCTCCAATGTCTTCTGGCTTGGCTCAAAATCCTATGTACACTGAACAAACACAGTCTCGCCTAATGAGTTTCCATATCTCTATGGGTACTGGAGTACCTCAGGTGGTGGGAGGACCCTTGAAGATCTGTGTGGGAGCACCATTCTCATGCCTGCCACCAGTATGAATCATTACAATGGATGCCTCCCTCTTAGTCTGGGAAGCTCACTTACAAAGTTCCACAGCACATGGCAAATGGTCTCCACAGGAAACGGTGCTTCACATCAACATTTTAGATCTAAGAGAAGTTTATGCGTGCCAGCATTTTTTCCAGGATATTCATGGCCATCATGTCAGAATTAATGATAGAAGGGTGGCAATGTACTATATTAATCAACAAGGGGAATCAAGATCCTAGTCCTTATCCATAGAATTGCTAAAACTATAGAATTGGTGCTTGGCCCACCACATAGATTTCTGCGATTTACCTATCAGGCTTCCAGAACATGATGACAGATGTTCTGAGCAGAAACTTCCAGCAGGATTATGAGTGGGAGCTCAATAACCTGATCTTCCACAGGAGCCTGAAAGCATGGGGCCTCCCCTTAATGGACCTCTCTGCAACCCTGACCAATAACAAATCTCCTACTCCAAAGGGGGATGTGGCCACAACTTTTTACAAGATACCCGTCTAGTTTCCTGGCCCTATATTCTTTTCTGTGCCTATCCACCAACTCCTATAATCCTCAGGACATTAATCAGACAGAAGCAGGAGTAAACAAGGGTCATCTTAATAGACCCATCTTGGCACAGACAAATGTGGTACTCAGATCTATCCCACTTTTCTGTATTGATACCTTGACACCACCTGCTCAGATCAGACCCCCTGACACACAACTCGAGCACCATGAGCCACACCAACCTTATGTCTCTGGACCTCATGGCAGCCTGGCTCTTCAATTCCCTAATTTAGAATCACACAGCTCTGTTGAGATCCAGTCTATACTTTTGAATAGTCGGACGCCTTTCACATGTAAGACTTACCTGCTGAAGTGGAAATACTTCCTTTTCTGGTGTTCTCATCACTCCATATTCACTTCTGAAACTCCTCTCTCAAGGATCCTTTATTACCTGTCGGAATTAAAAATATAGCATCTATCTATGAGTTCTTTCAAGGTGCACCTGGCAGCTATCATGGCTTTCCGTTTGCCTGTCGAGGTTTCTCAATTTTTGCTCACTCTCACATGACCAGATTCTTTAAAGGTCTATCTAACTTGTTTCCTCATGTCTGGAACTTCACACTCCATTAGGACCTTGACTTAGTCCTGAATGCCTTAAAAATTTTTCCTTTCAAACCTATGGCCCCTTGCTCGTTCCTTCATTCCTTCCTTCATTCCTCCCTCAAGATCTCATTCCTGATAGCCATCACCGTGGCCAGAAGGGTACGAAAAATTGGACTGCGCATGGCTGACCCACCTTACACTATCTTCTGCAGTGACAAGGTCATGTTACATACCCATCCTCTCTTCCTGCCAAAGGTCTTGGTAGACTGTCATATCAATCAAAATATCCACCTATTGTAATAAGCCATAACTCCAGTGTCTGTATTAAGACCATGATTTTTAGCGTCTAGCAATTTAAGCTCCTAGGCTCATCTGTTGAAAGGGGTTTGCATGAACCCACCCCAGGGACCTTCTACAGTCTTCCCAAGATACACAAACAAGGGAACTCAGGCAGACCCATCATATCTGGCCATGGCATTCTTACTGAACCACTTACTACACAAAGGGCTGGCTTCCTCCAGGACACAACTAACTTCCTCCACAAACTCCACAATATTAACAACCTCCCTGTGAACATCATCCTCACCATCATGAATGTCACTTCCCTATATACCACAATGACTGCATAGCTGCCTACCTGAAATACATTTACAAGACAATGGAGAACCCTCAGATATCAACCCCAAACACATTGCCAAACTCATCCACTTCATCCTCACTCATAACAGGTTAATATCCAATGACAAACACTTTGTCCAAACCATGGGACTAGCCATGGTTAGTAAGGTGGCTTACCAATACGCCAACTTCTTCTTGGGCCACCTGGAAGAAGAATTTCTGGACAAATGCACCACAAAATAAATGAAATGCCTGAGATATATCAAGGATATTTTAATCCTCTGGATATATGGCTTAAACTCCCTTGTAGATTTCAACAACCAGCACGTGTCCATTAAAGTCTCTCTGGAACACTCTCACATGAGCATCAACTTCCTTGGACACTACAGTCAGCTTTAACAATGTAACCCTACAGACAATCATATACAGGAAACCTATGGACCTCCACCTCTATCTTCATAGATTTTAGTAACCACCCACAACACCATGAAATCTGCTATCTACATCCAGGCACTCAACTATGACAGAATATGCTCTGAGGAAAAGTCCAGGATATACACCATAACTCCTTTAAAACCGCCTTCACCAAACAAGGACACAGCACCAGAGAAGGAGATCGCATCATGGAACAGGCAACCCAAATACCTCAAGAGAACCTCCTTCAATACAGAAATAAAACCCATGCTGACTGCACACCCTTAGTTGTCACTTACCAGTCCACTCTAGTTCCCATACAGGGTATCCTCAAACAACTACAACCCAAACTCAATGGGGACCCCATCGTGAAAGAAATCTTTCCTGAACACCTCCTGTTCTGACTTTCAGCCAACTCCCACAACCTCTCTAAACTCACCATCAGTAAACAAGCTCTCCACAGACCAGGATGCACCACCTCAAAGTGGCACCAGACCCTGCCAGAACAGATGCAAAATCTGCAGACATATCTTCAGTGATAGAATAATCAACACCTCCCACAACACACCTTTCAAGAGCTGTGGATCCTGCACATGCTTATTACATGTGGTATACCTCATCCAATGCACTAAATACACCAATAACTATGTGGTGAAAGCAGACAATCTCGCGAATGAACTCTCATAGGCAAATGATAAAACATAAAAACACTGTACCAGCTATGCATGAACACATTTCACAAAGTGATCACTCTATAGCTGACCTATAATTCCTCATCCTCAAAGAAAACCTGCATAACATTTTGAAAAGATGAGCCTCGGAGTCTAAATTCATTACTTTGCTAGACACCAAAAATCATGGACTGAAACAGAGACACTGTATTTATGGCTTACTACAACAATCTGTAAACCACTAATCTCCCCCTCCTTTTTTTTTTTTTGTCCTATGACTGCAGAGCTGTTAATGAGCCATTCTACTTTGTATAGTTCCTTACAACATGTGTGAACTATTTGTTAAACGATCTTTTTCCACCTTGCATTTTGCTGTGATGCTGGGAATTCCTTTCCCAGACCTGAAGAAGAGCTCTCTGTAAGCTTGAAAGCTTGTCTCTCTCACCAACAAGTTGGTCCACCCACCTGGTCTTTCAAGGAGGAAAAAAAAAAAAGTTAAGGTTGAGAGTACGTATTCGAGCTCTAGCAGTAAAATTATTAAAGAATGGTGTAATTATCCACAAAATAAGCATTACAAACCCAGGTATTTAGAGTTTAACCTTAACTTAGAAATCCAAACACACTGAGGTTTCCAAACACATAGATAAGGCACCCAAACACTGCTAACTGTGCCCTGTAGTGACCACATGCATAAACAAATGTGTATTAAAGCTTTTATTAGAGTATATTAATCATCTGAAAGATTTAAAAGTGCTCTATGAGAGCCTCTCTCCAAAACCTGTTGACTCTGACCCAAGACTCTGATCTTAATTTACATTGGTATAAATCAAAGTTCTCTGCAGTGAAGATGAGAATGTGTTTCTACATTCTTGTACACTGGAACAAATTAAAGGATTAGGTGCTCCACAGGAACTCGTGGAGGCAGTTCATTGGTTAGGAGTTTTGGGATCTCACTGTTCCCCTTATATAAGCTGTGAGCTGTGTCACAAGCCCAGTGTGCTGTTTCTGAGGGAACAGGCTGTGCTCTCAGCCTGTTTCAGCAGGCTTGACAGCTAGTCTTTTCCACTGTACTCTCTCCTCCCAGATTCCTCACCTAGTAGACTCTTGACCCCAACTCATTAGCTGAGGAGTTGACTCAGAGCAGAAAATGCAGCTAGTTCTTTGTAATAGTGCCTACTCCCCTGACTGCAAGGGATTGGGCTTCCCCCTGCCTTGGACAAGCATTGGACCATGGGTCTATACTGACTCCTCATAAAGGGTGACAGTGGGCACTGCTATAGGCTGGAGATGAGGCCTGAGTTGCAAGCATAATCTCTGTCTGAAGCATAATCCCTGCAGGATTCAGGATATCTGAACACTGGTGTGTGGGGTTGGGTTTAGGGATGTTCTTTGTATTTGTGAGTCTTCTGAGGGAAGACCATTGCTAGTGGCTAAAATACTCGCTATTTACCCTCCCAGCCTCCACAGTCTGATGTAGCACAGTAAATGATTTGGGAAGAGGAAGCTAGGCCTGGTCAGTGTGTGATCTCGTAAGGCTCAAGTCCTGATCCACCTGGCAGTTGATACCTCCAGATATCATTCCTCCCATTTCTCTTTCCCTCTTCCTGCCTCACGTCCCCACACCAGGAAAAGAGATTAAACTAAAAGTCAGAATCCTCCAAGAAAGGTGTTTGTTATACTGGAGGAGAGGGAAAGCGTTGCTCTTCTTAGACTCCTCACAACAGTTTAAATCTGATTCATGATGCACATGTTACTGAATAGAGCACATCATCTTAATCCAAGAGATCTAGAAAAAGGACTACAGTAGAATCTCAAAGATATAAACACCAGAGTTATGGACTGACCAGTCAACCGGACACTAAGTGAAACTGGAAGTAACCAATCAGGCAGCAGCACCAAAAAGGGGGGGGGAGCAAATATTGTACTGTGTCTGTATTGCACCTTGGAGATGGGCATATCTGGGCTGCCTGTCCCCACCCCCACACACAGGGTAGCCACTTGCAGCAAGACCCTGGGGCTGCCAGCTCAAGGCAGCAGGAGTCAACAGAGCAGGAGCAGCGCTGGGGTCTGCACTGCTTTCACCCCTTCTCTCCCACTGTAGGAGGGGGATGGGCTGTTAGCACCCCTCCCCCACCCCATAAGGGGGACATGTTGTTTATACACCCCCCTCCTCCCCAAGGACAGGGACAAGCTTGCAAACTGATACCTGCGCTGAGTAGGGAGCTCAGCTACTGCTGAAACCTGGCCTGGAGAGTCGGTTGCTGGATCTGGAGCCCAAATTGCACTTCGTTCAGAGTTATGAATATTTGAGAGTTATGGACAAACTCCATTCCCAATGTGTCTGTAATGCTGAGGTTCTACTGTATGTATGCTCTATAGACCTCAGAGAACCATTTTTCTGTGTCCCAGTTCGTCCTTCCTACTTTAGACACTTGAGGTTTGTAGTGAGGGAGGCTTAAGTTCAGTAAGTGAACCTTCTGCTTCAATCCCATGAGATGTCTCCAAAATATTAGCAGGTGCTGATTTTCCTTCTGCTGAGGAGAGAGTATCCACATATTTCTCCAGGCAGTGGGTCTCTTCATTTGATTGCAGTGCAGATAAAAGGGGGTTCAGGTCTTTCACTCTCTCTCTCTGGTCCATCAGCATAGATTTGTGATTATCTGGAAAAACAGCTGCTTATTTCCATCACAAGAATCCATCTCGACAAAGTTATCCCGCTCGTGGACCACAGAGGAACAAAGGTTTGATTTAGACCCAATACTTCATCTAGCAAGCCCTTCTTGCTTCTTGAGGGGGGATTTGATAGCTGCTTTCAACTACCTGAAAGGGGGTTTCAAAGAGGATGGCTCTAGACTGTTCTCAATGGTAGCAGATGACAGAACGAGGAGTAATGGTCTCAAGTTGCAATGGGGGAGGTTTAGATTGGATATTAGGAAAAACTTTTTCACTAAGAGGGTGGTGAAACACTGGAATGCGTTACCTAGGGAGGTGGTAGAATCTCCTTCCTTAGAGGTTTTTAAGGTCAGGCTTGACAAAGCCCTGGCTAGGATGATTTAACTGGGACTTGGTCCTGCTTTGAGCAGGGGGTTGGACTAGATGACCTTCTGGGGTCCCTTCCAACCCTGATATTCTATGATTCTATGATTCTTTTCTCAGGCTTGATAGTATCATGGTGAGTTGCAATCCTGTGGCCTTTCCTCTCAGATCTTTTCTTTTATAGTGTGGGTTCTCCTCCCAGTATCTCTGCTCAATTAGGTCACTCCCACCATTGCAAATTTGTCTCTGAGATGGTGGAACGGTTCCAGAAACCTGGCCTTGGGGAAACCTCTACTCAAGATCCCAATTCATCTGGATCACAGCAGACACCTGTCTGACCAGCTAGGGATGTGTGCATGGATTATTTTTTTGACTCAGTTCCTAATCTTATATAAGAAGCGCAGTTGGGCCCCAAACTTCACTATTGACCTGCTTTCTTGAGTGCTGATGGGGGTGGGTTACTCAGTATTCTATTCCAGACTGATAGATTATCTCTTAACAGGGAATCTATTTACAGGCATGGTCAAGATTGTCTATTTGATCTTTAAATATTCAGGGTAAATAGGCCTAATCCTCTGAGATGGGATATTAGATGGATGAGATCTGAGTTACCCAGGAAAGAATTTTCTGTAGTATCTGGCTGGTGAATCTTGCCCATATGCTCAGGGTTTAGCTGATTGCCATATTTGGGGTCGGGAAGGAATTTTCCTCCAGGGCAGATTGGAGAGGCCCTGGAGGTTTTTCGCCTTCCTCTGTAGCATGGGCCATGGGTCACTTGAGGGAGGCTTCTCTGCTCCTTGAAGTCTTTAAACCACGATTTGAGGACTTCAATACCTCAGACATAGATGAGGTTTTTCGTAGGAGTGGGTGAGTGAGATTCTGTGGCCTGCGCTGTGCAGGAGGTCGGACTAGATGATCAGAATGGTCCCTTCTGACCTTAGTATCTATTAATCTATTTGTCAGTGATTGTGTGTGTTCATGTAAAGATGGGGCATCCAGATACTGATTTAAACTAAATAAAATTATCAAAATTCATTCTCTCTCTCTCTCTCTCTCTCTCTCTCTCTCTAATTTTAGATTGTACTGGTGTCTAGTAGGAAGTTTTCTAGGATGTCAATCATTATTGTGCTGTTATCTTTCTAGAAAGTTCAGAATACAGTATCTTTCTGTAATAATGGGAAGTCTACTCTAACATATACAGTAATACTTACTTTAAAAATACCTGCGTGACTGTTGTAGGATGTTTGTTGTATCCTCTTTCTATTCTGTCATTCCCTCCAGTAGGAACAGTATCCTTTTTACATGGCAGGCTGCACTTGAACTCGATGCTGTGATGCTATGGTTTTCTTCAGTCTGAATATTTTTCTGTAAATACAGTACACTTTCTTATTTATTCAGATGGCCTGGGGACATCTAGAAGTTTCAGATGACTAGGCATTTGGATAAACAGAGTGCTGTTTTGAGCTGCAGTCTCACTAATATAGAAAAATTTTGGGAATGAGGGGAGTAATGTTGATATTTGCTTAATATTTTGCACTTTAAGTTTATTAAAACACCCAAATTGCATTAAAACCACTGTATACATAATTCTGAATTTTTCTGAGCTGCTATACAAATACTAAGCCATTAATTAGTGCCAGTAGGCGCTAGCAGGTTGACTGAGAATTTATTAGTAGGTGATTGGTTAACATAGGGCTACATATGGGGCACACTGAGATTTGGATAACTGGAATTATTCTGTAATTCCATTTACAGGTTGCTGTATTTGCTTCAGCAAGAAACCTCCAGCACGGAACTGAGAACTGAATGTGCAGTAGTGCTAGGAAGCCTTGCGATGGGTACAGAAAATAATGTCAAATCTCTACTAGACTGCCATATTATCCCAGCCTTATTGCAAGGTATCTTGGCTTTCATTTAATGCAATATTCTTTGGTGACTATTTCTACAACACTTGTGTTTTAAATAAGCAAAAAGAATGAAACTATATGTATATTCACAGGATTGCTGTCACCAGAACTGAAGTTTATTGAAGCTTGCCTCCGATGTCTTCGTACTATTTTCACCAGCCCAGTAACTCCAGAGGAACTATTGTACACAGTAAGATTTAGGCAATGTATCTTTGCTCTTGTATATAACTTCTGTTCCTGCAATGCAGCCTGTATTATGTGTGTGTGCTGATGATGTCATCTGTTTGTGATAATATTTAGGTATGGTGCTACTAACACTATTAATATTTCACTCATAGGCATCAGGAGTCTAGATATCCTGACCCTGCGAACATTAATTTTTTGACAACGGGAAATCCTGATTACTGATGCCACTTGTACACAAATTAACTGAAAATTCTAGCTTTGTGATCTATTGTGTATATAGAAGATATGAGAATACAGATGGTTTGGTTTAATTAAAGTATTATTTAAGAGGGGAAAAAATCCCATGGTATCATAGAATGATAATAGCTAGAACTGGAAAAGACCTACTAAGGTCTAATAAATCATGCAGGCAATACAGCATTTTCTTCTAACCTAAATTTTTAGTGCATTATTCATTTTTAAATATTTCAGGTGGATTCCATCATTTAGCTTGGAAGATCCTCACTGTCAAGATATTTTCTTCTTATAGTTAACCTACATTGTCACTTCCTTAGTTTGTTAGAAAGGGCAGAATTTGTCTGGCATAATCTTTCTTTCTGGCTCAAACATCGTCACCAGCAATAATCTATCTTGAGTCTCACGTGCCAGGCTAAATTAGCAGGGCTTTCAGTTAAAGAGGGAAAAAAACCCTCTTGTTTGTACACTGAGTGAATTCAATATGGCATTTGAGAGAAAATGAACATGGACCCCATACAATGTCATTTTTACAGACACTTTTCAGTGTTGACCCACACCATAAGCTCACAATATACATGCAACACTCTGCATCTAAGCAATCAGGAGCCAGACTTGGACTAAAAAGCATTAAGTCCAAAATTTTTAAATGCTTGCACTGCTAAATTGCAGGATGGGTGGCTAAAATATGGTGTTTAGACACTCTGAGAGCCATTGCATTGTCAATGAGCGCTGGGCTTCTGCAAGAGTGCTTGGAGTCTTCAGGCGTGAGCTGGGAATAAAAGGGTGATGAAAGGCATGGTCCTTAATTGAATTTTCAGAAGCACTGAGACCTCCTCCTATACATCCAAACAAGTATTGCTGCTCTATCTTGCCAGAAGCATTGAGTTACATCCATATGGAAGTGCTGTTTGGTTTAACATCAATGATGATGAGACTTAGGGCATGTCTACACTTACCTCCGGAGCGATCGATCCAGCAGAGTCTAGTGAAGATGCGATAAATCAACTGCCGAGTGCTCTCCCATCGACTCCAGTACTCCTCTGGAGCGAGAGGCGCAGCTGGAGTCGACAGGGGAGTGTCAGCAGTCGACTTACTGAAGTGAAGACACCGCGATGAGTAGATCTAAGTACATCTACTTCAGCTACGTTATTCACGTAGCTGAAGTTGCGTAACTTAGATTGATCCCCCCAAGTATAGACCAGGCCTTGCATATTTTCTCAGTTCATGCAGCACATTTTTATTTTTATTGCAGGCACATTCCAAACATTGTAGGAAATCATCACCAGATAGTTTTCTTGTTCCTTCAGTGTGATGGGTTTTCTGTACAGTGTACATACATTTCATGATGGTTTCGATAAATTTTACTCCCCATATGTGATGCCATAAAACACCTCCTGAAAGTAACCGCCAGGCATAGCCAGTTAGTGACATCGGTGAAATCCTCATTCCATCACTTAGAGGCCCAATCCGTCTCTCATTAAGGTCAGTAGCAACACTCCAATGGGAGGTGGATGGGTACACACAAAAGCATCTGTCACTGCTTTTCATTGCAAATTTGTCTTTAGCAGGCCAACACCTTGTTAGTTCAATCAGCAACTGACTAAAAATGTTGCCTGCAGCGGCAGAACACTCTTCCCACTGTAGAGCCTTATGGCCCTGCAAAGAGTGCTGGAGATTCCACATGTGTGGATATCAGGCTTCTTAATGGCAGTAACTTGGTGTCTTTTATTAATGAGATTAGAATTTTGGCTGATGAAGGTAATAGTGTTGATGTAATAGACTTCTGTAAGGCCTTTCAGTTGGTACAGCATGATATTGTGATTAAAAAACCAGGGCTGTCAAACCATTAAAACAATTAATTGTGATTAATCATGAGATAAAAGAAGTGATTCATTGCCATTTTTAATTTCACTGTTAAGCAATAATAGAATACCATTTATTTAAATATTTTTGAATGTTTTCTACATTTTTAAAAATATTGATTTCAATTACAACACAGAATACAAAGTGTACAGTGCTCACTTTATATTTTTTATTACAAATATTTGCACAGTAAAAAAGATAAACAAAAGAAAATATTTTTTAATTCACCTTATACAAGTTCTGTAGTGCAATCTCTTTACCGTGAAAGCACAATTTTCAAATGTAGAATTATTTTTTTTACATAACTGCATTCAAAAACAAAACAATGTAAAACTTTAGCACCTACAAGTCCATTCAGTCCTCCTTCTTGTTCAGCCAATTGCTAAGATAAATTTGTTTACATTTACAGGAAGATAATGCTGCCTCCTTTTTATTTACAATGTCACCTGAAAGCGATGATAGGCATTCAATGGCACTGTTGTAGCTGGTGTTGCAAGGTATTTATATGCCAAATATGCTAAACACCATCAGTAAAAAACAGTCACAACACGGGTTTACCTACTCAGGGACAGGTTCCAGGCAATGAGAGAGAGCATAACTCACATCATCAACAATCCTTATGTACTGGTGAGGACTTGCCTATCCCTCTTTGGCCACATGGTTTTGCATACATACGTGACTACCTTCACTCGACTCCATCTTTGCTGCCTCCAGATGTGACTCCAAACAGTTTACTCACCCAAACATCACGCCATAGATCTCATGCTGAGAGTCCCTGCTCTCATCCCTTCAGACAGACCCACATCACATATTCATAGGGATTCCCTTCCTCTCCTCCCCAGAAAAGACTAACATCGTCGACACATGTCAGATAATATGACCACTGCTTTCTACAGCAACAAACGGGGATGGGGGGGTCACAAGATCGACCGCTCTATACACAGAAACAGTCAGTCTCTGGAATTGATGCATCACTCATCAGACTCTCTTGTGCTTGCGGACTTGCTCTATTTTATGATCGACCATGAGTGGGAACTTCATGGTTTGGTAGTGATATCTTCACCCAATGTGGGATTCCGATCAGAGACCTCTTTGCCTTGCATATAAATAGCAAATGTACCATGTACTGCTCCAAGGGAGGTCTCGGCCACCACTTTCAGGGCAATGATCCCCTATTCTCCTGGTCAGACCAAATCAGCTATGCTTTCCCTCCTTTACTGTTCTTTGGGTACTGCACAAGATCCAACGAGATGGAGCAACGGTCATTCTGATCACCCCCGGCTGGTCCAGACAGTTCTGGTTTCCCAATCTCCTTTTCAAGTAAACCTGTCCAACAATTCCTATCCACACCTTCCCCGATCAGCTGACACAGTGCAACAGTGAGATCAGGCATCCCAATCCACAGGCGCTGCTCCACCTGAGAGCATGGTATTTGAATGGGCATCTGCTTCAGAACGGACCTCTTCTTCATCTGTGCAAGACATCCTCTCCAGCAGCAGGGAGGAATCCACAAGGCGCTGTTACTGGAGCAAGTGGAAACGGCCTCCTTGACCCAACAAAATTGGAGTTTCACCGGAATCAGCAGGGATCCCCCTCTTCCTAGACTGTGTGCTATGCCTGAAGGCATCAGGTCTCTTCATCAACTCTGAAAGTCCATTTGGCGGTAATTAGCACATTCCCGTGGGATCACACTGTCTTTACACACCTGCTAACTGCTAGGTTTTGGAAGGGTCTGATCAGAACCTTCCCACCCCAGCCCATCACACCTCAATGGGACCTGAACCTAGTTCTATCTATGCTAATGAAAAAAAATAACCATTTGAACTGTTAACATTGTGCTCTATGTCCCTTCTTTCTATGAAAATCTCCTTCCTTGTTGGTATCACTTTCGTGAGAAGGGTCGGCAAATTCAGAGCTATGATAGCAGACTTGCCTTTCACAATTTTCCACAAAAGATAGTCTCACTGAGCCTGCATCCCAAATTCTTACCAAAGGTAATCTCCCAGTTTCACATCAGACAATCCATTCACTTACCTGTTTTCTTCCTGAAGCCCCACACGCCTACAGAGGAATGCAAACTCCATTCTCCGCATGATCATTTCATCCTCATCCTTGCACCCTCTTCCAACTTAGGTACTGCTTGTTAATCATCCTCAGTGGAATACAATAGGGCCCATTGCTTGAAGAAGAAGAAGAGGTTGTTCCCCATTATGTAGCTGTGCATTTGATTTTTTTTCCCTTCTTTAATGTAGTACTTTCCACCTGTCTATTGAATTTCATCTTGCTGATTGCTGACCAATTCTCCAGTTTATTAAGGTAATTTTAAATTCTAATTCTATCTTCCAAAATGTTTGCAACCCCTCCCAGCATGTTATCATCTGCATATTTTATAAGCATACT
Source organism: Dermochelys coriacea (assembly GCF_009764565.3). Taxonomy (NCBI): domain Eukaryota; kingdom Metazoa; phylum Chordata; order Testudines; family Dermochelyidae; genus Dermochelys; species Dermochelys coriacea. Next base: position 49,962,218 of record NC_050076.1, read on the forward strand.
CTCAGTTCCATTATCTGTCATTAATGAAAATATTGAACAGTATCGGACCCGAGACAAATCCCTCCAGGACTCCACTTGATACGTCTTCCCACTTTGACAGCGAGCCAGAGATAACTACCCTTTGAGTATAGTTTTTCAGCCAGCTGTGCCCTTATCTTATAACAATTCCATCTACACCACATTTCCCTAGTTTCATTATGACAGTTTCATGTGAAACTGGATCAAAAGCTATATTAAAATCAACATACATCACGTCTACTTCTTCCCCTTATCTACCAAGCCAATAACCTTGTCAAAGAAGGAAATTAGATTGGTTGGCATGATTTGTTCTTCACAAATCAATGTTGGCTATTACCTATCAACCCTATAATCCTCTAGGTGCTTACAAGATGATTGTTTAATAATTTGTTCCGGTATCTTTCCATGTATCGAAGTTAGGTTGACTAGTCTATAATTCTTCAGGTCCTGTTTGTTCCCCTTTTTAAAGATAGGTACTATGTTTCCCCTTCTCCAGACCTCTGGGACCTCACCCATCCTGCAGAAGTTTTCAAAGATAATAGCTAATTGTTCTGAAATTGCTTTCAGGTAGCCCATTTAGTACCACAGGGTAAACCTTGTTATGTCCCGCTGACTTGAATTCATCAAAGTTACTTAAATATTCTTTAACCTATGTTTTTCCTTATTTTGTCTTGCATTCCTCTCCTCTGTTAATATTAATTGTGTTAAGCATCTGGTTGCCATTAACTTTTGTAGTGAAGAGTGAAGCAAAATAGGCACTAACTACATCAGCCAACATCCTTCATGCCTCATAATCAGGGTTGGGACCAGGGCGAAGCACAGAGATTGTACTAGAAGACAACCTCCTTTTGGCCGTGGATACAGGTAGAATCTGCACACTCACACTTCTGGACCTCTTTGCAGCCTTGTGACACAGTGCACCACAAAGTATTGGTATTGCTAACACATTACGTAGCAGGAGTAGATGGCCCAGCACTACAATCATTCCTCTCCAGCATAACTCAAGTGGTAATGAGTAACTGCTCCTCCTCTCTGAAGGCCCTCACTTGCAGGTATCCATACCATCCCTGCTTCTCTACAATATTTGCACGAGACCAGTGTCAGAGATAGTGAGATACTGTGATTTTGGCTGCAAACAGGATACCAATGACAGTCAGTTCTATATCTCATTCTCAACTAATACAGCCACCGCTACTGCTAATGAATCTGAATGCCTACAGGACATCAGCTCTTGGATGAAGACCAGTTGGCTCAAGCTGAACCCAGGCAAGATCTAAGTGGTACTGGTTGCAAAGGGGGAACTCTGAAGAACTGGCCAAGACGTTGTCCCTGCCTTCCATCAAATGTATACATCCTCCATTCAAGGTGGTATGACGCCTCAGGGCCCTTTCTACTCCTTGCTAAGCTTGGATGACCAAGTAGCATTAGTCTCCAAAAATGTCGTCTTTCACCCCAACTTGTAAGGGAAACGCCTTTGCTTCTTCTTGGAGGAGTACCTGCTCATAACGATCCATGCATTTGTCATCTCTAGTTGGGGTTGCTGTAACTTCTTGTATCTAAAGCTAAATGTGAAGATGATGCACCAGCTCCAGCTGGTATAGAATGCGACTGCCCACTTTCTCCATGGCTCAGGCTGTTACAAGCACATCAGGTTTCTGTTTGTGTCCCTCCACTGGTTCCCAGTCATGTCTGATCCTAATTTTCAGAGCAGTTAATGGATCAGTTCCCAGCTACATCAAAGACTGAATTTTGATCTATGAAACACTGTGACATCTTGTGTCTTGTGGCACAACTCAAGAAAGAGATCTTGGAGTCATTGTGGATAGTTCTCTGAAAACATCCACTCAATGTGCAGTGGCAGTCAAAAAAGCGAACAGAATGCTGGGAATAATTCAGAAAGGGATAGATAATAAGACAGAAAATACCATGTTGCCTCTATATGTAAATCCATGGTACACCCACATCTTGAATACTGTGTGCAGATGTGGTCATCTCATTTCAAAAAAGATGTATTGGAATTGGAAAAGGTTCAGTAAAGGGCAACAAAAATGATTAGGCGTATAGAACAGCTTCCTTATGAGGAGAGATTAATAAGACTTGGACTTTTCAGCTTGGAAAAGAGACGACTAAGGGGAGATATAATTGAGGTCTATAAAATCATGACTGGTGTAGAGAAAGTAGATAAGGTAGTGTTTACTTCTTCTTGTAACACAAGAACTAGTGGTCGCCAAATGAAATTAATAGGCAGCAGGTTTAAAACAAGCAAAATAAAGTATTTCTTCACACAGCGCAGTCGACCTGTGGAACTCCTTGCCAGAGGACGTTGTGAAGACCAAGACCATAACAAGGTTAAAAAAAGAACTAGATAAATTCATGGAGCATAGGTCCATCAATGGCTATTAGCCAGGATAGGCAGGAATGGTGTTCTTAGCCTCTGTTTGCCAGAAGCTGGGAATGAGCAACAGGGGATGGATCATTTGATGATTACCTGTTGTGTTCATTCCCTCTGGGGCACCTGGCACTGGCCACTGTCAGAAGACAGGATACTGGGCTAGATGGACCTTTGGTCTGACCCAGTATGGCCATTCTTATGTTCTTATCCTGGGACCAACACAGCTACAACAATACTGCATACATATGATGAACAGAAACAATTAGTTCAAGTCCCCGACTACAGATATTTCCTTTTGTTTAATTAAATCAGTTTTAAATGCAAAAACATTTTGATAAACTTACTTCTTTTCTTGTGTATTCAGCACATTTAAGATATTCTTATTTAACTATTTTTTTAAATGATCTTTTTGTGCATTTTTAATTGTATTCCAATTTCCATCCAAATACAGCTTGACACAAATATGAGTTAAAAATTAATCATCTGTAAATAGGAAATTCATCATTCATCATTTTCTAGAACAATAAAAATGTAAATTAAACAATGTAATTGCTTAAATGTGTTTATAGATAACAGTGTATCCTCCTGGCTAGCAAAAAGAAGTAGCAGACTTAATGTAAAGGCTGTGCTTAGTTGCAGATCAACCAATGAGAATCAGTATTTTGTTGGGAGAATAACTAAAAAGCACATATACAAAACAAGTTTAAAATCAATGATTGAAATCAAGGTTTCCTGCTTGCAGATTGATTGATTTAAAATCTGATTTTAAATCAATGCACTCTATTGTATTGTAGCGTATAGCTACAAGAACCTGTATATTATTGACATAGTGGAACAGTATGTATATTATTTGATTTTTTTTAAAATTTAATTTAATAGGAAATTGTATTTTTTAAAAGAAATTAACAAAATTAACCAATTTGATTTATGATGCTGAATTTCATAGCAAAAGTTTTTAGTATTGGTTGATTTTAGTATGTGGTCCATTTTTGTCAGGGCTATATTAGTATCCTATCATTGAATCCTAAAAAAAGATCAGTGGTACTCAACCTATTTACCATTGTGGGGCACATATGCAGCTCCCTGTGTTATGTGGGTCTCATCCACACAATAATTATATATGTATATATTACCTGTATGGCCCTGAGGATGTCACATGGGCTGTAGCTGTGTGCTGATTGGGCCGCAGGTTGAGAACTGCTGAATTAGATGTTCCCACAAGATGGGTGAGGTAATATCTTTTATTGGAACAACTTCAGTTGGTGAGAGAGACAAGCTTTTGAGCTTATACACAACTCTTCAGGTCTGGGAAACTTGCTCAGAGCTAGTTTACACTAGAAGCTCTACAGTGGCACGGTTGCACTGATGCAGCTGCGCCACTGTAGCGCATCTGGTGAAGATGCCTTATGCCGACCGGAGAGAGTTCTCCTGTCAGCATAATAAAACTACTTCTGCGAGAGGCGGTAACTATGTTGGTGGGAGAAGCTTATTCACACCCCTGAGCGACATAAATTATACTGACCTAAGTGGTAGTGTGTACAAGCCCTTAGTGTCACAGCTAAATACAAGATGGAACAGATTGTTTAGCATAAGTAGTTAACACATATTTCAAGGGACCATTCAAGGTGAAGTGGCCCATTAACATCCCTCCAGTCATAGGGAGGAAAGAAAGAGTAGGGGGGAAGCGACTGAGGGGGATTGTTAGTGGGTTACAGATAGTTGTAATAAACCATAAATCTAGTGTCTCTGTTCAGTCCATTATTTTTAGTGTCTAACAAAGTTATGAATTTAAGCTCCCAGGCTCCCAAAGTGTTGTGCAGGTTTCTTTTGTGGATGAGGAATGATAGGTCAGATATTGATCGCTTTGTGAGAAGTGTTCACCCACAGGTGATGTGTTATTTTTGTATTTTATCATTTTCCTGTGTGAGTTCATTCGAGAGCTCAGAGATTGTCTTGTTTCACCCATACAATTGCTTTTGGGCATTCAGTGCACTGGATGAGGTACACCACATGTTGTGTTAGGCATGTGTAGGGCCTACGGATCTTGTAAGGTGTGTTATGGGGGGTGTTTAACTTTGCAGTAATAGAGCTATTTCTTCAGGTTTTGTGTCTGTTGTCTGACAGGGTCTGGTGCCACTTGGAGTTAGTGTCTGGTCTGTGGAGAGTTTGCTTCTGATGATGAGATTGGAAACGTTGGGGATTGATTGAAGGTTAGAAGGGAGGATTCAGGAAAGATTTATTTAGTCTCTTGGAATATGTGTTAACTACTTATGCTCAACAATCTGTTTAATTTTGTATTTATCTGTGACACTCGGAGTAAGGCCATATCTACCTACATAGATTATGTCGATCTAACTTACATCATCATACAGCCACTGACGTTATTAAATTGCTTGTGTGTGTGCATGCTTGGCTCTTTTTGTCGGCAGTGCACATCCTCATGAGGAGCAACTGTGTCGACTCTATTGTCCGTGTGGGACATTGTGGGACACCTCCTGAAAGCGAGTAACAGTCAATGTAAGCAGTGCAGTGTATATAGACACTGCATCAAACTAATTACATCGACAGTGACTCTATACTACTTGGGGAGGTGGTGTTAAGTCACTGTAGAGAGGCACTTACATTGTTGGGAGCCAAATTTAAGTGAAGACAGTTCCACGGCTAGGTTGACGCAAGGCAGCTTATGTCCACCTTATCGTGCAGTGTAGACCAGGCCCAAGTTTTGCAGAACTGAAGAAAGCTCTGCGTAAACTCGAAACCGCTCTCGCTCTCGCTCTCTCTCTCTCTCCTTCCATCAGAACTTGGTCCAATAAAAGATATTACCTCACCCACCTTGTTTCCATAATATCTTAGGACCAACACAGCTACAACAATTCTGCATACATGTTCCCAAAACTCATTTCAGCACTTATGGGTTTATAAGATTAGGATTTGTTTTTCCCTTTGAGAACCCTGCCAAGCTAGCTGTCTAGATTTATTGGTATTTTTTCCTGAAGTAAGTCTATCAAGACACTAAGTATTGCTATCCCACTTTCAGCTGATGGAGCGAGAACATCAAAAGAAATTGAAGATATAAGGGCTGGTTCTGGCTGAGCAACCCAGTTTACTTCCTGTCTCCCGCAGAAACATCAGCCTTTTCTAGTTAGGCTTTTAACTTAATTTGTTTTTCACTTCTGTCACTTTTTAAAATGAACCAGTTGCATTCCTACATGGGATGTCAGGGGTTTGGATTAATTTCTTCTTGTCTCTGCTTTGGAGCTCTGTGTGAAGAACATCCAACCCATGATGAATCTCCTGTTGCTCCTTCTTATAGCTTAATAGATTCCAAGGCCATAAGGGACCATTGTGATAATCTAGTCTGACCTCCTGAATAACACAGGTCATAGAACTTTCCCAAAATAATTCCTGGAGCAGATCTTTTAGAAAAACATCCAGTCTTCATCTAAAATTCGCCAGTGATGGAGAATTCACCACAATCCTTGGTAAATATTTCCAGTAATTAATTGCTCTCACTGTTAAAAATGCACACCTTATTTCCAATTTTTGTAGCTTCAGGTTCCAGGCATTGGATTTTATTATTCCTATCTCTGCTAGATGGAAGAGCCCATTATTAAATATTTGTTCCCCATATAGGGAGGTGTAGATTGTACTCAAGTCACTCCTTAACCTTCTCTTTGATAAGCTAAATAGATTGAGATCCTTCAGTCTATTCTATAAGTCATGTTTTCTACTCCTTTTGTCATTCTCTTGAGTCCTCTCCAATTTATCAACAGCCTTCTTGAATTGTGGGCACCAGAACTGGACACAGTATTCCAGCAGCTGTTGCACCAGTGCCAAATGCAGAGGTAAAATAACTTATCTATTCCAGCTCAAGATTCCCCTGTTTATGCATATAAGGATAGTGTTAGCCCTTTGGCCACAGCATCTTAGCAAAGCTCATGTTCAGCTGATTATCCATCACAACCCCCAAACCTTTTTCAGTATTAATATTAATTTTATATCTTTCTAGTATTTTAGCCAAAATGTCACAAGTTACTTTTACAGAAGTCTATCACCTTTTTCCTGACACAACTGCAAGAACCTTAGCTGATGGTGGTTTCACAGGGTACCAGAAAAGTCAATTAATATGTGGTTCAGTTGTGTTGAGCCTTAATGTGGCTTGAAATCTTAAATTGCCAAAGGTGGGTGAAAGGTGGCAGGATATGATTTTAACCTATATACATGTTATGTAAAGCTGTTGAAAGAAAACATAATGACTGCTAAGGAATGGTGTAAATTGAGTTTTTTGAACAAAAAGGCTTTCAGGCCTGCTGGTGAATTTGCAGAATTGTAGCCACAGGCAAAAGTGTTCTTAAGATGAGAGCAAGCATGCAGGTATGGACCATCTGGCACTTGCTTTGGTGGCTACTCCTTTTGGATGTTGCTTTTCTGGGCAGCACTTGTCAGTTTGCTTATGCATGACAGCAAGCTAATGTCTGGTAGGGAGAACTGTACTGCATCTCACTCTTGGCTGAGACTTTCAACACTGTTGCAGACCTGCTGGGACTGAGGGATTTATAGTCATACAGTTGGGCCTTCTTTTTCCCGGTGCTGAAAGATGTTCTGACTAAACAAGATGTTCGTGGGGAAACAGGCAATAGTACCATCTCCACAATTGTGTTCTGAGATGGGAAACTAAAGTTCCTACTATTACTTCTGTCATAGTTAAAGGGTGAACTGTACTTCAGACCCCTCCTGGTCTCTTCGAGAGCACCCCTCTCAGGCCTCTAGTCGTTGCCTTTCTTCAGGTAGAATTACAGGATTCTCCCATTCTCAGACAAGGCTCTAGGTTGCAGTCCCCTGTGACGAATTGTGAGTACCTCAGCAGGCCTGACTTACCTTCTGTGCCCGTGGCTTTGCTCCCTCTGGGAGCAGTGGTAGTGGTAACCAGTGACCAAACAACCTTTGCTTAAATACTTTTTCTTAAAGCAAAGTATTTACTTAGAACCAAAGCATTTAAGAGAAAACCTGTGTCTCCCTATGGCTTACATTATCTGGGTCTGGGGGAAGGCTCAACTTCTTCAGATTCGCTCTGCAGTTTTACTCTGTCAACCTGTCACTCTGGACAGCTCCTGATTGACCCTCCTTTCCTTTCATGAGCAGGGCATTTAACTATTTATAGCCCTTTGATTTGTTAGTTCTCAGCATTGGCAGAAGAGTTTTCACTTCGGCTTTGAGCCTGGAAGTATGCCATTGGCCTGTAGTTGCCCCCCAATGTTTGCTGGGGGGTTGCTTATCTATAGCTATTGTTGTTTTCCACAGCCCCCTATTAAGTTATATCAATGGATTAATACAGAAAAGTTTTATAACCCAGTTATCAATAACTTCACCTCACTGACCAAGTCACATAAGGCACATCTACACTGCAGTCAAAAACACATTTCTGGCCTGTGCCAGCTGACTCAGGCTCGCAGGGCTGAGGCTAAGGGGCTGCTTAATTGCTGTGTAAATGCTCTGTCTGGAGCCTGAGCTTTGGTATCCTCCCTTCTTGCAGGGACCCAGAGCCTGGGCTCCAGCCCATGCCTGAACATCCACACTGCATTTAAACAGCCCCTTAGCTCAAGCCCCACAAGTCTGAGTCACCTGGCATGGGCCAGCCATGGGTGTTTAATTGCAATATAGACATATCTATAAGGTACATCTAAGCTGCAAGAAACAAAACAAAACTCCCGCAGCAGCGAGTCGCAGAGCCTGGATCAACTGACTTGGTCTCATGCTGCAGGGCTAAAAATAGCAGTGTAGAAGTTCCTGCTTGGGCTGGAGTCCAGGATCCAAAATCTGGCAAAGGGGGTAGGTCTCAGATTCTGGGCCCCAGTCTGAGCAGGAGCATCTACACCGCTGTTTTTAGCCTAGCAGCATGAGCCTCAGTAAGTTGACTGGACAATGAGACTTGCTGCTGCAGGAAGTGTTTTGCATTGTTGGCATACCTATAATGTTAATAAAATATCACATCTCAGTGTTTGATGTCGCAATGCTATTTAATAATCTATCACAAATCCTTCCATCATGTTTTCCTCACCCTCTTATTTCTACCCTTGTATTTTTCTTTTTTCCTTTTATTTAATGAGGGTCTGACTTAGCCAGCCAGAAAAAACTAACCTTGCGATACTGCTGTGACCAGAGAGGCAAGCTGAAAGCAATAGCCTGTGTCTGGTAGGTTCTGGAGGGCTTAATAAGGTCCTGTACCAAGTGCTGACACTTTCCAGCAATGAAACAGCAAGCAGCAGAGACCGAAGCTGTATTTACTTTTTTATTGTCTCCAAAATTTTGTACGTTTGTCTCCTGTTTTCTGTTAAGAAGAGAGGATTAGACTTTTCACAATGCCTAACAACCTAAAATAGAGTGTTTCCCAGCGGGGGAATTTCATACCATCTGAGTCTCTGTTCATTAAAGGTTTTCCTCATTAAAATATTCTGTGGAGATAGAGATAATAGGAGAGCTTTGTTAGGTTTACTTAGTTTTTTAAAGTTGTAGATGTTTTAATTTTTTTTCTTTTTTAATTTATTTTTTTGTTTGCTAATGCACAAGTGAAACTGAGGCCCTGGCAGTATAAACCTGTACCCAGTTACTGTTGTTTTCTCTATTGTCATAACATAACAGATAGGGTAGCTGGAAAGTAACATCCAAAAAAACCTATCTTATCATCACAACAGTTCTTACTGACTCCAGCTCTCCCCAGGTGAAGGACTCAGTTTATCTGTCATAGTCAACATAGAAGCAACCTGTTACAGGGGATTTCTGATATTTAGTCTCCTCTGCTTAAACAACCAAACCCTGTGTTTCAGAGATGATTTAGTTGAGGCTGGCTTCTGGAGTTCACAAAAACTGCTAATCTTCCACTGCTTCTAGTGGCATCCCCACTTGTAGCTGGCTTTTGCTAAAATATATCTGTTAGATATCTTAAATCTTTCATTGATTTATAACAATATTTAGGTATTTCTCACTTACTATAGTGATCTTAAGAAACAGGATTGGATTCATAACAGAACCAAAACAGTGAGAAACAGGTAGCAAGGTGATCTTCCTTTTCTCTCTGATTTCTCTTCTGATTACTCTTTGTTTAGTTTTTCCCACTATGAGTATGCATGCTTGTGCTATGTCAGCACTAAAGGAAACTCTCTTGAATTGGATTGTTCAGATGGAAGGCCAATATCACTAAATTCTTTTGATGTCTTGTCTCCAACTGCTGGTAGGAGGATGAAAAAATCCATTTTCTATACTGGCACTTCACTTCCTACACTCCCTCCATTCCCACCCTCTCAGATTTAAGAGATAACCAATTAGAAGGTAAGTAAATTACTGTTCTGGGAGAAGAATGCCACTGGGGGATTTTTGTCTCAAAAATACACAGAGCTTTTTATTCAGTGATTGCTGTCAGTGACAGTTTGTTGTGAGCAGAATTCCTCTTTTCCTTTGTCCCAAGACGTCTTACTAAGTAGGTTACTTAATGCAGAGATTTTTCAGTGACACGTAGCTGGGAGTTAAGAACATTGACTTTTGATGGGAATTGAGCACCAAGCTGTCATTTTCTTTGAAAATCACCCCCATAGTATTTTTATGGCCTAGTCTTTTTTCCTTGTGCGTCTCAGCAGGTCCCCCATTTTAGGCTTGGGTACTGACTATTGAAAAGCTTAGGATGCTGCTTTTTAGTTACAGATTGCTCACTAATGGTGCTGAAATTTCTAGTTTTAATACTGTTTTCTTTTCTGACTTGTTTCTAGGATGCTACAGTTATCCCCCACCTCATGGCATTGCTTAGTAGGTCTCGATATACTCAAGAATACATATGTCAGATCTTCTCACATTGCTGCAAAGTAAGGAAAGAGAATAAATATTCTCCATGAAGGTTCTTGTGTTTCAGCCATTTAAAAACTGTATAAGATAATATTGACTTCTATGGCTGGAACAGTAGCACAATAAAGACTGAATCACTCCTTCCCCCCCCCCCCCATTTGCTGATAGTGTTTCTGGGATTATAGGTAGATACTGCTCTTGGATAAAGTAAAGTTTGTAGATAATAAGAACTTTGGGCTTATTGGGAATTAGAGTGTATTAACTAAAAAAATAAAAACAAAAATTGAATGAAACATAAAACTTCATTGTCAGCATGATTATATTTGAGGATTTCAGTTTTTCTTGTTGCTCTGCTTTGGGAATTTATTGAATCAAACTTAGCTCAGACTGCCTCTGTCCTCTCAAGGCAGCCATTTTGTACCCATGATATTTTGTATTTTGAGAGATTATAGACCAATGAAAAGTGTTCTTGTATTAAAATTGTACTCTTCCTCATTAGTTCTTATGCAGTGAGTGTGCATATGTATGTACTCATGGAATTGCAATTTTTTATTAAACTGAGAACTGAAACTAAAGTGACATTTATGATCTAATTCAAATCTTAGATATTAAGAGGCTTTCTTTTAGCAAAAGAATCGGATATGTAGAGGAAAACTGTTACAACACAGAGAACACTAGAGCGAAATATACAAATTAATGTAAAGTTTGTGGTTAACATAGTGAAAGAAAGACACTCCAGTTCCTATTATTTCTGCCCATTTATTTTTTATGTGGAATTTTATTCCAACATTACCTTAAATCCTGATAATCTTGCATTAGTTTGATGAAATCAGGGATTATCCAGTTTAGTCAGTTACTCTGGGGTCACTTATAAGATGAAAACTAGAACCTTTAAAATATTAAATAGATTTCTCAAATATGTGTTTTTTAACAAGAAAAAAATTCCAATTGAAAACTGAGTAAGAAGATATAGTTTGGAAACATGTTCTTTAGAATGAATGCTGTGTTACAACAATTGTTAGCACATTATTATAGAAGTGTTAGCACAGGATTGATTGTATAAAACACAAGCTTGCATATAAATGAAAGTAGTAGCTCAGCAGCACTACACAACCAAATCAGGTATATGAAAAGTGGATTTCTTACCCTTGAGTATCCAACACTATTGTGAAAAGGATGAATTCTGTCTTGCTCTCCCTGACAAAATGAACACCTTGCCCTGTTTTGTAAAACTTGCCTACTTTTCTGTATCATAAATATTTAATTAACTAAACCAAACCCCATTCACTAATAAAGAAAAAAGTAAAAAAAAAAGTCTTCTATAGCCAGTATGCTATTTCCACTGAACTGAAAAAATTGGGACATTTAGTTTACCATGAATATTTTGAAAATGTCACATTTTACAGCAAAAATGTAAAAACCTTGAAAATTTTCACATGAAATTATAGAAACCATGAGCATGTAGGGCACACTGAATACATGAGTGTGAATGATTGAAAATATAAATGAGTAATAGTAAATGAAATAGTTGTCATAAAATAAATCCAAGAATCATAACAAGAAAACACTACCGTTTTAGAATAGGTAAGAGGATCAGATAATACAAAGCGAAAGAGAGACCCAAATTTTTGATGCTTTGAGGTCTTCTGAAGCTGTTTCTTAAATTGGACAAAAACTCGATCTTTGTTTTTCTAGGTAAATAGAATCTTTCATGGGAAACTTGAAAATACCTCTTTTATCTTTTTAGCTGCTTTATTCCATGGGTACAAGATCTAGCGACCAAGACAAATGCCCTACTACTGTGCCTTCAGATATAATACCAGGCAGCTGATACGTCAGAGTCTAACATACTTACAAGGGTTAAAGAAAACCTGTTTTTCTGTCTTGTACAGATAGGCAAGATATCAAACATCCATGAAAGTTTCAATATGCCTGTGGCCGTGGATAGTCTGAGCTTGTTTAATGAAAGCTATATCTTCCCTTGAACAGATTGTGTGCTGGAGAGAATCTTTGTGATTGATTTCTCTGGGGAAAACACTTCACTATGAATACTGGTTTTAGGTAAGCTTCAACATGTATTTTAAAGGGTTATTTGTGCTTCAATGTATTTTTTTTCTTTTGTTTACTTTCTAGGCAGGTGGTCTAGCATTTGTGAAGATAACTGACACCACATTCCCCTTAAGAACCAGTGTTCCTGTGAAGGGTTCCCCACTGCCTCCCTCTTCCTGGGCAGAAGGTCAGCTCAGGTTGTGGGAGGCTTCTTTGCCTATCAACTTTCTTCTCTCTTTTTCCTCCTCAAATTTCACTGACGACAGCAAACATTTTCCTTAGATAGAAAATCCTTACTCAATGTTGTTAGTATGGTTGCATACTTCCTTTTGTTTGCGGCATATCTTTTACTATTTACGCTGAGAGTTTTGAGCTAAAAAAAAAAATTGAGTGGCAATGACTGACAGAGTGACGACTCTGGAGAGATTTTGGATGGACACGAAGGGGAATGCTGGTTCTTGGGACAAGTGGGTGGCCTGTTTTTTACATACAAATCTTGGACACCATCTGCCTATAAAATAAACAAAATCAAGTTAATTGAAAACCAAGCTACAATAATGCACAAAGCATTGTAAAATGCATGTTGAAACTTACGTTGGAAGGGCATTCGGGGTTCAGGTTCTCTCTGTCACAGTTAATCTGTTTTCAGGGAAGGTGGCATAAGTGAAGAAGCTTTATTACTACTTTAATTGTCAAAGTGAGCTTTTTATTTTTAAAAGACCTATTTTTTTGATGCATGATTGTATGGTACCAAAATTTTGAAAATGAGCTCTGGAAATTTCATTTGAATGTAATTGCTATTACTGTTTAAATAACACCTTGATTAGCTATGCAGGATAAATGAAATTCACCCCAGGCAGCAGTACAGCACAAGGCTTATGAACTAGCTAAATCCCTCTTAAGCCTCATTCTAAGTGTAAGTGGGCTGTAGCTAGTTCGTAGGTCTTGTGTTGAACTTCTGCGTGAGAGTCTGTAGCATCCAAAGATATTTTCGAGTCTTTTTGATGTTTGTCATCATAAACTGTTTGTTCTTTTGAACATCATCTGTAAAAGGCCATGCTATTTTGTTGAAAATCAACTTTTTATGATGATCTGTAAGTAATGAATGATGTGTAATCAAGAACTGTTGTTTCTGTTCCCCAAATGCTACATCCAAGGAAGATTTAAAACTTAAATACCTTGAATCTTTGGAGGACAGGCACAGTATCATTAAAATAGGTCCTAGAACTCCACCATTACTTTTGTACTCAGAGTAACAAAAGCAATTATCCCTCATTATTGACTCAGTTTCTGAGATATCTGAAATTAAAAATGTATAGTGTATAATCAAGTCTTCCAGATTTAAAACAACTTACTATTTATTGTTGAATAAGCCTGACAGTAGAGTTCTTAAATTTGGGCTATTAATACAAAGTCAGATTTTCAAAGATATGTATACATATATTAAGCATACCTGATTTATTCAAGGAAACACTTTAAGTACATATCCAAACTGAATATTTGTTTGCATGCATGTCTAATCTTGTAGCTAACTAGCCATGAGTGCACACAAATAACTCATTTGTGTATTCATGGTGGTATTTACACATAACAAATTAGATGATTCTCTTTGAAAATCTGGCACATGGGAACTAGATAAGTGATATGTTTATCAGGTTACAAAAACAAGTTAAAGCAATTCTTTACTTCAATTTCATTCATTTCTCCCCCCGTCTTTTAATATCTCTTCTTCAGCTTCGACACTGGCATAGCTGCGGCTTTAAATCATCGCCTCAGCCACTTCTGTGTGCCAATGTAAGTGTTTTTCTACAGCAAAAAAAGGTATTTTAATTGCATTTTTTAATAGGAAGTTGTCAGTGGTAGCAGCTGAAGCATCTTAAAGCATCGGATATGTTATACGTAAAAATAATTTTCATGGTTTTTTTGGAAAAGGATAATTATAAATGAAGTACAAAAAATATTTTTCATAATACCTTTAAAAAAAACAAACAAACCCAGTTTTTAATGACTCGTCAGAAGCTTGGAAGTGAAGTGTCTCTACTATTATCAGATGCGTAGAGGTCTGTAGTTCATGTGTGCCAAGTTGGTATAAGTATGAAACAGAATACTGAAATTTTCATTCTGGCAGGAAGACGATTAGCATTTAGGTTGCAAATCAATCAAGAAAATCAGGCAGTGTTTTGCAGGTCAAATTTGGTGTTTCCCACCTTTGTCTCTTTAAACCAATCAAATGGCTACAGAAGCTGTGCACAGAGCAGACATCATACCAATGTGGGAGCTCCAGAGCAGATACTGGGGATACATATTTTATTCTAGGGTGTTTATACTGAAGTTTATTGTTAGGAATTATGTAGTTTGTGGTGACACATGCTGTCACGGCTGTTGACTCTATTTAGAAATTTAACTCTGTGAGCCAAAACCTGACTCTTACACATTTGTAAAGGCAGTACTAGTCCCTTTACTCCCCCATATAGCGATTGTACACTGGCCTGACCAGTATAGAGGATGATCAGATTGGTGTGCAAGGGACCATAGAGTTGTTCCACAGGAATGGATACATGGAGCTATTAAAAGCGGCAGGGAGCCTGTTGGTGACTGGGGGTCCTGCCCTTCTCTTCCCATGCAAAAGCTAAGCAGAGACCACTATAGCCTTGAGGGCATAGCAGCCCCTGTCAAGCAGCCAAGGGGTATAGCATAAACCAGGAATGGGGAACAAAGGTATCCCCTGGAATGGGAGCAGGGAGGAGTCTGTCAGGGTTGTGCCTTTTTTTCTCCAGACATCCTCAGTCTCGATAAGGCCCATCATCCCCATCTGACGTCTCTGTTTTGAAGTTGCCAGCCAGTTCTGCAGGTTGGGGCAGTCCTGCCCTCAAAGGTGGGTTGTCATGGGAAGAGGCAGTGGGAGTAGAGTCATGCACTCAACTTCCAGGGGAGGAAGAGCTCACTGATCACCTAGGATTCACTGAGACTGCTGAGGGTGGGAGGTCCCCTGAGGGTTCCATTCCTCCTCTACTCCATAGAGCCTGGCCAGACCACAGAGATCTTGAGACTTTTGTACTGTAGAGGAGACATGGGGTCAGTATTTGGACTTGAATTGATTTCAAACCGAGTTTTTGAAAACTGAAAAATGTTTAACACCTCAGACACTTATTTTTACTTGCTCTTTAAGTACTTAAGGTTGGTGAGCTGTCTTTACAGTTGATGTATTTGAAATAGTATTATAAACTTTTTAAATCTAGATTATATGTGTAGGAGTTACTAGTGTAGGAGTAAAAAGAAAAGGAGGACTTGTGGCACCTTAGAGACTAACAAATTTATTTGAGCATAAGCTTTCATGAGCTACAGCTCACTTCATTGGATGCATATTGTATACTGTGTAGGAGTGAGACACTACTCTCGCCACACTGTCAGTTGATGCACATCCTGATATATGGGAACAGTTTTAGAATTGGTTACTTGCTATCTTTTCTGGGGTGGTTATTGGTGAAAATGCATGGGATTAGCAATGGAAGAGGTGTTGCAGATTATTGAGAATCTTATGTAATAATGCGAAGATTGAAACAGTATTTTACCAGCAGCCCTACATCAGCTATGAAAAGTAAAATCCCCATTGTCAATTATTGTAGAACTCATCCGTCATTAATTAAAATAATATAACTTCACTCACTCTACTCCTAATCTCTCTAGTTTTGGTATTTCCTTCCAAGAATGAGAATGAAAATGACTATCAATAAGTAGGTCAAGCTCAACAGATGTAACAGAAAGTTAACTTCAAACGGTAAAGAAACTAGCATGTTTCCAATGTACAAAGCAAAGAATGGCAGGAAAACCTGCATTTTAGTACTTACTGAAGTTACAGTTAACAGGAAGCCTCTTCCACATTTGTTTTTTAAAAGAATAAATACTCCTTTTTTTCCCTTTATAGGGTCCAGATCATCAGACAATCTTGTTTAACCATGGAGCAGTTCAGAATATTGCTCACCTATTAAGTTCCACGTCCTACAAAGTAAGGCATTAAAACTGCTTGAGATTTTGATTTCACATCAGTTATAAAAGCAATCTGTATTAATGTAATTATAGAAATTATATGTATTCATATATACATACACACACACATATAAAAGTATGCAATACACATTTTTGGGTGCCTATTGTTGTTTTTGTGTGGTGTAGAGAGATATAGAGAAACCTGCCACAACGTATCTGGGTGCTCTATAAAGTTAAAATACCAGTAATTGAAATAGAGCTTGACTTAGAGGCAAACAGCCATTTCGCCAAACAAAAGAAAATGAAGACATCTTAAAAGAAAGAGCTGGTGAAAAGGGGAGCATAGATGAGCTGACCTGGATAGAAATAAGTCAAGTATGTTTTGAAAACTTGATTATGTAGCTGAAAGGGCCTGTGAGTGGTTTTTATTCCACCGAATCCTTTGGAGTCTGGGTTCTACCATATGCTTTTGTTTCTGAAATCCATCCTGGATGGGTCAAGTATCAATGAAGAATGCTGATTTGATTGCACAGTGTTGTCGTGAAGTAGTATTTCTGGGATAACATCACACTGTATGAATTTGGATTTGGTGGCAGTGGTACCTCTGATGGCTATTTGCTGGCAGTCTGAAACTAAATTTTCAAAGCCTGATTCAAAGAGAGAGACTGAGCAAAATTCCACAGTTTTACTCAAAACTGCATGTCTGAGTACACACACAGATGCATACGTGTTCTGTCTAAGGCTTTGAGAATTTGGTCCCTCAGGGCTAACACATAAGTAAATACATAGTTTAAACTATGTCTGGTATATGCTTGTGGAAAACATGACTGTGGATTAAAGTCAGTGCTGTGACCTTGCGGAGGCTAAGCAATTACGAAAGGTTTTTAGACAAGGAGCATCTTACACAAATAATTAACTTTGAACAATGTCATCCTATATAAACTTTCAGAATGAAATCTTTGAAAGTAAATAGTTACCTCCCTGATTTTTTCAGTTACTACATTTAAATATATCTAAGACTATATTTGTTATCTTTTGGGGTGAGACTGTATCTTTCTGTTCACAGATCCATAGGTATAAAGGCCAGAAGAGATCTTTGTAATCATCCAGTTTGATCTCCTGTATAACAGGCCATACAACTTCACCCAGTGACTTCCTGCATCTATCACAATAATTAGTGGCTGATCTAGCCTTTTAGAGAGAGATCCAGTCTTGATTTAAAAATTCCTAGTAATGTAGAATTTGCCACATCTCTTGGTAATCTGTTCCAATGATAATTTTTAAACACTTAGGTAACTAAACATCTTATTTCCAGTCTGAACTAAGACGACTTCAATTTACAGCCACTGGATCTTTTTATACCTTTACTTTTAGCAGTCAGAGACCTCTATCAAGTATCTTCTTCCTGTGTAGGCAATTATGGACTGTAGTCAAGTAGCCTCTTAATCTTCAATAAACTAAGTAGTTGAGCTACTTTCATTTTTTATTGTAAGGCAGGCTTTCTAGAGCATGAATCATTCTTTAGTTTTACTCTGAGCCCTTTAAAATTTTTCAACATCCTTTCTGAAGTATGGACACCAGAACTGGACAAAGTATTCCAGTGGTGGTCTCACCAGTACTGTATACTCTAGGTAATATCACCTCCCTCTACGTATTCAATATTCTCCCCTATTTGTACATAAAAGAATCACGTCAGCCCTTTTGCCCACAGCATTGAGAAGCTCACATTCAGTTGGTAGTCAGCAATAATCCCTGAGTCCTTTTCATTGTCACTGAGGCCTCCATCCCATTGTAATAGTAATGGGAGATTTGATGATTAGGTAATAGTAATGGGGGATTCGATCATTAGAAATATAAATAACAGGTTTTGTGATGACTGAAAGAACTGCATGGTGAATTTCCTGCCGGCCGAAGGTTGCAGATGTCTCTAGGCATCTAGACAGGCTTATGTATAGTGCTGGGGAGGAACCAGTGGTTGTAATACATATAGGTACCAATGACATAGGGAAAGTAGGAGAGAGTACTTGGAGGCCAAATTTAGGCTGCTAGGTAAGAGATTGAAATCCAGGATTTCTATGATAGCATTCTCTGAAATGCTTCCATTTCCACACACAGGGCCAGTTAGATGGACAGAACTACAGAGTCTAAATGCATGGATGAGATAATGGTGAAGGGAGGAGGGGTATAGATTTTATTAGGAACTGGGGAACCTTTTGGAAAAGGAGGAGCATATATAGGAAGGATGGCTCCACATAAACCAAAACAGAAGCAGATTGCTGGCATGTAAAATTAAAAAGGTGATGAAGTTTTTAAACTTAGGGCTGGGGGAAAGCCGACAGTTGTGAAGGAGTACATGGTTCAGACAGAGACGTTCCTTAGAGGAGAAACAGTCAAATGAAAGAGTCCCATTCATTTACATCACACAATGGCAGACAGCTGAAAAAGTGACATTTTATAAGTGCTTATATCCAAATGCTAGAAGTCTGTACATTAAGATTGATTAATTTGAGTACCTTGTATTAAATGAGGATACTGATATAATAGGCATCACGAAACTTGGTGGAATGATAATCAATGGGACACAGTAATACCTAATATATATAAGAATGACAGAATAGGTCATGCTGGTGGGGGAGTAGCACTATATATGTGAAAGAAAGCAGAGAATCAAATATAGTAAAAAATCTTAAATGAACCAAACAGTCCAATAGAATCTCTCTGGATAGAAATTCCATGCTTGAATAATAAGATTATAGCACTAGGAACATACTACCAACCACCTGACCAGAATGGTGAGGATGACTGTGGAATGCTCAGGGAGATTGGTGAGGCTATAAAAAACTTGGTAATAATGGGGGATTTCAACTATCCCCATGTTGACTGGGTGGGATGCAGAGATAAAGTTTCTTGATACCTTAAATGACTGCTTCTTGGAGCAACTAATCCTGGAACCCATAAAGGGAGAGGTAATTCTTGATTTAGTCCTAAGTGGAGTACTGGTCCAAGAGGTGTCTGTAGCTGAACTACTTGGTAATAGTGACGATAATGTAATTAAATTTAACATCCCTGTGGGGTGTAAAACATCAAAGAAGCCCAGCACAGTAGCATTTAATTTCAGAAAGGGGAATTACACAAAAATGAGGAAACTAGTTAAGCAGAAATTAAAAGGTACAGTCCCCAAAGTGAAATATCTGTAAGCTTCACAGAAACTTTTTAAAAACACCATAATGGAGGTTCTCATTAATCGTACACAAATTGATTGATTGTGACTGGGTAAGAAAATGGAAGATGAAATTCAGTGTTGATAAATGCAAAGTAATGCACATTGGAAAACATAAGCCCAGCTATACATACAGAATGATGGGGTTTAAATTAGCTGTTGCCACTCAGAGATCTTGGAATAATTGTGGATAGTTCTCTGAAAACATCCACTCAATCTGCAGCGACAGTCAAAAAAGCTAACTAAATGTTAGGAAGCATTGGGAAAGGGATAGATAATAAGACAGAAAATATCATAATCCCTCTGCATTAATCCATGGTATGCCTATATCTTGAATACTGCTTGCAGTTCTGGTCGCCTCCTCTCAAAAAGATATTTTGGAATTGGAAAAGATAGCCAGAAGGGCAACAAAAATTATTAGGGTTACGGAACAGCTTCTGTATGAGGAGAGATTAATAAGACTGGGACTTTTCAACTTGGTGAAGAGATGACTAAAAGGGAATCTGATAGAGGTCTATAAAATCATGACTGGTATGGAGAAAGTAAACAAGGAAGTGTTATTCACTCCTTCTCATAACACAAGAACTAGGGGTCACCAAATGAAATTAATAGGCAGCAGATTTAAATTAAACAAAAGGAAATACTTCTTCACACAACACATAGTCAACTTGTGGAACTTGTTGCCAGGGAATGTTGTGAAGGCCAAAACTATAACAGGGTTCAAAAAAGAACTAGATAAGTTCATGGATAAGTTCATCAATGGCTATTAGCCAGGAGCGGCAGGGATACAACAGCATGCTCCAAGTGTCCTTAGACTCTGTTTGCCAGAAGCTCGGAGTGGATGATGGGATGGATCACTTGATTGCCTGTTCTATTCATTCCCTCTGAAGCACCTGGCATTGGCCACTGTCGGAAGACAGAATACTGGGCTAGATGGACCATTGGTCTGATCCATTATAGAGTCATAGAATTGTGGGACTGCAGTAGACCTAGAGAGATTTTCTAATGCAGTCCCCTGCAGTCATGACAGAGCTAAGTATTCTTCTTTGAGTGTTGGTCATGTTCATTCCATATTGGGTGTGTGTGCTCACATGCACCGGTGCCGGAAGTTTTTCCCTTAGCAGTATCCGTAGGGGCCTGGCTCTGGTGCCCTCTGGAGTGACACCGGCATGGCATGGTATAAGGGGCACTGCCAGCTCCCCCCACCCTCAGTTCCTTCTTGCCACCAGTGATGGTGCTGGAACTGCTGCTGCTTCAGCTAGCTTTCGCTTAGTTCAGTGTGTCTCACGAACGTTTCTTTGTAGAGTAGTTGTATATAATTTAGTATTTACCCTTAGTATTAGTTCTCGTTACAGTAACTCCTCACTTAACGTCGTCCCAGTTAATGTCGTTTCGTTGTTATATTGCTGGTCAATTAGAGAACATGCTCTCTTAAAGTTGCGCAATGCTCCATTATAACATTGTTTGGCAACCGCCTGCTTTGCTCACTGCTTGCAGAAAGAGCAGCCCATTGGAGCTAGTGGTGGGGGCTTTGAACCAGGGTGGACCAGCAGCCCCCCATCAGTTCCCCGCTCCCTAAGTTCCCCGTGCATCAGCCGCCCAGCAGGCTATCAGTTGCCGGCAGTTCAGCTGTCCCTCCCCTCGCTGCTGTGTGCTGCTCCTGCTCTCTGCTTGGAGCTGCTCCCGGGAGCCTCCTGCTTGCTGTGTGCGGGGGGTTGGTGGGGTGGGAAGAGGGGTGCTAATGTCAGGGTATCCCCCTTCCCCTGCTCCTGCCTCTCGCTCCTGCCCCCCACCTCCACAGAGCGGAGTGGATGGGACACAACGGGGCTCAAGACAGAAGAAGCTGTAGCTGCTGTCTTAACTTGCTGATCTGCTTAAAAAGGCAATGTATTTTGAGTGGGTTCAGCATACTTAAAGGGGCAATGCGCGTCTATCTCTCTCACTCACGCGCGCGCACACACACATACTATACGTTTTAAACAATTTAATACTGTACACAACAATGAATTGTGAAGCTTGGCTGAGGTGCAGGAGTCAGAGGGTGAATTTCCCAGGGAATGCCTTACTGCTAATAATGAACTACACTTGGCTGAGCCCTCAACGATAACACGTATTGTGTACTGTAGCCCTCACATTCTACAAGGTCATGAATATATATACACACCACAATAGTCTTTCGTCTGGCAAAAAAAAAAAATCCTGAACCTCATCCCCCAATTACATTGTTTCTTATGGGAATTGGATTCTCTTACATCATCTCGCTTAAATACATTTTTCAGGAACATAACTACAATGTTAAGCGAGAGTTACTGTTGTCTGGTCAGACGGACAGCCTAGGATGGGCATGCCCCCATCCCCAGGCTTTAAACCATGCCATCATTGTAAGCGGCCCATGCCCATCAGAGACCTGCACATTAGCTGTTTAGGTATCTATAAAAAGGACACTACACAAGTATCGGTCTCTGGAATCTTCACCCCGAACAAAAAGAGAGAGAGCCGCCTCAGGGCATTCCTGATGGAAATCAACGTACCCCGACACCGAGCAGGTCTGCCCGGACCACCACAACGTTGGGATGTCACCCCACTGTTGTGTCTACTAAGCGGGCACCAATCCCATCCCCACGCACACACACAAGTCCCAAGCATCCGCGTCGAGGGGAGATCTCCTGAATTCCAAAAGAATTCGGGTGATCCTTGAGAGTCAGCCATGCAAAGCGGCGCCCCAACAGCCTCCGCAGCAGACTGTGGCTCGAACCATCCGGCCATCTCCATGCAAAGGGCATCCTGGGCTCCCCTTGGGTCTCTCAGTGGAGCTCAGCAATCGATGCAGGACCTCCCCTTTGACGGCCAGGCCCTGTTTGCTGAACAGACAGTAAATTGCATGGCCTTAAGGACTCCTGCACTACCCTGGAAACTTGGGCTGTATGTTCCAGGTCCAGCCTGTAAGCAGTTCAAACTGGAGCAATCTCAGGGCCAAGGGAGTCAACCCCCCCGGGAGCTCCCCTCCCCACCCCCCCTAAGAAGAGTAGGGTCTACAAGTGCTGCCCGGGTCACCAACCTCCTCCTTCTGCCCAGTCGGGCTCGACCCGCAATAAGCAGGGGGGCAAGCGAGCGTTTTGAGAGTGCACTCGAGGGCAACCTACCATACTTTACCCCAGATCCATCTGTCCCACTGTTCTCCAATTGCCTTTCTTTTTTCCTCCCTGCATGGACAGCTGTAACATCAGACTGCTGGGTCCTCAATACTGTGGTGGAGGGTTATACCCTACAGTTTACTTCTACCCCCCCCACCTTCCCCGTCCCTCTTTAGGGGCCCTTCTCATGAGAGTCTCCTCGCACAGGAGGTAAAGAGGTTGCTGCAATTGGGTGCGGTGGAAGAAGTTCCTCTTGAGTACAGGAACAAGGAGTTCTGTTCCCGGTACTTCTTAATCCCAAAGGCAAAGGGCAGTCTGTGGCCTATCATGGACCTGAGGGACCTCAACAAGTATCTAAAGAAGATAAGGTTCCTCATGGTCTCCTTGGCTTCTGTCATCCCTACTCTGGATTTGGGAGACTGGTATGCCGCCCTCGACTTGAAGGACGCATACTTTCACATAGTGATCTTCCCAGACGCTTCTTCCAGTTTACGATGGGCCCCCGCCACTACTAGTTTGCGGCCCTCCAGTTTGACCTGGCGACAGCACCCAGAGTGTTTATCAAGTGCTTGTCAGTGGTGGTTGCTTACCTCAGGTGTCGGGATATCCAATTCTATCCGTACCTTGGTGACTGGCTAGTCCAGGTCTCAGATCCAAGAGGATTTTGCAGTACTGCAAGCCATGTGCCACTCCCTGGACTTACTGGTGAATGATAAAAAGTCTACGTTAGTTTCGGTTCAAAGGATAGAGTTCATCGGAGTGGTACTTGACTCGACCTGTGCCAGAGCATTCCTGCCACTCGAAATGTTCCAGCCGTTGACGGACCTAATCATGGAGGTCTGTGTTCCCCCTGATTACAGCCAGGGTTTGCCTGTGCCTGCTGGGTTACATGGCAGCGTGCACATAAATTGTCTGCCACGCCACGCTCCTGATGCCGTACCTGCAGCAATGGCTGGCGATGGTCTATGCCCACTCCAGAGATCACTTGAACAAGGTCGTTGCCATTCTCCTGACAGTGCTCACCTCACTGCGATGGTGGACCGAACGCATGACCGTCCTAGAGGGGGTTTAATTTGACGCCCCCCATCACTCCATCAAGTTGGTATCAGACGCTTCGGACTTCGGCTGGGTCACGCACCTCAGCGACCTCCAGACCCAGGGTATGTGGTCCCCGGAGGAGATGATGATACACATAAATGTCAAAGAATTCAGGGCAGTGCCCTTGGTATGCGGAGTCTTCCTACCTCACCTGTCGGGCAAGGTGGTGAGAGTCCTGACAGACAACACGGCCTCTGTGTTCTACATCAACAGACAAGGGGCACTCTGTCTATGGGACTTCTGCATCAGCCACGAAATCCATCTGGAAGCTTGTTACCTCCCTGGCGTCAAGAACACGCTAACGGATCACCTCAGCAGGGACCTCTCCTCTCACCACAAGTGGTCGCTCCACCCAGAGGTAGCCTGCATGATCTTCCAGAGGTGAGGAACTTCTCAAGTGGACCTGTTCACCACCAGGCTAAACAGGAAATGCCATCGGTTTTGTTCGTGGCAAGGCCTGGGCAAGGACTCCTTCTCCAATGCTTTCCTCCTGCTGTGATCAGGGAACCTGATGTACGTGTTCCCTCCAGTTCCTCTTATCAGCAGGGTCCTGGCAAAGATCAAGAGAGACAAGGCACAGGTTATCTTTTTCGTCCCTCCCTGGCACCTGCCCAACCGACCGGATCTGATGTCACAGGACCAAGATTGGCTCCTGCACCCCAACCTCATGTCCTTCCACCTCTTCACATGGATGCTGCACCCGGAGGTGCCGACCTGTTCGGAATGAGTCCAACAGGTCCTCATGCGAAGCAGGAAGCCCAGACTGATTTACCTGGTCAAGTGGACGAGGTTTTCCCGCTGAGCGTCCGAGCATGGGATCTCTCCTCACGCTCTTCCATACAGTCTATCTTAGACTACCTGCTTCATCTGAGGAACCAGGACCTGGCACACACTTCCATTAGAGTGCATCTCGTGGCCATCTCTGCTTTTCACCCACTGATCCAGGGCCAGGCAGTGTTTTCTCATGACATGGCAATCAGATTCTTCGAGAGGCCTCGAGAGAGACTTCCTGCAGGTGCGGATCCCTGTCCTACAGTGGGATCTTATCTTTGTCCTCTCCAGGCTCACGGGCCCGCCCTTCGAGCTGCTAGGTTCTGCTCCCTTTCCCTTTCATGGAAGGTCACATTCCTGGTGGCGGTGACGTTGGCAAGGTGATCTCTGAAATTAAAGCCTTGACCTCAGGACCTCCATACACGGTCTTGTACAAAGATGCGGTTCTGTTGCGGCTCCACCTGGCCTTCCTGCCAAAGGTGGTCTCCACTTTCCATATGAACCAGGACATCTTCCTTCCAGTGTTCTGTCTCAAACAGCACAAGACTAGTGCCCTGGACGTCCAGAGGGCCTTGACTTTCTACTTAGAACGTACCAAGCTTTTCTGAAATCGATTCAACTCTCCATCACTACAGCGGATAGGCTGAAAGTTCACCTGTGTCCTCGTCGAGGATTTCCAATTGAATTATCTCATGCATATGGATCTGTTACTACCTGGCGGGGGTTCCGTCATCGCTGATTGTCAGAGCCCACTTGACAAGAGCGCAGGGGTCTTTGGCGGCCTTCCTGGTGCACATCCCTATCCAGGACATCTGTAGAGCTGCAACGTGGTCCTCTGTTTGCACATTTACCTCTCATTAAGCCATCACTCAGCAGCCCAGAGGCGATGCTGGGTTCGGCAGAGCTGTGTTGCAATCTACACATCCGTGAACTCCTACCCACCTCCAGAGGTACTGCTTTGGAGTCACCTAATATGGAATGGACATGAGCAAGCACTTGAAGAAGAAAAGAGTTACCTTTTCCATAACTGTTGTTCTTCGAGATCTGTTGCTTATGTCCATTTCACAACCCACCCTCCTTCCCCCCCAATGTTGGAGTTTCCAGCAAGGAGGAATTGAGGATGGGGGGAGTCAGCGGCGCCCCTTATACCACGCCATGCGGGTGTCACTCCAGAGGACACCAGAGCCGGTTCCCCTACGGATACTGCTAAGGGAAAAAATTTCTGGAAGTGGTGCATGTGGCGAGCACACATACCTAATATGGAATGGACATGAGCAACACATCTCAAAGAACACCAGTTGCGGAAAAGGTCTTTTATCTAGACCATTCCTGACAGGTGTTTGTCTAACCTACTTTTAAAAACCGCCAATGACTGAGATGCCACAACCTATGTAGGGAATTTATTCCAGTGCTTAACCACCCTGACAGAAAGGAAGTTTCTCCTAATGTTCAACCTAAACCTCCTTTGCTACAATTTAAGCCCATTGCTTCTCGTCCTATCCTCAGAGGTTAATGAGAACAATTTTTCTTTCTTCTCCTTCTAACAACATTTCATGTACTTGAAAACTATTATGTTCCCCATCAGACTTCTCTTTTCTAGAGTAAACAAACCCAATTTTTTTAATCTTCCCTCGTAGGTCATGTTTTCTAGATCTTTAATGATTTTTGTTACTCTCCTTTGGATTTTCTTCAATTTCTCCACATCTTTCCTGTAATGTGGTACCCAGAACTGGACACACTACTCCAACTGAGGCCTTATCAGCACGGAGTAGAGCAGAAGAATTACTTATGTTTTGCTTACAACACTCCTGCTAAAACATTCCAGAATTATGTTTGCACTTTTTTTTTTCCCCAACAGTGCATGACAAGTCAAGGCCATGTGACTTCTCTGGAAGTTCAAGTTTAGAGCTTTATTTGTGGTGGGCCATTTCATACCCCTTGTATGTTTTGCATGCTCTTCAAGACTTCCAAGGGCCTCCATTCAGTACCTTACGGGCCAGTCTCCTGGGGTCCTGTCGCTTTGATTAACTGATAGGCATACTAGCTATGATCATATAGCCATCAGCAGGGCCGGATTAACCTTTTGTGTGCCTGGCACCAAACATATTTGTGGGCCCCCATTGAGGCAATGGAGCATGGCACAGGGAGGTCAGTCCCCAGATCTAGGGGCCAGCCAAGGGCATGGTGTGGCAAGGGCGGCCCCGCTCTGCCCGGCCCAGTGCAAGGGCACTATTTACAAACTGCCAGTTGCCAGATGCACAGTGGGCCTGTGATGCCACATGCCCCTTCCCCTCGGGGGCAGGCTTATGCCATGCCACAGAGCTCCCCACCCAACACCCCCCCCAACTCCCTATGACCAGAGGCCCCCCCAGATCCACAATGCCCAGCACCCCCCGGAAATGCACAGTACCCTGCACCCCCCCCCCCACAGAACCCCCACTCCCTATTGCCCCAACACACACATCTTCTCTGCCCCCTCAGAGCCCAGAACCCCCCCCCGGCCCAGATTCCCCATAGACCCACTCCCCCATGCCCTGCCTCCCGGTTGCACTCACCAGCCCTGCTGGGAGGTGACTGTATCTGCTGGGCTAACTTGGCAGCGCAGCCAGGGGTGGTCCCGGCGCCAGGAATCACTCCGTCCCCTCAGGAGTGGTGTGAGAAGCCAGACCAAGGCCTGCCCTGACTGGGCTCCCTCAAGATGCACTTGCCTGGAGGGGCACAGCCAACCCCCCACACTGTCCCCCCCCCCCCAGGCTGAGACTGGCCAGGCTTCTGCACCAGTCCCAAGCGGCTCAGCTCTGAGGACACAGGCAGGGCCCCGCAGGTCTGGAGTCAGAGGTGCACTGGGGTCCTGCCAGGGGGCAGAGAGGAGCCGGGGGGTGGGGCCAGGGGGCGTAGAGGAGGCCTTGGCCAGCTGGCAGGCAGGCCGAGAGGAGCAAGTGGTGGGTGGGGGGAGGAGCGGGGTCTCAGGGTGCAGAGCAAGTGGAGTAGGCCGGGACCCCTTCTGAGCATGGGCCCAGTTCTATGGAGCCACTGGTGCCATTGTAAACCTGGCACTGGCCATCAGGCATTGTTTCCAAGAGCCGTGTTGATTTCCAGGTGCTGAACCTGCTTGCAGCTCTGGGTGCCATGAATGTGTCAATACCATTGATGTTTGTGCCTTAAACAGTGGTGGTCATGACGCATTTGATGCTGGTGAATGCACCAATGAAGTCGGTGTTCTTTGCGCTAGTTCTCTCAACTCAGTCTTAGTCAAGGCAGGCTCCTTGTGTGTCAAGGCATTCCTCTCGCATCCTTTCCCAAAGCTATGATTTTGGCTGCATTTTTAAGAGGACTGTGAGGATGACTTGCCAGATTCTCTTCTTGGCTGACAGACATAAGGGAAGATTTCCACAGTTTCTACTCAACTCTTCAAAGGAAGGTTTAGAGAAATACTCTCCTCTGAAGAATAAGGCATCCTTTTGTGAAGAGGATGTATGTGGTTGTCCCCTTTGCTCTAGAAATGACGAGTGACTCCAGGGCTGCTGTTATGGAATTTTTAGGCCCTTTTAGATTTGGGAACTGTTCTCTCCACCCTCACCTGGAATGGGTGGTGAAATAGCTATGGAAACATCTTATTTTGTCCTGGTTACTTCCTGTACGGTGGGCCGATGTGTTTAATGCAACTAAGTTCTGCTGCTCACTATTCCTCCCAGCCTGCCTTATAGATCGTCTGTAGCAGTGGAAGCTGCTGTGGTCAAGGATAAGTTTGTTGCTCCAAGATGCTTACTTTAGGCATTGAGACCTGACTGGCATTGCAAACAATTCAGCAGAATATGATTTGCACTGTGGAAGAAGAAGAAGATTCGCGTTCTCCCTTCCTCAGAACAATTTCAAGTCCCTTGATAATTATGGGCCGGAGCTGGTATCAGTTGAGGGTGGCCTTTAGTGCCTATGAAGTGACCATGAGTGAGTGGCTATTTCACAGTGGGTCTTGTGGGCGCACTTGGTGGAATTTCTCAGGACTTCACTATAAGTGGGAAATCTCAGACCTGTGTTATCAAAGTGGTAACTTTCTTGGGAGAATGTGGTAGGCATTTTGTTATTTAGTACTGCCATCCAGGCTTCTTCATCTTCAGCAAAATTAATGAGAGGAAGGGGAAAAACAACATTTAGAAAACTGACGACCTCTTTTCTCTACTTCCAACAGCCTGCTATTAGACCTCTCAGAATTAGAGGTATCTGGGTCTTAGGTCCCCAACAGTAAGTACAAAAGAACTCATAGTGAGTTTATTTGTTTATGGTTCCAGTACAAACAGCCAATCTGCCTGTATCCACTTTAGGGGATCATGCGGGATCTGTGATTAGCCTAAATCCTTTCAAAGGTGGTGGTGAGATTATGCCTTAACTAGTTAATTGATTTGCCAATATTTTCCCCATATCCTATGTAGCAGTAACTATTTCAGTGTACAAGGTGACAGTCTTCCTCACTGTTTCTACAGTGCCTAATACAGTTGAGGCAGTGGGCTCCAGAAATTACTGCAATACTGTACAAATAATCATCATCATGTTATGTGGGTGCATTTACACCAGCGGTCCCCAAACATTTGAGGGTCGTGTCCCCCGCCCCTTTTCCCCTGTCTGTGCCCGGAGCTGGGGCCCGGAGTGGGGCCACAGCTCGGTGTGGGGGACGGATGTGGAGAGACGTAAGAGGGCTGAGGCTGGAGGCAGGAGCAGAGCCACAGCTGGTCAGGGGTGGGGGCTGGGGGCTGGCAGCCAGCCACCAGCCTGGTGTGGCTCTGCTCCAGGCTTTGCCCCCAGCCTTGGCCCTGGGCCAGGAACAGAGCTACAGCTGGGGAGGGGGCCAGGGCCAGGGCCAGGCTCGGGGACGTAGCTGGGACAGGACTGGAAGCCAGGGATGTGGCTGGGGGTGGGACTGGAGCAGAGCTGGGGCGGGGGTGGGGCTGGGTGGCACTCCCTTCCCTCCCCACACTTTGGGGACCTCTGATTTACACAGACATGTTTTTCGAAAAATAGGGAGTTCTTTGAATAGTGTCCCCATTGTTGCTTCATTCTAGGTGCGCTAGCACCCTCTGCGCCTTTGATCGGAGATTTCTCATAGCAGTGTCCATTCGGCCCCTGCATACATGTCAGTCAATGCCCCGTGCCATTGTTATATAACACTGCACAAGTGAACCACCCTCAGTTGCTTCTCAGTCACCTCAGCCTGAGATGGAGCTCTGGCAGTTGTCCCATTGAGATTTCCTCGGCTTTCCGCTTCTTTCATTAGTAGTCACTAATAGTATTAGTGTTAGTTTCTGTAGTTAGTAGTAATATAGCTTATCTTTTTCTTTAAAAAAATATTTTCTTTATATTTAGGTAGATATTAGCTGGTTGGTAATTTTTCTTTTACTGGGAGGTTATGCCCAGATGTCCTAGCTTCAACTGCTGTCTGTCATGTTGGGAGGTGATTCCGATCAGCTACAGGCACTCCTGCTGCATCCGTTGCCTTGGGGAATCGCATGTTGCCCAGAAGTGCAACTTTTTCTCTGGCACTGAAATCAAGAGCCAGAAAAAACAGATAAAGCTTCGTCTCCTCATGATGGAGAGCTCTCTACGCCTGGCTTCTGACCCAGGCCAAGAGATGCACCACCCCTACCCCCGCTGGTCTCCAAGCAAGTCTGCTGTCTCCACGACATCATAGTGCTACACCTCCAGGTCATCTAAGAGGAAGACACAGGACTCCTCCCATAAGCCCTCATGGGAACATGCTCCTGGCTCAACAGGTAAAGAAATTACCTCTAAAAAGATGAGGTCATTGGTATCGTCAGCTACCCTGGCACCTCCTGGCTCACCAATCAGGTACCCATGAGCCTGCTAGCTCCTCAGGTGCTCAGGGCACAGCTAGATTGAAAGTTGTAAAGCTTCGGGCCTGGAGAGGCCATCAGTACTGTTAACAGACCAAGGCAGCCAGAAAGCCTCTTCCTCCTTCCTATACTTCCTGGGTACCGAAGAAGCCACTACTGAAGAAGCCACTCAGGTTCCAACCACACTTCGTTTGGAGCGCTCAAGACTTTCAGTAACATCAGTGACCACACTTGCACTGAGTGTCCAAGACCTACAGTACTGTCACCACCCTTGGCTATGATCATCTCGGCGCAGACTACAGGTTCAGTATCGATAATGCTCTTGGTACCGCATGAGTTCTGTTTCCCCTGAGACTTGGCTGTATCTGAGGTACCCATTCTCTGCTCTTTGGCTCTGATGTGCTGTCCAGAGTGAGAACATGGAGATCTCCTGAACTTCACCCAATACTGACCTTTTCAGCTCAGATCTCTCCATGCATTCCACCATTCGAGAGTGAGCTTGAGGAAGAGGATTCTGATGAAGACCTTTCCTCAGTGTCTCAAGTGTCAGTCCAAGGTTCTACCCCTCACTCCTATAGCGGCCCCTTTCCAGAAGCCTCCGCTGCAGCTGTAACTACTTGTGGCCCACAATTACCACCAATACCTTGCTAGTGTGAGCACTCTTGGGGTGCCTCCTTCTATGCCTTATGCACCATCTCCTTGGCCATATTGCAACCTTTGGATGGCTTATTGCCAACAATTTTCCAGATCATCCAGTACCATAGAGAGGGGCAGACTGCATCATCTAATCCCTTCAGGAGACCTGACCCTCAAGAGGAATCTTTCCAGGAGCAGGAAGCTAGAGCTGATGAAGAGGTTTCTCCTATGGCTAACATCTCCTCTTCCTCTCCTGATGAAACAATCATGCAGCCTCCTTCATCCCTGCCTGATTTTAAACATTTCCAGCATCTGATCAAGAGAGTTGCAGTCTCCTTGCAGGTTCCTCTCAAGGAGGTGAAAGAGCCTCATCCATAAACTGGTCTATATCCTCCATTCACCCTCATTGGCTCACATAGTGTTGCCTATTAATGCTCTTCTGGACCCAGTGAAGATCATCTGGTACACTCCAACTTCTTTTCCCCCTAGATGCATTAGAGTACGTCCCAGCAAAGGACTCAGAGTTTTTATTTTGCTGTCCCTCACCTAACTCCTTGGTAGTTGATGCAGTTAATGAACGTGGAAGGCAGTACCACACTAAAACCACACCTCATAAAGAAGACCCTAAGTGTCTAGAGTTACTGGGGAGGAAGTCTCTATTCCTTAGCCTCCGTACAATTTAGAATCAGCAATTATTAGGTGTTAATGGCAAAGTACAACCACATCAGTTACATCAAACGAAACTCTTTCATGGGCCACCTACTGACAGAGCACAGGGAACAATTCCAGGCAATTATTGCAGAGGGCCAACTACTTACGTAGACAGCCCTGCAAACCTTGATGCCGCTGATACTGTCTCGCCTTCAGTTGCTACAGAGGTAGTGATGAAAAGAGCTTCCTGGTTGCAGCTTTCTGGATTCCCAAAAGTAATCCAGAATACAGTAGAGGACCTTCCTTTTGATGGGTCGAAATTCACAGATAGCATGGACGAGTATGTGCGAACATTAAAGGACTCTAGAGCTACTTACATTCTCTTGGAATTTACACACCCACCTACAAGAGGAAGCTCAGCAAGTCCCAGACAGCCCAGAGATCGCACCCTTCTCAATTCCTTACTTCTCAGAAATTGTATGAATCTCACCGAAAGAGACAGAGATTCTATAGAAAGAAGCTGTCCACATCCAAGCAGCAATTTTGACAGGTTGGTCACGGGCTTGAATTGCCATCCTCATCCTCTTCAGCTGCACCGATTTACCACCCCTATTTCCTTCACCACTTCAGATGCTCCTGGGATTTGATCACTATGGAGAAGTAGGTTTTGGATGTCATCTCCAAAGGATACACCATCCATTTTACTACACTTCCATCAACACACTCCCCTTCCCCATCCCTCTTCAGGGACCTCCTCATGAGAGCTTGCTGTGTCAAGAAATAGACACTCTTACATTTGGGAGCCATAGAACCAATCCTCATGCAGCACAAAGGGAAGGGATTTTATTCAAGGTACCTTCTGGTACCAAAAAAGAGTGGCAGTTAGAGACCATACTCAGTACCTATGTGAAGACACTGAAATTGAAAATGGTGACACTTGCAGCAATAACTCTGTTAATAGAGCAAGGGGATTGGTTATCAGTCCTCAGCCTTCAAGATGCGTGTTTCCATATTGCTATCCACCCATACCACAAATGATTCCTATGTTCCACTGTCTGCCACGGTCACTTTCAATACTGAGTTCTCCTCTTTAGTCTGCTTCAGAGGAAAGGTATCTTAGTATTCCCTTACATGTTCCATTGTCTGCTGAAGGGCCGCTTCCTGGAACTGACAGCTTGATCAACTTCCACCGCCATAGGTCCCTTTCTTGAATTGGGCCTGCAATTGGACATTCAAAAATCCACTTTGACCTCTGTCTAAGGCTTAGAATTCATGGGGGCAAACCTTGATTCAGGAATAGCAAGAGCCTACCTTCTTCTGCAAAGCTTAGTGGCCCTTTCCAATGTAGCCAGCACAATTCAACTCCGGCCCCAAACTATAGTCAAGAACTGTCTTCAGTTGCTGGGGCACATGGCAACCACCACTTTTGTTACAGAATATGCAAAGTTTCTAATGTGCTGCCTGCAAGAGTGGCTCAGAACGGTTTAATCACCAAGCAGACGCAGTTTAAATATGCTGTTTTCCATTCTTACCTCCGTACAACAATACCTCAACTGGTGGAAAGATTCTTAGTGTGTGCACAGTAGTTCCATTTGCGTGTCCCTCCCCAACGGTTGTATAATGACAGATGCCTCTCTGCTAGGGCGGGGAGCACATCTAGACAATAAACAGGACTCTGTGTTTTGTTACCAATTGGTGTTTAATTGCTTTCTTCCAAATTTTGAAGAATATTATAGGTCCTTTAAAAAAAAATAAGTAACTTTTTCAGGAACTATTAATATTCAGCCACAGTTTTCCTAGCCCCAATAAACCAGATGTTCAAATCGGACTTAGCAGTTTGTTTTTATTTTTATTTTTATTTCGTTAATCATGTTTATTATGGTAGTGTCTAAGGGCCAGCAAAGAGTGGGCCCCATTGTCCTGGTGCTGTATAATTGAGCCCTTTTCCAAAGACCTGACAATCTAAATAGACCTGAAAGACAGAGGATGGATGATGAAATAGAACATACAAACAGAGTGAGCAAATGTGATGGCAGCAAATGCCATGTTAGTTCCATGGTTTTTGGTGGATTTACTTAGGAGTGGAATCAGCTAAATGGAAAGAGAAGTGAAGGGTTGAGGGCGAGGGGGAATAAGGTTGGGGAGAAGAGTATAAGAGAGGCAGGTGTGGAGTGAAATTGAGGGGAAGAGAATGCTCCAACCTTCTTTTTCTCTCCCTCCCAAACAGCCAATCAGGCCACGGCAGAGAAAGTCCAGTCAAAGCTGTAGAAAGTTCTCTGAATATCCACAGGTCTGTGCTTTATCAGTTAGCTCAGAGTAGGCATATGTTTTCTTTTTAAAAAATATAATTTAGCTACATTTTTAAATATAGAGAGTGAGGGAATTTTTATAATTGTACAGGGACATTTTTTATCAATGTTTCATCATGTCTGGACAACTTCAGAGTATATTTCCAAAACTCCCAGAAATAGTATTAAGTCTGCGGCATTTATCTGAGTTAATTGGTTTTTGCCTTCATGTTTTAATTACATCATCACCTACTAGGACTCCTTGCACACTGACTGCTGAGCTTTTTGGAAAATCTGACCCAAACCAGGGGTGTTGAGCCATTCTGAAAATTCTGGCCTGGGCTTGGTTTTCAGAAGAGCCAAGCACTCACTACTCCATTTGAAGTTAATGGGAGCTGTGAGTGCTCAGCATACCTGAAATATGAGACTTTAAGTGTCTCTAGTTGGGCCTCCAAACACTGAAACATTACAATTAATTGATTCTTCTGCAAATTTTGGCTCTAATTACTCCTGCTCAATTCCCATCTGCACAATGTGGCTAAAGTTTATCTAATTCACAGGGTTATTATAAAGATAAATTAATGTTTGAGGTGCAAATGCTATAATAATGAGTGCCATAGGAAAGCCCATGAAGATATTTATAATTATGTATTCAGTGCAGGATGGTGTGCAGGAAATGAGGTATGGAGGCCCTATTCTGAATATTGAGGAATAAAAAAAATACTGAACTGTTGCTTCATTTCATCATCCGTGCTGTGCACTGAATGAGGAAGGGTTCCTGTGGAAAAATAACATATGATCATGTAATGAGACTCTATGATGATATATACCCACAATAGGCAAAATTAAGTTTCCTTGGGCAACCTTGATTTTAGCATTCCCTAAATTGAGTGTTTTGTTCTATTTTTAACGTCCTTTAAACATAGGTTGGTATTTTCCTTATGGAATGTATCTTTAACCAAAAAGAAAAGGAGTACTTGTGGTCCCTTAGAGACTAACAGATTTTCCACCGAATGCATCCGATGAAGTGAGCTGTAACTCACAAAAGCTTATGCTCAAATAAATGTTAGTCTCTAAGGTGCCACAAGTACTCCTTTTCTTTTTGCGAATACAGACTAACACGGCTGCTACTCTGAAACCTATCTTTAACCAGGTACTGATATGAAGTTTATCCTTTTGTTCTTTCTTAGTTCACTCAATACCTGTATCACTTTTATTTTCTTGCAATAAAGTTTTCATGGTGGTTCTGTTAATTATTATACATTTTACCTGGGTTTAGTTTTCGGATGTTCACTTCACATTGACTCTCCATTTTATAAATTAAATATTTCATCTTGGTTTTTCATTAGGGCTGACAGGCGATTAAAAAAATTAATTGCCATTAATCGCGTGATTAAAAAGATTGTGTGATCATGCTGTTAAACAATAACAGAATACTATTTATATAAATATTTTTGGATGTTTCCCATATTTTCAAATATATTGATTTCAATTACAACACAGAATGCAAAGTGTACAGTGTTCACTTTATATTTATTTTGATTTCAAATACTTGCACTGTAAAAAAACAAAATAAATAGTATTTTTCAATTCACCTAATACAATACTGTAGTACAATCACTTTATCATGAAAGTTGAACTTACAAATGTAGAATTATGTACAAAAAAACCTGCATTCAAAAATAAAAGTGTAAAACCTTAGACCCTACATGTCCACTCAGTCCTCCTCCTTGTTCAGCCACTTGCTCAGACAAACAAGTTTGTTTACATTTGCAGGAGATAATGCTTCTTGCTTCTTGATTACAATGTCACCTGAAAGTGAGAACATGTATTCACTTGGCACTGTTGTAGCTGGCGTTGCAAGATATTTACGTGCCAGATGCGCTAAAGATTCATATGTCCCTTCATGCTTCAAACACCATTCCAGAGGCCATGCATCCATACTGATGATAGGTTCTGCTCGATAACAATCCAAAGCAGTACAGGCCTACGCATGTTCATTTTCATCATCTGAGTCAGATGCTACCAGCAGAAGATTGATTTTCTGTTTTGGTTCGTTTTCTGTAGTTTCTGCATCAGAGTGTTGCTCTTTTAAGACTTCTGAAAGCATGTTCCACACCCTGTGGATCAGATTTTGGAAGGCACTTCAGATTCTTAAACCTTGGGTTGAGTACATGTGAATGTTTAGTATATCTGGCTCATAAATACCTTGCAGTGCCAGCTACAAAAGTGCCATGCGAACGTTTGTTCTTACTTTCAGCATTATCTCCTGTAAATGTAAACAAACTTGTTTGTCTTAGCGATTGGTTGAACAAGAAGTAGGACTGACTGGACTTTAGGCTCTAAAGTTTTACATTGTTTTATTTCTGAATGCAGTTATGTAACAAAATAAATCTACATTTGTAAATTACATTTTCACCATAAAGAGATTGCACTGCAGTACTTGTATCAGGTGAATTGAAAAATACTGTCTTATCATTTTTACAGTGCAAATATTTTCAATAAAAATAATATAAAGCAAGTATTGTACACTTTGTATTCTGTGTTGTAACTGAAATCAATATATTTGAAAATGTAGAAAAACATCCAAAATATTTAATAAATTTTAATTGGTATTCTATTGTTTAACAGTGCGATTAAAATTGCAATTAATCGTGATTAATTTTTTTATCACGATTAATTTTTTGTTAATCATGTGAGTTAACTGTGATTAATCAACAGCCCTATTTTCATATAAATGTTGTCGTGCTCAGCATTAATGAAAACTGAAGAAGTGATTTAATCAATATTTATTTCAGATAAGAGTATGTCCCTTTTATTGTTTGTGCAAATATTTAACTCTATAGATGGTCCTGTGATTATGGTTACTTAGCAATAGAACTTTTTCTTTAAGTTCTGAGACTTTCACACAGAAGATGTTAAGTGCACAGAACACATTAAAATCGCCTCTGCTTTTAAATAGACCTAGATCAATCTACATGGTACAATTATACTTTTCTTAGTACTAATAATATGAAGCAGTGTTTTAAAACCACTAGTGTATTTATATTTAATAAAATAACTTTAACAGAAATATGGAATAACTTTTCAACCAGGACAAAAAGAGCAAGTTTGCTGGTAACCTGAGATTTGGCAGTTAATTTCTCATCTTGGAATCTCCTCTTCTGTAAAACATAGAAATAGCTTGTGTTTCCTGTGTCTAGGGTCAATAATAACCATTGATATATAATGAAAATTGATATAGAATATTTCTGTTAATAAAATCCATGCTTTATGGATGTTGTTTCACATATTACAAATACTATGTGCACGAGATATCAGAAAGAGTTGTTTCATCTACAAACACATAAGTAATTCTAGGGACTTGATCAGAAAGAGTTCCATCAAGCCAGCAGAGGAAAAACATTGTAGCTAAAGGTTGTAGTGAGTTCAGTA
Source organism: Dermochelys coriacea (assembly GCF_009764565.3). NCBI lineage: Eukaryota > Metazoa > Chordata > Testudines > Dermochelyidae > Dermochelys > Dermochelys coriacea. Next base: position 49,999,576 of record NC_050076.1, read on the forward strand.
CTACATCTTCACTGGCACACTTTGCCAGAAAACATTTTGATGGGGCTGTCAGGAACCACGAACCTTTCCTCATAGATACTTTACCCTTTCCTTTTCCCCTGTAGTAACTGACTAGCTCCTCTTTACTTGGTGGTATTAAGGGGAATTGCTTCAAACAGATGGGTCCTATAAGTCATCAGGAAAGGATATCCTACTCCAAGCTGCTTCCCCTAAACTCCTTGCCCAGCTCTTTTCAGGAAGCCGCCTTGTGAGAAAATGTAGAGAGCCTTCCTCCTTTATTTGGAAACAAAGTTTCTTCAGCAGCTTCTGGATAAAGGGCTCTCCTTTTTTCTTGGCAATAAGGATATAATGGGAAGAGTGCTTTGCCCTATCCTGGATTTAAGAAGGTAGAATAATTATATCCAACAATTCAGATCCCATATGGTGGGTGTAAGTCAGCAGGATTTGTTTGGGGCTCAACCTCAAAGGCAGTTAATTTCATGTTTCACTCAGACTGTCTATGTATGCAGTATAGTTGTAGCCATGTCAGTCCCAAGATATTAGAGACACAAGGTAGGTGATGTAAAATCTTTTATTGGACCAAAGAAGTTAGTCCAATAAAAGCCATTACCTCACCCACCTTGGCTGTTTAACTATGCTGCAGTCCCCATTACTTGTACTTGGTTCTACTCTTTCGTCTTTTAGCAACCCCAAGACTCAAGGGTTTCATTGTAATGAAAATTTTACAGCCCTGACACACAAACCTATTTACTTATTTTTACCTTACCCCGATAAGGAAAATACAAATGATTCTTCTGTGTTTATTTTTTTAAAAAAAAACCTGTCCCTGTTCATGTGTGATTTTTGCAAGGCTGGCTTATCTATGTGATTAGCCAAAAGAGCTCTTTCCACAAGGAGTGAACTATAATTTGGACAATATGTATAAATGTTTTCAGTTCCTTGGGCTCAGCATCAACCACAAGAAAATGAACATTCATTGTCACTCAACCCCTTGAGTTCACAAGGAGCCATTGTGGGCTCCACTATGCAACAACTTGCAGACTGATTCCTACAGGTTTGAAAGTCAGTTGTCCTATGTGAGAAGGGCAAAAATAATTTGACTGGCATGGCGCACTTTCCTTCCTTGTTTTGAGGACAAGTTTGTGCGCGTCTTGACAAACACACTGCCAGCATCTATTCGCTCCATGAGTAAGAAGGAACTTGATTCCTCCACCAAAGTCAGGAAGTGTCCAACTTCTGGAAAAAGAAAAGGAGTACTTGTGGCACCTTAGAGAGTAACAAATTTATTTGAGCATAAGCTTTTGTGAGCTATCCCTCACTGCATTGGATGAAGTGAGCTGTAGCTCACGAAAGCTTATGCTCAAATAAATTTGTTAGTCTCTAAGGTCCCACAAGTACTCCTCATTCTTTCTGCTGATACAGACTGCTTCTCTGAAACCTGTCAACTACTGGAAATGGTCCAATTGACATCAGATTAGACCCTATTTGGGGATTGATTCCCTGTGTCTGTCATCACTCCACTCCTGATCCAGTGGTGGGTTTCAACATACCATGATGCTATCTCTGTCGTCACCCATGCTTCTCTTCTTCAGGGCTGGCTCCAGGCACCAGCGTTCCAAGCAGGTGCTTGGGGCGGCAGTTCAAAAGGGGCAACAGTTCCTCTGGCTGCAGCGGCAATTTGGCAGCAACTTCTCTGTTCCACCTGCTGCGGCGGCAAATTGGCGGCAGCTTCTTCCTTTTCCCATCGGGGTCAGCAGTTTTTTTTCACTGTTTGGGGCGGCAAAAACTGTAGAGCCAGCCCTGCTCTTCTTGTCCTCCTTGGTTTTGATACTCTCTGTCCAGTCCTGGCTCTCTATTGACCCCTCTCATTGTATTTTCAGTGGTCTGTTTGATTCATCACCCCTAACTTCAACTCTTCCAAAGGCCTCTGTCTTTTCTTTCTCTGTTCTCTAGCATCAGGTAATCTGATGAATGGCTCACAAATCTCTCCCAACTCCAGACCCAGCTCTCTCTGTCTAAACCTGCATCTTAGACTCCTCATGATCTCCTATTTAAATTCACCATGGCCAAAATGGAGTTCTTGATCTTCCCCTCTCCACACTACCAATATCTTCTCCCGCAGGTTGGGAGGCCAAGGTTGGCTGAATAGCAATAGTCAATTTTATTTTGCTATATTCAGAAGACTATCTTATATCATGTGGTATCTTTATAGGTAGAGTAGCAAAAGCAAATGCCAAAAGCAACATGAAAACCCACCCAGTATACACTTGCACAATATTATGTTTAATGTCATTGTATAATAGCAATGGTGGTAGTGCAGATAACAGTAATGATATATAATTTAGGGCTGTCAAACAATTAAAAAAATTAATTGTGATTAATCATTCTGTTAATAATAGAATACCATTTATTTAATTTTTTTCTACATTTTCAAATATCTTGATTTCAATTACGATACAAAGTATACAGTGCTCACTTTATATTTATTTAGATTCCAAATATTTGCACTGTAAAAAACAAAAGAAATAGTATTTTTCAATTCACCTAATACATCTCATTTTCAATTCACCTAATACTATAGTGCAATCACTTTATCATGAAAGCTGAACTTACAAATGTAGAACTAACTGCATTCAGAAATAAAACAATGTAAAACTTTAAAGCCTAAAGTCCACTCAGTCCTACTTCTTATTCAGCCAATAAGTTTGCGAACAGGGGCCACTAACAGGAAGTTTTGAGAGGGAGTTCTCCAGGTGAAGGAGAAGCAAATACGGGATCCTTGGGTAAGTGACTGTCTGTAGTGTGTGTTTGTGTTTGGGGGTTACGTGCTGTGTGCTGAGCTTGTGTGTGTGTGTGTTTGAAGGACCATGTGCTATGGCCGGCAGTTGGAAACTGTGAGCTTCTAAACAAGGTTTGAAATCTTGAAGCCTCTATTCATTGGCTGAGCCTTAGGTAGGGGGCGGGGCTATCAAGGAGGCCAGGGCTTTATAAAGCAGTGAGCAAGCAACCAGGGAGTTTCAAGAGGGAGTATGGAACAAAACCCTATCATTAACCTAGGTAACTGTAGGAGAAAATGCGGCCAGAAGCTCAGCAGTAGAGTGGGGGCTATCGTATTTATTGCATTCAGTGTAGTATGTATGATTACCTGCCCTGTGGGCGGGTGGTGTATGTGTGCATTTGGTGCAAGGAGCTCCTGGCCCTCAGAGACCGTGTATGGGCTTTGGAGGCCAGGGTGGCGGAACTGGAGGAGCTAAGGGAGGCTGAGAGGCATGTTGTTGAGGCTTTCCGGGACACTGTAGATTTGTCCCACCTCCGTTCAGACAGCCCCTGCACTGTTAAGGAGGATGAAAGGCCCAGAGAAGGAGAGCAGTCAACGGGAACAGAGGGAAACCTTCCCATAGTTGGGACCCTCCTTCCAGATGATGATGATGGGGTATCCTCTCACACTGCGGTTACCTCTCCGGGGGAGGGACCTCTAGTCATTAAGAAAAGGCAGGTGTTAGTAATGGGAGATTCGATCATTAGAAACATAGATAGCTGGGTGTGTGATGACCGGTAGAACCATATGATGACTTGCGTGCCTGGTGTGAAGGTTGTGGATCTCTCAAGGCATCTAGATAGACTTAGGTGAAGTGCTGGGGAGGAGCCGGTGGTCATGGTACATGTAGGTACCAATGACATAGGGAAGAGTAGGAGAGACGTCCTGGAGATCAAATTTAGGCTGTTAGGAAAGAGACTGAAATCCAGGATCTCTACGGTGGCATTCTCAGAAATGCTACTGGTTCCATGCGCAGGGCCACTTAGGCAGGCACTTCAGAGTCTCAATGTGTGGATGAGATGATGATGTAGAGAGAAGGGGGGTAGATTTATTAGGAACTGGGGAAACCTTTGGGATGGGGGAACCTATACAGGAAGGATGGGCTCCACCTAAACCAAAGTGGATCCGGACTGCTGGCACTTAACATTAAAAAGGTTGCAAAACAGTTTTTAAACTAAGAGATGGGGGAAAGCCGATTGCTGCAGAGGCGCATGTGGATCGGAGAGAGACTTCTCTTAGAGGAGAATCTATTGCTAGAAATTCTCTAGGTTTTAGTCAGGAGGAGGGGATGAAAGAGGACAAAGTATGGGCCAGACCAGATAAGGAACATTCACATAAAGAATCTGACGCATCAGAAAAGGGCAGACAAACAGTGACAAGTTTTTAAAGTGCTTGTACACAAATGCTAGAAGTCTAAATAATAAGATGAGTGAACTAGAGTGCCTAGTGTTAAAGGAGGATATTGATATAATAGGCATCACAGAAACCTGGTGGAGTGAGGACAATCAATGGGGGACAATCATTCCAGGGTACAAAATATATCGGAAGGACAGAACAGGTCATGCCGGGGGAGGGAGGGGGGAGTGGCACTATATGTGAAAGAAAATGTAGAATCAAATGAAATAAAAATCTTAAATGAATCCACATGTTCCATAGAATCTCTATGGATAGTAATTCCATGCTCTAATAAGAATATAACAGTAGGGATCTATTATCGACCACCTGACCAGGACAGTGATAGTGACGATGAAATGCTAAGGAAGATTAGAGAGGCTATCAAAATAAAAAACTCAATAATAGTGGGGGATTTCAATTATCCCCATATTGACTGGGTCAATGTCACCTCAGGACATGTCACCTCAGGATGAAATGCAGAGACGAAAATTTCTCAATAGTTTAAATGACTGCTTCTTGGAGAAGCTGGTACAGGAACCCACAAGGGGAGAGGCAACTCTCGATCTAGTCCTGAGTGAAGTGCAGGATCTGGTCCAAGAGGTAACTATAACAGGACCGCTTGGAAATAGTGACCATAATATAATAACATTTAACATTCCTGTGGTGGGAAGAACACCTCAACAGCCCAACACTGTGGCATTTAATTTCAGAAAGGGGAACTATGCAAAAATGAGGAGGTTAGTTAAACAGAAATTAAAAGATACAGTGACTAGAGTGAAATCCCTGCAAGCTGCATGGACACTTTTCAAAGACACCATAATAGAGGCTCAACTTAAATGTATACACCAAATTAAAAAAACACAGTATAAGAACTAAAAAAGAGCCACCGTGGCTTGACAACCATGTTAAAGAAGCAATGAGAGATAAAAAGGCATCTTTTAAAAAGTGGAAGTCAAATCCTAGTGAGGTAAATAGAAAGGAGCATAAACACTGCCAAATTAAATGTAAAAATGTAATAAGAAAAGCCAAAAAGGAATTTGAAGAACAGCTAGCGAAAAACTCAAAAGGTAATAACAAAATGTTTTTTAAGTACATCAGAAGCAGGAAGCCTGCTAAACAACCAGTGGGGCCCTTGGATGATTGAGATACAAAAGGAGCACTTAAAGACGAGAAAGTCATTGTGGAGAAACTAAATGAATTCTTTGCTTCAGTCTTCACGGCTGAGGATGTTAGGGAGATTCCCAAACCTGAGCTGTCTTTTGTAGGTGACAAATCTGAGGAATTGTCACAGATTGAAGTGACACTAGAGGAGGTTTTGGAATTAATTGAGAAACTTAACAGTAACAAGTCACCAAGACCAGATGGCATTTACCCAAGAGTTCTGAAAGAACTCAAATGTGAAATTGCGGAATTATTAACTATGGTTTGTAACCTGTCCTTTAAATCAGCTATTGTACCCAATGACTGGAAGATAGCTAATGTAATGCCAATATTTAAGAAGGGCTCTAGAGGTGATCCTGGCAATTGCAGACCGGTAAGTCTAATGTCAGTACCAGGCAAATTCGTTGAAAGAATAAAATTGTCAGATGCATAGAAGAACATAAATTGTTGTGCAAAAGTCAACATGGTTTCTGTAAAGGGAGATCATGTCTTACTAATCTATTAGAGTTCTTTGAGGGGGTCAACAAACATGTGGACAAGGGGGATTCAGTGGACATAGTTTACTTAGATTTCCAGAAAGCCTTTGACAAGATCCCTCACCAAAGACTCTTAAGTAAATTAAGTTGTCATGGGATAAGAGGGAAGATCCTTTCATGGACTGAGAACTGATTTAAAGACAGGGAACAAAGGATTGGAATAAATAGTTAATTTTCAGAATGGAGAGGGGTAACTAGTGGTGTTCCCCAACGGTCAGTCCTAGGACCAATCCTATTCATAAATGATCTGGAGAAAGGGGTAAACAGCGAGGTGGCAAAGTTTGCAGATGACACTAAACTGCTCAAGATAGTTGAGATCAAAGCAGACTGTGAAGAACTTCAAAAGGATCCCTCAAAACTAAGTGATTGGGCAACAAAATGGCAAATGAAATGTAAATGTAAAGTAATGCACATTGGAAAAAATAACCCCAACTATACATACAGTATGATGGGGGCTAATTTAGCTACAACTAATCAGGAGAAAGATCTTGGAGTCATCTTGGATAGTTCTCTGAAGACGTCCACACATTCTGCAGCGGCAGTCAAAAAAGCAAATGGGATGTGAGGAATCATTTAAAAAGGGATAGAGAATAAGACTGAGAATCTTATTTCCCTTATATAAATCCATGGTACACCCACATTTTGAATACTGCATACAGATGTGGTCCCCTCATCTCAAAAAAGATATACTGGCATTAGAAAATGTTCAGAAAAGGGCAACTAAAATGACGAGGGGTATGGAACGGGTCCCATATGAGGAGAGATTAACGAGTCTAGGACTTTTCAGCTTGGAAAAGAGGAGACTAAGGGGGAATATGATAGAAGTATATAAAATTGAGTGGCGTGGAGAAAGTGAATAAGGAAAAGTTATTTACTTGTTCCCATAATATAAGAACTAGGGGCCACCAAATGAAATTAATGGGTAGCAGGTTTAAAACAAATAAAAGAAAGTTCTTCTTCTTGCAGCACACAGTCAACCTGTGGAACTCCTTGCCTGAGGAGGTTGTGAAGGCTAGGACTATAACAGGGTTTAAAAGAGAACTGGATAAATTCACGGAGGTTAAGTCCATTAATGGCTATTAGCCAGGATGGATAAGGAATGGTGTCCCTAGCCTCTGTTTGTCAGAAGGTGGAGATGGATGGCAGGAGAGAGATCACTTGATCATTACCCGTTAGGTTCACTCCCTCTGGGGCACCTGGCGTTGGCCACTGTTGGCAGACAGGATACTGGGCTGGATGAACCATTGGTCTGACCCCGTATGGCCATTCTTATGTTCAATTGCTCAGACATACAAGTTTAGTTCCAATTTGCAGGAGATAATGCTTCCCGCTTCTTTTTTATAATGTCACCTGAAAGTGAGAACAGGCGTTTGCGTGGCACTGTTGTAGCCAGCGTTGCAAGATATTTATGTGCCAGATATGCTAAAGATTCATATGTGCCTTCATGCTTCAACCACGATTCCAGAGGACATGCATCCATGCTGATGATGGGTTCTGCTCGATAATGATCCAAAGCAGAGTGGACCAATGTTCATTTTCATCATCTGAGTCAGATGCTACCAGCAGAAGGTTGATTTTCTTTTTTGGTTGTTCGGGTTCTGTAGTTTCCGCATCGGAGTGTTGCTTTTTTAAGACTTCTGAAAGCATGCTCCACATCCTTTGCTGATCAGATTTTGGAAGGCACTTCAGATTCTTAAATCGTGGGTCGAGTGCTGTAGCTAACTTTAGAAATCTCATATTGGTACCTTCTTTGCATTTTGTCAAATCTGTAGTGAAAGTGTTCTTAAAATGGACATGTGCTGGGTCATCATCCGAGACTGCTATAACATGAAATATATGGCAGAATGTGGATAAAACAGAATAGGAGATGTACAATTCTCCCCCAAGCAGTTCAGTCACAAATTTAATTAACACATTATTGTTTTAACGAGCATCATCAGCATGACAGCATGTCCTCTGGAATGGTGGCCAAAGCATGAAGGGGCATACGAATGTTTAGCATATCAGGCACGTACATACCTTGCGATGGCTGCTAAAAAAGTGCCATGTGAATGCTTGTTCTCACTTTCAGGTCACATTGTAAACAAGAAGCGGGCAGCATTATCTCCTGTAAATTGTAACCGAACTTGTTTGTCTGAGTGATTGGCTGAATAAGAAGTAGGACTGAGTGGACTTTAGGCTCTAAAGTTTTACATTGTTTTATTTTTGAATGCAGTTACGTAACAAAAACAAATCTACATTTGTAAGTTACTCTTTCACAATAAAGAGATTGCACTACGGTACTTATATGAGGTGAATTGAAAAATACTGTTTCTTTTATGTTTATCATTTTTATAGTGCAAATATTTTAATAAAAATAATATAAAGTGAGCACTGTACAATTTGTATTCTGTGTTCTAATAGAAATCAATATATTTGAAAATGTAGAAAAACTTCCAAAAATATGTAATCAATTTCAATTGGTATTCTATTGTTTAACAGTGCGATTAATCGCGTTTAATTTTTTTAATCACAATACATTTTTTGAGTTAATAGTGTGAGTTACCTGAGATTAATCAACAGCCTTAATATAATTACAGCAGATTAGATAGCTTTAGTTGATTTTAATAGTGTAGATAAATTCAATTAATCTATGCACTGCTCTCAAAATCCAGAAGGGATTTAGGAGTACACGTCCTATTAACTTTTAGTCAGATTTATGTTCCTAACTCCTTTGGATGCTTCTGAAGCTCCCCCTCAAAGTATGCAGAGAGTATCATTGACTCTATCATCCATGCCATTGGCAATAAGTCTTGCCAAGGTTTGTGCAGTGTTGGCAGGTGGCCTCTGCTCCTCCTGTTCCCAACCATCAGTAATCACTTCCCCCTGGATCTCACAAGTGTGCAAAATACAACATGCAGAGATAATATCAGATCTATCACAGAAGAGTCGAGCCATGTCCCCAGACACTTCCACCGGCCTCTCAGACACATCTAGATTTCTTCATCAGCCAGTATTTCCAAAAGCCTAGTTAGCTTAAAATAGTGTAACATAGTGTGACTTATTTTGGGTTAATATTTGTGAAACGTAAAGAAATGTAAATCCTATGTTTTTGTACAGGTTCGAATGCAAGCATTGAAATGCTTCTCAGTTCTAGCCTTTGAAAACCCCCAGGTATCAATGACTCTTGTAAATGGTAAGATGAAAGCTTCAGTGGCTAATATGTTGTTCATTTTACAAATTAACTGAATTTGAATTATTTCCTGAATCCTCTTTTTCATTGTTTGCAGTTTTGGTTGATGGAGAATTATTACCACAGATTTTTGTGAAGATGTTACAAAGGGACAAGCCTATTGAAATGCAGCTCACATCAGCCAAATGGTAATCTTCAACAGGAGCTAGAGGGAGAGGGGCTGCAATGTAACCTAATGATTAAAATTGCAACTCTTATGAATCTTCTTGTCATAAAATCCTAAGTGATAGAATTGGGTGAAATGTTAGTCTGTAGTCCATCTCCTTGCACTTATGCAAGATAAACTCTTGTACTCCTTTTAAAGTGTTGGTGTTTAATAATAATTAGTATTTATATTATACTAGTACCCAAAGGTTCCCATTCAGGGTTAGGGGCTTCACTGTGTTGGACATTGTACAGATCTAGATAAGAGCTAAACCCTTCCCTGAAGGGTTTGCAATCTGAAGTAATATTTACTTCTGAAGGCTCCTGGTGTTGCTGGAGACTCCTTGGAAATTATTCCATTGCTATTTAATATTACTGGTTAATTTAAAATGTTCATCTTTTTAGTTTCAGCCTCTTCCATCTTTCCTTACTGCCATTCCCATGATCGTAGCCCTGTGCTCTCTGCAGCTCAATGGAACCAATTTTCATAGCAGTAACTGCTAAATTCTTTATCAATATTAATTTATTCTGCTTCCATAGCCTGTTCTTCCCATCCCTCCTCCCTACACAACTATGATTCATAGTTGGAAAATGTGTCTGATTATGTTTGACAGTGATTATTTTGGTGGGTGGGTTTTTTCACGGTGCTCTTTCGGCATCCAGGATCCGCTCTCTGGAACTGTCCTCCTGGGAGAACCTTCTTCCCTTTGTTGTGTTAATTTCTATGGAATAAATGTGTCCAGAGAATCAGAAGTGTTAATGTGTCCCTGTTGCTATACAACACTAAACAGTTTGGGGTTTTGAGTACAGAGACCTCACCCTGTTTAGTTCTGTGGCAAACACATTAGAAAATGTGTGCCAAAATTTGGAAATGTACTGATTAGGATAAACAAGAGAAAAAGAATCAAAACAAGATATAGAGCATTTTGATATTGAAATTGAACGGGTATGTAAAACAAATGTAATCAAAAACTTATCAAATTCCCATTTTCAGAGAGGAATTTGGTTGGAGTCTTATTTTGTCAAGCAATCCTTCTCTTGGTGGGAAAGGAAAGGATTAGTCCTGTTGAATTCTAAGTTGTGAATGATAGGCACTCTTCCTGCCTTTGACAGAGCAAACAGATGCAAATGGGATAAGAGATCGGACAGTAAAGGTGGGGAAATACGTATTATTGTTGACTTTCTCAGGATACAGAGTGGCTGGGCAGTCACAGACAGATGCTCTGGGCTGGCAGTCAGGCCATAATAGCTGTTGCTCTGGACCCTGTCTCGCATTCCTGACAGTAGAACATCATTCAGGGAACAGATGGCCAGGATCCCCTGGGGGACTAACATGAAAGGGAAGGGAGTCCAGGAGAGCTGGCTGTATTTCAAGGAATCCCTGTTGAGGTTACAGGGACAAACCATCCCGATGAGTCGAAAGAATAGTAAATATGGCAGGCGACCAGCTTGGCTTAATGGTGAAATCCTAGCGGATCTTAAACATAAAAAAGAAGCTTACAAGAAGTGGAAGCTTGGACATATGACCAAGGAAGAGTATAAAAATATTGCTCGGGCATGTAGGAAAGATATCAGGAGGGCCAAATCGCACCTGGAGCTGCAGCTAGCAAGAGATGTCAAGAGTAACAAGAAGGGTTTCTTCAGGTATGTTGGCAACAAGAAGAAAGCCAAGGAAAGTGTGGGCCCCTTACTGAATGAGGGAGGCAAGCTAGTGACAGAGGATGTGGAAAAAGCTAATGTACTCAATGCTTTTTTTGCCTCTGTTTTCACTAACAAGGTCAGCTCCCAGACTGCTGTGCTGGGCAACACAAAATGGGGAAGAGATGGCCAGCCCTCTGTAGAGATAGAGGTGGTTAGGGACTATTTAGAAAAGCTGGACGTGCACAAGTCCATGGGGCCGGACGAATTGCATCCGAGAGTGCTGAAGGAATTGGCGGCTGTGATTGCAGAGCCCTTAGCCATTATCTTTGAAAACTCGTGGCGAACGGGGGAAGTCCCGGATGACTGGAAAAAGGCTAATGTAGTGCCCATCTTTAAAAAAGGGAAGAAGGAGGATCCTGGGAACTACAGGCCGGTCAGCCTCACCTCAGTCCCTGGAAAAATCATGGAGCAGGTCCTCAAAGAATCAATCCTGAAGCACTTAGAGGAGAGGAAAGTGATCAGGAACAGTCAGCATGGATTCACCAAGGGAAGGTCATGCCTGACTAATCTAATCGCCTTTTATGATGAGATTACTGGTTCTGTGGATGAAGGGAAAGCAGTGGATGTATTGTTTCTTGACTTTAGCAAAGCTTTTGACACGGTCTCCCACAGCATTCTTGTCAGCAAGTTAAGGAAGTATGGGCTGGATGAATGCACTATAAGGTGGGTAGAAAGCTGGCTAGATTGTCGGGCTCAACGGGTAGTGATCAATGGCTCCATGTCTAGTTGGCAGCCGGTGTCAAGTGGAGTGCCCCAGGGGTCGGTCCTGGGGCCCGTTTTGTTCAATATCTTCATAAATGATCTGGAGGATGGTGTGGATTGCACTCTCAGCAAATTTGCGGATGATACTAAAATGGGAGGAGTGGTAGATACGCTGGAGGGGAGGGATAGGATACAGAAGGACCTAGACAAATTGGAGGATTGGGCCAAAAGAAATCTAATGAGGTTCAATAAGGATAAATGCAGGGTCCTGCACTTAGGATGGAAGAATCCAATGCACCGCTACAGACTAGGGACCGAATGGCTCGGCAGCAGTTCTGCGGAAAAGGACCTAGGGGTGACAGTGGACGAGAAGCTGGATATGAGTCAGCAGTGTGCCCTTGTTGCCAAGAAGGCCAATGGCATTTTGGGTTGTATAAGTAGGGGCATAGCGAGCAGATCGAGGGACGTGATCGTTCCCCTCTATTCGACACTGGTGAGGCCTCATCTGGAGTACTGTGTCCAGTTTTGGGCCCCACACTACAGGAAGGATGTGGATAAATTGGAAAGAGTACAACGAAGGGCAACGAAAATGATTAGGGGTCTAGAGCACATGACTTATGAGGAGAGGCTGAGGGAGCTGGGATTGTTTAGTCTGGAGAAGAGAAGAATGAGGGGGGATTTGATAGCTGCTTTCAACTACCTGAAAGGGGGTTTCAAAGAGGATGGCTCTAGACTGTTCTCAATGGTAGCAGATGACAGAACGAGGAGTAATGGTCTCAAGTTGCAATGGGGGAGGTTTAGATTGGATATTAGGAAAAACTTTTTCACTAAGAGGGTGGTGAAACACTGGAATGCGTTACCTAGGGAGGTGGTAGAATCTCCTTCCTTAGAGGTTTTTAAGGTCAGGCTTGACAAAGCCCTAGCTGGGATGATTTAACTGGGACTTGGTCCTGCTTTGAGCAGGGGGTTGGACTAGATGACCTTCTGGGGTCCCTTCCAACCCTGATATTCTATGATTCTATGATTCTATGATTCAGCTGGTCATCTCAGTCTCCTTCACCAATCCTCCTCAGGCCAACCAGAGCTCGATGGGAAAGCTCATCTCATTGTGCTGGTGCTGGGCGGTGCAGTTGGTCTCAAGATCAGGTGAAAAGCTGAGAGAGAGATATAGTGGGAGATGAAAAGGGAGGGGAAGACAGAGCAAGATCTCACATGTATCAGGTCTCTACTGGTGTGCTAAAGTCTGGGTGTCACAGTCATCCTTGAAACTCACAAATGAACGAAAATCTCTGGAGTGAAGCGGAGACGTGTTGGGCTCCTCCAGGAGTTTTTCCCATTTGATTCCCCACCCTTCCCCTCCACCCCTGGCCAAAGTTTCTCTTTTTTGAGGATTCCAAAAGGAGTGGTGGGCAGGACAGCACATTCCCTCATTACTTGTCTGCCAATGAAGCCTAGTTTATGACATCAGTTTTGGTCCATTAACTTCTAATTCCATTTGCTTTTTGTTTACTAGGCACGATCTCAGCGTATTCCTTGGGTTGCTTTAGTAGACCTTTTTGTATGGACTAGTCCAGGCTTTTTGTCTTCCCTTTGTGCATCAACATATATTGTTATAGGTGATTGTAACATTTTACAAACTTTTACCCACTTTCCAATAATTCAGCCCACAATTAGGATAGGCCTGTTAGGCCTCAATTATTACAACACATCATGTGTGTCCCAGCGGGTAGCCAGCTTCAGCAATTCATCTCCTTGGCTCCCCTAGCCTCTGCTTCTGCACTGATCTTCAGGTATCTGTTTGTCATCCTAAGTGGTGGAAGCTAGACTCCAGGACTGGTTTCCTGAGCCACACAACTGCCTGGTTCCATGGAACAGTGCAGGGATCATGGACTGGAATCCAGTTAACTTCCCCTTGTGAGAAAAGCTGAAGAGTAAAGGGAGCGGCAGGCTGGTCCTGGCAGGGCAGGGGAGGAGAAAGCAAAATTCCAGGCACTTGGACACAGCAAATTCTATGACAAAAATTCTGAATTCTGTGGTATCTTGGAAAAATGCCAGATTCCAGAGTTGTAGAATTGTAGACTCAATGGGGTCTTTATTGAAAATCTCTGGAGTGCCACTATACTTCTCAAAATTACTGTTTGAGAGGGGGTGTGTGTGTTCAAGTTAATCTCCTTATCCACAAGGACTATAAACATATTTCTTTTTTTTAAAGTTCAGTTTTTGGAGTATAATTCCGTGACAAGAACTGAATTTTGTTGTTTTGGAATGGTGTAATATATGGGGCCTTGCCTGTAACCATCTTAAGTAATTTGTTTCTTCCTGTTATGTTGTTGTATTACTTTTTCTGGTACTGTATTTCTTTTGGAGGTACCCAATCTACTCTCCAATAGTGAGGTTGAACAGCTATCAGGAATTACAAATATTTGTTCAGAATTGTAACAGTTTTGCCCACTTATTTCAGTATTTTGCCTTCATTAAAGGCATTTGAGAGAGGGTAATGGATGTGCTTCAGATCAGTTAAAGCAGGCACCTCTGGAAAGGGGAGGAGCTCTGTCAAGTGTAGCGTACAAGTGCCTCGGGGGATGGGAGAGATCTGAGCACAAGGTGTGTACATTTTTAGGCTGTGATAGCTGTAGGGAGTAATGCTTATGTTAAATGAACAGGCTGCTCTATCTCCTGCTTGCTATCTCTGTCCTCTGTTAATCAGCAAGGTTCTCCATCCCATGAGTGTTTCCCCCGAGACCTGCCCTCTCCTGGTGGTTTTATTTTTTGCCTTGTTTCCTACTCAATCCTCTTCTTATCTGAGGTCTCTGTGTGATTGTCGGAATTCTGCAGTTTGTACTACACTCCGGGATCATTCACCCTTAGAGATAGTAAATTTACAACATCTAGTTGAGTTATGTAGAAAACACCATGGAATGTGGGCACATTCTTGAAAAAAAAGTTTTTTTAATGATGTAATTAACCTCAAGACCTGTTCTATATCAGTAATTCTTAGTGAGAAATTATATTTTGAGATAATTTCAGGGGAAACCTTACCTCCCCTGCAGCCTTTCATGGACATCTGTGGAGTAAGCAAGAATCTGAAAACCACAGTCAACTCATAAAGACAGATCAAATACTTCGAAGACCATTGTCATGGGCTGATTGAATGTTTTTAAAAGCAACCAGCACTCTCCTGCAAACCCGATAGCAATAAGTGTTAACTTCTGCTGCTGTTCTCAGGTGCTGCCGGTTTCCCGTGGAAGGTTATATTTTCCTAAATTTTAAACACCAGAGACACCTTTTGAATTTTCCAAGGAACAAGTGTACATAAAAAATACAGTATACCTCTTGTAGCAAGAAATTCAAACTTTTACAAACAATTGTCTTGTATATTCTATTAATATACATAAAATATGTATTAAATTCTACTAAAATTCCTATATTTCAATAAAACACTAAATTGTTCAGGCCTGTCTCCAGAAGTTGGTCCAATAAAAGATGTTACCACATCCACCTTGTCTCTCCGAAGCTTGAGTAACTGAGTATTGACTAGATGTTTTTCAGTATCGTAAGAGCATGAGATGAATTATCTAAAGATTGATTAAAAGAATTTTTCTTGAATAAATATAACTTTTAGTACAAGTATAAAACCAATTTTAGAAGATGCTGCTTTGTTTATTTGATTATATATATTGGGACTACGCAGTCCTGTTCAGTATAAAATATACAATTGCTTAAGCAGAAGTACTCTTAGTTCTATGGAAACAACTATGCCAATTTGGCAAATTTCTATATCATCTTTGACTTTCACTAGTCCTGGAGATAAAATGTTTCATAGCAACGTAGGAATTCCGTATTGGATTAAACCTATGGTTGATCTAATCTCTTATTTGCTCTTGACATTGGTCAATGCTACAAGCTTTAAAAGAAGGTGCAAAGTACTGATATGCCCATGTGGAAAGATACTTCATGATCTCCAAGCAGTTAGTGGTTGGCTTGTGTTCTGAAACATGAATTTGTACCCCTTATAAATGTTTCCTGTTCATAATGTGGCTACTCTTCTTATTCACGTGTCTAATCTTTTTATCTTAAAGTCTTAGCTATCTTCCTCCATTGCTAAAACATCTTCAGCCTCACAAGGAGCCTTGAAAACCTCCAATTGGCAGTTTTTACTGCAGACACTATTAGTTTACATAATTCTTTAGAAAATTCTTCTCTAGGTTACAATGAGGTCCTGCCACCTTTCATCCACTTTGAGCAATTTAAAACTTCAGCCCCCAGCTAGTTTGACAACATTGCCACGTCTGTGATCAACTGTCACCACCACTGTTCTATTCCAGCACCCAGCTGATACAATCTTCTTTCTTCTCCTTGGCACCCTGTTGTCGTCGGCTGTTTCAACACATAGCTCTTGACTATGTAGCATGGGCTAAATATCATTCTGGTGCCTAATGCCATCTGACTGAGCAGATGGTTCATCCTTTGCTGGATTTCCCAGCTATCATCTTGTGTTCAATGATTCTGGACCTTTCTTGCCTTGACTTTCTTACTGCATGGGATTCTCAGATTTGGTGAATCTCAACTCTCTGCTGATACACCTACTGATTTAGTTTAGATGAGCTGAGATTAACCAGGGTGCTTTTAATCTAGATCACTAGCAAGGTCTTTCAGTTTAGTATTAAGACTAGGTGTGCACTTGAACATTCTTGATTTTGGGGTAGGTACTGGTAAAAGACGTCAGCAATCCAACAGACTGGGGATAGTGGGTTGTTTTGATATAGCTAGCAACCTTAAGTATTGGTCATTTTGATCTGGTCCACAACTTCCTAATTATATAGTAAGCATTGCTGGTGTACAGAGAATAGAGTGCTGAGAATACTTAGTGCTTTCTGTAGCAGATGGTGCGATGCACCTTGGGATGTTCTCCAGGTGAAGACCTGGGAAGTAATAGGACTGGTTTGTGTGGTAACACTATCAGGGAATTTCTAAGTATGCAGCAAAGGAAGAGTGACAATTTAGTTGCAGTCTGTCATGGTATAGGGATCATGTTTAAATCATATTGTGTGTAATCAGGAGCAAACTGTGCAATGTAACCTGGATTCATATTCAGTAAACAATCTGTAGTGTAGACAGGCCCATAAAGACAAAAGCTTTCTATAAGGAAACCAGTTCAGCCTAAAATATATATTTGTTCTAGTTACAAAAGCTCTTGAGGAAGGTATGAGGGACACAAGCAGCCAAAAAGGCACTGATATGTGACACCAGAAGGCTCTTAGCAGCAGCATGTAGCTTGCTCAATTTTATGGTAAAACCCTCGCCCAGGTGCTGGATCCAGCTCAGATAATGTACTTGTGGCCTATGTGGTATATTCAAGTTCTAAGCACTTTTTTAAAGTTTGTAGTGCTTATGTTCTCAATTTGGCAGACATTTTTCCCCGTGTGAACTGAATGAAAACCTACACAGGTATTATCTATACTAAGTAAATATTGCAAATGTATTGCATCACCGTTTAACATCAGTTCAGTAGTGTTGTCAACAGTGATAGCCTAAGTGTTAATCGGATGCCTGTTCATGCTAATGTTGCTTAAACTGGCTCTGAACAGATTAGATAACAAAGTGCTTAAAACACCAATGACATCCAGAAGCTGGTTTGTGCTGAGGCTCCCAACGTTGCTAATACTGGTGGATGTGAACCAGTGATGATGATGGTGGGAAAATTCTGCAAAACTTCCCTAGTGTAGACAGTGCAACAGGCACCTCCAGTATCCCTGCTGCTGTTCCTTCTACTGTAGAGGTAAAAAGCAACAACATATTGGCATTTAAAATGATTGCAGGCAGTTTCACTGTTGCTGTTCAATAGCTTTTGTGCCACTGACTGTTGGATGTTGCTGCAATGTGGGAAAGATAGGAGCAACAGCAGGGGTGGTCCTGATGATGTTTGTGGGAAGAGGAATTAAAACCATGCAGGGTTAATAGTGGGGAGTAATCCTACTGCCAACTATCCTTGCAGGAATCTAGGGGGTATGGGCTAGGGTAGAGTAGCTGGCACACCCCACTCAGCAGTCAGTGGGATCTAGGGGGAGAGGTAGAGTAGAAAATATCCTCTGTCCTTACAGCAGCCAGAAGGCTCAGGAAGGAAGAGAGGAGCCAGCAAGTGACTTCTTCTTTCTCATAGCTAAGGGATATGGAGCTTCACATTTTTCAAACACTCACTAGCTATTCCCCACAAACAGGACCCAGGCACAGCACCCCATAAGAAATTCCTGTACCTCCTCCCATTTGCCAGCAGATGGGGCTGGGCTTTTCACCAAATGCTATCTCTGGACCTTGCTAGTGGGGACCCCCAACCCCTTTGAGCTTGTGGGTTTAATCCTCGAGCTCGTAGTGTTTGGTGGATTTTTTGATCCAAGATGGTTTGTCTGATTATTTGGATTGAGTGTCAGAGCAAGAGTGGACAGGCTCTCCATCTTCCCGGATGGAGTTCCACATAGTTTTGCAAGTGGGAGTCCTCAGTGCACTGGGTGAAATGCGTTTAACTGTCTGGAAGAGGGACCTATGGTCTCACAACTGGTGAAAGCCTGTGTGGAGCATCTGCATCCATTACTGGTTACTGTTAATGGTTGTTAGCTGTCAATCCTTATATATGCTGTCATTTGGTTTTAAAAGTTGTTAACAACTTCACAAATTAAGTTGTCTGTAACCTCCCAAATTGGGGGAAAACCATTGAGAAGGTAGTGTTGATTCATCTCCCATAGCATTTGGAGTCCTCCACTTCCTGGGTCCCTACCCGACCATTTTGTGCCTGTGCATGGCGAAAAAGCCTGTGCAAATCTCATTGGTTGACCTCCGCTAAGCAAGGGTCAGAGATCAAGGGTCCATGCTCATGTTGTTAGATTTATCAGCTGCCCCCAGTATGGTTGGTTGGTTGAGAGTGCAATGGGCAATTTCTCTTAGGCTATGTCTCGGCTTGGAGCTGGGGGAGAGATTCCCAGTTCATGTAGATATGCCCACACTAGTTCTCCATGGAACTAGCAGGCTAAAAATAGTGGGGTAGCATGGCCAGTGACAAGTGGCAGCATGGGGAAGCTTCCCTGAACATGTACCCATGTGGGTTTGTACTTGGGGCAGCTAGCTTGTGCTGTCACTTGTCACTGCCTGTGCTACCGTGGTTACGCTGCTATTTATAGCATGCCAGCTTGAAGAGAGCTAGCATGAAAGTGTCTGCGCATTCTGGGAATCATACCCCTGGTTCCAATAGTAGACGTAGCCTTTAGAAGGATCTTGCATGGAGAATCACACAGGAGTCCTTTCTATCTTATCCTTCTGTTCATTGTTTTTATGAGATAAGAGGAGATAGTGAGCTGTTATGGCTTGCAATTTTCTCCATGTAAAAATGATACATCTGCATTTTTTTCATCAAATCTGGATTGGCCCTTTTCTTGCTTTCCAAATACCTGACCATGATCAGGACCTGGACAAAAGTGGGCTGGTTGCCTTAGGCTCTTGCTGGGTGGGACGGAGTTATGCTACCAGACTCAAGGAAGCATTAAGAAAATGTCAGGAGCTTTGTCTGTATTCTCAGCTTAACATGTATAACTACCTGTTGTCATAGTGGTTTTCAGTATACTTCTACAACTCCAGCACAATGGGGGCCTGACTGGAACTTCTGGGCTCTGCTGTAATACAAATGATACCAGGGTTTTTCTGGATCTAAAATGGTTACTGGTTTCCCAGGTAGCAGCACTGACTGACTGACTACCCCATGCCTGTTAGCAGTCTGCAATTTTTATAATGCGTAGTCCTCCCAGGAGTGCCGGGGACTGGACTAAATGACCTCTCGAAGTCCCTTCTAATCCTACGATTCTATATGCAACTTCCATAGGTTTACCCTTCGAAAATCTTTCTGTACCTTTGGTTACTCAGACTGACTGCCTTTCTTGCACTAAAGCATAGTAAGGCTAGTTTAAAGTGAAATACTGTAAGTATGTCTGTACAGTATTGAACTAGTTTAACTAGATGTTTTAAAAATCACACTAAGTTAAACTGTTGCAGCTCTCCATGCAGACAAGTCCTAAATGGATTAGGAATTGCTTTAAGCTAAACTGAAATAAGCCTTTCTTAAACCAAGATAAATGTGTCCATACAGGAGTTTACATTAATTTAACTAAAACTGATTTAAGTTAAAACAGTGCAACTTTCTTGTGTAGACGAGTCCTAGCTGGGCCGAAGACGCAGCTATTTGAGAGACAGGCTATCTCCTTCTAACCAATCGCAGAAATTACAAATGCGTGCAAACAACAAAAAACAAACCCTGTTGGTTTTGTGAGGTTGGTAATGTCAATCTCAGTGAAATATCCCTGCTGTGGGCCTCACCTCTGCTGATTGCAAGATCCCATCTGCTCACTTTTTAAGGGAGAGTTGTAACGTAACCTCTTTAACTTAGCCTTTTCTTTATTTCAGGTTTTTAGCTGAATGTATCATTTGTTGATGGGTGGCTTAGGGCAAGATCAAATCTGTTACCTTTGTAGAAGTACTTGTTTTTAATTATGTACATGTAAGTGGTGCCAGATACCATGACAGTAAGTGCTTGGATATCTATGACTGCCTAACCGCCATCACTACTTACTCCTGAGTAGTTAACACAGACCTCAATAGACTGAGGGTTTTCTCCCTTTTTAACTTTAATTTTGACATGTAAATAATTTATTTTTGTTCTAATTTGGCAAATTTCTTAAACTTGTACATGATTTTTTAAATGTAAATGGATAGCTGGACCAAGCAGGAACCTGACATTTCCTGAGAGACGCCTCCAGTGTCATTAGAAATGTAGAAGACATAGTAGCTCCCATTGCACCTTTCTTTTGAGATACCAGGGGATCCTCCAAGAAGCCTGAGACTATCTCCATCCCACCTAGGAAAATATCTTGGAGTGTCTTTCAGATCCCACTTTCCCTGCAATACTATACACCCTGAGAAATTACCTATTGCCTTTGAGTACCTCTGATTCTTCTCCAACAAGCCTGTAATAACCTCACTCAATTTCCCTTAACCCACAATTCCATGATACCTTTCTTGTCGCCCTCCATCTAGCCAGTGTGTCCTTAACCTGGCTACCAGTCTTTCCTGTACCCCTTTCCCAATGCCACAGTCCCAGGGAGTACTTTTCAAAGAACATAGGGTGTTTAGTAACCACCCTGGTATCTGGAAGGAGGGCACACTTTCTTCAGGCATCATGATGCTCAGTTGATCATGAGAACACAAACAAGTTAATTTGCTTGCAGCTTTTTTTATTTTAAAGAAGATTAACTACAAAATGCTACTTCACTACAGTGTTAGGACTAAACGTTTAAATTCAAAAGTTGGGAAATTCAAAATGTTCATAATAACATGTACTCTGCTATTTTATGCACATGTAACCTGAGTCAGGAAAGCACGTAGCACATGCTTACATGCTATCATGAATAGGAATGGATTTAAGTCCTGTTTACTTCAATGGGATTTAAGCACATGCTCAAGTCGTGGCCTAATAGGGATACTTTCCTGAATCAGGGCAATAACCTGGTTCTCCGGTGCATTTTATACTTTGTTCTTTTAAACGTAGGTCCCAATTCTGTTCTCACTGATTTTGATAAAATTATTCCAAACTTATGGTGGTGTTAGCAAGAGCAAAACCTAACCCATCTTACCATTGCTAGTCATTTCAGCGTTTGACAGCTAAGTCTTTAAAGCTGAATGTAGAAAAATAAAATGTATTATTTAAGTATTTAACTGTCTGGAATGGTATATGGAATGGTGTCTGAGCCCAGTAAAACTTCATGTGTTAGAATGGGTGTTATAACAAAGTCAAGTAGTTATTCCTTTAGGACAGCCATTCTTTTTACAATAACTTTTTAATGTTTATAAAAGCTGGAAGTAAGTGAGTTTATATTCTGCTGTCTTGTTACAGCCTTACTTACATGTGCAGGGCAGGAGCAATCCAGACAGATGATAACTGCATTGTTTTAAAGGTAAGCTGGTTACATAATTTGTTTGACATTTAAGCAGCAGTTAAACCAGAGTTTTATCACGCTATGTGTTTGTCACTATTTTATTTGTGTACATCTGTAATAAAGTGTTACAAAAGCACTATTGATTCTCTGGGGGAGAGTTTCAAAGGCAAAAGTGCAGTTAGTTGTCCAGGTCCCTTTAAAAATTAGGTGCTTAGCTCCCATTTATGCCTTTGAAAATCTCCTTATGTAGCAATACATTCATTATAAATATTTAATAGTGATGACATTTTAATTCTGTTTATTAAGCTAGTTACAGTAAGTCTGAATCCAGGAAAAAAAGTTTGATACAAAATCCATTTTATATTTGTCAAGTTGCAGAAACTTAAAAAGTTAAAAGTTGCACTGCAGTATTGGACAATCATTTGGAAAGAACATGCAAAACTACTTCACCAGGCTGCCGTCTGAATGCAAGTGAAAATCTATCATTTGTGATTGATTGTTTTAAGAGACAGTATTCAACAGATGGTACTCTGTGCTTTCTTTAGTTTAAATTTTTTAATCTGAAAAAGCATCTCTGCTAATTATAGTTTCATAAAATATTTTTCTTAAGGATCTGTGTGGACATTTTTGTGTTCATCATTCCGTATATGGGCGGGCAAGTGAAATCTTTGAGACTGTTATCATGGTGTGTTAGGTATGATTTGTATATCCAGCCTTCTGTCAGGAAATTGCATTTTAGAGAACCCCTATAGGAATTACACAACTTTCTGGTTAGTTATAGAACCGTGGCTAGCACTGACATCTAGAATGTTAATGTATCAACTAGAGATCTGAACATTCTAGAGCTGAGGGATACAAAGAATGTGCCCTCTTAAGTATTTCTCACTTCGTCATTGTATGCTAGACAATGCAGTCAAAGAACCTGTGCATTCCCTTGTTCAGTCTGTTAATTGTTTGAATAGTAGTAGAATTTGGTAGGTTTAAGAGCTGTTGGTCCGGTGAGACTTCTGTATCCATCATCCCAGATGATGGGAGACAGTTCAGGTTTAAGAAATACACAATCTAGATGTAAAAAGAAAAGGAGTACTTGTGGCACCTTAGAGACTAACAAATTTATTTGAGCATAAGCTTTCGTGAGCTACAGCTCACTTTATTGTATGTGTGGTCGAGCAGCGTTCACAGTATCTCTTTGACATGTATGACCTTCTTGCCCCTAGCTGGGAGTGGGAGGAAACTCCTGCTGTGGATAAGGCCTTAGCAGCCAAAGAGTAGAACCAACTCCCATCAGAGTTGTCAGCAGCAAAACATTATCCTCTCCCAAACACTTCGGGTCTCAGATTTGAAGTCTTTTCATAGAAGAGGTTGTTGTCTTTGGCCCTGAGAGGCTTGTATGTGCGATCCTAGGGTCCATCCGCTCCCATGAGGGGACAGCTGATTGTTCTCCACAAGCCTCAGAGTACCAGGAATCCACGATACAACTGACAGCTGTACTTACAGCACTGTGAGGACTAAAGCAAAGAAGTACTTGTCTTCTCTGTCTCACTTAATTGTGCTCCAGTGCTGATGTCTCTTCAAAGCATCAGTCTGTGCCAGAGGGGCTTTCAGCAATCTCTTTGTTCAGATCTGTTCAGATCATAGGCCTTGAGGCCTATGAAATCCTAAGAGCAAGAGTTGTTCAGGAAATAGAAAGGCATATGGTGCCTGAGTTAGTCCCTCGCCTAAATGCTGTGAGCCGGAGGAGGGGGCAGGGAGCAGCATTGTAGATCCCTGTCCTCTTCACCCATTTGTTCAAATTAATCTTCTCATCTCTTCCTCCTTTTCTCCAGGAGTTGGTAACCTGCATGACTCAGGCTTTTAGTATCCCTTTTATCTCAGTTCAGGGTAAATTCCAGCCACATACTATTTGACCTTCTTTGAGCTAAGGTACTTTGCAAATCTGCTGGAGGGGTTTGGTCCATCCCAGTTACAGTTTCAGTAACAAAAAGTCCAGACTCTTATCAGGTTTCCAAAGGGGGTTGAATTCTTCTTAATTGCCCAGTTTCTGGATTATTGGCTGTGGCAGCAGATTTTGAAATGGCAAAATTCAGCAGTGTTTTCCATCTACCCACTTTAATAGTAAGGAAGATGCCTCTGCCTAGGAAGAAATTATATTCCTCTGCTACTTTAGCCATGAGAGTGAGTAATAATCTGCCTCTCCTGGGACATTACAATGATTCCAGATGGAGTAAGGTTTCCTTCTTTACAAACCTGGTTCTGAAGATCAGTACACCACACAACAGAACCACTAACCCAGGAACCTATCCTTGCAACAAAGCCCGTTGCCAACTCTGTCCACATATCTATTCAGGGGATACCATCATAGGGCCTAATCACATCAGCCACACCATCAGAGGCTCGTTCACCTGTGCATCTACCAATGTGATATATGCCATCATGTGCCAGCAATGCCCCTCTGCCATGTACATTGGCCAAACTGGACAGTCTCTACGTAAAAGAATGAATGGACACAAATCAGACGTCAAGAATTATAACATTCAAAAACCAGTTGGAGAACACTTCAATCTCTCTGGTCACTCGATCACAGACCTAAGAGTGGCTATACTTCAACAAAAAAGCTTCAAAAACAGACTCCAACGAGAGACTGCTGAATTGGAATTAATTTGCAAACTGGATACAATTAACTTAGGCTTGAATAGAGACTGGGAATGGATGAGTCATTACACAAAGTAAAACTATTTCCCCATGGTATTTCTCCCTCCCACCCCACCCCCCACTGTTCCTCTGATATTCTTGTTAACTGCTGGAATTAGCCTACCTGCTTGTCACCATGAAAGGTTTTCCTCCTTCCCCCCCCTGCTGCTGGTGATGGCTCATCTTAAGTGATCACTCTCCTTACAGTGTGTATGATAAACCCATTGTTTCATGTTCTCTGTGTGTGTGTATATAAATCTCTCCTCTGCTTTTTCCACCAAATGCATCCGATGAAGTGAGCTGTAGCTCACGAAAGCTTATGCTCTAATAAATTTGTTAGTCTCTAAGGTGCCACAAGTACTCCTTTTCTTTTTGCGAATACAGACTAACACGGCTGCTACTCTGAAACCTGAGATTTTGTTCACTGGCCAGAAGAGGCAGGATGGTGCTTGGAGATTATTTTGTAGCTCTGACAAGGTGTCTCAGTTCTTAGCCCTGTCTCATGAAGATTACCTCAGGAAGTACAACTGTAAAATCTTCACGTCTTTGTGAGTCCTGATTTTGTCAATTAGCAAAACAGATTAAACTTTTCCACTTTCCAAGGTATCAGGTTCATGACCAGGTCTATTGGGTTTTCAGAGCCATAGGAAATATTAGGCCTTTGAATTCCAAAGCAGGTCTGAGTTCCAACAGCCTGCTTTCTCATCCTGTTTTTAGTCTCACCAGAAAGGGAGATCCAATTGGTCTGTGCAAATCTTTCCCTAATAATCAGAGGTCACCTCCCTCTACTTCAAATGTATCTGTAACTGCTGTGACTCAGTGGCAGTTTGAAGGTTTACACGGGACCTCTATAACTAGTCCTAAATTCTGCTCTTACCCTTTTCCACCTCCTTGGGACTGTCCAATTTCAAGGAATAAAAACTGATCACTTCAGTTTTATAGAAAACTGAAAAAAGCTGTATCCTCCAGTTTTGAATTCATGCCAGAATCCAACCTCTTCCCCATCCCTTTTCATGTAAATTAAAATGAATGGAACATGTGGCTAAATCCTTTTATCAAAGTACAAAATGCTATTACTAACCCCATTTTACCACAGTGCAGCTAAGGACTTGGAGAGGGGAGTTACTGAACTAATATTCTCCAGACCCAAGGTTCCCTTTTTCCAGGATCAAAGCACACCAAAGTCTGAAATCACTTGTTTAAAAAACAATCCTTAAAAATGAAGGTCTCGGTTTCCTTCTGTTCTTCAGGAAAGAGAAACCATAAATCCATAAAAACCCTCTTCCCAGGGCAGAAACAGACCTCAGTCTCTGGTCTCTTCCTTCCTCGAGAAAGTGAGATAGAAAATCCCATGTAAGCTTTAAGCAAACACTCTTTCTTCAGGATTGAGATGTGGAAAAGCCGTAAAGAAACTTTAAATAAACTCGCACATCTTAGAAATCTCACTTCTCTGGGAGCTGATTTCCCTCACTGTGGCTGGATCCATGCCCCCAGCAACGACCTAGGTCTTCCTTTTAAATACTCCTGGATAATTTCCAGAGAGGCTAAAACAGGGGTGGGCAAACTATGGCCCAGGGGCCACATCTGGCCCTCGAGCTCCTGCCGGGGAGCAAGGTCTGGGGCTTGCCCTGCTCTGGCGCTCCAGCCAGGGAGCGGGGTCCGAAGCTTGCCCCACGCCACATGGCTCCTAGAAGCAGCGGCATGTCCCCTCTCCGGATCCTATGCGTAGGGGCAGCCAGGGGGCTCCGCATGCTGCCCGCGTGCCGCCCCCACAGCTCCCATTGGCCAGGAACTGAGGCCAATAGGAGCTGCAGTGGCAGCTCCTGAAGGGGGGCAGCACACAGAGCTGACTGGCCAGCCTAGGAGCGGGACATGCCGCTGCTTCTGGGAGCTGCTTAAGGTAAGCACTGCCCGGAGCATGCACCCCCTGCCCCAGCCCTGATCCCCCTCCTGCCCTCAGTCCTAGCCCAGAGCACTCTCCTGCACCCCCAACCCCTCTTCCCACAATCCCTCTACTGTGGCGGATTGCTGCATGTCTGATCCCCAATAACTCTTTGGTGGCAATGTCATTAGTGGAAAATTAGATTACTTACTAGTAATTGGAGTTCTAATAATATATGGTCTCCACAGACCTATACTCCCTCACACGCCTTTTCTGTTGCATCAGGCCCTCTGTTTTTCCAGTCCAGAGGACATTAAATGAATGAGGAGAGGCCACATGCCTCTTTTTAATCTTTGTCTCACTGCTCATCTCCATGAGGGATAGCCCATGGACCTCTCTTGAGGCTTTCTGCTTTCAGCCATTCTCAGGTCTCACAGCTTGATATGCAGATTCCAAGAGTTGGACTACATGAAGGCAGTATTTTTTTAGCACTCCTGTTATTGCTAAGGAACTCAGCTTTTTTTATTTACACCATGAGTATGAGAGATAAATCATTGCAACATGTTCTTGTTTGTTTTTTTGTTTCAGAATCACTCTATTTCTACTGCCAGAAGCTGCTGCTTGTGGCAATACTGAATTGGGAATGTTTAGAATCAAAGTGGGATATTTGATGTGCTCATTTTTACCTTGTTACCTAGAAGTCTCTTGCATAGCAGTGCTGATGAGTTCTGAGGACAAATCACAGGGTTCTTTTCTACAGCACAGCTTTGCAAGTAAAGACTATTAAGTGGACATATGAACTCCCATACAGAACATTTTGGTTGTGAGTCCTTTCTGGACATGACGTTTGCAAGGAGTATTATGACCAAAAAAGATGGCAGGAGAGAACCCTATAGCGCAGTGATGATTGCTAAGAAGAGCCTATATTTAAATAAGTTGAACTTAATTTTTGTGTATATTCTCACAACCATTTGAACCTTTTTTCTTTAAGAGACTTTGGTGAGGAGAATTGCTCTCGACATCAAACTGAAATGGAATCTATAAAGACTTACAAATTATATTCTCTGAAACTAAAGTTGAATTCTGTACCCTCCAGACACTGCCAAGTTTGGTTCGGATGTGTAGTAAGGAGAGATTGCTGGAGGAACGAGTAGAAGGAGCCGAAACACTTGCCTATCTAATTGAAACAGATGTTGAGCTCCAGAGAATTGCCAGTATAACAGACCATCTTATTGCAATGCTTTCTGACTACTTCAAGTATCCCAGCTCAGTCAGTGCAATCACCGATATCAAAAGGGTATGTGTTTTTCTGTCAGTTCAGAATTTCTCAGAGTACATGAAGAGATTTTGAAACTGCAAATGTGTGTCTTAAGTACTCAGAACTTTAATTAAAATGGTCTTTCAATTGTTGCACTGCTGTATTAATGCCTGATCCTACACCTCTTGAAATCAGTGGGAGTTGGATCAGGCCCTCAGTGTTTTTGGCTCTTTAGGCACAAGACCTTTCTTTTGTTGTATGACTCTCCCTCCTCCCACACTGAGGAGGAACATTCCAGACAGATAACACTGTAGGAGCAGTGAGCAGGCAAAGGCCTGTTAACCAAGCACTCTGCACAAGCACCTACTGCACCACCTTCTAGACAGTTCTTTAGCTTCCTTTGCAATGGGAGCATGGAGTTGCAGACTCAGTCTCCCTGTCTTGCTTACTCTCTCTAGCTCCCCTCCTCTCATTGGGGAAGGGAGAACATAAGAAAGGAATGTTGATCTCAGGGATGGAAAGTATTCTTGGCCTTCCCCCGCCCCTTCTTCCACTGATTTGGAATGTACACCAGAAAGACAAAGGCCCTGTGATCCCATTTGGCTCTGGAATAGCCCGGGAAAGCACAGTTGGCAGATTTAGTTCTCAAACTCCTATAATATGGGGCTGCTCCTGCTTACCCATGTTTACAAAATGCTCTGAGAGCCACAGATGAAAAAATTCCACATAAGTACAAAGAATTGTTAGCCAGATTTTAAATGGAATAAATAAGACAAAAAAGAGGTTCAGTAACTGGCTGGGAAGCATTAGACATTCGCTAGAGAATCAAAAAACCAACATTCCAGACCTGAGTCTGACACTGTGTTTTTAACACTTTTTATGAATGTCCAGAGCAAAGATCAGCAGCATTGCACATGTATGCCTAACTCAGCCATGTGATGAGTGTATCTTGTGAAATGGATAATATCTTGTAAGTTGTAGATGGAATGAGGCAGGGCTCTGCAGGATAAATTGATTGTCCTATTTAAAAATTGTTATAATCATGAAGTAATGTACTGTACTGTAATGTGGATGCACTGGGGCAGAGTTAAGCTTATTCAGACAACCTTACCTTTGGCATTTCCTAACTTCTGAGTGCTTTACCCTGCAACCTCGACATTCCCTTAACAATGTTTT